>NC_140755.1:68237500-69437500 GCF_051527215.1 Medicago sativa
AGAGCCTTGACGTAGATCGTCAAGAACAAGTAGAGACTTAGCGTAGTTCGTCAAGAAGTAGTAAAATAGCAAGAATCACTTAGGTGATAAGAGATGATATGTTGTAGATACAACATATTAAGCAAGTAGAAGCAATTAAAGAAAGATATGCTGACGCCGATCTTAGGTTACCCCTAATCGTCCGGTTTAGAATCGTGTCATGATAGAGATATAAGAGAGCCTTGATGCTTAGAGTGTACTCTTGGCAATGCGGTTTTAGTTCCCCCTTCACCGCCATGACACGTATAGCAGAGAATCCTATAACAAGTTAAGAATATTAAGACGGCCCTAGCAAGCACCGCCGTCTAAGAAAGCAAGTCCCCACACACATATAATCAACCGGCAGGTTGTATTGTAGACACGTGGTGACCGTAGGTTTCCCCCGTGGTTGCCTATAGCCTAGGGTTAGGTGGAACTCACTGAGACATTATGTCTCATCCCAATCCTTATTTGTTTCAGATATCAGGATGGTTTAGCAAGCTAGTAGCCGGATGGATGTTTCAGCAAGTGATCGTTCGTACCAGCTGCAGCATGGCATGGATGTTCAAGGATGCATATGACATATTTTAGAAAATTGAGTTGTAATTTATGGTACGAACGCATTTGTTGCATATAATATTCATTCGAAGTTTTTATGTTGTAAATTTTTAATGTATCCAGTACTAAACTAATACACAGGCTAGACTTTCTAGATACGTCTAGTATGGGTGTTACATGATCTCAGAATGATCAAAGAAAAGAAATTGTATTGAGACCGTTTGGATTTTAAAGTTCATAGTGGATAATCTTACAAGGTTGTGGGCACTGGACGTAGCCTAAGATTTTGGTGAACTAGGATAAATATTGTGTAACTTCTCTAACTTATACTTTTTACATTAAAGTATACATGAATCACCACACACTCGCTATTTGTTCTAACTGAATATTACTTTACTAAGTATAAATTAAATTTTAAAATGGTCAAAATTCGATTCTGAATTAATAGATCTCATACAATTGATATTTTTTTTTATAGGTCATGCTAACTTATATCTTATGGGCACATGTTAAACAACTTAAAAGTAGAAATATTATCTTGAATTTTGTGCTATCAATTAATCAAAAGTAAAAAAAATTAAATTCAAATGCATTTATTACAACAAAATATTTCCACTTTTGGATTTCCACTTTTTGCTCATTAACTTGTACCTTAAAGCATAAGTTAGCATTTCCCTTTTTTTATTCTTATAAATTAAACATTACTCTTTGAGTCATGAATTTCAATCACACTCAACACTACAAACTGCTTGCACAAATCATCAATATACCTTGCAAATACTAATACATATCTCCTTCATTATTCATGTATTAAATATGAATATTGGATTCATCATGTATTTAAATCAACACCAACAAACAAACAACCAATACATCTTGCAAAGAATGTGTGTCTCACTTGTTGTTCATGTGTTATACATATCATACGAGCATAAATATTATATATGTCAAAAATACAAAGTGGTGTAAATTTTAATCTTTGTTATATTTATGTATTATGTATTTATTATCTATGAAATAACTATTTTTTTATAGAAGTAGCATAAAATTTTGTAATTTTTAATTATTTTATGGACAAATTATGAATTATATCATTTACCACTTTAAAATTATACGAGAAATATCAACAACATTAATTTTCATTTGGTATCTCATTTGTTTTCATTTACTCTTTTGTAATTTTTTTTTTCTTTTCCCACAAATGCTTATGATAAAATACACTTTTGCGAACGCATGGAGTACCAAAAAATTTACAAGCAAAAGTTGAAAAAAAAAATTGAAAATACATTGTGTCATCTTATCTTAAGCCCTAAATTAATTCAACATATATTTTTTTCTCCTCTTTAATTTCTCAAAATATCTCAGATGATCTTTCTTTCTCAACTCAATTCATTGTGCTTCTCACATTTTCAGTTATTATCGTCTATATATTTATTCGTGATAATAACTCAAACTATATCTCTTCAACAATAAACAAATGAAGATTAGGTAAGAGAGAATATTAATTTACATAATGAGTCATTCTTAAAGAGCAAAGTTGTTTTCAATTTTCCAATTTAAGTCATGGCATTGGTTAAGCAAGTAAAATAAGTAACTTTTTATATAAAAAAAAAATAGTGTAATTATTGTTTAATCAAAAGTCAAAACTTATATTTTCAAGATAAATTTTTTATTTATAGTTTCCTTAACCATTTGCCCCGAGGGCATTGATTATAAGACCCAACTTAATGTTTTGTAGACACACAAAAAGATATAACAAAGATAGTTTAACAAGTTGTTATTTTATAGAAAAACAAAATTGGGTAGGCGAAATTTGAGGCAAACCGTAAATCTTTGCGACTTCAACGCTTCAACAATCTAATCATTCCTGTAAAATATAATCCTTGTTTATTAATTTTATTAAGTCTACAACAACTTAACCTAATATTTTCCCTCCATACAAATCTCATCTAAAAAATGCATCGCACCAATTTCAATCATATCCTCTTGCCTTTTTTTTGTCAATATTTTGTACACTTATTTAATACTAAAAAATGCATCGCACAATTTCATGCCTTTTTTTTTACAATATTTTGTACTCTTATTTAATACTAAAAAAATTCATCGCACCAATTTCATTCCTTTTTTTGACAATATTTTGTACACTTATTTAATCCTAAAAAAATGCACACCAATTTCATTCCTATCCTGTTGCCTTTTTTTGACAATATTTTGTACACTTATTTAATACGTTTACAAACAGAATACCCTAATTTCCATGCAAAATAGGCTACCCTAATCCTTATTTATTAATTTTATTAGGTCTGCAGCAACTTAACCTAATAATTTCCCTCTAAAATGCTGCATTAGGTTAGCAGCAATTTAACCTAACAAATTCTATCTAAAATGCAGCACACCAATTTAACCTAACAAATTTCCTCTAAAATGGAGCAATCCCTAATATTTCTCCTCACTGATGAGCTTTTCATTCCTATCCTGTTGTGTCATAGTTTGTATATATCTATTGTTTCTGTAGACTTTTTTTTTTGACAAGTTGTTGTATACTTATTTAATACGTTTACAAACAGAATACCCTAATTTCCATGCAAACTCGGCTACCCTAATTTCCATGTAAACCCGGCTATATATAGCAAACCCTAAACCGTGTTTCTCTAAAAAAAAACCTAAAGCGTGGTAAATTTTCATTTGTTAAATAATTTTTTGTTTAATGAATTAATGGCTACTTCAATTTCAGCATTATTTGTTTCAATAAATGTAGTTTATTATTTGTTTTTGAATTTACAAATTTGTTAAGAAAAAATTGAAGGAAAATTTGCAATTTTTTTTAAAACTAATTTTTTTTTCTCGAATTTTTATCATATCCACTAAAAAATTCATACTACCAAACACTATTTTTGAAAGTTAATGACCAGTATGATTTTTGAATGTCAAACATGCTCTGATTATTTTTTAATGTTAGTTAATAGTAAAAAAACATCTTTAAATTATTGAATGTCAAAATTATTTTTATTTAAATTTGTTACAAACAGGGTCTATGGGGTTGTTCGTTATAACTTTTAAAAAAGATCACTTTTAAGAACATTATTTCTCTTTGTTATTGTTTTTTTTTTTTTTAAACCAAGATCTAAAAACAATTTCAAATTAAAAGATATTAAGATTATGTTTTTTATGGGACGGGGGAGAAAATAAGTATCAAAAGATGAAAGTAATTTTGTAACAAAAAATTCGGATACCATACATAACGGATTTCACTCATCCTTAATTATATGTTTAACCCGGACAACGCCGGGTAAATAAACTAGTTTTATTTAAATTTTAACGACACTTATTTTATTCTTTAAATTTACACCATTTTTTTAAAACCAGAATCAAAGAAGACTTCAATACAAAAAGAAGGGAGTTTATCTATCAATTAACATAACAACTAAATGAAGTCTTCCCAAAGAAGAAACCACTTTGTTGGTGATGATGACAAGCAAGTGTTTCATGTTTAAACAGAAGTTGGTTCAGAAGCAGTTGCTTCTTGGCCAAGTATTATTCACCACATAATCTTTTTGCCAACTGATGGCTTAACCCATTTCCAAGACTTAGAAAAACACTGCAAAAATGTGTTTTTATATGGTCTTCATGACACGCCAGAGAGATAGATATTTGTTTTGTTATCTTAGATTTTTGTAATGGTAAATGTTTTTTTATTGAAGTTTTTTATCTCTGATTTCACTCTTTCATCGGATTCATTTCTCATTTTAAATTTAGTTTTGATTTTTCATCAAATTTTTTAATTAAAAAACCGTTATTTGACTTTTTTTTAAATAACATGACATATAAATTTATGGCTTAAATATGTCTTTAGTCCCTGCACTTTGATCAGATTTTGGCATTGGTCCTTGCACTTTTTTTTGTTTGGAATTGGTCCCTGCACTTTGTAAAAATATTGGTATTGGTCCCTCTGTTAATTTTTTGGTAAAAAAAAACACAAAACTATTGGTATTGGTCCATGCACTTTGTAAAAATATTGGTATTGGTCCCTGCACTTTGTAAAAATATTGGTATTGGTGACACGTGGCGTGAAATGATTGGGTCACGTGGCACTCCGTTAGTTTTGTGTTTTTTTTTAACAGAAAGTTAACAGAGGGACCAATACCATTATTTTTACAAAGTGCAGGGACCAATGCCAAACAAAAAAAAGTGCAGGGATCAATGCCAAAATCTGATGACAGTGCAGGGACCAATGACACATTTAAACCTAAATTTATGATATTAAGTGATCAACACTTGTAAAATTACAAGAAAACTCGTTAAAAACTTCACTTAATTCAACTTTAGTTTCACCATCTTTCAAAGTAAAAACCCTCAACAGAGGAATCAAAATTAGGTGATTTTATAATAAAATGAACAATTTCGTAAATGAGTAAAAATAAGGAGACTACAATTTCGTAAATGAGTAAAAATAAGGAGACTAAAACTATATTTTATTATTATTCTTATATATCTTATATCATCAACAAATAAAAAAAAACTATCTTATTTCTTGTTATATTAAACTAAAGTATTTATTTTAAAATGTACTTTAAAGTTTTTAATTATAAAATATTAATCAATATGTTAGTATTTTTTTTTTTTGACAAATCAATATGTTAGTATTATTATAGATAACTAGACCATCCACCCGTGCTGCCGCACGGGTCATATTGACGGCAAATAGAACATTCAAATAAATAGAAAATAATGTGCTTTTGCTGCAAATACAAAGTTAATAGTAAAAATACAATAAAAAAGGAGTTCATGTTGGTACAATGCAAAAAATTTCCTTGTATACAACATTCGAAGTGCTATCCATGCTAACACCATTCTCATCGGTGATTAGAATCTTCAGACCACACTCCTTGAGGTGCATTTAATATGATAGTTGTGCTGGTGCATTTTTTTTTATGCTTGAGCGTGCCATAAAATGAGTAGTTGTGTTGGTGCATTTTTTTATGCTTTCCCTGAACATTCTTGATCTAATTGATGCATTTGAACATTGCCATTTTAAATGTGCCTATGTAAAACGAATTCTTCACACCTTTATGATAAGTTTGATGATTATAATCTTGGTAACAAATTTGAACTATACGGTAACACAGTGAAAATATGTTTCTAAATAGCGGTGATTTTACACTTAATAATAACACAGTCGAAAAATTGAGGAATTTAGTGTTGATCTGAAAGTGAAGAATAACAACACAATTAACATATGGTTCTAAAAAGCGGTGATTTTATAGTGAAGAACAAAACAATAAAAATCTCGTCCTAAATAGCTGTGATTCTAAATAGCGGTGACTATACATCGAACAATGACACCGTAAAAATATCGTTCTAAATAGAGGTGATTCTAGATTGAATAATAGCACAGTAAAAAGCAGCTTCGTAATCGCAGTGTTTCTACAATTGATCATAACCTGTACAATTTGTAAAATCATCTATTAGTGAGTATATCATATTATAATTACGGTTGAAATCAACACTGTCACATTTTGAAGTCACTGTAAATCAACAATTATAAAATGATTTTACGCTACATTGTATATAATTCAAAATAGAGTAGCATATTTTCATAATAAGAAAATGAAGCGAATTCAGAAACTCCATATCCTTCTGGTCAATTTCTCATGCAGTACAACAAAAATGTCCTAGAACTATAAAGCCTATGGAAGAAAGGAGGGAAGTCTCAGAGTCTACAATAATTTGTCAATTCCTTTTGTATCTATGAAAGTCTAATGTTAATCTGATAAATTGTCCTAGAACTATAAAGCCTATGGAAGAAGCAAGTCTAAGCATCAATCTGATAGTGAATTGTTCTGATTTTCATAGTGAATATCTGATATCATAATAGAAGCAGATCTAAGCATCAATTGGATACATAAAAACTCAAATTCATATGGACAAAATAATGTTACAGACCTTGTGTCATGGTTTGCTATTGTTCAATACAATTGGATATAAATGGATATATGAGTAAAAGTTCTTTCTAGTCCTAGATAGCAACAGAAAGAAATCATTGATTGTTAGTAAACTCAAGTATTTCGGAAAAATCCTAAATAGAAAACATAGCCAACCCAAAAACAACAAAACATACACAAAATTGACAAAACATTGTGTTAGACTAACTTTGCGGATGATTCTATATAACCTACATAATTTCAATTTTAAATACCTAAGATTTATAGAAATATAATCAAGTAACAATCACATTCACGAACGTATAAAGTCAATGAAGAGAAGGAAAGTAATGTATCAGGACCTTGCCATTCTCCTTTCAGGTTTAACCTCCATTAATCACATAATCCAGGAAAATAGTCAGCAAGCAACCCAAACCAGGGGCTTAAATTCTCGCAAATGAAAATCCATAAAAAAAGAAACTAAGCTCAAATTACCAAACTAAAACACGGTTTCACAAACATAAATAAATGTTCACACCTGCAACAAAGTAAGTTGTGCAGAAAGTGTAGTGGCTTTAGTCTGCAGAGTCTGAACCTTGTGTTCTAGCTCCGAAATGTATCGCATCTTGCTCCTAATGGCACAACAAAATCTTGGTCTCCGCTGTCATAATAATTTAACACATGATTAGCTTCTTGGTAATCAGAGGATTTCAAGAGAAATGATCAATAGAGATTTGGAAGCCTGATAGTGAGTAAAACTTGTAAGAAGTCGTTCTGATAAAAGATGTAAAATGAATAATAAAGTATAGTATCTATAGGGACAAATCACCTAATTAATTTATAACTAACTTATTGATATTAACATAATTAGCATTCTGTAACATAGCTTACTATCAAAATGTAAAATTAAATAGCCAATTGGTCTCTTTTGTTGAAATTAATTACCCGAAAACCCATACTGGAATATGATTTTGAACAATCCGTTTGAGAATTGGAAGCATATTAATGTTAGGATATGTATCACTGTAATTTAAAACACTGCAATAAAAAAAAAGTGCAGACCAGACATCAGAATACTAATGAAATTAAGAGAAAAAAAATGACATATATTTTATGATTATAGCAGTCAAGTTGAGTTGTCCTAATCAAAATACAAACATAACAAAACACATTATAAAGCATGTTAGCTTTCCAAACATGACATTGTCCTAATCAAAATACCAACATAACAGAATAAACATAAAAGACATAAAAATTATGAACAAAATGAGTTGTAGACTCTTTGCAATTTGCACGCATGGGAAGAGAAAAAAATAGAGAAAGAAAAGTTAACAATAAAGAACAAAAGTAATAAGTATGAGATAAGAGTCTAATTGAGGTGGTTAAAGAGAGAAGAGTCCAATGAGTGAGAAGGGATGAGCAATTTGAGATCATCAATGTCTGTGATCAATTTCGACATCGTTGATTAGGAGGATGAGCAAGTTGAGATCCAATTGTTATAAGGAAGTCACTTCTGATTGCTTTAGGGATGAATCCATGTTCAACCATGAATAAAATAGAGAGTTGAGAGTGATGAAAGAATGTGAGGAAGAGCTTTTTCTGATTTTACCTCATCGCTTCCTTTCAAATTAAGCTCCTTTTCATCACACACCAAACTAAAATCTGCAACAATTTCACCAGCAAAATATGAACTTAGTGATGATTCAAGTTCTGCCTCATATAAGTATTTAGTAAACAACTGCCTGCCAGTAATAAGCATGGATATAACTAAAAACAAAAACAATTATCCTGACTGATGAAGATTTTCTTTTATATTTTGAGTAATCTATGCCAAGTGGACCTTTATTGACTATAAGTTTTAGGGCTCAACTTGAAGCAACCTGAATAAGTTTATTTTAGAAACAAAAAAGAATAAATTGTAAAAATGTAGTGCACTGTAAAATGCAGTGAGCCTTGAATTGGCGAAAGTTACAAACATGTATTTTTAGTCATTTTAGGATAAAGGAGGAAAATGCTATAGTGCAACAAATTAAGCAACCATTGTTCACCTTAGGCCTCTCCATCCTATAACATAATCACCAAGCCTTTCTTGATTGCTGTATTCCCTTCTGCATCTTCTACAACAAAAGTGCATGGCAATATCAACTTTATCCACTTCATGCCAGCGTGAGTCTCCAACACGAACCATCACAAATCTAGTTTAGAGCAATGTCGTCGTCAGACATCGATGATTCGGTGCAATAGAAACTCTTGTGCCCTTACAGATTTGGAAAAATAGATGTTATGAGTGGAAAATGAAGAAAACGTAAACAATAGCCACCATTGGTGAAAACATATAAAGAAAACGAAAATGCAACCTACGAATTTAATTGGAGTAGAAAATGAGGTGGAAAATGATGAGACTCAAAATTCAATTCAATTCATAGAAAGGATGTCAAAGAGATCATCACCATCGCGAAAACCTCACCTTATTTTATTCTATGACTCTAAAAACTTAAACATCAAATAAGAACTTTTTCAGAATAAATTATTGTTAAATTAACAACACATGAAATATTGTTGGAGCCTTACAAATACAGGAACAACAGAATAAATAAAACATAAAGAAAAAAGGATAGAAGTGCAATAAATCAAAGATTATGTAGATTCAGCCTAAAATTGTCAAAGGTTGGAGGGCATAACATATCAAATAACAACATATTACACAGAAAAACCTCTCAAACTCTGTTGTAAGAGCTTTACTGACACTAATATGCTCCAATTGTAATGTTGTAAAAATTGAGGGAGATATGAAGGAATTAGTGAAAGAATGAGCAACATCCTGGAATTAGTCAGAGAATGAGGAGCATGATGAATTACCTCTAATCTAAGCTGCGAATCAAGAATAATGAAACAACGCAACAATTAAAATTTCAATCAAATTTTCATGATATATTAAGTTTTTCAAAAACTCAAAAGCAATAAATAATAAAAAATTGATTCATACCATTTTACCAAAGAGAAAACGTATCGGGTTGGAGTTGCGGTCAAGGATTGAAATAGTGTTAACAGACATGATGAATCTCCTTCATCCATAGCAATTTTTTGAAATTTTGGGCCGGGATATTGACAGATTTGGTCTTCTCTCATCCTGGGTTGGCAATGATCTTCAGTGGACGGTGGATTGAAGTGGAGGCAAAGCGGGTGAAAGTAATGGCAGGTTGGTTTCAAAATGTACCAACAGCATACGGTGCAATCCCATCCCCTCATCGATACTCTCTTTCACTTCAGAAAACAACACCAAAACAAACAATCAAACTACGAAATCAACATTTATATCAGATAACTTTCCAATGTCAAAACCAAAGATAAATTAACAATTGAATTCGAATCGTCGCCAAAATGCAGATCTAAGCATCACCTTAACATTTGAAAAGCGAATCGTCGCCGAAATACTATATCGAGGCATGGAAGAAATGAAGTGTTTAATATTTATGAAAAAGGCATGACAGTCAAGTCTAATGGTTCTAATTGTTTTCCCTTTTAATAATTTCAAAGAAATGTGTTTTGCATTGATTTAGAATTTAGACACTTAAATGTACTGCTTAAATAGAGACTTGCAGTTTAGATATTCTACATGATTATGTTATAAAATGCAGAAATTTTCAGCATAGTGTACGTATGTATAAGAATCAAACAAAAATCAAATGAAATCCATGATAAGCTGGTTGTGGATTGAAAAGTTAAATTTATTCATGAACTTCTGTTAGCTTCCATCAGAAGAAAAAAAGGCACCTTTAGCAAAAGCTCCATCATAAGAAATTCAGCAAATCAATACTTAAATGTCTAAAATTAATTTTGAATAAATTGATTTCGGCCAAAAAAGAGTTAAATGTAAAGAGTATGCTTGAATATATTCATGTAATAGTGGCTTGAACAATAAATTCGAGGCTAAAAATCAACTGTAGAAGCAAAACTCAAAATTATAGCTTCATGTTAGAATCAATTCTATTGTTAAAAAAGTTAGAATCTATTCCGGATGCAAAACCGATTCTACTTGTCGAAATCAATATCAATTTTGCTTTCTCCAAATGTGGAACCAAACATATACTTAATATCGTTTTCTTATCATATCCAGTAATAATGATCATAAAACTGACCTCATATTATTAAACAAATGACACATTTTTCAGCACCCTAAAGTATTATATAAAATTAAAGGAACAAACTTTATAAAACAACATTGTTGGATAAACAAATTCCAGAAACCAAATGATACAAAAAATTAAAAAGAAAACTACCTGAAGTTAAAAAACAGTCCAAAGGCAAAAAGTGGCCAGAAGTAAAAAGGAGGGGGCCAATGAAAAGAAGAGAAAAAAAAGAGTGAAATGAACTAAATTATCTTCAAGAAATGAGAGATGCACACTATATACAATTCCAATCAATTATAGTTAGACAAAAGTAGGTTAAACCAAAAGGGACTAATTGGGGTTTCAATGTTCATATCAGTGTTCTTGAATAACAAAGATTAATTGCATAAGAGTGAAGACAGAGGATAAATCAAAAATCAAATAGACATAACAGGGAGAGTGAGAGAGAGAGCTAACCGAGTTTGGTAGATCGAAGAAAGAGATCGGAGATCGTGACTCATGAGGGAGGCTTTAGTGGAGAAAGAGAGAGAAGAAGCATCCATGAACTTGGGTCTCCAACGATGGTGAGGTGCAAGGTGAGTTGGGGTTTGAAATCAATTGCAGAGAGGGTTGGAATTTGGTGTTGAATGAAATAGAAGGGTGAGGAAATGGCCAAAGTTGGTACTGCCATAGGTGATGGTGGTGATACGACGGAATTACGCTATGGTTCTGGCGGCGGGAGTGAACGGTGGCAATTGGGAGAGAAAAGGGGGGGTAGATGACGAACCGTAGGTAGAGAGAGAGGAGGGTTAGGTCAGTCATGGTTCCCAATGAATGCTTGCTATACCCAGTATTGAAAATAGATGACATTAATTGTTGGCATTTACAATTTACAATGAGATAGAAGCATGGTTTAGCGCGCTAGCTTACAGTAAGGTGAATTTGAAATTCAAATATGCCATTAAATGTGGTTAAAGCTTAATTTTCCCGCTCTAAACCAAGGATTAGGGTTTTGCAATAGTTGTGTGCATTGTAGTTTAGGATTAGATAATAAGGATTGATAGGGTTTCGTAAATGTTTCTTGTGGTCTATGATAAAGTTTAAAAGTTGATCAAATTTGGACGACAGTCAACGATTTCTTACTTGAGTATAAATTTACGGTCGTCATTATCTTTAAGGTTGGGAAAGTAATTTGATTAATCAAATTTTATTCAAAATATACTTTTTGGGTTTTTAATTGAAAACTAAGTTACTTTTTTTTTTAAGAACTTAAATTATCCGACCCAAATTAGCACCGGAGAGAATCAACCTGAGACCTCAAGGAGGAGTAGACTCCCAGATCCCAAGTCCAATCAATATGTTACTTAAAAATTGTTTAAAAAATTTAATGACAATCGAAGTTCTCATATTTAAAGAGAAGTTCAGAATCCCAAATTAATTTTTAATATTTCCTTAGTTTTTCCCTAAAAAAAAAAATATTTCCTTAATTTTCTCATATTCCTTGCAAATCATTGTATAAGATCTTTGCTAATATATGACTAAAAAATGCATCGAGAAAGGAAATCAATCAAAAATTATATTTTTAATTGACGGGTTGAAATCCATTCGAGGTAGTTAACAAGTTTTGGAACCCCGGCCCCTACATAAATTATGTAATGTCCGTACCAATTGAGTTAAGCTCACGGGGACAGGTAGTCAACAATTTTTAAAAGTGAGATTAAAAAACTATATCAAGAATATTTCAACTACATGTGTTACCTATATCAAATAAATTTATGGTTATTCAAAAAGTTTTTTGACCAAAATTAAAAACCTCTATGATATAACAAACTAACATAATTAAGTAAATGTAAGTAATATAAAAAGAGTGTTTTTATTCATAATATATGTATTAGCTTGTTTAAATAGTATTTATATATATATATATATATATATATATATATATATATATATATATATATATATATATATATATGCGTGTGAGTTGTTATATAATAGTCTAACTACTATGTTAAATATTTCATTATATAATATGTTTTTAAGTCAACCAAACTTTTAAACAATATATGTGTTAGTCTTTTATAAAAATTATGTAACAAGTTAGAAAAATTGTTTATCAAGTAGATTTTTTGATAAGCCAAGAGTCCAGCGACATAAAAAAGGAATAGAAGACAGTCCAAAAGAGTTGGAGTGTCTTACAGATTCCAATCTATGTCAGGTGCTCACATATATATTATTAAAAAATGGAAAAAAGAAATACAAAAAAAAACTGGGGGGACATTAATCTAACCTAGTCAATCCACAGAAAATGTATGCCAACTTGATACAAAGAAATAAAAACAACACTGGTGGATGCCTAATATACGGTGTATGGATCAACCGTCAACACGAAATTGAACCAAGAACCAACAGCTCCTTGCGACAGCAACAAGCAAAGCGTCTCTTTCGAGCCAAACAGTCCAACATCAGAGACTACTTATCAAGTAGATACGTTCAACTCTAACTTAACAATATTATTGAGTGTGAGAAGAAGAATAAAGAAAAGTTCTTTAGCCAACAACATAAAATTACAAAGCACAGTGATCAAACAACCAGCAGACTCAAGTTTCTCTTTTGCTAATGTGGAAAAACATGCTTAGTTCTCTGTTCTCCTTAACCCAAAACCTTGACAGAAAGTCTTTCCTGATAGATACACCTCTTCCCTTACTTAAAATCCAGCATTTTCTATGTCTATCAGATATATATTTCGACAATCTCGCATGCATACCTCTTGTCATTTCTCTAAGTTTGGGCAATCGTCGATAAAGAAGCATATGACCACTTTCAAAATCTCAAGATATCGAGATTTCTGACCTCCCATTCCAAAACCACAACTTGCTCCTTTTCTCTTTACTCTTTTTCTTGAACCCGGTTGTGTTGAAACCGAACATTTTCACCGGCTGATTTCACGAAAGCAGAAGCAGCATTATTAACGACAAAAACATGAATCATGTACCTTGAGTTTACACCATATTTTAAATATGAGAATAATGTTTATGCTTAAATTGTTTTCCTCTGAAGAAATGTTTTAAAACTTTTTTATATGAATCTAACAAATAAATCATGTATTTGTAAAGATATTTTAAAATCTAACCTAAAAAACAAAAAATGTGGTATACTGATTCGATTGAGTGCATGAACAAAAATATGTGTATACAAATTAAATCTTTAAAATGTTTAATGGAAATTTTTAAATTTACTATTTATTGGATTAATTTTGTATACGTTGATAGTGTAGAATTTTATACATGTGCATGTAATCCAATCAAATCATGTCATATAGATATATTTATGGAGATGCTATAGGAACTAACCTATAAAGATGGAACTATGATAATGATCGTATGATTTGATTGTATCAATGTTTTAAAAATTTGACCATCATCACCACTATAAATTTACATGAATTTCATGACAAATCAATCTTCAATCTATATATAAAAGTTGCCCCAAGCAAACTTTGTTGCCCTAATTTCAACCTAACCCTAATGCTTAATATTACTGTATTACCCCTAAAGCAACACATCACTCCTAAATACTTCTCTCTACGAACCTCTTTCTCTTCCCTGAAAACCATCACTCCTCTGACCTAACACACCCCTCTCTCCCTCCCTTCTCTCTCACACCCATTTTTTGAATACCACCATGGACCTCTGCCACCGGAATCTAACGGTTCACCGGAATCTATATCGCTCTTTCGTTCTCTGCAACAGTTTTTCCCTTTAATCGCTTTCTCTCTTCACCCTCTCTCTCACGAATCGTTGATTCGAAAGCTTCTGGGCCGGCGGACTCAGCCGTTAATTTTCTCCTCCGGCCTACTCTTTAGGTCTCTCCGTCCCGTTGTCTCTCCCGCTTCCCATTCATTCAACACCAACGCCATGCCAGTACGACGAACACTCTGATGAGTCCAATGTTGCCGATCATCGTCACGCTGATCCAAATTCCGAATCAGAATCTCCCGTTGTGAATCAAAAATCAACTGCACCCTTCCCACTATCTCCTTTCCCATGCGAAATCGAATGCCTCTTCAACGGTGTCACCTACAGGTTTAACATTTATACCTACTTTCTCCTATTGGTAATTTTGACAGGTTTGTTTTGTTCTTTCTTTAACATTATGTCATAAACCAACACCCCCTTCTCAGTTTTAGTTTTTATTTGATTTTGTTGAATTTTTTAAGAAACAATTTTGAGCTGTAATGATATCTGATTGTTCACTGATCTTAGTTTTTATTTGATTTTGTTGAATTTTTTAAGAAACAATTTTGAGCTGTAATGATATCTGATTGTTCACTGATCTTAATTCAACTGTTAATTTTATTTGGTTTTGACATTGGAAATTAATATATTATGAAAATTTGATTGAAATTTAATTGTTGCTGTGTTTCATTATTCTTGATTTGCAGCTTTGATTGAAGGTAATAGATAGCGTTCTGCAAGGTTGGAAATGTCGCACATGAATTCTTTCATCATGGCAGGAAACAATTGGAAGGTTGCATGTGATTTACTTAGCTTAAAAGGTTGGTTCATTATTGTTTTAACTTTACCATAATATTAACTTTCGTATCTTAATTGTCTTTGTAGTAGCATTGGGATATAGTATATAGTAAAAAACGTAACTTGAATATTTCAAACAGAATTTTAAATAGTATAGTCGTACTGTGATGTGAATGATTCATTTCGTTGTTCCCTGTATTTGTGCAGGTGTGAATTCAGTTTGTATACAATTCTGGAAATTGAAATAACGGTAAATGGACATAGGTAAATGCTCTGCTCAAATTCAACAGAATTTTATGTAGTATAGACGAACTGTGCTGTGATGATTCATTTGGTTGGTCCCGTATTTGTGCAGTTGAAACATAAACATGTTAAAAAATTCTTCATTATGTTTGCAGTGTACATGTTGTTCCATTTAAATAAAAACTCCTCCCTGATTAAGACAAGTTCATGAATTATGTTAAAGCCTATCATGACAAGAAATAGCATCCTAACTATATGTGATAAAAATTGCATTCTTACATAAGAGTATGTATGGCAGAACCAGTAATAATTGTATAGCTGCTTGGAACAAAAGTAAAAAACATGGACTTAAATATATCACTTGCAAATTGCAATGTACTTTCTGAAATTAGTGTTTGTTATATTAATGTATTTTGAAACACCAAGTAGATAGCATATGACCCGTGTAGTGTTTATAAATCTTGGACAGGCCTCACCTTTCAAGCCGGTTTTGTAAGGTTGAATTTGTCTTAACCCAATTTCCAAGAACAATGATAGCAGAGGTTAATTAATCATTATATTTGTGTTATCATCTATGTTCAGGAATAAAATTTCATCTGTACGTCTTGATGGGACATTGAATCTGCAGCAACGGGAAAAAGTAATCAAACAATTCTCAGAAGACAGCGACATACAGGTCTTAACATATTTCATCATGTTTATCTGTTACCTAATCAGTGTAGTGAACTGTTTCAATGCTTTGACTAATAATAACCATCACCAGTTATCTCTTGCACCAGGTGTTGTTGATGTCACTTAAAGCTGGTGGAGTTGGTATAAATCTAACAGCAGCTTCCAATGATTTTGACATGGTAGGTGCATATCAGTTTGGTGTTGCTTAAACTCATTTGTATTTGTCTAGCTTCAGCTTTTCTAACATAGGGCAAATGAAGTATTTGAGTTTGTTGAATGAGAAAAACTAGGACTTATGGCGAGACCATGTGTTTCAACTACACAATGAGCTCTCTTTATATAGACGTCAAATCAATTAATACAATAATATATACAGGATATTCTGTTCTTATTTACACGATATGATAGGATACGGTTCTTATTTACATGATATGATAGGATACGATATGCTGATCCTATATATATAATAAAGTAAATACATGGATCCTAATCTTATTTTTAATAGGATTCTTTTGAGGTTTTCTAACAAGGTTTCAGTTGATACTTGATAGAAACACTGCCTAAAAAAACTGAAATCTAAACAAGGATCTTTGATTAATTTGAAGCTGGGCGATAAATTAATGTAACAATGTAAATTTAAGTTATTATATCCACAATACTTTTACTGATTTCTATATAAATTTACAGTTTTGGTATTCCAAATAGTTAGTTGTTTTAGTATATTTTTTATAGATTAGGAAACTTAATCTATGCAATTTATAGTTAGTTGCAATGAATCAGAAATAGGAGTATTAAGGATTCGGAAAGTTGCAGCAGAATATGTTTTTTTTTTAACAAGCCAAGTTGCAGCAGAATATGTTAATGAATAACCAACCTAACAGATGTGGCATTATTATTGATATTAGGGAGGTTTTTTTTTTTGAAGTAATTTTAATATAGATAGTTTGTCAATGTGAATAGGACCCCATGGTGGAATCTAGCTGTTGAGGAACAAGCTGTTATGTGTATTCATAGTTCTTTCTCATACGATTTCAATTTCATGCTACATAATAATTATGCACGTTGATTTTTCCCTCTGTTTGTGCTTAATAGCGCTCTTTGTCTAATTAATAGTTCTTTGTTTGGTTAATCTTCTATAATCTATTATGATGTCCAAATATAATTTTTCCCTCCTTTTATGATGTTACATGTACTACTTTGCTAGATTGTTTACTTGTACCCAATTAAGTCTCTATCCACAAATTAAGCAAGTATATGGTGTGTTAGTAACATAAATTAAGTCTCTATCCAAAGAGAAATGATAAGTGAACACAAAATGGTTTACTAAATTAAGCAAGTGTATGGTTTGTTAATGTTTTACTTTACTTTATTAAATTAAGTCTCTATCCCGTCTTGAGATTTTGTTTTTTACTGTTCTTTGTCAATAAGGCTTTTGGCACAACTATTCTTTACTGTGTTTTTTCACTATTACAATCTACTGGATATATCGTCTTAATATAGCTTATAAAATATAAACAATCATTGCCTCTCATGTTGATTTATTTTATTTTATTTTTGGAATTTTGATAATTGAGATTTTTAAACTTACTTGAAATCTTGGCTGCTATAATCATAATAGATATGTCTTTTTTTTTCTTATTCATTTCATTAGTGATCTGATGTCTGATCTGCACTTTTTCTTTATTGCAGTGTTTTAAATTACAGTGATACAGATCCTAACATTAATATGCTTCCAATTCTCAAACGGATTGTTCAAAACCATATTCCAGTATGGGTTTTCAGGTAACTAATTTCAACAAAAGAGACCAATTGGCTATTTAATTTTGCCTTTTGATAGTAAGCTATGTTACAGAATACTAATTATGTTAATATCAATAAGTTAGTTATAAATTAATTAGGTGATCTGTCCCTATAGATACTATACTTTATTATTCATTTTACATCTTTTATCAGAACGACTCCTTACAAGTCTTACTCACTCTCAGGCTTCCAAATCTCTATTGATCATTTCTCTTGAAATCCTCTGATTACTAAGAAGCTAATCATTTGTTAAATTATTATGACAGCGGAGACCAAGATTCCGTTGTGCCATTGCTAGGTTCTCGAACACTCATTCGTGAACTGGCTAATGACCTGAAGTTCAAGATTACAGTCCCATATGGAGCTTGGTTCCGCAAAGGCCAGGCAATTTTTATTTTATTTTAACAGTTTAACCATTTTCTGTATTTCGAAAAATAAGTTCAGTACTCTATAGTATGGTTATTCAATTTTTTCGCTCCAGTTTTCCAAAGCAACAGTGGTTTTTGTCACTGTTGTCAAATAAAGGCTATAGTGGCGCTATTGCGTAGTGGAATTTAAACAAATCATTATTGTTATGAGATACGCTATTTAGCAGTGCTATAGCATTGTAGCTTTGTAAAATTTAAGCGAACCATTATTTGGACGGGTAATAATTGATTAATTGCATTGCATATCTATGTGTAGGTTGGAGGTTGGGCAACTTTGAGTATGGAAATTTGTTAATTTTCGCCACCGTACGGGGAGGTGCTCACATGGTACCCTATGTACAACCTTCTAGAGCACTGCCTTTATTCAGTTCCTTTGTGAATGGTAGGAGATTGCCCAACACAAGACCTTCAATTGAAGGATGAAAAAAAATGGGATGATGAGTCTGCCAACTCTATATAACATGTGGAAATAGAAGATTGTATATTCCAGTTGATTATTATTAGATTTGAAGAATTCATTGCTTAAAAGATGTAGCAATGAAAACGAAAATTGTTAAAGAGTGTTTCTTTGTAGGACCTTAGCAAACTGCATTTGGAAAATAAATTTACAAGGGGAATTGGGAAAATACGTTATTCCATTCTTTTTGTTTTTTATGATATTTATTCACCATATTGTTCTTTACACAATTTGTTCTGAAATGCCTTCAGTTCGGATCATTTTTTGACTTGAACCAATCAACAGCACGGGTGTATACGGGTTGGTTTGGTTCGGCCTGTTGAATTCGTTGGATTTACCCGGTCCACTTACACTCTTAAAATATAGTCTTTTAAATGATAAACGCATTTATGTACAAGCAGAAGCCAATTAATGTTTTTAAATTCATTGTTTACTTAGGTTTTGAAAACCAACCTCTTTTAAAGTACAATTAATACAGAAAAAAGTTCAGAAAGAAGCCTAACTGGGATTGATATAGATATGAATCTGAGTTCACGGGCACAATTTTCAACGGTCACCTCAAGAAACGGTCTAAAAAATTTGCTAATAGATGAAGACAATGTTTAAAGAAATTTTTCGAAATGTGTAGACACAAAAAACTTCCATTATTATTGAATTTAAAGTTATGACATTTGAAAATATACGATGTATTTTTGCTTTTCCCTACTACATTTACATTGTATATGACCCGTGCGACAGCACGGGTGAAAAGTCTAGTACATTTAAATCAAATGAAACAAAAATTGGAACCTAAATTAAATAAAAATTCGAACCTAATTTTTTTTTATCAAGTTTCCTAGTAACTGGAACTCAAACATTAAATGTGGAGAAGTGTAATGTTCGGGATTCGAACCCCAACTCGTACATATATTACGTAATATTCTTAACAACTGAGTTAAGTTCACGAGGACAAATCAGAACCTAAATTAATACCAAAAAAAACCTAATGAGTGCAACAATTTGTTTTAAACTTAACTAAATTCATAATATAAGCTTTTTTAGTATTAAGAATATTATACTACCTCCGCCCCTAATTATAATCCTTTTGAGTTTTTCCTTTGTCCTTTTTTATAAGACCGTTTTCAAATTTCGAAGTACATTAATTATTTCTTCACCAATATATCCTATCTAGTAACTACATAGATTAAATTTGAAGAATTCATATAAACCTTCAAAACCCTCCTATAATACAATTTTCGAGTTCCCCAAATGAGGAGGGTTTTGTATTATGAAGAAAAATGAACCCCAAAAGTCTTCACCTCTCAATGTCATCTATTTTTACCACTTGCTTCTTCCTTTTTTTTTTTTCCAAATCCCTCCCCTCCATTCAAATATTCAAAACTCGCAAACAAAGCCTAAGTAAATAACTTTGGTTCGAATGAAAGAAGTTATTCAAAAGGGGTCAGATCCTGTTTACATAAAAAATAAATACAAAGACAAAACAATAGCTTGAAATCAACATTCAAAAAGTTTGTTTTAATCTTTCTTTCTATTTTTATTTTACTTTTTTTAACACAATCAGAGTCAAGATTATTGAAAAAGCAAATTTAGTAAGTAACAATTGAACAAGCTCATCAATTGATAGTTCAAAATGTTCAACACAGTGATTGATGTACCACAAACAAGCTTATAGCTATATGGTTTCCTACAACAAACATCATAAAATGTCTCAAGGTAACTGCTATGCTACAAACTTTCTACCATTAGCACATTTACTTGGTATCACACCAATATCTGTGCTATTTGTGCCACCACATACAAATAAAATAGCAAAAGCAGTAATAATCATGCCTTGACCATCATATGAGTCCTGATGATTAATAAACCATCTTCTAAAAATCATTTTCTTCAATCTCACTTCCATAAGATATGGAGTTGTTATTTACACTTAGTTCAGAGCTAGCAGTGCTGCTTGTGGCATGTGGCGAATCGGAAAAACTCATTGTCCTGCTCTTAGATGAACTACCTGATCTCACACTGTACATAGACGAAGCTGGAATGCTTGTCACATGTGGCCGCATATTACCCTGAACGCTTCGCCTTATGTCCTGCATAAGAGAAATCATTGACATTTTACTATAAAAAAGCAATAAACTAATTTCAAACTTTAGGCATCATTTTATTGTAGCATAGTCATAGTTAATATATTACATTTAATTCAAATACAGTTTTCATTTTTAGTTTAATACTGCATATTCAGATACATCACTGAAGGAAATCAATTCCGTGCCTTTCATTGATAATGATCAAGAGTACATATAGTTACAATAGGTAGAGTCAAACCTAGGAAAGTAATTACAAAATAATGGAGAGTAATTACCTAATAATAACTAACATAATGACTAACATAATTACATAAAGTCAAGCAATAATTACTAACATAATTACATAAAGTCATATTCTATCACACCCCCGCAGTCGAAGCGGGAGGTTCACGGACGCTTAGACTGGTCCGAAAATCATCAAAAAGAACTCGAGGTAGGCCTTTGGTGAAAATGTCAGCAATCTGATGACGAGAAGGAACATGAAGGACGCGTGCCTGGCCACGCGCGACCTTTTCCCGAACAAAGTGAATGTCCATCTCAATATGTTTAGTACGTTGATGCTGCACTGGATTACCAGAAAGGTATATGGCACTAACATTATCACAGTACACCAAAGTAGCTTGGGAAAGTGGGTAGTGAAGCTCTAAGAGAAGATTGCGAAGCCAACACGATTCAGAAACCACATTAGCAACACCCCTGTACTCAGCTTCTGCACTGGAGCGAGAAAGTGTGGGTTGTCGTTTGGAAGACCAGGAAATGAGGTTTTCACCAAGAAACACACAATAGCCAGAGGTCGAACGACGGGTGTCAGGACATCCACCCCAATCAGCATCAGTGTAGGAGATAAGTTTCTCAATAGGGGATGAATAAAGATGCAAACCATAGTGTAGGGTGCCCTGAACATAACGCAAGATGCGTTTGAGGGCAAGCATGTGGTCGGTGCAAGGGGCATGCATGTGAAAACACACCTGTTGGACAGCATAAGAGATGTCAGGTCGGGTGAAAGTAAGATACTGCAAGGCTCCTGCAAGACTTCGATATAGAGTAGGATCGTCATATGAAGTGCCGGCGGTGGTACTGAGCTTCTGTTTGGTGTCAACTGGAGTAGCAGAAGGTTTGCACGAGGCCATGCCTGCTCGAGCAATAATATCACTAGCATAAGTACTCTGGCTGAGGAAGAGTCCACCATCATGTCTAGTCACAGAAATGCCCAAGAAGTAACTCAGTGGACCCAAATCCTTCATGGCAAACTCAGATGCAAGGAGTGCCATGATAGATTTTCGAAGATCATGGGAGGAGGTGATGAGGATGATGTCATCAACATAAAGCAAGATGTAAGCCATATCAGAGCCACGTCGGTAGATGAAGAGTGAGTTATCTGAAGTGCTATGCTGAAATCCAATGGTGGAGACAAAGTCAGCAAAGCGCTGGTACCAGGCACGAGGCGCTTGCTTAAGACCATAAAGTGATTTTCGCAATCGACACACATAATCTGGGCGATGAGGATCACGAAAACCTAGTGGCTGATGCATGTATACTGTTTCATGAAGGTCACCATGTAGAAATGCATTTTGAACATCTAGCTGATGAATAGGCCAGGATTTGGACAGTGCAATGGTGAGAACGGTGCGAATCGTCGCCGGTTTTACTACAGGACTGAATGTCTCATCACAATCTACACCTGCAATCTGTGACCTGCCATCACCTACAAGACGAGCCTTGTAACGCTCAAAAACACCATTAGATTTCTTTTTATGACGAAAAATCCACATACAACGAATAATATTAACATCACAAGGTCGTGGAACCAAATCCCACGTATTATTTCTAATAAGAGCATTAAATTCAGACTGCATTGCGGATTTCCAATTAGGGTCAGATAAGGCTAGTTTAGGGTTTTTGGGAAGTGGTGAGATGGTCGGATCATCAATGGTGACAGAAAGGTTAAAGAGTTTTCTGGGTTTGTGGATACCTCGCATGCTACGGGTGGCCATGGTCCTAGTAGGACGTGCGGGCGGGGCCGGTGGTGTAGGTGATGGAGAGGTATTAGGTGAATCTATAGAGGTGGAAGAAGATGTCATGGTAGGAGAAGTATTAGGGGTTCCGGCCATAGAGGGAGACAGATGGTCAGGTGGCGGACTAGGAGGGTTAGCAGGAAGAGGTTGTAAGGTAGGATTATTCCACTGGTGGACAATATGTGGGTGTAAGTCATCAGTAAAACATTTATAGTCAGGGAGAGGTGGTGAAGATAGTTGGGAAAAGGGGAATTGGGTCTCATCAAAAATTACATGGCGGGAAATAATGATCTTTCTGTGCGACAAATCAAAACATTTATAACCTCTGTGGTTAATGGGATACCCTAAGAAGACACACGGGGTCGAGCGTGGTTGTAGTTTGTTAATGGTAGTTGATGGAAACAAAGGATAACAAAGACAACCAAAGACACGAAGATGTGTGTAGGAGGGGTCACGGTGATACAAGAGTTGGGTTGGAGAGTAATTGGCTAGATTCTTTTGAGGAAGTATATTAAGAAGATATGTGGCCATTTGAAGTGCATGATGCCAAAATGAGGGAGGAACAGACGAATGAGCGAGAAGAGTGCGAATCATGTTGTTAATAGTGCGTATCTTACGTTCCGCCTTGCCATTTTGAGATGATGTGTGAGGGCAAGAGAAACGAAAAATAAGACCATTATCAACACAATATTTATGAAATAGTGAATTATTATATTCACGCCCATTATCACATTGAAAACATTTGACAGTTTGAGAAAATTGTGTGCGAATTTGATTGGAAAGTGAAATGAACATTTCAAAAACTTGAGACTTGTTGCTTATAGGAAATGTCCACAAAAAATCAGAATAATCATCCAAGAATAAAACATAATACCGATGACCAGAGGAACTTAAAATTGGTGATGTCCATAAATCACTGTGTAAAATATCAAATGGAATTAAAGTAACATTTTTGGATGAATTAAAAGGCAACTTAACATGTTTGCCAAACACACAAGAATTACAAATAGTCTTAGTACTCAATTGTTCACTACTAATGAACTTATTTTTATGAAGAGACTGCAAAATAGAAGAACTAGGATGACCAAGGCGTCTGTGCCAGATACTGGAAGCAAGACCAGCAAAGTGAGAGGGAGAGGTGACTGGATAGAGATCTCCGAGGCTATTACATCTCATGAGAGAAATCCCCGTCTGAAAGTCAAATATCGAGAAACCAAATGGGTCAAATGACACAGAAACATTATTGTCAGTTGTGAGTTGTCGCACAGAAATCAAATTTTTAATAATTTGTGGTGTGTGTAAAACATTGTTAAGGTTTAAGGGTTTCTGTTTGTGAGATGTAGGTAAAGTTGTGTGACCAGACCCTTGAATTGGGATACCTTGTCCACTACCAACAATCAGTTTCTGATTTAAATGACTCAAATTAGAATAAGACGAGAGATTACCTTGCGATGCGGCTGTATGGGACGAAGCTCCAGTGTCCATGTACCATGTGCTATCCGGAGGAGTGAGAGACATGGTATGCATAGCAGCTGCAATGTCAGTGGGTGCTGGTGAAACCGTAGCAGTGTGAGCCTGAGGGCGCTGACCTAGAATGCCCGGCTGACTTGAAGGACCGGTGGGACGAGTCCACTGAGATGTAGGATAAGGGCAAGGAGGCACACCCCAAGGAGGTGGGGTCCAACCCCAAGGAGACCAGGGTGGATACTGCTGCTGCCAGGGCTGAGAAGGCCAGGAAGAAGCTGCTGCCGCAGGTCCAAAGGGGCCATCGGAGCGTGAACCACCACGCTGTCCACGCCCTCTTGGGCGATTCTGATTGTTGCGGTTGTGTCCAGATCTAGAGCGGTTGTTCTGACGACGATTTGAGTGCTGCTGAGGGGAGTCATCAGAGTCCTTTGGAGCTGCAGTGTGCAAGGCAGTATGAGAACTAGTGTTGTGCATTTTTGCCAAGCCGGATTCCTCCAAGGTAAGCATGGATCGCGCCTGAAAGAATGATGGCAATGGATTACTTTGGCGGATTAAGGTGGCAACCCCGCGGTACGGCTCAGAAAGACCAGACACCAGCTGAAGGACCAGACGGTGACTGCTGACAGGTGCTCCAACATTTTTCAACTGATCAGAAAGTTGCTTGAGACGTTGACAATAGGCAGAAACATTTGGAAAATCCTCCATGCGAGTGGATGAGAAATCTTGCTCAAGAGCAACTGCACGTGAGTTTTGATTATCCTCAAAGATGTCAGCCAAACGTTTCCAGGCAGCCATGGCAGTGGATCCTTTTTCCATAATGGTGGTAAGGAGATCAAAAGAGATGGTGGAATAAATCCATTGAAGAACCGTTGAATCGAGAATTGTCCACATTTCAAAACTAGCATCAGTGGAAGCAGGCTTCTCTTTTCCAGGTTGAGGAATAATGTGATCGACAACCTTGTGGGCACGAGCATGAATCTCAAACAATTCAACCCACATGGCGTAGTGATCCTTCTCCATTTCTAGCACAAAGGGAATGCTATTTTTTATATTGGTCACGGCAAGGGCCGGATGAAAATCAGGTTTTGCCGAATTGGAGGTCGCGGCAGTGGTGGAGGACACGGCGGCGGACGACGACATGGCAGGAGAGGAAGACATGGTGTGGCAGCAATGGGTTGCGCAAGAGAGAGGCGCGACACAAGAGAAAGCTGCTAGTTGGTTTGGCTAAGGAAGACGCTTGAGCGGCAGTGGGCGGCTCAAGGGAGTAGGAAGCGGCGGCCTTGGTTGAAGAAAGTGGCGGCGGCTGTAAGGAAGAAAGAGATAGGTTACTGGAATTTAGACTCGTGATACCATGAAGGAAATCAATTCCGTGCCTTTCATTGATAATGATCAAGAGTACATATAGTTACAATAGGTAGAGTCAAACCTAGGAAAGTAATTACAAAATAATGGAGAGTAATTACCTAATAATAACTAACATAATGACTAACATAATTACATAAAGTCAAGCAATAATTACTAACATAATTACATAAAGTCATATTCTATCAATCACAAATGTACTGAATATTTATTTTGAACTTAATTCAGATATATCACAAATGTACTGCAAATTTATATTTTTATTTGTATACCTTTCTATTCTATCTGTTACTCATTATAGTTCATGACTAGATGAATATTCTCCATCATTCTAGTAATTTAGAGAACAAATATGAACAGACATTCCATTTCCATCTGTTACTGCCATATACAGAATAGAAATAACTCATGAAATTATTAGCCTTTTACGTCAAGGAAGTATACCGAGTTTAAGCATATGAAAAAAATAATATTTGTCTCCCTAAATAGATTATACTCGTTAATTAAAACTACAAAATCAGTAGTGTTGTAGGTAATAACATATAAGCAATGGAGTTATGAACATACCATATGCCTCATTGCCATATCTAAAGACTTCTTTGAAAGCGTACTTCCGAATCCAGAGCTACCAGATGCAGATTTTCCATAAGAATTGTTGTTGGCAGAAGGGTCATTATGCTTTGGTGGTGCAAGTTTTCTCATGTTTACTACTCTTTCGACCATTTTTGTCCCGATTACAACAGGGCTTTCTTCATCACCGTCGGTGAAACGAGCTCTACTCAAAGCATGCAATGAGCTATGATTGTTGTGAGTAAACCCGGTTGAAGCACGTCCTTTCGAAGGTGTGTTTGACTGTCTTCTAGATTTAGTATTGCTAGTCGCCTCAACAGAAGCTGATCTTGAACTCGGAACTCCAGGCCTATTTCTAGTGACTGAAGCCGGTCTTTCTGGCAATGATTTCTTCAAATTTGGAGGAGCGTCATGAGAAAATCCAGGCATTTGTGAGGGTTCCCAAGGTCTAGATTTTACTGATGGAGAGATGCCACGTGACTGCACCGGATTCTTAGCAACAACAGGGCGTGCTTTTGATGCTGATGAAGGTCGAGTAGGAGGAGCAGATACTCCAAATGTCCTCGATGGTGTTGATGATCGAATATTAGGAGTTGCTGATCTTTGAGATGTCTTAGGAGCTGTCAAGGAAGGCCTTGAAGTAGGTGTTGAGGCCCTCGAAGCGGGTCTAGTGGGAGTTGATGATCTCACTGGTGGAGCTGTTGACTTCGTAGAAGTTAACGTGGCCCGCGAGGTAGGTGTAGAGGGCCTCGAGGATTTCGTTGTTGAAGGTAATGTTGGCCTTCCAGATGGAGTTGAAGATCTTGAAGTAGCTGGAGATGGACCCCTTGACGAAGAAATTCTCTTACTGCCATTAGTGGAAGAACCAAAACTTGACATTGATGCATGATGCTTAGAAACTACATTGCTTCTTGAACTAGGTTCTATTTGGATATTATCTACCTGCAACACAAGAAAGGTTTATGTGTCGAATGAATTAAATCAACTAAAAAACACATAATGCATTACTACTAGTTGGAATATAAAAGAAATGAATGTAGAAGGTTTTGAGTAAGGTAGAAGAATCAAAGAGGAAAAGTGATAAGCTGCATATACCCTTATTAACTGAATCTTAATTCACCTAACTGCTATTGATAGGGTACTTTAGTAAATAAAACAAACAGATTTTATCATAGAAATTAGTAAACTCGATAATTTTCCTATGTGTGTGTCACCTTAAGAGACATGTAATATGAGACAGAGGAAGTATTAAATAGTTCTTACCCTTAGCTTTAAAGCAGTTGGACGAGAACTGCGAGTCTCCGTTTCATTCTTCAATGGCATTAGTGTTTCCTTGTCTAAAGTAGGAAAAAGCGGTGTATCAGGTGGAGTAAGAAGCCTGATAACAGAAAACTCTTGTCAGCGTGAAGGAAAAAGTTTTGATGGACAAAAATTGTAATACAATGTAGACAAGTCCATATATAATTCCATAAAAATTGAACTTGTTTCTGATTCGTCCGCTGAAAGTTTGCATTTAATCAAACCAGATCAATATAAATTAATATTAAGGTGTTCAATGATTCTCATTTTCAAGTATTATATCAGTCTCAGAAGAGAATACATAAAGAGTAAAAAGCTAGATGTTAACATGTTTCCTTTGACAAAGCACTCAGCACCATAAATTCATAATCAACTTTCACATTAAAAAGAGAAATCACCAAGTTCCATTGATATCAAGGAAACGATGATAAAGATATAAACATTTGAAAAACTATTTAATATCAATTATTTATCACAAACAATGAATGAAGACAAGATCAGGAACATAAAAGCTGGATGTGAGAATATGCAGCCTCAAATTGTCATTATCAAAACTGCAAAATACTTTTCAGCTATTTCGAATTTGGGACCGCACAAATACAACAATCAAACACTTCAATCATTCTAAAAGTTCATCAATCCTTTTGCAATTTGAATGACATTTAACTGTACTGTTGTGATAGTAAGAATTTCGACCACACCAAATTATACATAGAAACAACCACATTCCAAAGCTTAAGAGCATGTATGGTATCAGAAAAAAATTCCCTTTTTACTATTGTTTTCACTTTTATTTATAAAACTCACATTTTGTTTTCACAAACTAGGCTAGTGTCCTTGTGAGCTTAGCTCAGTTGGTATGGACGATGCATAAAAATATGCAAGGTCCAGGGTTCGAACCCCGGCCATCACTAAAAAAAAAACTAGGCTAGCATAAATTTCATGTGGGGCCTACATGATTTAGTGGAAATTTTGAATTAATTTCAATCAATAGAAGAATGTGTTAGAAAATTTAATCTTTTCATTTACAAATAGTTGAAAACAGAAAATCAAAATAGGAATTCTTTTCTGAAATCAAACAGACTAATTAATTAGAATAATCTTTTGAATCCAATTGATTTACAAGATCTATATTCTTTTCAGCAATTAAAAGTTGCAATTAATCCAAAATTACCATTCATAATCAGACTTATCATTCTCTGAATTCAAGAACTCTTCAACCACAGTCTTCTTTGGTAGAACTGAAGATACCATCTTGGAAATCATAGTGTTTTCATGATTGGATTCTGTGATGAAAAATGTAACAGACCATAACATCATCATTAATTAGAACATAATAAGAACAAAAACAACTCAAAAAAAATAAAAAATTACCCAAGTTGTACAAATCAAGTCCCTCAGAGTTTTGAAGAAGTAAAAGGTCGTTCTTTTCATTCTCTTTCTCTCTCCTCCTCATCTCAAGGAACAAAGCAAGCTCTTCATCTCTTTCCTTCATCACCTTCTCTCTCTAGTAGCTTATATGACCAAGAAAACAAATAAAAATCAACACTTTGAACAACCCTTTAAGCAAAAACAAAGAACCAATTACTAAAGACACAATTTTTCAATCAAAAAACTAATTTTTGAATCATGAAAAATAACATGAAGCAAGATAGTTCAAAAGGGTATGTAGAAAAACACTCAAAAATGATCTAATTACCTTCAATGAGTTGAAATGTGATGAAATAAATGATGGGGTCAATGAAAAATTGTCTCTAATGAATGAAGAACTATGCTAGTGTTGGATAGAGAGGTGAATAACAAGGTAGCTGAGTGGTGTTTTTGTTCGATAATTTTGAGGAATGATGATTGATGAATATTGGTTTGACAAGGTAGAAGCTGCAGTTTCATACGATATGTGAAACTTTGTCTTGTTGGCATTCAAATGTTTGAAACGGAAGACATAGTAACACATTAAAAAAAATAATAAAATATTTATAGTACTAAAAAACAAGAGATTTGAATTCAATTCTTGCGGTTTATTTATTTGTTTTGCTGACACAATTTATGACTTTTCTTAAAATATTTTATTTTACTTTTAAAATTTGTTTGTGAAGTTTGTCCATGTGTTTCAGCTTATTAACAATGTTGCCATTCTATAGAAAATTATTTGAATGGTAGAAATTTTTCTGGCCCAAATCTCTGTCTCTAAGCTTATAAGAAGAATGATAGCAACGCTCTCTTTAGTATTCACTCTTTTGTTAGATGAAATTAATGGATGTCTCACCACTTTGCGTAGGTTCAATTTTTAAAGTGTAGACTCACAATTATTTAAACCAATAAGAGAGTGAGTGTTAAAGAAAGTGTTGTTAACATTAACTCTTGTCTCTAATCCCATAAGAATAGTTAGTTGATAGCAATCCGGATATTATTTGTAGGGATAGGGGTCTGTGTTGAACCAGAGTGAGTTTTAGAACAATATTTTTAAGGTTTTGATGATAACTATGTATAAAAGAACAATTGGTTACTCTAATGTTTGTTTAAGTGTGAAGGTTTTTAGAATAAATTTTGACTTTGATGGAACATGCTCTCAATATAGAAGATAAGTTATGATGAAAAGACTCTAATGGTCAACTAAAAGTCAAAACTCCGATCAGAATGCACCATGTCATGAAGACAAGCTCTAATGGACGACGTCGACAGTCAACGCTGATGATTATCTGACCAGATTGTCTTTTTCTAATGGAACGTCGCTTATATGCTATGTAATACTTTTTGTCTCTGAAGTACTACACAACAGAATTATCCATTGAAGACAAAGATTTCAAATATGTTGATAGCTAGCTATCGATGTGCATGTATAAACTCTTCAACAACGGTTTTATCCACTTCTCCTATAAAAGGACATTTGTTCATTTGAAGAATTAAGAGATTGCACGCTTATAAACTATGCAAAAACTCTCTTTAAATTTCAAGCACCCATAATCACTTAGAAAAATTCTTACAAACTTTCAATCTTAGAATTTCTGAAGTGTTTAGAAACCACTCTAAGCTTAACTTTGTTTACCACTCTTTGAGTCTGAAATATAAACACAGATCAAATTTATTTGTAAACTCTGATTGTAGAAGATCTCAAGAAGAGCCATAAAATATAGACTTGTGTCTTTAAGTAAGTTGTAATCTTGTGTGACTATAGTGAAAAATCTCTTGAAAGTGCATGGGGATTGGACTAGCTTCAAATTATGGGGTGAACCATGATAACTCTCTGTGTTGCTCTCTTCTCTCTTGTCAATTTATCTTTTCATTACTCTGTTTTGTTTTCAAACTTGAAAAATATTTTTCGAAAAATTCAACACAATTCAACCCCTCCTTCTTGTGCTTTTCTCACATTCAGTTGGTACGAGAGCGCCTGGTCTGTTTGATTTAACCCTTAATCGTGTAACACAAATATCCTGAGAAAAACAATGAGAATTGTTCCTCCTCCTCAGTATAGATGGCATCACCATTCAAGTTAATGCAGATGAAGTTTCTATAAATAGAAAAGGTCACATAGGAGAGCAGAAAAAGCTTTACAAGAAACATCTTAAAGATAAAAGTGTTATGGTGAACACTCTTCCTTTCCTTGAGTTTACCAAGATTGTTGACAAATCAACTACTAATAGTATATTTGATTCCCTTTGTGCCACTTATATATGAGGGAAATCAACACGTAAAGGAAGCTAAGCAAATTTTCTTGTCCAACAATATGAACTATTTAAAATGAAGGATGATGAAGATATTGAGTAGTTGATTTTCTTGTCCAACAATATGAACTATTCAATAGGAAGCTAAGCAAGTTTTCTTATATAAATTTTCTTGTCCATCTTAAATTTTCTTAAACAATTTGGAAACTTTGACATTATTGTTTCTTCTGGTAATCTTCTGGTAAACTTTGACATTATTGGCATTTCTATCTAAGAGACTTCTGGTAAATTTCTTTTCAAGAGTTTTTCTCTAATGACATTGATAGAAGCAAGATAGCCTCAATGATTGATGGTGTAAGTAGGAACAAACAAAGAGGCGTTGGGATAGAAGATGAATCCAAACCAAAGGCTCCTACTCTGGATAAGCCAAAGTGTGTAGTTTGCCCACAATGTATAAAGAGGCGACATGATAAAAAACTTGTTCAATGTTAAAAACCTCTAAACTTAAAACAATGATGAAGACTAAGTCATCCATAACTAACCCTAAATGATCCATGAAAATATGGGTACCTAAGTCTCAAATTATTTATCTTTCATATATACTTCATAACAGAATTAAAACATCGGTCATGGTACTTGGATAGTGGTTGCTCATGACACATGATGGGACATAAACATATGTTCCAAACCTTAACTCTAAAAAGGGAGGAAATGTGGGATTTGGAGGAAACTCGATAGGGAAGATTGTTGGTATGTGTATTATTGATAACTCTTCTTTTTCCTCTATTCATAATGTTTGGTTAGTTGATGGACTTCAACATAACCTGTTTAGCATAAGTTAATCATGTGATAGTGTTTTTGAGGTAGTGTTTGACAAGACCAACTGCAGAGTTGTCAATCCTTTTGAAGGATCCATATTCTCTGTCTCTAAGCCTATAAGAAGAATGATAGCAACGCTCTCTTTAGTATTCACTCTTTTATTAGATGAAATCAATGGATGTCTTACCACTTTGCGTAGGTTCAATTTTTAAAGTGTAGACTCACAATTATGTAAACCAATAAGAGAGTGAGTGTTAGAGAAAGTGTTGTTAACATTAACTCTTGTCTCTAATCCCATAAGAATAGTTAGTTGATAGCTATCCGGATATTATTTGTAGGGATAGGGGTTTGTGTTGAACCGGAGTGAGTTTTAGAACAATGATGATAACTATGTATAAAAGAACAATTGGTTACTCTAATGTTTGTTTAAGTGTGAAGGTTTATAGAATATATTCTGACTTTGATGGAACATGCTCTCAATATAGAAGATAAGTTATGATGAAAAGACTCTAATGGTCAACTATAAGTCAAAACTCCGATCAGAATGCACCATGTCATGAAGACAAGCTCTAATGGACGACGTCGACAGTCAACGCTGATGATTATCTGACCAGATTGTCTTTTTCTAATGGAACGTCGCTTATAAGTTATGTAATACTTTTTGTCTCCGAAGTACTACACAACGGAATTATCCATTGAAGACAAAGATTTCAAATATGTTGATAGCTAGCTATCGATGCGCATGTATAAACTCTTCAACAACGGTTTTATCCACTTCTCCTATAAAATGACATTTGTTCATTTGAAGAATTAAGAGATTGCACGCTTATAAACTATGCAAAAACTCTCTTTAAATTTCAAGCACCCATAATCACTTAGAAAAATTCTTACAAACTTTCAATCTTATAATTTCTGAAGTGTTTAGAAACCACTCTAAGCTTAACTTTGTTTACCACTCTTTGAGTCTGAAATATAAACACAGATCAAATTTATTTGTAAACTCTGATTGTAGAAGATCTCAAGAAGAGCCATAAAATATAGACTTGTGTCTTTAAGTAAGTTGTAATCTTGTGTGACTATAGTGAAAAATCTCTTGAAAGTGCATGGGGATTGGACTAGCTTCAAATTATGGGGTGAACCATGATAACTCTCTGTGTTGCTCTCTTCTCTCTTGTCAATTTATCTTTTCATTACTCTGCTTTGTTTTCAAACTTGAAAAATATTTTTCGAAAAATTCAACACAATTCAACCCCTCCTTCTTGTGCTTTTCTCACATTCAGTTGGTACGAGAGCGCCTGGTCTTTTTGATTTAACCCTTAATCGTGTAACACAAATATCCTGAGAAAAACAATGAGAAATGTTCCTCCTCCTCAGTATAGATGGCATCACCATTCAAGTTAATGCAGATGAAGTTTCTATAAATAGAAAAGGTCACATAGGAAAGCAGAAAAAGCTTTACAAGAAACATCTTAAAGATAAAAGTGTTATGGTGAACACTCTTCCTTTCCTTGAGTTTACCAAGATTGTTGACAAATCAACTACTAATAGTATATTTGATTCCCTTTGTGCCACTTATATATGAGGGAAATCAACACGTAAAGGAAGCTAAGCAAATTCTCTTGTCCAACAATATGAACTATTCAAAATGAAGGATGATGAAGATATTGAGTAGTTGATTTTCTTGTCCAACAATATGAACTATTCAATAGGAAGCTAAGCAAGTTTTCTTATATAAATTTTCTTGTCCATCTTAAGTTTTCTTGAACAATTTGGAAACTTTGACATTATTGTTTCTTCTGGTAAACTTTGACATTATTGGCATTTCTATCTAAGAGACTTCTGGTAAATTTCTTTTCAAGAGTTTTTCTCTAATGACATTGATAGAAACAAGATAGCCTCAATGATTGATGGTGTAAGTAGGAACAAACAAAGAGGCGTTGGGATAGAAGATGAATCCAAACCAAAGGCTCCTACTCTGGATAAGCCAAAGTGTGTAGTTTGCCCACAATGTATAAAGAGGCGACATGATAAAAAGAACTTGTTCAATGTTAAAAACCTCTAAACTTAAAACAATGATGAAGACTAAGTCATCCATAACTAACCCTAAATGATCCATGAAAATATGGGTACCTAAGTCTCAAATTATTTATCTTTCATATATACTTCATAACAGAATTAAAACATCGGTCATGGTACTTGAATAGTGGTTGCTCATGACACATGATGGGACAAAAACATATGTTCCAAACCTTAACTCTAAAAAGGGAGGAAATGTGGGATTTGGAGGAAACTCGATAGGGAAGATTGTTGGTATGTGTATTATTGATAACTCTTCTTTTTCCTCTATTCATAATGTTTGGTTAGTTGATGGACTTCAACATAACCTGTTTAGCATAAGTTAATCATGTGATAGTGTTTATGAGGTAGTGTTTGACAAGACCAACTGCAGAGTTGTCAATCCTTTTGAAGGATCCATATTCTTCACATGCAAGAGGAAATGCAATGTTTATAAGAAGAAAAAAATATTTGGCTAAACAAGATGTTTTATGTCTCTTGTCAATGAATGATAAAAAATGGTTACGACACAGACGATTAGAACATATTAGTTGGAGATTAATATCTAAACTCAACAAGTTATAACTTGTCAAAGGCCTATTAGATTTGAAGTATCATTTAGATACTCTTTGTAAAGCATGTCAAAAATTGATATTTAAAACCTCTTTTAAACCTTAAAACAATGTCTCAACCTCTAGACCTTTGGAAATTCTTCACATTGATTTGTTTGGGCCAGTCACTACTACCTTTATTAGTGGGAAGAAATATGGATTAGTCATAGTGGATGATTACTGCAGATGGACTTGGGTAAAATTCCTCAAGTCTAAAGACAAAAAATATCATATGCTTAGCATCTTCTGTGCCCAAGTACAAAATGGAAAGGATTTAAGAATTTTGAAAATCAGAAGTGATCATTGTGAATTTGTAATTAAGACATTTGAATTTTTTATGAAAACCATGGAATTCCCCCATGCTTTCTATTGTCCTAAAACTCCACAACAAAATCGGGTTGTAGAACGAAAGAACGTATCTTCACAAGAAATGGCACGCAACATGATTCATGAAACTAATATGGCTAAGTACTTATGGGGTAGAAGTTGTAAACACATCATGTTGTGTTCAAAATAGAATCTATATCAGACATATCTTGAACAAAACACCATATGAATTCTTCATAGAAAGAAGACCAAAAATATCATATTTTCACGAGTCTAGATGTACATGTTATATCTTAATAAACAAAGTTCATCTAAAAAAAAACTTGATACCAAAGCTAAAAAATGTACCATATTTGGATACTATTAACGCTCAAAGACATACATAGTGTATATTTCTGAAACTAATATAGTTGAAAAATCAATACACAATAAATTTGATGACAAAAAGCTTGACAATCAAATATCAAAGCTAGTGGGTAGTTTTGCAGATATTAAGATATATGCAAAAACATAAGCTTCTTTTGTGCCAGTTGAATCCTCTATTGCTTCTGACCTTGTAGCACCCTCTGATACCTCAGAAGATGTTGCACAATCTAGGAAAACTTTCAAGTACAAATCCTCACATCCAAAAGATCTAACATTGGAAACAAGAATAGTCCTCTAAAGACAAGATCAGCTTTCAGAAATGAACACTCCATGTTGGGACCTCTATCAACGATCGTCGATCGACCCAACATCAGTTGATGAAGCTCTATCAAACGATGGATGAATTGTTGCAATGTAAGATAAGATAAATCAATTTCAAAGAAATGATGTATGAGACCTAGTGCCTAAACCATATAAGAAGATCACATCAATGGAACCAAATAGGTTTTCATAAACAAGTTGAAGAGAAGTGGTAAGAAATAAGACTAGATTTGTAACTCAAGGCTATAGCGAGCAAGAATGTATTGATTTCACTGAAATTTTTGTTCATAGAGTTAGATTAGAAGTTATAAGATTATTATTACCATATGTCGTAAGAATTAAGCATAAACTTTTTTCATTACTAATTATTTTATTAATTAAGAATATTTTATTAAATGAATTTGACAAAAAAGGGAATATTTTATTAATGAAGATCATTTTATTTTAAAAATTAATATACTCAACGACTTTCATTTTGTTAAGGAATACTCAATCAAACAATAGTCTAATGAGACAGAGGGGGACCTCTCTCTGGTACAAACTTTGGTAGTTTTTTTGGAAAGAAAACTTTGGTAGTTTTAGCAACAAAAAAAAAATAATTCGTTTCAACACAATGAATGCATTAAATTTCAAGATTTAACTTTGTTTTCCAATAATACCATTAAATTAAAATGATTTGTTATTACAAGATTCTTTGTAGTAAAATATTATTCATTTTTCTTAAAAAAATTATTATTCATTAAAAATCATATTCTTTATTTTCAAAATTAAAAATTTGTATAACAATTAATGATAATATAAATACAATTTAGTACAAATATATGTATCAAGTGAATATATATTTTTTGATATATATACAGAAAACTTAAACCACTAAGATATGGTTTGGAAGGAGTGGTAAAACAACATATATATTTTTTTATATATATAAAAAATAGTATTTTTTTCTTATAGAAAATGACAGTAAATAACAACATTTAATAGTATATCTCTAAGTACAGACATATATTTATTCAGAAAAGAAAAAAAAAAAAGTACCACTGACATGCATTAATGTTCTTCAATTCTAGAAGTTACAAAATTTAATAATAATGAAGTACAATTTCAAATTATTTCAAAATTGATATTTAATAGTAGGGTTAATTATGTTTCTAGTCCCTATAAAATAGCGACCTTGTAAGTTTAGTCCCTACTTAATTTTAATAGCATTTTTAGTCCCTATAAAAAAAAATTACTTATAATTTTAGTCCCTGCTAAAACAAAGTTTGATTAATTATCCTTAAACTCTTAAATTTTTGAACGATTTTTTTGAGACAAGATTAGAACACTATGAAATGTTCGTTTACCAAAATTTAGAATTTTCTGACATGAAATGAATTAAATATGAATTTTTTAAAACGACAAAAGTTAAAGATAAAAAGTAATAAAATCTGGATGTAGAAATCAAATTTTGCGATAATTTTTTGCGGACGAACTTTTAGTAATGTTCTAAACATGTCTGCAAAAAATTGTTCAAAAATTTAAGAGTTTAAGCATAAATTAAACAAATTTGAATTGAGTAGGGACTAATACTCAGTGCAGAAAAACAAAATTAGGGACTAAAAATGTTATTAAAATTAAGTAAGGACTATACTTACAAGGTCGCTATTTTATAGGGACTAGAAACATAATTAACCCTTATTAGTATGTGTCAGATTAATTAGTTTAAGTGTCTTACTCTTATTCCTTTTTGTGTGTGTTTTCTAGTTATTGGCAGAACCTTCCAAACCACAGTAAACTCGTGAACCTTTCATTTTATTTTAATTTTTTTTTTATAGTGGTGAACCTTTTAATTTTGGGACATATACTGTACCTGAGAAATACAAGAAAAAAATCAATGACTCGATATGCATTGTCTTGTTAGTATCAGTATAAAAAAGTCTCAATCACAATTAATTTTGGACGTATAAATTGCCATTTCTTCACTAGGCATGCATTAGACAATCGGTTGATGATGTACATGGCTATAAATGTGTTCACGGGTCACACAAAACACGCCTCATGTTGCTTAATATAAAAACATGTACCACTTCAAAGTTCAAATCAAATGCACACAAGGTTAATAGTATGATAGGTCCATATTTTTAGGTCCTTATGTAAAAAAGAATACATAGTAGTTCCATTTTTTGTGTTTGTAATGAGCTTTGTCAATGCAGCAAGAACAAGAAAGTTGGATGGGAGAGGTCTCCAACTCCTACAATAAAAAAAATAACAAAGTCAATCATATTGTTAGAATATGATAATAACAGCCTTGTATACAATATGGCATATAAAATGGACCATGACATTCCCTTCAATACATCATAATAACAACATGTATAGCACGAACCTATGATAAGACTACACATTTGATATAAACAAATATCGCATCAATAATTAAGTTTGTTTTTGTTTAAACTTTGTGTAGGTTCTATTATGAAAAAACTAATTTTTGAATGAATTGATTTTAGAAAAATGATTAAGAGTAAAATTGAGTTGAATAAAGAGAAATGCTAGCAACACATATTTTAATACATACACCCTCCGGTCACTATTATAAGCAAAAATCAACATTTTAGATTCATTCATTAAATGATGTATACGGTCTTTATTGTAGACCATATACATCATTTAATGAATGAATGTAAAATGTGAATTTTTGCTTATAATAGTGACCGGAGGGTGTACTTTTCAACACATTCTCTTTGATTGGTTAAAATTCACATGGGTCCCACCAAATTTAAATGGGTCCCAAATAATTTAGTGGGATCCATGTGAGTTATAATCAATCAAAGAGAGAGTTGAATAATGTGTGTTAAAATATGTGTTGCTAGCATTCCTTTAAATAAATGGTGATTTATGTTTGAATTTTTTTTTGTTACAAAAAGAAATCATTGATGTAAAAGTGAGTTGAAGAAGAAGGTAAAGCTAAAAATCATTTATAGAAGCAAAAGTTCTAAATTCTAGCTTTAATAGAGAATCTCTATAAATAAAATAAGTATGGTTGGTTCCACTTTTGAAGGATGTAAAATTGACTATGAACGTCTAGAATTGATTTTGGTATGTTTAGATAATTTCGAGTAAAATTAATTTTGTCCGAAGAATTAATTCTAAACATGATTTTAACCTTGAAATTTATTTTTTTCAACTTGCTTTTATGTGAATGTATTATTCAAACATAAACTACTTCATTCATTCTTAAATATATGTCACAGTTGACCACTTCATACATGTTAATACACATATTTTATCTCTTATAAAAAAATTGATCTTTAATATCTTTAATTATCTATAATAAAAAATTATAAAAATATTTATTTTAAAAACATTCATTGAAAACCAATCGTATAACATGATATTCCAAATTTGTTTTTATATATGAGTAAAAATATATGGAAAATATTAACAAGTGCTCTTAAGATATTTGATAAGAAGTTTAAAGTAAAAAAAAAAAAAAAAATCTTAGAATTTGTATGTGTAGTGTACATTGTCAAATTACAATATGTATTTAAGAACATAGAGTTTGCATTTAAGTCAAAGAAAATGCCAACGAGTGTCTAATGACACTCTTTAAGAACTTTTTTTTTTTGACAAATTGTTTAAGATTTTAATTCAACAAGTAAGATTTTATAAAAATTTATACATTCAACGCATTGATTAGAAAAGTTTTAATTCAACGAGTAAGATTTTATAAAAATTTATACATTCAACGCATTGAGAATTGAAGTATTATACATTTTCAATTAAATAATGTGGTTAGAAACACTTGTTAGCAAAGTCAATATTAGTGCCCGTTTGGTTCAGCTTTGAATATAATTGATTCTGAGAGAATTGATTCTGATAGAATTGATTCTGAGAGAATTGATTCTGATAGAATTGATTCTGACAGAATTGATTCTGAGAGAATTGATTTATGTTTGAATACAATTATGTAGAATTGATTAAACAAAATGATTTATGTTTGGATGCAATTATGTAGAATTGCTTTTGAATGTATAATTACTAAAATAGACATAGCTAAAGGAGAATTGATAAAGAATGAGAATTGATAAAGGGCAATAAAGTAAAATAACGTGTTGTAATAATAAAATATACAAACCTATACACGTTGTTCAAGGAGAATTGATTCTAGAAAAGCTAGAAGCTAGGATTTGTAGCTTCATGGAGAATTGCTTTTGGAGGACAAAAGCAATTCTGAAAAGCTGAACCAAACACGTTGTTTTTTGCTAGAATTGCTTTTGGCACTGTAGAGAATTGATTTTGGGCTAGAATTGCTTCTCAGAAGCCAAACCAAACAGGCCCTTAGACGTAATCACTTTTATGAAAGTAAGTAAATCATTCAAAATCAATCTTAGACAACATAATCACTTGATCGGAATGGCACAATTCAAAAGCTGTAATATGGGTCAAACATGAAACATGGGAGTTAAGATTAGATTCCCTCGAGATGTAGGAAAGTACTACTCCCTCCGTCCCAATTTATTTGACCCCTTGGCTCATTTCACACAGATTAAGAAAAATGTATAAATAAAGGGGAAAGTGGAATATATTGTATTGGGAATGATAAAAGTAGTATTATTTAGTGTTATATTATATTGGGAATGATGAAAGTTGTATTGAAAATTGAAATGGGTCAGTTACTTTGGGACACTTTTTTTTAGAAAATGGGTCAGTTATTCCGAGACGGAGGGAGTATGATCCAATGGTTGTGATTTAAGAAAGAAGATGGAACCTCGTAAATCGTGCGGTTCAAAATTTGGATTGAGGAAACACGCTCCTCTCTGATTGTGAGAGGGCCCCATTTAGTTATTCGAATGGTAATTTATGATTGGTTCTGAACTGCTGCTCCATCATTGAATCACTGTCCCCCCAAACCTGCCAGGTTGCTCCACCATCATCAACATTTAGTTGCAAATAATATTCCTATAGAAAATTTGTCGAAAATATATCTATCTAATATATATATATATATATATATATATATATATATATATATATATATATATATATATTCCTATAGAAAAAATTGTTAATTTTTATTTTCTAAGTAAAAAAAATAATGAATTATTGTATTGAAAAATATGTATTAAAAAAATCAAATTACTTTCCCATAAAAAAATTAAATTACATTTTAAGACAAAATTTATATGTTTTGATTCCAAGTGTCCTGTTGAAAATGTTTTTTCAATTAAATTCTAAATTTCTTATAAAAAAAAAGTTTGAGTTCTAAATATATTTTTGAATTAAAACTTTTCTAATCAATACTTACTACTATATCAATATGCAAAATTTTAGATAGGTTCGCATAGTAATTGATGTCGTTTTAATATTTTGTTATGAACAATGCATCATTTTCATGCAACAACCACTTCAGTTCCTAAATATTTTAAAATTGCAAACACATTTCTATGTTTCTTTTTTAATAATTTTATGGATTGAATTGATCAACGAAAAGTACATTTGAGGATTGAATTAATTATCTAAAAACAAATATGATGATTAAAATGATTAATAAAAAAGATAATGTTTTTGCAATTTTAATACATTTATGAACCAATATGTGACAACGAGTTACACACTTCCAACTACCAAAATGTGAATCGGTAAACAACTACAACAAAGCAAATATAAAATAGGAACAAGTTCACATAAATTTGAACCGAGAAAATCAGAACAGGAGAAATAACTCGGATTAACAATTGTGGACTCCACCTCTGAATAACTTCTACAAGTTTCAAGACTCCATGACCTTATGGCATAAATTTTGATTTCATCAGAGACTTTTAGAAGGATTAAAGGATGACATGTTACACTTTTTGGCAGAATTTTTCCAAAACAATATGTTGATGAAATGAATTAATTGTACTTTCGTAGCTATTATCCTTAAGGTGTGGAGAGTTCTCAATGTTTGGCGGATTTCATACCTATTTCATTGGTTGGATGTTTCTATAAGGTTTTGGCAAAAGTATTAGCAAATCGTTTAAGGAATGTTATTGCTAATGAGGTGGTTGATGAGACACATATACTTAAATAATAATAATTATTTAAAGTTGATTTTGAGAAGGCTTACGATTCGATGGATCGGAAGTATCTTGACGCAATTATGGGTAGAATGAATTTTCCAACATTATGGAGAAAATGGATTATGGAATGTGTAAGTACAACTACGATATCTATCCTTTCAATGGAAGTTTGACTGGAGAGTTTAACTTTGAAAGAGGATTGTAACCAGGAGGCCCACTTTATTCGTTTCTATTTTTAATAGCATCAGAAGGGTTGAACGTAATGATGAATGCTACAATAGAGGCATGGCTATTTCCAAGATATAAGGTTGGCCGGTCTGACACCATTTCATTTACTCATTTACAATTTACGAATGATACATTGTTGTTGGGTGAGAGGAGTTGAGCAAATGTGCGGGTGTTGAAAGCAGTGCTTATCCTTTTTAAGTCATATATATATATATATATATGAGGTTGCTTATTGGAGGAGACTCTTAAAAATTGAATTTTTTGTACCTATTGATTGACTACATTAAAAAAAGAGGGTCGCTTAGTCCTCTTTACCGCTCTACTTTTTTCCTTCTTCAAGACTCCTACATGCATCATTTCCTTTATTGAATCTATTTTTAATTTTTTTTTTGTGTGTGTGTGTGTGTGTGTGTGTGTGTGTGTGGGTTGGGGATAAAATGGGATACTATTTGTTTAAACTAGGTGAACGACAATTCGTTTTTAAGGAGAATAAGGGAGTTTAATGTAGCTTTACTTGGTAAATGGTGTTGGAGGTTGAAGAATGAACGAGGTAGGTTATGGTATAGGGTGTTGAAGGTTCGTTAGGGAGTTGGATTGGTGATGGTGGAAAATCATACTAATATTGGTGAGAGTATCGGTTTAGGGGTCGGATGTTGGTTTAAGGATGACATAGGATGTGATGTAGGTGACGGGTTAACCTCTTTATTTTGGTGGGATCAATGGTTGGAAGGAGACCCTTTGAAGGACAAGTTATAAACGGTTGTTTGAGTTGACTGAGAATAAAATGTTGATGGTGGTTGAGATGTGTGTTGTTAGGATGGGGAGAGGGAGCGCCATTGACGTATGACGCTATTAGTCTGGAAGGAAGAGCAGGTGGGGGAGTGTTGTGCTTTGTTGATTTTTGTTTTTGTTTTGATGGACGGTAGGAAGACATGTAGTTATGGCATCTTCATCTGTCACAAAAATATACATTAAGCGACGTTTATAATTACTTGTCCTTATTGGATAACAAAATTACTTATGCGACTACTAACATGATTTGATATAAGATGGTTCCTTTGAAAATAAATCTCTTTGCTTGTCATCATTTGCTTCGGAATCATCTTCATACAACATATAACTTAATCATACAAGGTGTGCTTCAAAATAATGCTTAACTTTGTGTGGGAGGTACGAGGATGTGGATCAATTGTTTCTACGTTGTGATTTTTTTTGTACAATTTGGATTTTGGTTTCACAATGGATAGGTTTTGACAGAGTTTATTCGGTGTGTCTTTTGGACCATTTTCTTTAATTTGGTCATCTTTGTGGAGCTTCAAAGAATTTTCAATTAGTTTTTTTTAATCTCTTATGGCTTTCTTGTGTTTGGATAATTGGGAAGGAAAGAAACAATTGACTTTTTTTTTTTAACAAAATGAGCAATCACGGTTAAAATTTACTTGACAAAATTAAGTTTCCGCTTTTTGGGTGGCTCAAATCCAAATATAATAAAATTTAAATAGAGACTAATGTTAAAAGGTCGCATATTTATATGGACCTCAAACATATTTAAGGCTATAAATATTGATTCAGTGCACTAGTTTACTCTCAATAAACTTCCTGTCTAAATTACTTTCGTTCTAAATAGCTAGAAAGGTATGGAGGGACACACAATGGAGGTCTCGGGTTTATTATAGGTCAAATTGAAAGTGACCTTGCAATGACAAACTTGTGCAATGTGAACATTTTGTTGTTCATTACAACACCTTCGGGGGAGAGACGATCGATCAATGGGTAGAGTGTTAAACAAGACAATTTTTTTTTTTTTGAAGGGTGTTAAACAAGACAATGTTACCATCTTCTATATTTGTGTCAAAAGAAGTGTTGGATAATGTTAAGATTAAGATCATTAGCTGAATGAATCATATCACAACGATTAAATCGACATGATTTATGGGTGAGAGAATTGGTATCAATTTCTATTCATTTATGAATGTTATATGATTTTACATTATTTGTATATGTTTATATGATTTTCTTTGGGGTCTCTTATATGATTTTTACCTTAGGGGACAAAGTTTAATGTATTTTGTAGAACAACAATGTTTAAAAAATTAAATATATGTTGATTGAGAAAATATGTTACGGGGTATAAAATATATCAATTGTTTATAAATTTAAATCAACTTATCATGAATATAGACTAATTTTTTAGAGAGATATGTTTCACCTTTTGTCTAAGTTTTTCTTCCTTCTTCTTTATTTACCGGAAATAGGCTGGTTTTAGGTCATTTTTACTTGGAATCACTTTTTGCTTCTCCTTTTCATCTTTTAATTTAACTAAGTGGTTTCTACCACGATTAGATATTTTTTTTTCTTTCTACTTCGTGATTTTGTGATCTCAGGATGACGATGTTTTGTTCATCGTCTTGGTGCAGTTTTGTTTGATTTTTTATCTTGTTGCGGTGTTCTTTGACTCACACTGACATATTAGCTTCAATCAATTACATGCTCAGTCAATGGCTAGATTGTCGCAGATCTAGATACATGTGTATTTTGGTCACACTTATTTGTAGTCATTTTTCCGTTTCATACTATTATATTTGATATTGTGAACTTGTTCGTATATTCATCTTTTTCAATTTTAGTGATATTGATTTTGCGTTCCTTTTTTATATGCATATCATTTCTTATAGTAAAAAAAATTAGATTATACTCATTACTCTCACAAGTTGTGGTCTTCTATAGAATCCATTTTCTACGTTAGTATTTTTGTAAAGAATATGGAGTGAACCATCGACCTCTTTATCACCCTGGTCTTTAAACATCCCATCCCAACCACCAATCCAACTTTATATCTCATAGATTCGCACTAAAATATTACTCAATTCGGTCATATTTATAAGTAAAATGTAATTTTTTAGGTTCATTCAATAACTAATGTATCTGACCTATATATAGACCAGATACATTAGTTATTGAATGAACCTAAAAAGTTACTCTCTCCGTTTCAAAATACATGTCTAAGTCAACCACTTCACATATGCCAATGCACAATTTTGACCGTTAATATATTTAATTATCTAAAGTAAAAAATTATAAAAATTTAATATTTTGAAAATATTTGTCGAGACAAATCAGACAACATCTTACATGCTAATATTTGTATTTATGCATTAGTTAAAAAGTATGGTCAAAGTAAGTCAAGTGTATAGTGCACATTGCAAAAATTGGACATGTATTTTGAAACAGAGGGAGTACTTTTTACTTATAAATGTAACCGGAGGGAGTATGTCAAAACGGATGGAGTGCGGTAAATGCTTGATACTCCCTCCGTCCCTCAATAAATGACCTAGTTGATAATATGCATTATTGACTTGATATACTTTGACCATATTTTTCTACTAATTCACAAAGATAAATAATATCATGTAAGATGTTGTTGGATTTGTCTCGATGAATATTTTTAAAATATTAAATTTTCATAATTTTTTTTAGTAGATAATTGAAGATATCAAAGATAAAACATATGCATTGGTACGTGTATCGGTGTCAATTAGGTCATCTATTGAGGGACGGAGGGAGTAACATTTTTCTTTTACGTTGACAAAGTCAATTTTACATCATAGTTTGATTTTATTCCTTTACAAAAATTGAAGAAAGCTAGGGGACAAAGTCAATAACAACAAATGGGTCTAATTCAAAGGAATAAAATGACACAAATCAAATCACAAAGTTGACAAATTATGGGTCATTTCTTTCGCTTTCGTGACATGCTTCTAGAATCGTCTCCGTTGTTTTTTATGCTGTATTCATTTTTCTTTCGTCTTCAACATTATTACACAGGCATATTTGTCAAATTTTAACACTCACATTCATTATTATTATTATTAAATAATAATAATGTGACCGTTGAATTCACAGGTTCATATGCATAAAGGAAATATTAACCACAATATCCAAGCTCATGGGTGCATGAAATGGAGGAAGAACTTCGATTATAATTTGTGATAGAAATTTATGGCTCAAGCTTAAAGAAGTTTTACGGTTCAACTTTAAAAAACACCATGTTGCATGGAAATAAATGTTGGGTTGTATATAGCTAGCGTAAAAGTATGGTGAATACTATAGAGATGACAATATTACATTATATGAAGGGTCAACAAGTAAAAAATAGGTTTAAGAATGAATTCATTAGTTTAGTCAAATAGTTCGAGAAAAAGGAAAACAAAGGAGGTTGCAGTTGTACTCAGGGGCGGATCCAGACTTTCATTATACGTGGAGCTAAAATTTCTAGGTCCTTAGATTCACTATACTCAATCCAATCATACAAATTAAACCAATTCTTACAAAATCTACGTCTTTGTCTACCATGATCAGACCAAGGGTAAACGAAATTGCTAGGTTTATAACGACCTTTTTTAAGGTAAGCTTTACGTACCTCATCTTGGATGTTAGGATGATAGCTTGAAATTGGAGACCTAAGTCCTGGATCTGTTTCCAACAAATTGTAATCAACAACTTGAATACCCTCATTGGCCGAGTTAGGTGTAACTTCATTTTGTGGTTCACTTGGATGTCGAGTATTTGATGGTTCTTGACTAGCCGAAGAACTAGCTTTGTCTCTAGAAAGCACGGGAAAAAATTTCTTCATCCTATAAAAGTAAAACACACAATCATTGTTACAAGTAAGTAACAAGAATATCACTAGTCATTAAATCATAAACAAATACAAAATACATATATATCGGGATACATTATAACAGCTTCATAGAACTCTTTGTCACATTTGATATAGCAGCATTATCAATTGTTCAATAAAAGATGGCTAGTTCAACCATTACAATTCTTAGTATAGTTTTCTACCTTATGTTCATTTCACAAGGTAGTATTTTCTTCCACAATTTTTGTAAATTATTATTCAAAACTGTCATAATTTTTTTTGGTGATTATCTCAGGTTATAGCCTATGTTCATTGAAAGATATTTCAGTAACCCAGTATGAGACAGGAGTAGTGGAGAATAAGCCAGAATGGACTGTATATATCTCCAAAAAATATCATTATGCTCAAAGAAAATTGCTTTTCTGACCCAGCCACTTATTACCATTTCCACTTATTACCTTTGAGAGAGATTGCAATTTAAGAGAGAAAGAGGCGTGTTTAGTTACGGTACAGGAAGGAAATTGGAATAGAAAATGAAAGAGAGAGTGAGACACACATCTGTCTTTTGTTTAATATACCCTCTGATCACTATTATAAGCAAATGTTTGCATTTTAGATTCATTCATTGAATGATGTATGTGACCTACAACAAAGACCATATATATCATTAATTGTTGAATGAACCTAAAGTGTAAACTTTTGCTTATAATAATGACCGGAGGGTATATTTAAAAAAAAAAAAAAAAAAAAAAGGGGAAAAGCATGTGGAGCTATAGTCCCACATTGCTCCTACATGCATCCGCCCCTGGTTGTACTCCCTCCGTAATGAAATATTAGCAAAAATAATAGTTAAAAGTTGATATATCATATATGTGGTTAAAAATTTAATCCACATGCATCGATTTTTCGACTAATATTTTTGTTTATATTTCATTCTGGGTACATAAATTCCTATCTTCCCTTATCGTTGAAGACAAACATATGCAGATTCATCAAATATGCGAGTTAGAAACCCAGTTGTTTTTTTTTGGTGTCATGAAACAAACCTTTCTGGCTTTTTCCCTCCAAAGAATTTAATGTGGACAATGACCATTTTAGCAACGATGGCAACATATCATATCATGGTATAGCTTGAACACATATTTTGTTGAGCTTGGATTTCCTATCACTGCATGCATTTATGCAGTCAGAGAATAGTGACTGTCCGATCTAGATCGAACGGCCCAGATCTTGATCAAACAACCACAAATCTCCTAGTTGTGTGAATGCTTGAGTTAAAGACTGCAGGGATGAAATAACTTACTAGAATTAGTGCTCATGCCACATCTATGCCTCTGGTATATATATTACTAATATCAATTGGTTGCTTTTGTATGATATTATTAAGAAGTGTAGTATATTTGAATTATTTTTTGGAATTAATTTATAATGTAAAACTTCTTTACATATGATTGAAATAACATATCACAATCTACACAATCTAAATATTTGTGAACATGTCATAGAAACTAATATGACAAGTGACATTATTATAATTAGATGAGATGTATGAACATAAAAGTTTTGCATAGCCAGTAATCTCAATTTATTTTTCTATCTAAAATTATTTTCATAAAACTCATTCAGATTTTTGTCAGGAGAAACCCCTAAAAAGTTACCAAATATGCACTAAACTTTGATTTTAAGACAAGCACATATACCACTAGGACAACCAAATCTTAGGTTTTTGTTGCTTAAAGGGGACAATCTTTTATCTTTCATTATACTTGTATAATTCTGTGATTATTTCTTCGGGTTAGAAGATATAATCAGCTACAAACCTATCTAAAGCATCGATACCACAAGCTTAATAGGCCTGTTTGGATTAGCTTATTTTAGAGCTTATGCAAAACAACTTATGCAAATAAATACGCTTTTATGTATTATTTATAAGCTTGTTAATGTAGTTTATGAAAAAACAACTTATGAAGGTACGATTTTCGTTAGTGAGAACTTATGAATTAAGATAAAAACTTATTTATTTGCATAAGCTCTTTTTCATAAGCTCAATCCAAACGGGGATATTACTGATGTGGCTTATGGAATGAAGTGTAGATTTTTAAGTGTGACAAGAAAAAAGGTGCAGAATTATGCAGGTGAGTAAGGTGTGGCTGAAGATATGACAGAGGCAAAAACAAAAGCTGATTCCCAATTGAAGTAGCTAACACTAGCAGTTTTCAAAATTCTATCTTAGTGGTCTTGCAAATATACCAGTTCCAAAATAGCAGATTTTAACTACATGATGAAGCATAAAGGATGTACAATTCAAAATGAAATGGTCCCATCAAGCATCTTCACTCTTCAGCATCTTCTTGATCAGCCAAGTAGAGGCTTCAATCAGGCCCCATAACCTTACACCTACACAATATAAAGTACACGATCTAATCAAAATGTGGAATAATGAATGATTACTTCTCCTATCCGCATTGCCACCAACCAGTGTTGTTAAGTAGAGGCTATAGGAGCACTATAGCATAACAGAATATGAACAGATCGCTATTGTTCTACGATACGCTAATTAGTACAAAATGTTGTCAAATAGCGGCTGTAGCGGCGCTATACTCTGCTATGTCGGGGAATTATTTTCGCAATCAGTGATTGACAACACTGCCACCTAATAACTCAAGAGACAAAAAGCTAAATTAACTGATTACCTTACAAGGATAAACTTTCCTTCTTTGTACTTCTGACTCTGCTCATAAGCAGCCTCCTAAAAACAAAATAAAATATATAAATACAGGTAAACAAATAAATCACAAACCATGAGATTCAAGAACTGGTCCTTACATATTTCCACCCAACATTGGACCCACATGTAACACAGAATATGTCGACGACAGTATGCAATCCTGTGATCATCATCCGTTCTTCTTTCTCTCCGTTGGTGACATTCACACTGTCATAACATGGATTAAAAAGATGTTATTTCTAATGCCATCCAACAGTAGCAATTGCACGATTGGTACGTAAACGTACTGCAAACATATAGGTATTATTGTTTTTGGATAGAATAAGTATTAATTTTCATTTCTGTGCCAAAAGAGGTAGGAAAATACATTTATATTTTAGATGTAATCCTGATAACAAGTAACATACTAGCGATCATATATTTGGCAGAAGTATTTTACTCTGATATTCTAAGCTAAATATTTAACACAATGGTGTTTGCAGTTCTACAATGGCACCTACTAATGTTTATGTTAATTTAGCAGTGAGAAAGTCAAATAACACTTACACTTTGTCAAAAAGATAAGCCTTTCCATCCCTGCAATGGAAAGTCTAAGAGAAAACAAGGGTTAGATTGTCAGCAGGTTCTGATTTTTAACGTAATCAATGCAGAGAACATTTACTTTTTAACCAAAAAACTTTCAAATCAGGACATCCAATTCCAATTCATATTCAGATAACCACTGAAAAGACTGTAGTCCAAGAAATTCACGATTAATGAATTTTGAATACACTGACAGTGACAGAAACCCGGGTTTGAAACAAGTTCTGATGGGAATAGGGCCGTTCGAATATGGATGAAAAGTCATATTAGGAAAAAAGACCGAGGGTCAATAACTAACAAGTGTTTTAATATCGTCTATTTGAAAAAATCTTTCAAACATGACATCTTTATTGACATGCCCTGTTTGCGAAGTAAACTGATATCATTATTGAATGAACAAAATCATCTGCGCAAGGAGACTTCTTTCTTAGAAACACCATCATTCGATCTGAACAAAAATAACACTATAATGACATTGTTGCAATTATGAACTAGTGCACTCGCAATGACGTAACTTCAATCGACACTTTATTACTCCAATGACAGTATAATTAATCAAACAGATTATCCTTCTATATCTGAAGATTTACATGATGACATAATAAATTATCAACCCAGCACAATAAGAAACAAGGATGGATACCAACAAGGTAAAATTCCAAATACAGAACATGACGTTGCCATATACATAAACACTAAAGAATCAAATAAATAATTACTATTGAAAGCTGTAAGTACTATTGAGTTAAATGTGCATACATTGTCGGTGTAACACAGTGGCTTGTCATTCATTTTTCATTCGATGTCAGTGTAAAACTAGTTTGAAACACTAAAATAGTGCATATCCTTATCCAATTGTTATAGTATATGATATATTTGATTAGAGATTTCATATTAAATGTTAATATTGGAAATGTTTCACACATAAACAACAAGTAAAAGACATCACAAAAAAGCACTTATATACATTAATAATCATCTAGAAAAACCTTAATTAATATCAAATTTATCAAGTTTAAGAGAATGGAAAATAAAAACCTTGCAAATAATATCATCAACAAGAGCAAAATGAGTCTGGCACTGCTTGCAGCTATAGAAGTTTCCTTCAAGATTAAGGTTTTTGAAAAGTCTTTCCATTTCTCCTTTTACACCAATCTATCAACTTGAAACCACAAAAAAAACAGTTAACATAAAAAAAATCAGCAACCCAGAAATGTTAATGAGAAAATAAAGAGAACCCAGATAGCATAATCCTCAAATAATCAAATTGGTAAAGTAAAATACGATCTTGAAAGCATACAATGTAACGGAAATGCCAAGAAAATAGGGTTTGATGGCGTCAGTTACCGAGAGAGAGTGAAATATGGGAAGTTTCTTCCTTGTGCCCCAAGACACCCACTAATTTAAGGACTATTCTATATTTGGGGCAAAGATTCTCTAATGCAGTAACTAGTGAGTATTTAAAGTGTTTTTTTTTTTTTTTTTTTTATGGAAAGTGAGTAATTTATTTTAACCCTCCAGTTTGTTGGGAAGAGAATCTTGATATTTTAAATCAAAGTTATAAGTATAATTATAAACTGAATTCAACATAAAAAAAGTTATTATCATAATGTTGTTTATATTTGTTGAAATATCTATATATTGTATATAAGAATTAAGGTTTTTGAGTTTGAAATTATAAAATATATTCTTAGTATAAAATATTCTCATTGTTAAACTTATTTATTATGTTTAGGGTGTGTTTGGATGGAGGGTTTAGGAGGGGAAGGGAGGGGAGGGTTTGCTTTTCATTTTTAAACTAGACCACCGACCCGTGCTCCGCACGGGTCCTATCAGCTAAAACATACACAAATAAGTTACACCATTATATAACATGTTTATATGAATAGGTCTATTTGTTACGGTTGAAACAATGCACTTCACAGTTCATATGATGTGAAATATGATAAATTAAACGCATGATGGTCACATTAGGTATGTAATTAGTTGCTAATAGCCACAATACATCAATATAAATATAAAGTACTAATCACACACCAAAGAGGTTTTTATATTGACAACAAAAGTTGAACCCACAACCTTGCGGGCGAGTCAACTGAGTCAACCTTCATTGACATGCTTTTTTTTTTAAAAGGATCATTCACATGACATATTTTTATCGTTAAAATTTATCGTTTTTTTTGGTTAAAATTTGTCGTTTTTTATTTTGGACAAAAAATTGTCGTTTTCAATTACAAATTACTAATTTTCATATATGACATATTTGTGTTGGAATCCAATAGCAAAACATAATAACAATGTTAGAAATTCTCTTAAAGATAGTACGTTGCCATGATAAGAAGCATGTGCAACTTTTGCATCACATTAATAAGAAAATAGTTTCAGAGAAAGCAAACAGAAAGATTAAATTAATCTCAGCAATAAGGAAAAAAATAATCGTTGTTTTTTTTTAAACATTATCATTGCAATTAATTATACAACTCTCGTATTGTTTTGAATTCTCATCCTCTTCAAAAAAAAGGTTTTAAAAACCAAATTTAACCAAACTTGATGATTCAACATATTCAACTATGATATAATGTAAAAATTTAAAACCAAGTATCGGATAAGTTCCCGTAAACATTAAATCAAACATATGAGAGATGCAAAATTAAACATAAATAAAACAATAATAAACATTAAAAAGGTGATTTGGTAAAAGTCATTGTGATACTTGTCTACCATAAATTATTAGTAATAACAATAATTGTTTCATAAAACTTGCAACAGTACTGTTTCTATAAAAGATTAAGCAGCAGGAGCAAGATTCTGCATAACCTTCAATGCCTTATCTAGAGACCATCCTTTCATAATTAAGTGTTATCCACCATTTACTGCAACATAGACTGAACAATCCATTAATGATATTTGAGGCAAAGCTTCACTACTCCTAGAACATGCCTTTCAACCCTTGCCATAAGCCTATAATGAGTTAATTTCTACAATTGAATCAGCTCCATGACAATGTAAAAAAGCGGCACCAAACTTGCAAAATTCCTTTAAATAGTAAAGTAACATCCTGACCAGCTCCCTTGCAGCATGATTTTACAGGTAAAAGCTGTGATATTTCGCCTTCAATCCAAAACTACTTCAAGAAGACATCTTCTATTTTGAGTCCTAGTCAAGTTACTTTTAACTGCTAAGACTTTACTTTTACAAAATAGTTCAAACATTCAATCCTTGCAATTGATTTTTGGGTTCAACTGTAACAAACAACAAAGCAATCGAATGTATAAAAAGGTAATGCAGTTTGACAATATATATAAAGGGAGGAGGAGAGGACTTTCAAGATCCTGTATGAAGAAAGATATTGCACAAATCAAAAATTAATTTGATACATCTAGTACAAAAGAAACACCAGATAAAATCACCAAAGCAATTGTTGTTTGAAGCAGGCAAAAACCGATGAGCTAAAAATATCCAGCTCAAAGTGCACATGCAAAGCCAATAGCCAACAAAACCAACAAAAAACACATGATCACAGACACTTAGATAAGACTAAATACAATTTTTTTCAACAAAGTGACGTTTCATACATTTGAAGGCACGTAAAATAAACAAAAACAAACTCAGTATAGAGCTCATTACATATATCATGTTTTTGCATTTATAAATGAAAAAAATAATACGCAGACCTCAAAATAGAAAATAGCTAAGGATACACATGATTTAAAGGACTTGCAAATGAACTTGCATGGAATGCTAGGGTTAGATAGTCTTTTGACAAAACTCTATGTCATCCATTTGTGAGCATGGTGGTGGTGAAGCTTCTCTTGGTAATTGGTTTGGTTTGGATTTTAGTGGTGGCAGAGATAGTCGGAGAACACCACCTCCTAGCCGCTGTTAAGAAGATGAGGGTGTACAAAGTAGCTGTCGGAATTAATGAGAGGCAAATGTGAAATGAGGTTCAATGTTTTATGAGTGAGCACAAAATGCAGGGCTGAAAGACAAATATATAAAACAATGTCGGCAAACTTTAAAAGTGATCATTTGATGTGCGGACAAATGATGTATCAAATGAGATGATCCACTTGTACTACTTGCTATAGCAACAGTGAAACACAATAATAAACATGCAGCCACATGTATAATTTCGCTCATAGTATTTCATCTACATCATAAAAAGTCACCTTTTATAGCCTTTGTTGTTTTCCTGCTTCAATGAATGAGCACCCCCAGTTTGACTGCTCAAAGAGTGTCCTTGATAATGCTTTATGGTGCACTATTTGATGAATCACTCAAGCTTGGATGGATTTCATTTAAAGTCTTCCAAAAATGAAAATACTACTTTGGAAAGCTCGTTATTAGAACTAACACGACTCTTCATTTTCTGCTGGAACAAAATCTGATTGGAGAGAAAAGGAAGCAGTAGTGAGATAACACTTACAAATGATACTGAAGCAAAAATATTCATAGTCTATAATTTCATATGTTAAGTATAATTACTCTATTCATAGAGCAATATAAGCGCTGTGTTATCTGATATAAAATGTTAAAAGTTGAAAAGAATAGGATAGTTTAAGGGGAATGTGGCTTACATGATAGAGGGATTGATGGACCAAGCAGAACAATTCTATGTCACCAAAATCGTTCACGGTGGTCTATTGATTAGTTTGGGGCTGCGGTGAGATGGCGGCTCAACCGCTTCCTGGTTTTGAACCCAATTACCACCTCTTTTTGGCTGCTCAGCCCCACCATTCAACTTCATTTGATTCCACTTTATGCTGTTGATAACAGTTTAATAAGAAATTCAGAATAAATATATAAAATTTCATATTATAAGTTAGAAAACAATCTGAATTAGTCATATAAAAGAATGATTTTGAATAGAGGAGGGATATATTGTCACTGGTGTGCTGGAGACATTGGATTACTTTTGCTTAACTACAGCATCTTGTCAATGGAAAATACATAATCTAATGTGGAGAAGAAATTTGACGCATAGATGGAAGTCTCAATCTAAATCTCAGCTGTCAAAAGCTGATCAATCTACAACTTATAAAGATACACTGCGCATGAACTAAAAAGAAAGAAATACAGGAATTCAAGTCTCAAAATAAAGTCGTGTTTGAGCAGTGTGTATAATAATGGCTTGACTACGCATAATTAGAAAAGAGTAATGCAACTGTACAGTGATAGTTTTGTAAGCAATTGAGTCTAACCACTTAAAACGCATCTTTAAAGGAAAAATCATAGGAATTCAGATCCAATTTGAGCTGGAACTCATCCGGTAATATCATAGTTAGAGAGTTTTAAGATTTTGACAGACATACATAAAGCGACAAAATTATTCAGGAATCTTAAAATTCCAAAGTTTCATTGATGTGTACATTCAAAGCTAAGTTAAACTACTTTGGAAAAAAGAAGTTATAATGGGAAAGCTACCCCAAGGAACTACATGTGGCGAAAACATGGCCTAAATGAGACTGGCTAGATTATGTAATCTAAGGAAAGAAGAGAATGAGTGTCTCAGATGGCTAGATTCATAAAAACCACAACAGTGAAGTGAACATGTAATTGCTCACTCTTTTAACCAACAATATCATATTTGGATAGAACTGAACATATGCCCTTTAATGAGAATAAACAGAAACAAACAAACTCAAATAAATGACAGTATCATGCATTATTTGCATTCTGGAAAAAAGCAACAACTCAAAAAAGGTCATTCCTGCTAATAATACTTGCATTCTTCATTGACCATCATTCAATGGAATAAGTGACTCGTACATTAATAAAATTAATAAAATAAAAGACACGATAACAGTACAAACTATAAAAGACACAATATAAGGGACTTCCGGTGTCGTGCGAGAGTTGATGAAGAAACTGAATTGAGGTTTACAAAAGTGGCACAACACTCAATTACACATCATAAGAGAAACAAATGCATTACCTGAATGGTCGGAACCAAATCGTCACAGCAACAAAGGAAATTCTACAAACAGTGATATTCACAACCTGTCAAAACATAAGAAATTTCACATTAACAAATGCATCCACCATCCTTGAAGTGTTTCTGTCAAATTACATAGATTTATTCATATCTTCAACATCCTTTATCAATTTCTTTTAATTAAACAAAATCCTGTCATTATTTTTACCACTTTTCATTCTCAACAACACCATTGTTTACCCAATAAAACCACAAAAATACAAATTTAAATAATTTACTGTCAATTTGAATGAGACAGAAACAAACCCAAATTTTTTTTTAATTTTAGAAATTAACAGACATGCAACTGAATGTGATCGATTTAGTACCTGGAGAAATGGAAACCAACAAATCAAGATGCAGAGGATTTCATGACTGTATTTGATGTGTGATTCTCTTCAGGGTATGATCACTTTCTCAACTCACAGTTCTTGCAGCGGTTTTCGGGGAGGTAGACGGAACTGGAGGAGATGAGGATGAAGAAAAGAAGCAAAAGCAGCGATTGAGAGAGGAGAAGAGCAACAACTATTGCGATAGAAGAGCGAAAATGAGAGAGAAAAACAGAGGTTCTGATGTGAGCAGGAAGAAACTGTTGTGTCGGATTCAGATACGGTTGCGGCGGAGGTTAAATGGCCACAGGCGATGGTGCGTGTACGGCGGAGAACTGCTATCGATGGTAGTAAATTAGGTTCAGAGAATGGGTGTGACTGTGAGAGAAAAGGGAGAGAGAATTGGGGGGAGAGGGTTGGAGAAGAAACGCGTGAGAGAAAGAGAGGAAAATTTGTTAGGTTTATGTGAGGGTTAAAACAGGAAATTTAATCCCTAGGTTTAGGTTAAAATTAGGGCTTCAATATTGGCTTGGGACAACTTTTATATATAGAATGATTACGGACACTATAATATGTTTTTTAAAATGTTAACATATTAACATGATAATCAGTCATATAATACCTTGTCAAAAAAAAATCATATAATACTTAAATCACAATTAATGTATTTTAGAAAAACATGTTATATAGTTCATAATTTAAAAATGAAAAGTAAACCCTCCCCTCCCTTCCCCTCCTAAACCCTCAATCCAAACACACCCTTAATATAACAATAAAATTTTGCCAAGGTACGGTATATTAATATTTGCAACAATAATATATTATATATTATCATAAAAACTAAAATATTAGTTTTTTTTTTATAAATTAGTTGTATGTTAATAATCAGTCTTTGAAATTGGTATCCAGTGCACAACAACAAATGTTAGATTTTTTCCCTAAAAAAACAAATGTTAGATTTTTACTGGGTGTAAATAAATATAATATGTGATGTTCGGATTCTATGATATCCGTGTCAAGCACCGGGAACTAACATACTTTAAAAAAATTAATAAAAAATTATTATTTTAAACCAAATTAAAAGTTGATTTATTCCATCACACTTCACCACTGTCCACTACAATCCAAAGTCCAAACCACTTGTTACTGATGTAACAATGGTTTCGTGGTGGTGTGATCGACTATCAAGGTTGCGTCACCATGGTTTCATGGTGGCGTGATGTAACCATGGTTTGATGTGGTGTATCTCGCATGAGGATTCGTTGTAGCGTTTCTAGGTGTGGTAATTCTCGCATTTGGGTTCATAATTATTTTCTCCCTTTTAGGGGTTGTTCGCTACGCTTCTCCTCATTCGTCGGATTCGATCTATCCTTTTTCGATATGACTTTCGTTTGGTTTGTGGAACATGGTTTTGGTCGGTTCAAATTGCTTCATAATGCGTTAAGAGTTTAAAGTGAAGCATCATCATCTATGCAGCCCACACCACCATATTCAGTGGACTTTGTTTGTTGGGATTCTAAGTTTCACAATCTAGACAATATAGGTCGTATTGTTGTTCAGTTTGTTCATGCAATTGTTAGTTTCCTTCTTTCAGATTGGATTTAAACTTTTCTGGATCGAAATGGCTTTAGCTTGGCGCAACAGATGTTTTTTTGTGTTTCAGTTTGTTTAGTGGTCGTTGATGCTTGTTATTGTCGCTTTGGTCACAGTGGGTTATTGGTTAGTGGATGCTTAAGTCTTGGGGGACGGTTCATTTGACAGTTTTCAAGATCTGGTTTCAGTTTTTTTAGGCTCGTCTATAAATTGGTGATTGTGAACGTTCACACACCATATTATTTTTTTGCAATCAAGTTTCATGCATGTACACGGTTTCCTAGGTTGTGCTCGTGATTGGTGCTCATTTTCTTCGGATCTTGTTTTATACCTGTTAGAGTTGTTTGTTTATTACATGTTTTAGTTTGTTCCAATTTTGTATATTTTAGCACTATCTGCAATACCCGTTAAGGTGTGTGAATTTATTGGAACGGGTTTTTACCCCCGAGTCTTTGTATTTCCTTTTTATTTTAATATATACAATTTCTTTCGCTTGGAAAAAATTTACACAATAAAAATACATCTCACATAAAACTAGTGTATATTTAAGTTATTTGACATATAAGTCATTTAGGTTTTATTATCTAAATGCTAAAATGATCATATAATCATACGATGTTGATTCCTATGAAAATAAAACCCCATTTAAATCAATAAATAATGGGGTCACAAGTGGAGACATTGCAACTGATCAGATTTCAGCAATCAGAAGCAATGATCAGAACATCAAACTAGATGTAGCAGAACCTTGAAGAGGCAATAGAGCACGATTTGCTAAAGAGTATGGACTTGATTACATGGTCTATACAATAGAAAAGGATTCAACTAGTCTTTAAGAAGCGTCGTCTTCCTTGGATGTTGATCTATGGCAAAAGGTCATAAATGATGAGATGGATTCTCTAGAGTCTAAGAAGACCCGACATTTGATATACTTGCCCCCTAGTTGCAAACTGATAGGTTGTAAATAGATTTTGAAAAAGAAACTAACACTCGATGGAGTTGTTGATTGATTAATACAAGGCTCTCCTTGTAGCCAATGATTTTAGGCAAAGAGAAAATATAGATGTATTCGACACTTTTTCTCCAGTCACAAGGATAACATCTATTAGGGTACTAATCACTTCTGTTGCTATTCGTAATTTGGAAGTACACCAAATGGATGTTAAAATCGTTTTTCTAAATGGTGAGCTGGAAGAAGAAACCTATATGGAACAACCTGAATGTTTTGTAATCCATGAGCAAGAAACTAAGGTCTGCAAGTTAGGTAAGTCTTTGTATGGTTTGAAGCAAACCTCTAAGTAATGGCATGATGATTTTGACAACCTAATGATAACAAATGGGTTCAAGGTGAATGAAAGTGATAAATGCATTATTATAAATATGATGATAACAGTTGTACAATCATATGTATCTATGTAGACGACGACTCACTCATATTTGGTTCAAATATTCATACTGTAAATGATGTGAAATCATTATTGTCTAACAATTTTGATGTGAAAGACTTTGGAGAATCTAATGTAATTATGGGTATTAAAATTCCCAGGTCATAAAAAGGAATTTCCTTAATCAACCTCACTACGTTGAGATATCTTGAGAAAATATAATTACTTTGACTAACTGCAAACCTCCCTATACGCCATATGATCCAAGTGTAAAAATATTCAAGAACACAGGTGAAAGGGTGAGACAATCAAAATATGCAGGCATCATTTGCAGCCTTAGTATGCCACTGATTGCATTAGACTCGACATTGTCTAATGTCGAGGGACGGTTGTGCAGGTTTATCAGTAGACCTAGTAATGAGAATTGACAAGTTATTGGTAGGGTCTCAAGACACCTAAAAAAACCATGAACCTTGGATTACATCATCAAAGATTTTCTGCTGTCCTGAAAGGATACACAAATGCATATTGGAACACCTTAAACAGATTCCGGTGGATATATTTAACATCCCTGAAGCACTCATGTAACGCCACAATGTTTTATATACACTAAATATGTTCTTCTTAGTAATTTCCTTGATTCATTATTTATTTTTCTATCTAAAATAATTTTCATAAAACTCATTCAGATTTTTATCAGGAGAAAACCCTAAAAAGTTACCAAAAATGCAATAAATTAATCAATCACTAAACTTTGATTTAAGACAAACACATATACCACTAGGACAACCAAATCTATAACCAAAACTTTGATTTTTGTTGCTTAAAAGGGACAATTTTTATCTTTCATTATACTTGTATAATTGTGTGATTATTTCTTCGGGTTAGAAGATACAATTAGCAACAAACCTATCTAACGTATTGATAACACAAGCTTAATATCTAATATTACTGATGTGGCTTATGGAATGAAAAGTAGATTTTTAAGTGTGACAAGAAAAAAGGTGCAGAATTATGCAGGTGAGTAAGGTGTGGCTGAAGATATGAGTATGACAGATGCAAAAACAAATGCTGATTCCCAATTGAAGTAGCTAACACTAGCAGTTTTCAAAATTCTATCTGAGTGGTCTTGCAAATATACCAGTTCCAAAATAGCAGATTTTAACTACATAATGACGCATAAAGAATGTACAATTCAGAATGAAATGATCCTGAAGTAAGAAAATCAAGCATCTTCACTCTTCAGCATCTTCTTGATCAGGCGAGTAGAGGCTTCCACCAGGCCCCATCACCTTATACCTACACAATATAAAGCACATAATCTAATCAAAATATGGAATAATGAATGATTCCTTCTCCTATCCGCATTTACACGAACCAGTGGTGTTAAGTAGAGGCGATAGGAGTACTATAGCATAACAGAATATGAATGGATCACTATTGTTCCGCGATACGCTAATTAGTACAAAATGTTGTCAAATAGCGGTTGTAGCGGCGCTATAGTCTGCTATGTCGAGGAATTATATTTCGCGATTGGTGATTGACAACTCTGCTACCCACGTTAATAACTCGAGAGACAAAATGCTAAATTAAAAGCTAACAATTAGGCCTAAACATTGTTAATTAACTGATTACCTTTCAAGGATAAACTTTCCTTCTTTGTACTTCTGACCCTTCTCATAAGCAGCCTCCTAAAAACAAAATAAAATATATAAATACAGGTAAACAAATAAATCTCAAATCATTATATTCAATAACTGGTCCTTACATATTTCCACCCAACAATGGACCCACATGTAACACAGAATATGTCGACGACAGTGTGCATTCCTGTGATCATCATCCGTTCTTCTTTCTCTCCAACGGTGACATTCACACTGTCATAACATAGATTAAAGAGATGTTATCTGTAGGACTCATCATACACAACCAAGTCTAAAGGTGGTATAGAGTTTCTACTGCCATCCAATAGTAGCAATTGCACGATTGGTACGTAAACATACCGCAAACATATCAGTATTATTTTTTGATAGAATAAGTATTAACTTTCATTTCAGTGCTATAAGCGGAGGGAAAATGCATTATATATTAGATGTAATCCTGCTAACAAGTAACATACTAACATGGTTATATATTGTTTTTTACTCTGATATTCTAAGCTAAATATTTAACACAATGGTGTTTTCAGTTCTACAATGGCACCTACTAATGTTTATATTAATTTGGCAGTGAGAAAGTCAAATAACACTTACACTTTGTCAAAAAGATAAGCCCTTCCGTACCTGCAATGGAAAGACTAAGAGAAAACGAGGGTTAGATTGTCAGCAGGTTCCGATTTTTAACATACACGTGTAGTTTGCAAATGCTGTAATCAATTCAGAGAAATTTTACTTTTTAACCAAAAAAGTTTCAAATCAGGACATTTCAATTCCAATTCATATGCAGATAACCATTGAAAAGACTGTAGTCCAAGAAATTCACGATCACGATTAATGAATTTTGAATACACTGACAGAGACAGAAACCAGGGTTTGAAACAAGTTCTGATGGGAATAGGGCCATTTGAATATGGATGAAAAGTCAAATTAGGAAAAAATACCAAAGGTCGATAACTATCAAGTGTTTTAATATAGTCTATTTGAAAAAATCTTTCAAACAAGATATCTTAAATTTTGTACATTTTGGTTTCTGATTCTTATCTTTATTGACATGCCCTGTTTGCACAAATTACAAACTTCCTCAGGAAGAAGTAAACCAATATCATTATTGAATGAACAAAATCATCTACGCAAGGAAACTTTGTTAGAAACACCATCGTTCGATCTGAACAAAAATAACACTATAATGACATTGTTGCAATTATGAACTAGTGCACTCACAAATGACGAAATTTCAAGCGACACTATTACTCCAATGCAAATATAGTTAATCAAACAGATTATCCTTCTACAGCTGAAGATTTCCATGATGACAGAATAAATTATCAACCCAGCACAACAAGGAACAAGGATGGATACCAACAAGGAAAAGTTCTAAATACAAGAACATGATGATGCCATATACATAAACACTAGAGAATCAAATAAATAAGCACTATTGAAAGCTACAAGTAAAACAGCAACAAGTATATGGAATTTGGGACTATATCCAAATAGACGCAAGAGTTACAATAAATGTGAACTCACAAGCCAAGATAGAATAGGATTGAAAGCATTATCGATTTCGTTAGGGAAGCACCTATTAAGGAAATGATGGTAAAGACTCGCTGTAAGTGGTTTGGAGTTTGGACACATATCGAGAAGGCTAATAGAAACACTAATAAGGAGGAACAATTAGATAGAGGAAACCAAACCATTAAGAAGGATTTGAATGTAGTAAGTGTTCTGTTTCTAGGGATGATTAATGATAGAACTTCATGACATTATTTGATCCATACAATTGACTCCATTTAGTGAGAAAAGACTATAATCATTACAGATGAAAGGTTATGCACCGTCAGTGCAAAGTTAGTTTATAGTGACAACAAATCACAGCATCCCAACACTTCAAATAAAAAACTAAAAAAGGTAGTTATACAATTATTTGATGTGTTGGCAAATATTGGTTGGTTGTCGGTGTAAAGTAACTTTACCCTGACACTGCATGTCCTTCAATCTCTAATTATTATGAGTTTAATGTGTATATATTGTCGGTGTAAATCAGTTTTACACCGACATCCATTGAACCCTCAACTCTTCCATATCATACCGTTACTCTTAAAAATGCAGACAAAAAAGCGGGTGATGTGGTAAAACTGTGGGTTCTCATTCATTTTCATTTGACGTCAGTGTAAAACTAGTTTAAAACACTAACACAGTGCATATCCTTATCCAATTGTTATAATATTGGAAATGTTTCACACACAAACAACTCCTCAATAGAAATGACACTAATCCATAAACCCAACATGACCCATTTTTCTTTCACTCGGTACATCTCTCTTACCATGATCAACAAGTAAAAGACATCACAAAAAAGCACTTATATACATTAAATAATCATCAAGTTTGAGAGAATGAAAAATAAAAACCTTGGAAATGATATCACCAACAAGGGCAAAATGTGTCTGGCAATGCTTGCAACTATAGAAGTTTCCTTCAAGATTGATCAAGAAAAGCCTTCCCATTTCTCTTTTCACACCAATCTATAAACTTGAAACCACAGAGAAAACAGTTAACATAAACTCTCTTCAGAAAACCACCCAACAAGGATAAAAAAAAATGAAAAAAAAAATCACCAACCCAGAAATGTTAATGAGAAAACAAAGAGAACCCAGATAGCAAAATCCTCAAATAATCAATTTAGTAAAGTAAAAATACGATCTTGAAAACATGCAATGTAACGGAAATGCCAAGAAAATAGGGGAAAATGAAGAATAATGATAATGTGAAAATGAATGCGAAAAAGGGTTTGATAGGGTTGGTTACCGAGAGAGAGAGAGAGAGTGAAACTTGGAGTTTGTTGAATTTGCCAATGTTATGGGAAGTACACTTTCGCTGTGGGAATCATGACAGTTTCTTTTCTATTGCATATACACTACACACGTCCTTGTGCCCCAAGACACCCACTAATAAGGACGAATACTTAGGGAAAAAAAAAAAAGTTAATAGGCTTTTACCCCGTCATTTGGACGAATGTTGGTATATCCCTCGTGAAAAAAACTTGATTCCCACTTAAAACATTTTGGTGCATCCTCAAACCATCTGATCAGTAATTCGCTCAAGCTAAATACTGGTCTGATGGGAGTAAATATTTTGGGGTAAAAACAATTTTTGGTACACCCTTCAAGTCATATGACTGGATTAATGCGCTGATATGGCACGATGATGTATTATTTTTTTTAGTTTTGATTTTTTTTTATTCCACGTTGCATATATGTCATTTATTCCTAAAAAACCATCAAATTTGGTTTTACCCCCTTTCATTTAACCTAAAACCTAAATCACAAAATCAGAAAGTGAGAAGAAGAAGAGTAAATTGATATTATTAGAATGCAAATGTGATAGGAACTACTATTTTTTATGAGGATAAAGAAATAATATACGTAGAATAATAGTATGTAAGTTTATAAGTATACTTTTTTTTTACCATAAGTTATTAATTTTTTAGGACTTATTAATGTTTTAGGTATAATTTTTTTTAGAATTTCTCATCAATGTCCGGGTCAATAGTCATGGGGTCCGACCGATGACTTATTGGCCAGACCAGTGACCTAGCATCTTAACCGGGTCGATCACCGGTCCGAGTTTTAAAACACTGGTTCATCCCAACATAGCTTACACTACGGAGGTAAATGCATAATAACTTATTAGTACTTTCCCAAATTAAAATTCACATATATGGGCTATTTTGGCCAATGTAAGGAAGAGGAATGATATCAACACTCACTTTTCTACATTCCCTTAGGTACTAATGTATGTCCTGTCACTTTATGTGGGTTCAATTTTCAAAGTGTAGTAGACCCACAAATCACAATGATTTAAACCAATAAGAGAGTTAGTATTAGAGGGTGTGTTTAAAAGAGAGTGTTGATAACATTACTCATGTAATGAAACTTGAATCCAGTAAACAACTAACCTTTCAACAATTTGTAATCACTACTTAGCAAAGAAAATTATAAAGTTAATATACATTGAGAGAATCTAAACCTAACTATTCATCTAGATAACCATAAGAAATGGTTTCAGCCTTTTAGGCCTGAATTTGAGTGATGTCAATTACTGCATTAACTAAGAACTAACCAATTACATGATACGATGAACCTTTGGATGATGATACTTTGCATAACCTGTAGTATATCGAGTAGATAGCTACAATGATATACAGAATCAGAGAGAAAAATGAAATTTAAAATCATAAGAGAATGGTAAATGAGTTTTAAGATCTCATCATTGAGCTAGACCAGAATGATGAACGCCAAGAGCTAAGGCGAAATAGCCCGAGACTTGTAAGTGTTAAAGTCATTGGAAGTTGACTTGTCTGTTCTGATTCACTTGAATATCCATTTGTTTCTATCACCATCCCAAGCACACTCTATGATCTTTCGAGAATAAAGCTCAAGGTCTGAACCTTATGAAGATTTTAGATTTTCATTACGCATTTGAATCGAAACGAATGCAACTAAAGAAACAGGACAAACTATTTTAGTTGGATGCATTGGCAACAAACTAGAAGTGACCAAATGATAAGTGGAACGAGAAATATTCAATAACATGCGTATAAGTTGAAAAATATCACCTCAAAGAGAAAACCAACTGAATTCAGAGCAGCATATTTCAACTTTAAGAGACCATCATGCGTGCGACGTACATAAGGATCGTCCCATCGCCGATCATAAACTTTGTCAGTAACAACCTCCATTCACTTCAGTAACACAAGGGAAAGAAAAAGGAAAGACTCCTGTGGTCAATCACTTCTTTCTCAAGCATCTTCCATTGTTCATAGAAAGACCGTTGCTCGAAGTTTGTATCACATTAACCATAAACTTGTTAATAAGGAAAAAGACACAAATTATCAAGGTTAAAAAGTTAGAAGAAAAGCTATACAAACATTTGAACTGAAGACTATTTTTCTTTTTAATTTTGTTTATTTTCTACGGACCTTCTAAGTTGTCTTGTGCGAGGATAACTCTCAATTAAGAGTATTACTTTTCCCACCCTACTGCCTTCTCGCGCGCCCTGTAAAAATTCCAAAAATACCCCTAATCCGGATTATGTTTTCCGAACCAGATTGTTAGTTACTTCCGGAACATAAAATCCGGACCAGATGTTGTGCGCTTTTTTGTGTCTTTCTTTGATGTCAAGGGTCTCTGTTAACCGTTATATGAACCCCACACAAGCTGAAATGTTATTGCAGGGTTCATATGAACGGTCAATAATGACCATGACACCACTGACACCCCTAAAAAACTAAAAACATTTGAAGAAAATTGAAGAAAAGAGATGAAGAGATTTCCGGAAAATTAAATCCGAACAAAAACGATATGAATATTTTGTGTCTTTCTTTGATGTTAAGGGTCTCTATTGACCGTTATATGAACCCCACACAAGCTGCAATGCAATTGCAGGGTTCATAGGAACAGTCAACAATGACCATGACACCACAAACACTCCTACAAAACTTAAAAAATTTGAAGAGAATGGAAGAAAAGAGGTGAAGTGAAGAATGAAGGTATTTGTTGAAGATGGAAGCCTATTTATAGCCTAAAACAAGTCCTAGGTCATTAATACAGTCAATGAAAACGTGTTAGTGGTTGTAACCGTCCAAACCCACATTGATGGCTCTCTTTCAAAAGTGCTGAATCATTCCGGATTATACATTCCGGAATGTCCTTAGCCCTACAAAGAAGTGCCAACTTTTCCCTCGTTCACCATAATCGCATTAATCCGGAAAGTATATTCCGGAAACCAAAGGTGCATTCCGGATTGTATTTTCCGGACCACATCAGTGTCATGGCCGGTGGTCTGCACCACACGTTTTTGACAGTGGTCAAGTCAAAAAAACGTGTTTTACCATGTTTTTTGACTGCATTTATGGTTTCCCAACCATTTTTCACCCACCCTTCCCTATAAATACCCTTCCAAACCCCACCATTTCTCACACCATCCCTTTCCTCCTCTTCTTCCTTCTACAACCATGGTTTTCCATCGTTGGCCTTTCATAGATAAGGGCCTCGTTGAAAACTTTCAGGGTTTGTATGAACGTTCAATGAGGATGGAATCGCGCTGCAACGAAGGGCGGTTCACCTGTGGGTCATGTGGGTCAGTGTGGTTCTTAGCTTCGCTTGTCTGGGCGTAAGTCTGAGCACCCCCCACCTCCCTCAGGGGCATTTGTTTCTTCTTCCCGCCCTCCTCTTCCCTCCTCCTCCGGTTTTCCTCCAATAGCCAAGCTACTGCTATGTCATATCACATAGCAGTGGTTAGGCTCTTAGGAGATTAGAATTAGGCTCTTAGGAGATTAGAAATAGATTTAGGATCTTATGTAATAAGCTTAAAAAGCTTGAAAATTATTGTAATGTATTGTTCATATATTAATAAAATGAGTTGTTTTTATGTTTGTCTTTTTATTTCTGTTTTTTATTTTATTCGCATTTTATTTTACGAATTGTAGAGCTTAAAATTGCAAAAGTTCTGCTAAAATACTATTCCGGATTTTAAAATCCGGAATCATCTGAAAAATACAAACAATTCATTCCGGAATATGAAATCCGGACCAGGGGTAAAATTGGAAAAAAATAGGGCGCGCGAGGAAAGGCATAGGGTGGGAAAAGTAATACTCCTCAATTAATGGGGCATTCATATGTAAGGTCGATGATATGGGCTACAAACCCAATCCAAAACAATGTTTAACTATATCAATGTAAAAGTAAGTTGAATTAATCCATAAGTCCAAGCTCAACTGACAAAATATCGAAATTGTTACATCGGATGCCATCCCTGATCCAGAAGTTGAATTAATCCACTTGTGTGTGAGTTTAAAATGGCTTTGCCATTTCGTCTATCTACCAAAAAAAAAGTAAGTTGAATTATAAATGAGCTTTACTATTTATCTAGAGAGTTTTTTTTTTATCAAGAAAAGGTCTCAGCCAATTAAATTTGTTATTTGTCGGAAATCAAAGAGGTAATGATGTGTAATTAAGGAAATGTGTTAGAATTCCAGAGACAAAATTAATTATACTCGAAAGTAACCAAAAACACAACTAAAATAAATTATGATCCATTTAAAAGTAAAACCAGATATTCACTAAATATATACCAATTTTCCATACCACATCAATTACACATTTACTTGAAAAACTAACGGGTCTTGTTAACCAGTGCCTCGGGGGCACTGGTTAAGGAATTAAAAGTAGAAATAAAAGTTATAATTTGCATTGAAAAGAGTAATTTTTTAACTTTTAAAACATAGAATACACAAATTCCAAGGAAATGTTTCCTTTTATAACTCCTTAACCAATGCCCCGGGGCACCGGTTAACATTTCCCAAAACTAAATACTTAGTCTTCTTTGTCAGAAAAATAAATATTTAGTCTTCTTTTGAGGTCTTATTTTAGGTCTTTTTTAAAAATAAAAGAAAAAAGGTAGGTTTTGGATTTTTCATTATGCATTTTATTTAGATTTAAATAATAGGAATGATATGAATCACACAATGTGTGAGCTTACGGGCCACAAATGCATGACTTTTGTCTTTTAAACTTTAGGTTAAATATGTTTTTAGTCCCTATAAATATATCAACTTTTCGTTTTAGTCCCTCTAAAATTTTCCTTCAACTTTTAGTCCCTATAAAATTTTCAATCTTTACTTTTGGTCCCTCGTTTAAAGTAAACTCATATGTAGAATTCATATTTATAAATAAAATTTTGCAGCAAAATGTATAATATTATAAGGATCTCTCCCAAAAAAATTTAGAATTTTTTTACCAAAACATGAATTAAATATGAATTTTTATATTTTTGGCAGTAAAAAATTCATATTTAATTCATGTTTTGTTAAAAAATTCTTTTTTTTTTGGAGTGATTTTTACAACATTCCATAAATTTCTGCACAATTTCATTAAAAAATACAAAAATTTACTTAAAAATAGGGACTAAAAGTAAAGATTGAAAATTTTATAGAGACTAAAAGTTGAAGGAAAATTTTAGAGGGACTAAAACGAAAAGTTGATATTTTTATAGGGACCAAAAACATATTTAACCCTTAAACTTTTATAAACAAGACTCGACATTAGTCTTTTTTTATTCTACGCTAGACACTACATGTAGAATTTTTATTGTTCAACCGTCAACGGTAACCCTTTAGCTCTCAATGGATCGCTCGATTCCCTTTAGGGATAATATATGTTTACCCCCTCTAATATTAACGGTTTTTGGTTTACCCTCTATTAAAAATTTGTTTAGAACGTTGTGGATGATCGCTTGATGCTCTCATCAAGTGCGTCACTATATCATCAACATTCATTGAGAGCTAAAAGTTCATCCTATTTAAGCACTACCATAAGGCATAAGGATTGAAAATGTAGTGCATATATGAGTACTCATATGGTCTCGTTTGACCATAAATCGTGTTTCCACATCACTCTTCTCCCACCTCTTTACTCTCTACGACTGTCCAACACTTATAACACTCGTAATATGCTTATAAATTCATACAAATGCATCTAAAACAGCTAAAGTAAGACAACGAAAGCCTTATATGAATGATGATTAGTAATTAAAATCAAGCTTTTATGCAAAATCAAATGGAATAAGGAAAATAATAAATGTGGACTACTCGTAAAACATACAGCAACAAAGTTCATATTTCATGTTACAAAATTTAACGGTTAACTTTATACATCTACACAAGTCTTTTTTAGTCAATTGTCCCATATGTGAACAAAACCATTATTGGTTCCGGTGAAGTGTTGTCAATTTACCATTTGTAACTTTAATTTTTGACACACAGACTAATATTGATGGTCGAACAGACATGTGAATCCACCTTGTTACCATAGGAGATATACAAATGTCTGCCGCATGATATCAATGAAAACATAGCCTTGTTATATGCTTTACTAATGATTATATAACACTTTAGTAATCTGACTCCATATTTGAGCCAAATACAAGAAAACCATCGTCTGCGTCGCCACGTTTTATGCACTCTATCTATCCTTGTTGATACGTAACTTAGATAGGTTGTTGTGGATGAATCGTGTGTGGTACTATGATCATGATAGAATCATTTTATGTGTTAGTATGACAAATGTGTGTGACAAAATATTCACCAAACACAATCTCTTTTTTACGTCTGTGTTAAAGGCTGCATAGATACCGCTGTCATACAAAAGAAAAATTATGTTTCTATTCGATACGATTTGACCAACTCGTGTAGTTTGTTGCATCAAGAGTGAGGAAAGAGATAAAGAAGAGGGAAAACAATGTCTAAGGTTACGATATTGATGGTCAAATGCATGTTTTCAAGTCATCGTGTAACACAAGTACCGTTGAAAGAAGGAAGTGTTGAGACGAGATCTTTTGAAGAATATGAGTGATTTCCATAAAGGAGGGTGAGCGAGTATTATTTTGAAAGTCTTGGTTCCATTTATTAACTCTAATATGAAATAAAAAGAGTAATTAGAATGTTAAACTTAATATGAGCTATTTTCTAGTGGCTGCAACACAAGTAACTTCGAAAGAACAAAAGTGTTGAGATAGGATCTCTTTGTTTTGAAAAATGTGAGTAAAGAAACAATGTTTAATACTAAATACTTTTGTACATTATTTCCTATGGCCCGTTCATTTTTTTTTTTTGATGTAAAATTAAAGAAATAATGTCAGATACTTATTAGTAAATCAAAGTTATCGGTTGTAACCCAAAAAAGAATCAAAGTTATCGGTGTGATTAAAATGTTGTGTGCCTTTCCATCAAGAGAATAAATGTGATAGTTTTTTTTTTGGAGGGGAAATGTGATAGATATTTGGTAAACAAATATATTTTCAAAGCATATCCTCTCCAAAAATTATATACATTTTGAAATTTGAAAGCAAACTATTAAATTTAAGTTGTGTTTGATTTCAGAGAAGGAATGAAGAGATAACTGGATAAGAGAGAGTGTGAAAAGAGATAAAGAGATGATAAATATAGTAAACTTGGGGTTTCATTTGGTGTTGTTTTTGGATTTCCAAACTGTTGTATTTGGATTTCCAAATTCTATTATCTACCGAAGTTGTTACTAGGTTGAGTCACGACCAGGTCGTTCTCTTTAAGACGTTTCGTGGCACTACCCAAAATTGTGCAAGGTAGACTATCAACCACGCCGCCTCCAGGATAAAACAAGCCCAGCTACAACTGTTCGATTAACTACTGCACTGTAGAAAATCGTTCGAGATTTACATCTTCGAATATGGTACTAAGACCACTCTTTAATACTGAAACCACTTTAATATGGTATTATTACCATTCTATATGGTGCTAAGACCACTCAAATATGGTGTTTTCCACCATTCTAACCTTTAAGTTCTCCAAACTTTCAATATGGTACTACAACCACTCAAATATGGTGATACCACCATTTCTCCTCAAATAGAAAAATATTTAAATAATTTATATACTGTTAAGATCATTCATAATTCCGACGGGACATTATTATTACAAAAGGGACTATGATCTTAATAGTACTCTTTATTCCGAAGGGACTTAGATTATCGAAGGGACTATGAACTTAAGACCACTCTTAATTCCGAAGGGACATTAAACCGAAAAGGGACTATGGTCTTAAGAACACTCTTAATTCCGAAGGGACAGAAAGAGTAGAAGCAGAAGAAACTCGTTAACACAAGTCGGAGGGAGAAGAGAGAAACCGCACAGGAAGCATCAACTGTGCGGTTTGGTGTGTTTTTGAACTGAGTGGAGTCCTCTATTTATATAGAGATTCTATAACCGTTTTAGCACAAATTGCGACAACAGTTACTCTTAATGGATAAAGTTAAAATGAAGTTTATCCATTAATCAGTTCAACAACACTTGTGGATAGGATCAAAAGAAACAAATCCACAAAAGTGGAGGAAACAAATTATTGGATTTGAATGAAGGAAATATAAGAGATTTAATTAAATTCTTATTCTTATCACAACCACCATAAGCTAAATTTATGGGAAGTGATATTCTCGAATAAAAATAATAATTACTATTATTTTTATCATTATCAAGTATTTAAAATTAAATACCGCAATTTAAACACTACTAATGTGTGTGTTCTATTTTATGTGGGACCCCCACACTCTATTTTTTCAATTCACACAACATTAGATCAAAGTATGATTACTTGGTGTTTAATCTTCCAATTTATTTTCCAACATCACACTAATGTTCCAACAATCCCCCACTTGAATTTAAAAAATGGTTTCAATAATAACGTCAAAACGTTTCTATAAGGTTGCTAATAAACAAAGGTGTCGCCTACAACTTGAACCTCTGCATAGCGAGTAAAATTCTGATTAACAAGAGTTGCTTACAGCATTGAACTCTATCTCAGACATAGAACCCACACACAAACCTTTTCATAAGGTGTATTCTAAAAGCCCGTGCGTTTATGGCCTTGCACGTGTATCCCGGTTTTAACGAACGCTCTAGGTATTCTGCCCCGAATCCCATAGGAACCGGCCCTTAGTTCCACATTCGTATAGGTGAGTACTCCACTCCAAATAGAGTATAGATCTCATTAAGAGTTTCTATTATCTCATCCTTCTGTCACTACAGGAATCATGCTTTCTTACTTTTAACATAGCATGTTCTATCACTTGTGACTTGTTATTACCCATTGAACCTATTTCTTGGGATCTCCAGTCATGTAGGTTGGGTTACCATCACTTGTGACCTTTGGGCATTAGTCCCATCCTATTGGGTGTGTTTAGGACTTTCTTTTTAGTAATTTCTTTCGTCAAAGGATTGACTAATTCTTTATCAGTACGTACATGATCTAGTTTAACCGTTCCTTTTGAGAGTAGCTAGCTCTCCAATACTTTATGTGTTCATGACTTAATAATCATCTCTTACCATTGTGGTAACGATTCTCAGTTTTGTAATAGCTGCAGACTATCACAACAAATTAACACTTCTGGAAACGGTTTTATCCACTAAGGGATCTCAACTAGCAAGCATCTTGTTAACTTGCTTCTCCACTAGTTTTCTCTAGTGTTCTCATCTCAGATTCATTCCATAGTGGACTGAGTCAATATCATTTGTTTTAACAAACAACTCCTCTAGTGATGCTCAATGTGCAAACACTAGTCGCTAAATATTCATCTGAAAGATGTTCTATTTTATATCTTGTACTATTTAAGTTCAATAGGTTACTCCTAGTGAAGTAATCCTAGAGTCATAGTCTTCTTAAGGCACCTCATGACTCTTTCTATAGCATGGCAATGCTTTTCTTTTGTCTACTAGTAAACTTGCACAAGAGTTTTACGACATCGACAATGTCGGGTCTAATACATTCATTGGCTTCCCTAAGGACTGCCAATGATGCTCGCATATTCTATTTGTTTAACTTCATCTCAAGTGTTCTTACACTTGGATCATAATATATGCTTGCAAGTTTGCACTCAAATAATAACATTTTCTTAAGATCTTCTCAACTTTGTGAGATTTATCAAAAAAGTTCTCTTTTCTGATCTAGTAATCTTGAAACCAAGAATTACTTCAACTTTGTCTAGGTCTTTCTTATCAATGTTATTGATAAACAATGATTTCACATAATTCATAACATGAATCTTTAAACCAAATATGAGCAAGTTGTCTTCATAAAGACATATGATCGTGCAAATATTATTTGTCACTTTCATTCACTTTATACTCATTCGATAACATTAGAATGCCAAATTTTTCATGTCATTCCTTAAGAATTTATTTTAGACCTCACAAAGAATTATCTAACTTACATGTCTTGTTTTCTTGTCCATGAATCGCAAAACTTTCAAGTTGTTCCATATAGATTTCTTCTTCTACTTCACCATAAAAAAAGGCAACTTTCACATCCATTTGAAGTACTATCGAGTTATGAACGGCGACTAAAGGGACTATTACTCTTATGGATATGATTTTCGTGACTGGTGAATGAATGTCGAAGAAGTCTATATTTTTCTCTGTCTAAAACCTTTGACTACAAGGAGAGCCTTGTATTCATCAACCGTATCATCAAGTTTAGTTCCTTTTTTCCAAAATCCAAATATAACCGATTAGTTTTGCAACTATGAGACAAGTCAACCAAATGTCATGTTTTGTTAGACTCTAGAAAATTCATTTCATCGTTTATAGCTTTTTGCCATAATTCAGCATCCAATGAGGATATAACTTCTTTCAGGCTTAATGAATCTTCTTCCAATGTATAAATCAAGTTCATACTCTTTAGCAATTTTAGCTTTCTTACCTCCTTGAGGTTCTCTAACATCTCGTATGATGTTTCCATAACTATTTCTAATTACATGAATGTGATTAGATATAGTGCCCCAACTAGTTCTTAATTTTTTAGAAGGGAATTTATTTTGCCCCCCCACTAATGTCGTGCTCCCATTAGAGCCTCCACTAGTGCCCCCACTATTCTTTAGTTAAAGGGGTAAACATTTACATAGAAATCGACATCTTTTAAATTCTATGATCACTTTAACATTTAGGTCATAAAACCTATATGTTTCGTTATTTATCGCATACCCGATGAATACACATTCATAGGCTCTACTAGTGAGTTCAACTCTCTTGGGTGCGAAATCCGAACTTATGTCAGATAATCCCAAGTTCAAAGATAAGACAAGTTGGATTGTCTTTTCTTCAAAAAAAAATTAATTAGATTTTTTGTTCATAGACTTGGGTACTCTATAAATTTTAATTTTTGTTATAAAAATTGAACATATCAAGCGTATCAATTTTATTTTTCCAACATTGACAGTCATCAATAAATATGATAAAAATATCATTTTATCATTTCTAATTTATGTGTCATCAAATTCACACATATCATAATTTATTATGTTTAGAGATTCATATTCTCTAAATTCTGATTTATATGAACTTTTGGTTCATATATCTTGACTGTAATAAATAAAATTGTATAATCATATAACGTTGGAATTAAGTCCAAGTTATTCAAGTTTAAAATTAAACACTTGTTCATGATCAATTTTGATATGTCAAATATTAAAATCACACAACTAATGAAATAGAAGGAGAATTTAATTTTTAACATACCATCAAAGTGCAGTCTTTTCCCACAAGAATGCATGGTACACAAGTCTTTCTTTAAGTCTGAGTTAACTCAGTCTTATTCAATAGAAATCTGAAATTCAGATTCTTTCTTATTTTTATATGAAATATTTGAAGCAAATTTCTCATATAAATTCTTGCCGTTTTAATATGCTGACCAGAGACTATGTATACCCAATTTGTCAATGGTGTAATTTGATGCATAAGCTTATGGAACTTCACGTAAATTGTTTGAAAAATACATCACGTAAGAGTATTAAGTTTTATATAAAAAAAACTTTATCATTGTAATTCTTGTTACTGTTCAGTAACAAATGAAACAAATTATTTTTCTTGTTAGTAACAAGAGTACGTGACGAAACCAAATTAGTAACAAATTATTTTCTTTTGCGGTCCAAACATTTTTCATATGTTTTGTAACAAACTAAACTTGTTTGGTTCTGTAACAAATAATTTGTTTTGTAACAAATTATTGTTTCACTATATGGCTCTGATTTCGAAACCATATTTCAAACAAATTCAACGTATTTGAATTTTTAGTGTTGTTATTTAAAAACAACAATCACTTCATCGTTTCAGTCAAAAGATGTATTTCTATAGCTTGATTTACCCTTAATATATTTAGAGACAACTTAACCTTAATAAGTAACTTCTTCGGTAAACATAGTAGATCGAAACGTCTTAAAATTGTTGTTTTTGGATTTCCAAACTGTTGTATTTGGATTTCCAAATTCTATTATCTACCGAAGTTGTTACTAGGTTGAGTCACGACCAGGTCGCTCTCTTCAAGACGTTTCGTGGCACTGCCCAAAATTGTGCAAGGTAGACTATCAACCACGCCGCCTCCAGGATAAAACAAGCCCAGCTACAACTGTTCGATTAACTACTGCACTGTAGAAAATCGTTCGAGATTTACACCTTCGAATATGGTATTAAGACCACTCTTTAATACTGAAACCACTTTAATATGGTATTATTACCATTCTATATGGTGCTAAGACCACTCAAATATGGTGTTTCCACCATTCTAACCTTTAAGTTCTCCAAACTTTCAATATGGTACTACAACCACTCAAATATGGTGATACCACCATTTCTCCTCAAATAGAAAAATATTTAAATAATTTATATACTGTTAAGATCATTCATAATTCCGACGGGACATAATTCAGAAGAAACTCGTTAACACAAGTCGGAGGGAGAAGAGAGAAACCGCACAGGAAGCATCAACTGTGCGATTTGGTGTGTTTTTGAACTGAGTGGAGTCCTCTATTTATATAGAGATTCTGTAACTGTTTTAGCACAAATTGCGACAACAGTTACTCTTAATGGATAAAGTTAAAATGAAGTTTATCCATTAATCAGTTCAACAACACTTGTGGATAGGATCAAAAGAAACAAATCCACAAAAGTGGAGGAAACAAATTATTGGATTTGAATGAAGGAAATATAAGAGATTTAATTAAATTCTTATTCTTATCACAACCACCATAAGCTAAATTTATGGGAAGTGATATTCTCGAATAAAAATAATAATTACTATTATTTTTATCATTATCAAGTATTTAAAATTAAATACCGCAATTTAAACACTACTAATGTGTGTGTTCTATTTTATGTGGGACCCCCACACTCTATTTTTTCAATTCACACAACATTAGATCAAAGTAGGTGTTTAATCTTCCAATTTATTTTCCAACATCACACTAATGTTCCAACATTTGGCATTAGAGAAAGAAAGAAGAAATTAATTTCACTTTCTAGTAGTTTAATTATTTGGATTAATTTAAAGTATTTATTTATTTATTTGAAATTGTATTAAAATTAATTAATTTTGATATGTTAATAAAAGTATTTATTAAGTTAAAAGTATTTATTAAATTAAAAGTATTTATTTAAATTTCATCAAAATGTTTTTTCACACTATGTTTAACTCCACTTCAAGAAGGCCGATAATTGATTCTTGAGGCGTAGAATAAATTTAACATATTTGATTGATTTTAAGTAGAAATGATTTTGCCTCTAAAATTGATTTTTATACATAAATGTATAGTTGAATTCACTTTTAAAAGAACGTACCCAAACACAAATCACTATACTTTCAACTCAGATCGCTCAAGATCAATTCTTATAATTGTCGAACCAAACATATTGGTATATATATTCAATTAATCATGAGTGCTTATGTACTACATTCGTTGCACGTGTGTTTGCAAAAATGTTTTTTATTTTACGCATGTGTGCAACAAAAAAAATAGATAAAGGCAAACGAAAGACCAAAAAAATAATTAATGTTGTTGATATTTATTGTCTAATTTTATAATGGTAATTGATGTAATTTGTAATTGATGTATGTTTATAAGTTTTTTTTAATAAAAATAAAATGCCTTTTATTTTACGCATGTGTGCAAAAAAAGAAATAAAAATACAAAAGAATAGATAAAGACAAATGAAAGATCAAAAAAATAATTGATGTTGTTGATATTTCTTGTCTAATTTTGTAGTGGTAACTGATGTAATTTATAATTTTTTTAATGAAATAATAGAACATTGCAAAATTTTATGCAATAATTTTTTTAAAAAAATTACTTGATAGATAATAAATACAAAAATACATAAATGTAATAGAGGTTTAAAATTACAACCACCTTGGATTTTTAACATGTATAATATTAATTCTCATCTAACATACATGACACAAAAGTCATATTTAATACATGAAGAATGCGAGAGATATGCATATTTTGCTAAATTATACTTGTGGTTCATGCATGTAGTTGGTGTTGTTTGTGATTTAAATACATGACATCAAGAGTCATGTTTAATTTATGAGAATGTGTACTTCATCTAATATTCAAAATTGATTTTTTTTAATTTAAAATTAAGGGTTAATTATTGAAATTGACCCTGTAATATATGCAAAGTCTGAAAAATGACCCTGTAAAACAAAAAGCACATATTTTAACTGTGTAATTTGAGATTCTTATTATTTTTTACCATGTAATATAGTTGAAGTCTAAAAAAGATACTTAGATGTTGAATTTTTTTATAATTTTTTTCAGGCATGTTTTGGACGTTAAAATATGACTTTACACAAAAAAAGAAGAAGAATTTTTGAACTATGAACGAATTAATTATGAAATTTTAAAGCGCCAAAAACTCAAAAAACAAAACAACAAAAACTCATCCTAGATATCGAATTTTGAGTTGATTGTTTGCAAAAACATATGTAGAAATACATAAAATGGATCTGCAAAGTTTTGTAGCATTTCAAAGACGTATCAATTTATTTTAATTGTTTTTGTATCGTAAAATTTAGTATACCTATAGATATAAAAACATATCAAACCCTATTTTCTTTTCAATCAATAATCTCTTACTTATAGAGCTGTCAAAACGAGCTACCCGGCCCACGACGGGCTAGGGCATTTGCGGGCCGGGCCAAAAAGGCCCGGAAGATAAACGAGCTTAAAAATATTTGTCCAAGCTCGGCCCTTTGCGGGCTATGGGCTTTCGGGCCGGGCCGGTTAATTAAAGCTTTTAATTTAAAAATAAAATATTACACTAAAAAATTACCTACCGACAACTCAATTAGCAATTTACCACAGTTTTTTTTATAAAGTATCTCACTTTTTAGAATTGTCACTCAAATTTGTATTTATAACATTTGAATAAAGTTATTTCTTTGCTTCTCCAAAAAAAATTGAATCATGACTTCATCTTCATGGTGGGTTATAGAAAATTATAATGTCAAAACATTATTATAAATTAAACGGGCTAGCCCGTGACGGGCTCGGGCTAAAAAGGCCCGGATTTAAACGGGCCCAATTTTTTTTGTTCAAGCCCTACATTTTTCAGGGCTTTTGCGGCCCGGCTCGGTAGACCCGACCCGTTTTGACAGTTCTACTTACTTATATCAAACTTCAACCATAAGCTTTTCACAGCAAAACAATTAGAAAAAGATGATTGAACATAGAAAAGATGTTATAAACAAAACACATAAAAGTTACATGCTACAGCTGCAAGCAAAAACTGTGGCACAGTAATTTGAAAGTATGTAACTTTTATGCGTTTTCAATATAGGAAATTGACCGATAAAGAAAAAGCAAGCCATCAATTTACACAAACTCAGAGTCCTCTCAAAGAGCAAGCAATCCAAGCTAAGAATACATGCCTTAATATTTTAGGGGGAAAAAAACCTCAAAAAACTTCAATTTAGTTAAAAAGATATAATATGACAAACTAATTGTTAATGTATCTCTTGTTTAGTTGGTTAGAAAAAAGACCTCATATCTTACTCTTGTTTAGTTGGTTAGAAAAAAGATCATTGTAAATTTTGCTTTAAACCTATAAACGCATTGGATCGTCCTTCACAAACTAAAAAACCTAAGTTCAAAAGTGACAAATAATATGACACAAATAATATGGCAAAACGGTGTTGAGGACCATATCCATCTGGTATAACCAATTTGATCTTTAGTTTTTTTTTATTATTAAACCTTTGATTTTAAGGGGATGACTCCTGTAATCCAAAATTCGTTTGAGAGGTAAACAAAGTTTGATAAAAAAATACCCAAAAATTAAACTCGCTATGTGGTTATACGAGATGGTTCTGAATACGTTGTTTTGGTTCGAGGTTCGTATCTTGTGTTGCATTGTGTGTCCTGGCGTCGTTCTTGCATGGTGGTCCTTGACTTGACCCATTAATTGGGCAATTATTTCTATGCTCCTAACGAGCCTTGATGTTGGATTACCCGTATGATAATTGGGTCGAACCTTTTGAGCTCGTACCATAGCATATTTCAACTACTTTTCAAAGCACGAAGAATGTTAAAAAAGGAAAAAGAAAATAAGAAGAGTGTCTTGAACATTTTTTTTAACACTCTCTTTAACATTCACTTTGTTATTGAATGAAACACATGCGAGTCTTACTTTGAAAATTGATCTAACATAAAATTGTAAGACCTACATAGACTTCCTCCAATACAATAATGAGTGTTAGAAAGAGTATTAGAAAGATAATGTCTCTAACATTTCTAAAAAAAAAAAAAAATCTAAAACAAAACATTTCTAAAAAAATAAATTTCAGTTAATAACTAGTCCAAACTTTATCATCTCTATATCACTAAATAGTAGTCTTCTTTTGCGGTCTTCCTTTTAGGTCTTGTTTATAAACAAAAGAAAAAAGATATGTATCGAATTTTTTTTATGCATTTTATTTAAATAATAGGAATAGTGTAAATCACACCATGTGTGAGTGTGAGCTTATGGTACGGGTCGCAAATGCATGGCTCTTGTCTTTTAAATTTTTATAAACAAGACTCAAAAACATTAGTCTTTTCTATTTAGACACTAGATATAGTATTTTTATTTCAACGGTAACCCACTCGACGTTCCATTAGTATTAGTATTATTATTCCCAACGGTTAATCTGAATTAGATCACACACTCTCTCTGACCGGACTATGTTCATAAGTCATGCTGATCGTTGGATTGTACGTGTCCAAATGATTGATTTGGAGTTTTTATTTAAAGATGAATATAAGGTGTTATTTTTATTTTTGAAATTTGATTGAATATGTATTCAACATCTAATTTGCATACGAAAGTGCAAATTATTGTTGTGGAGTGCCCCTTATAAAAAATATTAATCTAAAAATTAAAATTTTAGAGAAAATCAAAAAGATTTTTTTTTTATTAATTAAAGTAGCACCATTCTACAATGAATATGCTATTTGAATTATACAAGTTGAATTTATAACAGCTCATGAATACTTTAAGAATAATATATATTCATGAGAAAATAAAAAGGATTGTATTACAAATATATCATCTAAGTTAATAATTTCATTAGCTGCTTTGAACAACTTTTTATTTTAAAATATTGGTAAAATTATATACAAGAAGTAAAACTTGAAAGAAGCACCATATTTTGATAGTTACTTTTCCAATGGAAATTTCTATAAAATATTAGTTTTTAGAAAATTTCTATAAAAAATTATTAGAAAGCTTCTTTAGATGTTTGTTATCTAAATTACTTTTTGTTTTTAAGAAATCTAAATTACTTAGTTAACTAGTTTAGAGGGCCGACATTGCCCGGGTTAGATATTAAATAAGTTTTATAAGTTTGTGTGCACGAATACACGTGTCAGTATATTAGATTGAATTTATTTAAATTTAAAATTATAATAATATCATAAAAATAAATATAAATGATGAGATGAATGTCAATGCAAGAATAAAAAGTGTAACAAAATAAATATAAATAATAATGAATTAGTCCAAGTGGTAAGAGTTTTGGGTCCCTTTAAACATGTGGTCATGGGTTTGTTCGTGGTCCATGCGTATGAGAGAGAAAAATCAATTGAAAGGGAAGAAAGTGATTGATATATATATATATATATATATATATATATATATATATATATATGAGAAATAATAAAATTGGTGTTTGGCAAACCTGAAGAAGGAAAAATGTTAGATGAAAAGAAGGTTTGGGGTTTCTCCTTGTGCTCAAAATATGTAAATATGTGATTAATGAAAATTAATTTATTTATAGTTAGCATTTGCATTAGAATATGTTGCTAAAAGATAACATAATAACTAATCGAACCTTTTTTTATCAAAAAAAAATTAATCGAACCTTTTTTTTCCTCAAATATAAAAACTAATTGAATGATATAGTGCTAAAAGATTAGTAATAACTAATTGAAGCTTCTTTTCCTAAAAAACAAAATGAACAAATTGAAGGACTTGAAAAAATAGTATATGTGATAATAATATAGGTGATTAATAATATTAAAACGCTACTGTTGAATCGAAAAGAGAAAAAAAAAATAGTATAGGTGTTAGTTCAAGGACGTGAAACAGAAACAATAGTATAGGTGTTAGTTCAAGCACCTGAAACTCGTAGGTGTTTGTAATGGATGCCAAAAACAATAGTTCAAGGACCTGAAGAAAAAAAACAATCAGTAAACTCACTCGTAGGTGTTAGTTCCCTTTTATATTATATATAAAAATAAAAATCTAAGCATAAGTAAAAGTAAAAGAAACAATAGTATAGGTGTTTGTCAAACCTGGAGAAAGAAAAAGCTTAGATCAAAAGAAGGTTTGAGTTTCAGTTTTTGCTCAAAATATGTGATTACGTGATTAAAAAATTCTACTTTATTTATAGTTAAAAAAAAAACAAACTGAAACCCTTTTTTCCTCAATGAAAAAAACTAATTGAATAATATGGTGCTAAAAGAGATAGAAAATAATTGAAACTTCTTTTCCTACAAAAAAGAAATATTTAACGGATAGTATTGAAAGTATTATATATAGTTTGTTGAGACATTTTGGCTACATAAAATATTAGGAATTAAATATAAAATTAAATAAAAATATTTCAGGTCCTGAAATATTATTATTAAAATCAAAACGCTACTGATTAATAATATTAAAACGAAAAGGACCTGAAAAAATAGTATAGGTGATTAATAATATTAAAACGCTACTGTTGAAACGAAAAGGAAAAAAAAAAGTATAGGTGTTAGTTCAAGGACTTGAAACAGAAACAATAGTATCAGTGTTAGTTCAAGGACCTGAAACTCGTAGGTGTTTGTAATGGATGCCAGCAACAATAGTTCAAGGACCTGAAAGAAAAAAAAACAATCGGTAAATTCACTCGTAGGTGTTAGTTCCCTCTCATATTATATATAAAAATAAAAATCTAAGCATAAGAAAAAGAAACAATAGTATAGGTGTTTGTCAAACCTGAAGAAAGAAAAAGCTTAGATCAAAAGAAGGTTTGAGTTTCAGTTTCCGCTCAAAATATGTGTTTACGTGATTAAAAAATTCTCCTTTATTTATAGTTAAAAAAAAACAAATCGAAGCCTTTTTTTCCTCAATGAAAAAAACTAATTGAAACTTCTTTTCCTAAAAAAAAGAAAGAAAAAAATAAAGGAAAGATTTAATGGATAGTATTGAAAGTATTATATATAGTTTGTTGAGATATTTTGGCTACACAAAATATTAGGAATTAAATATAAAATTAAATAAAATATTTAGTGGATAAGATCAAAAGTTTGCTGAGATTTTTATGTCAAATAAGATGTCAAATAAAATATAGAAAAAATATAAAAATATTGAGAATAAACGTGGAAGTGACACGTGGCATAAAAAAAACCTTACTTTATATATATACTATTGATATATATATATATATATATATATATATATATACACACACACACACACACACACACACTATATACTATTGATTGATTGATTGATGTGTAGTTTGTTGAGATATTTCTGCTACATAAAATATTAGAAATTCAATAAAAATTTAAAGAAAATACTGAGTGCATAAGATCAAAAGTTTGTTGAGATATTTATGTTAAATAAAATATTGGTTTTTAAAAATAGAAAAAATAATAAAAATATTGAGAATGAATGTGGAAGTGACACGTGGCATAAAAAACATTACTTTATATATATATATATATACTATTGATTGATTGATTGATGTATAGTTTGTTGAGATAAAAAATACTGAGTGCATAAGATCAAAAGTTTGTTGAGATGTTTATGTTAAATAAAATACAGGTTTTTTAAAAATAGAAAAAATAATAAAAATATTGAGAATGAATGTGGAAGTGACACGTGGCATAAAAAATCTTACTTTATATATATACTACTAGTTTAGAGACCCGGCGTTGCCCGGGTTAGATATTAAATAAGTTTTATAAGTTTGTGTGTACGAATACACGTGTCAGTATATTAGATTGAATTTATTTAAATTTACAATTATAATAATATCATAAAAACAAATATAAATATTTCAAAAAAAATTAAAAATAAATATAAATGATGAGATGAATGTCCAATGCAAGAATAAAAAGTGTAACAAAATCAATAATGAATTAGTCCAAGTGGTAATAGTTTTGGGTCCTTTAAACATGGACTATTACTTTCCCACCTTATTGCCTTCTCCCGCGCCCTGTAAAATTTCTAAAAATGCCCTTGTGCATTCCGGATTTTAAAATTCGGATTCATGTTTACAATATCAGATTTTATAATCCGGAAAATTCTTATGTATAATCAGCCATCAGACTCTCTCACATTTCAACAGTTTTGAGATTTCCTTTTAAAAACAACAAAAAACTAAGTAAAAAATGCTAAAAACCTGTCAAATAAAATCATAAAAATATAAAAATAGTACCAAAAAATTCTAAAAATCAAATAAAACTAATGGAAATTTTTTCGGATTTTTCTGAGAACATAAAAAATTAATAAAAATGAATGTGGAAGTGACATGTGGCATAAAAAACCTTATGTTATATATATACTATTGATTGATTGATTGATTGATTGATTGATTGATGTGTAGTTTGTTGAGATAAAAAATACTGAGTGCATAAGATCAAAAGTTTGTTGAGATATTTATGTTAAATAAAATAGAAAAAAAAATAAAAATATTGAGAATGAATGTGGAAGTGACATGTGGCATAAAAAACCTTACTTTATATATATACTATTGATTGATTGATTGATTGATTGATGTGTAGTTTGTTGAGATAAAAAATACTGAGTGCATAAGATCAAAAGTTTGTTGAGATATTTATGTTAAATAAAATAGAAAAAAAATAAAAATATTGAGAATGAATGTGGAGTGACATGTGGCATAAAAAACCTTACTTTATATATATACTATTGATTGATTGATTGATGTGTAGTTTGTTGAGATAAAAAATACTGAGTGCATAAGATCAAAAGTTTGTTGAAATATTTATGTTAAATAAAATAGAAAAAATAATAAAAATATTGAGAATGAATGTGGAAATGACATGTGGCATAAAAAACCTTACTTTATACATATACTATTGATTGATTGATTGATTGATTGATGTGTAGTTTGTTGAGATAAAAAATACTGAGTGCATAAGATCAAAAGTTTGTTGAGATATTTATGTTAAATAAAATAGAAAAAAAATAAAAATATTGAGAATGAATGTGGAGTGACATGTGGCATAAAAAACCTTACTTTATATATATACTATTGATTGATTGATTGATGTGTAGTTTGTTGAGATAAAAAATACTGAGTGCATAAGATCAAAAGTTTGTTGAGATATTTATGTTAAATAAAATAGAAAAAATAATAAAAATATTGAGAATGAATGTGGAAGTGACATGTGGCATAAAAAACCTCACTTTATATATATACTATTGATTGATTGATTGATTGATTGATGTGTAGTTTGTTGAGATAAAAAATACTGAGTGCATAAGATCAAAAGTTTGTTGAGATATTTATGTTAAATAAAATAGAAAAAAAATAAAAATATTGAGAATGAATGTGGAAGTGACATGTGGCATAAAAAACCTTACTTTATATATATACTATTGATTGATTGATTGATTGATTGATGTGTAGTTTGTTGGGATAAAAAATACTGAGTGCATAAGATCAAAAGTTTGTTGAGATATTTATGTTAAATAAAATATTGGTTTTTAAAAATAGAAAAAATAATAAAAATATTGAGAATGAATGTGGAAATGACACGTGGCATAAAAAACCTTACTTTATATATATACTATTGATTCATACTTTTATCAAAATATAATTGATTTTGCTGTTGTTAATATGCGTAGGAAGGATTGGTTCCTCTTATAGTTCATCAAATTTCGGATTTGCAATTTAACAATCCAAAATTTTGCTCATAATATACGTCTATTGAGCAGCTTTTAGAGTGATACGGGAAAGGGTTTATCTTTATCATAGGTATATGTTTTCTCTAAAAGTTGTATCAAAATCTAAAAAAAAATTTAAAAAAATTTAAAAAAGTTAGAGCGTACAAATGTAGTATATAATTTCGTTTTAAGGGGCATAATACTCTCCAATGTTAGCACCAATGAATACTCTCCAATGTTGCGTTTTTCTTTTTTGATTCCTTGTTTTTGACTTCTTTTTTGATTCCTTGTTTTTGACCTTTTCGTTGTTATGTTTTTTTGGTCAAAAGCTTAACGATTAGAATTCACCTTTTTCGAAAAGAATAATTGGTTTTCCGGGGTTCAAACCCCGATATATAATAATGCATGTTTATGTCAACTGAGCTTTGTTTACGGGGACTGCTATTTTTACTTTTACCATTGATTCTGATATATATAATAAAGTTTATGCCATTTGTCTTTTTGTTATTTTTTCATTTATTTTTAATTTTTACCATTGATCTCATGGTCATTACATACTCAAATAAAACACATAGACGGAAGTAATATCAAAATGACTCGGATTCAAATCTCAAATTTTACAAAAGATACCCATAACTAAACCACAAAGTTGCAACATCAAAAACTCATTTATTTTAATATGTGTTTATTTTATCTTATACTTTTTTAATTAAAAATTATAATAGAAAGAAGATAAACACTCTACTACAAACAATCTTATAAATTTCATAAAAAAACATCTTATAAAATAAATGATTTCAATCATATTTAAACTTGAAATCAATAAATAAGAGCTGTGTTTTTCAAACACTCATTATTTCATAAAAATAACATAAAACTAAAACAATGTTGTTTTAATTTTATGGTATTTTTATGAAATAATACTAAAACGATTATAGAATGACCAAGTAGTTAATCTCAAATCGTTAATGAGATCCATCAAATGTATAAATCATTTGAGAGAAATCGAGTTTAATTTTTGAATGGTTTTCTTTTTATCAAACTTTGTTTACCTCCCAAACGAATTTTGGATTACAAGAGTCATCCCCTTAAAATCAAAGGTTTAATAAATAAATAAAAAAACTAAAGATCGAATTCAATTGATGAATGAGTTTCAATTAAAAACGATCAGATTCATTAAAAACATCCAAATTCAAATTTTACTTGAAATAATGAAAGTGTGTATTTGGTTGAGCGGTGGTCAAACACCACCGTGAGTTTAAAGTTCTCTCTATTGCGAGTTTTAGAAGCTTCAATGTGGAGTTTCTACTCTACCGTAAATGTTTACCGGCACAATTCAATAATTCTCCAAACACTCGTTGAATCATTGTATCCTTTCAACTAAAAACCGTAGAGTTAAAAAAGTTAAAAGTTGGTAAAAAGAAAAAGTATATGCCAACATTTTTTTTTTACTGATTGGCATAAACTATTTTCTCCGAACAAAAAAAGTATACGCCAATAATTAGTAATTAATAATAATCATTGATGAGAATATCTTCTCAAACCAAAACCGGCTATAGCAGGTAAAATCCACTCATTGTGGATATGGGTTGACTCTCATTAGCGGCAAAAGTGACTAAAAACATTACCGGCTATTCCGGTCATATTTGGCTGTACTTGTAACCCTCTTTGTTTTGTTCCTAACCTTTGTCTCTTTGATTCTCTTCTTGCTGTGTCTTCGGTTCTTCTGCTTCGCTTGTTGAAGATCCTCTCTTCAACCCTTCATCCATTTTTAAGGTAACTCCTTTTCTCTTTTTTCCTCTGCTTCAATATCTCTTTTGAAACTTTTTTTATTTTTTCTTTGTTTTTTGTGTTTAAGGTTTATGTTTTTTTTAGGACATGAACAGTAAATAATGATGTTTGATGAGTTATGAGGAATAAATAGCTAAAAAACTTGATTTTTTGTTTTGTTTTGTGTTTAAGGTTTGTGTTTTTTTTTTTTTTTTTTTAAGGTTTATGTTTTTTATGACATGTAACATGAAGTTGTTAAGTTGTCAAGAGAAAAGATGCTGAATTGTTGGTCAAATATCTGAATTGAGGATTATGTGATATTTGTTCATGTTGTTGATGATTATTAATACCCCTTTTTATGATTAATGATTATTACCTTGATATTATGTGATATGGAAAAATTGAAGGGAAATTCATTTGAAAGTTTGTGATTGTATTTGTATGAATTATGCTTTGTACTTAGGTTTTAAATCACAGTCATGGTTTGGTCAAATCAAGAATTGTGTTCGAATGCGATTGATGTGACCTCAATGACAGTTGTATTATGGTCTCCAAGACGAAAAAAACTTTGGTGTTTTAATTCAAATTGTGATCACTGACTTTTTTTGTTGGAAACCCTGGCTGTGACTACAAAACACTTAAGCTTGTGAAATTGATTTTGGTGGTTGATGATTTTTTTTTTTCAACTGTAGATCGTCTTGGTACTAGAACGAAGACGATGACAAAGGGCAAGGGAACAGCAAAGACTTCAAGGGATGTTTTGAAACCAGTTGATGACCGGTTAGTTTCTGTATCATCGCACTTTATGTTAACTGATATCGTAATATGTAGTGTTTAGTTTTTCATATGACTTTGTATGTCATTGTCCGTAAAGGTGTTGGTGATTTACTTAACCATGTATAAAAGTGCTATCAATATCTGATTATAGATACTTTATAGCGGAAGTCAGAGGCCGATATTTTTTTGGACAGTTAGCCGTGGCTACCGCAAAAGTTTCTCCTCTTTAATAGATAGATATATACATTTAAGCAGTAATAAATGTGTCTATATTTTTTGCTTCGCATATTAACTATGATTGTTAAGCCACGTAGCGACAAGCAAAGGCTTTTAAAACATGAGGTTGTGAGTTGGAGTCCACCGTGGCACCTTTTTCGTATTTCTATTGTATTTTGATTCAAAAAATGTTCTGGTCAAGATCTGAAGACTGGTGTATTGATGTGTAATAAATCGCTTAGAGAGTAATAAATGTGTATATATTTTTTGCTTCGCATATTAACTACGATTGTTAAGCCGCGTAAGCAAAGGATTTTTAAAACACGAGTTTGTGAGTTCGAGTCCGCCGAGGCACCTTTTTTCTTATTTCTAATTTCTGTTGTATTTTTATTCAAAAAATGTTCTGGTCAAGATCTCAGCCTTCGCCTAGAGAGTAATAAATGTGTATATATATTTTTGCTTCGCATGTTAACTACGATTGTTAAGCCGCGTAGTGCCAAGGGAAGGTTTTTTAAAACACGAGGTTGTGAGTTCGAGTCCGCCAAGGCACCTTTTTTTCATATTTCTAACTTCTATTGTATTTTTATTCTAAAAATGTTCTGGTCAAGATCTGAACCCCTCGCCTAGAGAGTAATATTCGAGCAAAATTAACCACTAATTAATGATTTGTAACAGTTGTTTGAAATAGTTTTCTATTCATTCTATGCCTTTTTGGCACTGCTAAAAAGTTATTCAAGCTCCGCCACCGGTGGAAGTCGTATTACGGGAATAATGTACTGATGAACATATATGTCTGTTGTTTACAGAAAAGTAGGAAAGAGAAAGGCTGCTGCTAAACCTGAGAAGGTGCCAAAGACTAAGAAGGAGAAGAAGGCCAAGAAAGATCCCAACAAACCAAAAAGGCCTCCCAGCGCTTTCTTCGTCTTCCTGTTAGTATCTCTGTCTGTCACTTTCTGTTGTTATAGCTCCTTTTTAAAGTTTTCTGACTTATCTTCCATTCTTTTATAGTGAGGATTTCAGAAAGACTTTCAAGGCAGAGAACCCTAATGTGAAGGCCGTATCAGCTGTAAGTTACATGTTGAATTGCGCCGTTGTGTATCGTGATGTATCTTATTTTAATTCGTGTCTGAAAAATTTGGTGTACTTTGATTGTAGGTTGGAAAGGCTGGAGGAGAGAAATGGAAATCCTTGACTAAGGCTGTAAGCAATGCAATCTTCGATACAAATAATTGACTCATGTCTTTTTTAAATATTTTATACTCTTTATTATGTCTTTTTAAATAGTATTTTTGTTAGTAGAAGCAGTTTATCAACTGTGAAAAATGACTGCTTCTGTTGAATTTCCACTGTATTAACATATCTGTGTCTGTCGACATCATTATACTGAAAAGAGGATTTATTCTGTTGAATAATGGATTTATAATTTATTCCGTCTGATCCTAACTTTATTATTTTGAATGTAAAGGAAAAAGCTCCATATGAAGCCAAGGCTGCAAAAAGGAAAGTTGAGTATGAAAAGCTTATGAATGCTTATAATAACAAGGTAAGCATATCCCGTGTTTCTAGTTTTGTTGTTTCTGTGCTTTGATTGTCTTGTTTATGTGCTTAACTTTCTGTAATGTTGACAGCCAAGTTCAGCGGACGATGACGAGGAGGAATCAGACAAGGACAAATCTGAAGTTAATAATGAAGATGAAGCAAGTGGAGAGGTAGTCTAAATTCTTCTTCTTCTTATACTTTCATGAACTTTTAGCATCATGAGAAAAAACGCTTTGAATATTATAACGATTGCTACCCCACAACGGTGTTATGGTTGTCCATCAAACTCTAAAAGGGTACCGCTCACCTTACAAGCCAATTTTTAAGAATAAATTAGGCTCAGTTCAAAACCTAAGACGGTTCATTCTTCATATTCTACAGCTTTATCTTCCCAAAAATTTAGATGACACGTTCCAAAGTTTAAAGGGGCATAAAATTTGTTTCCGCATATTTTTCTTTGAAATAAGAAAAACTATGAAAAAAACCTTCATATGGCATAAAATGTGTTTTTTTACCATCTCTCCTTGTTGTACAGGATGACCACCAAGATGACGAGGAAGAGGATGACGAGGACGAAGATGACGACGACGATGAAGACGATGAGTGAGATTTGTGTGCATAACTTGAAATATGACGTTTCATTGGTGGAGGGAGGTTTTTATGTATTTTCTAGTAGAGCAACTCATGGATATCTGTGTTGATTGAATATTTATCTCTTATTGCTGGTATGATAATTTGCCAGCCACTTGAACTTCCCTCAGTTGTTGGTTATTGTACTTAAATTATCCTTTGTGCATTGTGCCTCAAATGTGTTGGCTAAAGTATTATATAAATTTCATTTTGATCGATGCTTTGGTATATTTGTATGTAGTGAAGTTGCCTGCACACTATGCATGCACCAAACTTCGTTTGAATAGTTTGTCGCATTTTTATCTCACTCTAGCTGTTGCTTGTTATGGATTTAGCTCCTCCAAAATAAGTACCGGTAGTTAATAGGCTTAATTACAGTTTTGGTCCCAGTATTTTCACTCATTAACGGAATTGGTCCCTCTAAATAATCTAAATAATCACTCAATTTTGGTCCATCTTTTAGATTTTTTGAACTTAAAAAAGGGGATATATCATATTTAAATTGAAAGTTTTTATGGAGTTTTGAGGTAATTCCATGGGTATACATGATTTCATATCATCTGATCATATGACAAGTCATTTAAAAAAATATAAAACATCATCATTTTCTTGTCCAAAAAATAAAACTTAAATACAACATATTTGCTTATAAGTTATGTTTCACATTTGTTTAGCTTAGTTTAATTTTTTATTGCACCTATTGGTAAAAGAATCGATACTTCGCCTTTAAAAAATAAAACACCACACTACAAAATAAAAATACATTTCAACAACGCAACGTGCGGGTCAAAGTCTAGCTGAAATGGTTATTTAGATTAGACTGAATTGTTACTGCTTTTATGAACAAGAAAAAATTTTGGACTATGAACTCTCTAATTGAATTCCAATGAAATGAGTAATAAATTAAAGGAATGCAATGACAATGCAACATGTATTTACAAATATAATCAAGTTTGAATGAGCTTCCACTAAGAGGCAACCACAAGTGATGATACCATGTGAATATAGGGTCTAGCAACAAGAGGCAACTTTTCTATGTACATAAATAGTCTTTTCAAATTCTCCTTGTTGATTGAAGCAAGATCATCTATCTCACTGCTGCTCATGTACATCCATAGGTCACCTGAGTTTACTCTTTTAAGACAGTCTCGACAGAAAGGGCAGGATTCAGATCTTGCATGCCTGAAGGACATAAAGAGAATTCGTAAAATTGAAGAAACCATCAAATCGTAGCAGTTATAAGTATAATGTAATAAATTGTCGACGCAATATAACGGATTTAGATGTCTCTGGCTCTGCAGCGGCATCCCAACCACAATTGCGGCCGCATTTTACCGCAATAACAAAATTTGCAGCGTGACCCGCAACCTCAATTTAGAATCATGTAAACAACCATTTTCTTTTAAACTAATTAAAAAGATTGTTGAGGCTGGCCAATGTAACTGCGACGTCAGTTTAGAATATTGCATACAATTGGTTTCTTTCAAACTAAAAAGATTTTGAGGCCGGCCTCAGAGAGAGCCCACTAATAGATCTTGGATAGGCTCTGATATTATCTAAGAATTTGGATTGGGTTCAACTCAACCCTACAAAACCGACGTGTAAAGTGAGAGATATCTCCCACTTATAAACACATCTTCGGACTATATCTCATATAAGACACTTATAAACTCAACCACCGACAATGCAACAAAAGATCAACATTTTACAGCATGAGATGGCCTCCAAAATGTAGATTCATGTTTGGCTTGAAACACAAAGACCACAATAATATTTTAACTCGTGGTTGCAACGAGTATGACTGTATGAGTCACATTCTACCCTGCATGTTCCACTTTCATTCAATTGTTTAGCCTTATTATCATTAAAGTTATTCTTCACAAAAAATAAAATAAAAGGTAGTCGCAAGTAACTCACCAGTCTCGGTAGCATTTGATGCACATTGAATGATTGCAATTGGGCAATACAACTATACTGGTAATCTCCATGCAACAAATATCACACTCTTCTTCTTTCTCTACGTCAATTTCAGAGCTCTTTCCTTTGTCTACTAATTCTTTAGGCTTGTACTTAGTAGCACACAGATGTTTTTGTTTCCTATCCTCAACATCGGTGATTCCTCTGTGAAGTTGCAATAAAGAGGGAAACACCACACCTGTTAATAAAATAGACTTGTATATGTAATCAAATTTGCATTGCAAAGTTAAACTTGAAAAAACTTATACCAGAAAGCTATATTCAACTTATACAAGAAACTATTGTTTAAAAAAACCAGTTATTACAAGATTCGTTTAATATATCTATATTTATTTTCGTAAGTACTTGTTGAGAAATTTGCCAAATTGACTCTTGGTAACACTTAACACTTACCATAGAACTCCTTCAAACTTGCTTTTCTTTCATGAATAGACATGGTTGTCTTCCCATCCTTATATGCCTGCCACAAACCAAACATGTACATCATTCACTAGCACGGCAACAGAATAATGTTCGTCGTGGTTTTGCACTATCATGTATAACAATTGATTGTATGTATTAAAAACATTTCATAAAAGGAAAAAGAGATAGAAATATTGACATACTAAGACCATGTTTGGATAACCAACTTAATTAAGCGGCACTTCTCATACAAGTGCTTATGTGTAAACTATTTGTACACAAAAGTTAAAATAGTGTCAAACTGTTTTCATAAAAACTATAAGCTGTTTTCGTAAGTTATAAGTTGTTTCCATAAGCTCTTCTAAACAGTCTCATAAATGCTTATGCTAGTAGATAAACTCAAAAAAGTCATTCCAACATTCCAAACATGTCCAAAGTAAAGAGGAAGGGAAAGAACCTTGTATATAAAAATTTTAAGCAATCCTAAGGCTCCGGCAAGGTGACAGTCAGTCCACTGAACCAAAAAAAGGAAGAAGTGTGCAGCTGGGCTGTAGGACAATCTCATTTGAAGGTAGGCACCATCCTGATCACTTGGATAATCAGAAGCTCTGGTTCAAAACATATTTGCCACAAAGATTAGTTAAAACAATGAATTTTTTCAAATTACTTTTGGTAGAGAAATTTTAATTTCAATATTGTAAAATTGAAGAAAACTCGTACTCTGGTATGATTTTCAACAACCCCATTAAAAAAAAAAAGTAAATTTCATTTATTAAGTATAAGCGAAATGGGAAAAGTCTTTCAGTTTGCGATTTGCAATCCAGATTCATTGCAGTCAAAGAATCATGTACATATTTACGTACGTAGTAATGCAATTTGAACTGTCCTATCAATATCAGACGGTCCACATTCCAACTTCGATAAATTGAGCCTAAAACACAGTGTGAATTTCGTAAATGCAAGAAATACAAATCATTTTGTTTCATACAAAAAGCACCGACCATTATACAAAAGAAACATAAAAAGGTGTTCTTCGGTTAACTCAGGGGTCCTCTTTACAACGAAAAGAGTCGAAATTGCCATAAACTGTGGCATCCCTGCTACAACATTGTGGAAAAACACCAAAGTATTGGAATGCCTAATCTCCTTTTTCCCCATCAAAACATGTCAAAAAGAGCTCCAATAAGGGGGAAAAGGGCTCTAGAAAATCATGCCAAAGGATTTCCTTGATTTGATCCATATTTCACAAGAAACATACACACCCCAGCTGCTTTGCTTCAACCAAAGGATGATATTAATTAACTAATCTTATTATTACCCCATTTCTACAATTAAGTCCCCACCTCAACTCATCAAGGAGACAATATTTTTTTCATTGTCTTAATCCTCTTGTTCTCTGAGAAAGGGGTCTTGATAATCTGAAGTTTACCTAAGAGGTAAGTAAAGTCTGATCAAGGGTTCCACTTACGGCTCAAACTCGTGTAGTTCTAATCCATTTCGACCTTCACCAGAATTTAACCACTTGATGATTCCTCAAGTTTAGAATTCATTTGTCTCTTGGATCATCTTTAGCAATGAGGCAATTAATTAAAAAATTACACCAACAAATTAAATAAACAAGACACAAACATAATTATATTATATAGTTTTATAATACAAGGTTCCACCAACAATAAAATATCATTTACTTAAAAAGCAAGTTATTAATTTCCAAAATGAGTAGTAACCAAAATCATATAAATCAATTCAATATTCATAAACAAAAAAAATAGTGATGAGAGGAATGATTAATTACAGTGTATTGGCAAATTGAATATCAGCTTCAAGAGCTTTGAGAGAATCCTTGAAAGACTTTCGCATGATCTCTATTGTTCCTTTTTCTTCTATTTCTTTCTTCCTTCTTTTGAGAACAAAACCCATTCATAAAACTCAAAAACTGTAGCACATTAAAATTAAAAAGCCATAAATAAATATAGTGACCAAATTAATTAAACCAACAACAACAACAAAAAAAACAAGTTACACAAGTAGAAGCAATACCTCGTTTTACATGTGAAGGAAGATCATCGAACAAAACAGCATCCTAGTACCAAACCAAAGTACTAGAAAATAGAACAGTCTCTTAGATGTAGAGAGAGAGAGAGAGAGAGAGAGAGAGAGAGAGAGAGAGAGAGAGAGGGATTAACTAACAGAAGAATGTGTTGTGTTGTGTACTCACTTGAACTACACGTAACACATTTATTTTGTACCTTTATAGTTACACGTATCACACGTCATGGTCATGCAGCTATGCTATGAGTTTCTTATTTAATTACTATAATACCACTACCTTATTTTTCCTACAAAATAGAAATAGAAAATTCATGCAAGATTTATTTCCCTATTTTCCCCGTTATCAGTGTTGATTTGTTTCTACTTACGACTAATTCTCACTCTTTTTCAGCTCTTGTGATCATTATTATTATTTTTAAGTAGAGAAAGGAAAAAAATATTAATTATGTAAATACCCCATTTTTTTTTTGTTTATTTGTTTAAGTCTTAGCAAAATTTATCTATATTGAAATCGTTTTCTATAATGCACTCACTTTAGTCCTTTTGCAAAAAAATGTAGTCTTTATTTTGACGACTAAAAAGCGGTATGTATGTGTGTGTGTGTGTGTATATATATATATTTTGCACATTGTTTTTTGATGATAAATATTTACACATAATTTTTTATATAATAAATTTAAGGTGAGGGGATAGTACTTATCTCAAAGTAAGTCCTTAGAACTCAAGGGATTTAAGGCTACCTATCTATTTAAACCTTATATCTAACAAATTATTTTATGATCTAATGATTTAGTTGTGATGCCATTTTATGTATTAATCATTAGGCCAATAGCAAGAAGAAAATCTAAAAAAGATATATTGTCTATGGTTGTGTATGCTCTCAAAGAAATTTAGTGCAGGCTAATTTAAAAATGAGTGCTTCGAATATTAATTTTTTTTCTTCCAATATTTTCTCTTTTATTAAAATTTAAATGGATTCTACCATTTTATGTTGGACTCATTTAAAATATGAGAGTAATATTGATTTCATCTAATAATGTGGTATACAATCCCTAACAAGGGGGTATACAACCTTTACTCAAAAAAAAAAGGGGGTATACAATCTGTGCTTTTGGTTTGTTGTTGGTTTCATTCATTATGGTTGTGCCATGACTCTTTAGTTTCAAGCACCCCTTGTGCCGGTTACATGATATTTTCGGTTTAATTTATTTCATTTTGTCTTCTTAAAAAAATCTAATGAGTTAGCGAGAGTTAGAGTGAATGTTGCAAAAAAAAAAAAAAAAAGAATTTTTAGGGTTTATCTAATTTATTTTAGGGACTAACATTTTTCTAATTGAAAACGGATTTAAAAGCAAGACATAGTAAAAGTGATAACAAATCTTAAGGGTGTTTGGATGAAGGGTTTAGAAGGAGAAGAGTGGTGAGGGTTTACGTTTCATTTTTAAATTACGAACACTATGAAATGTTTTTTAAAAAGTTAACATATTAATATGATAAACGATCATATAATACTTCAATCACACTTAATTTATTTTAGAAAAACATGTTATATAGTCCGTAATATAAAAAAGAAAAGTAAATTCTCCCCTCCTAAACCCTCAATCGAAACACACTCTTAATATAAAATAGTACGGATAAAAAAACTAATTATTTACTAATAATTGTAAAAAAGAACTAATTATTCACTAATATAGTATTATGTCGGTATGTCCTATTATCTTCAATACAATTGTAGTTAATCAATTTTGATGCTAAGACGGAATCCAAGCAAATTTAATCCTAATAATGTAACTATTCTTTTTTGTCCAGACGATTACACCAAAAGAAAGGATATTTTAGCCTATATTTGCAAGTTACGTGGTGAATCAGTTATTCAAGAAGCTACCATTTAATTTCTTACTCATTTGGATTTTAAAATGATGGTTGATTGGACATTAAACATTTCAAATTTTGATTGATCCTTGCGGTAAACCAAACAGCTACCACCATTTCCTATATTTTTTAAGATGCAAAAGAAATGTATGGAGGAGAAAATATTAAAGGTATTTTATGTTAGAATTAACCTAATAATCAATACATAACATGTTCAATACACATATTATAACTACAATCAATATTCAATCATACGAAAGCCAAATAAACAAATGAGTATATATGTATGCAATTTTAGGATCTATGACATATTTATCTTCGATGATTATAGGAATATTTTTGAAACACAAAAATATAAAAAATGAGTAACGATCACTCATTGACTTATGATTCTTCTTCAAGGAGACTCGTAATGTCATTGAAACTTTTAAGATAGAGAGATGAGGTAATACCCATTGTGTATGGTATATTGGGGATGATGACCAATATAAAGTGTGATGATTAAATAAGATTCTTATTATTTTGAAACGGTCATTCTAAGATTATATTCGAGTCTATATTGATTAATTAATTAATTGTCCAAATTGTAATATAATTATTCTAATTAGCTAATTTGATCGCTAATCAATTAAAGATCTTAATTGATGAAAACTAATGTAATTAATAAAAAAAAAAATATTAGCACATTATGATGAGAATATAATTAAATAATGCAAATATTGCATCATTTTAATCAATGTTTTACAATTGGATTAAATTCTTTATAAAGAAAAGGATCAAATTACTCTACTAAAAAGAGGATTAAATCAGATATTTCAACCAAATGAATTGAGAATTGACTAGTTCATAGGTTGGTTCAATTTGTTTTAACCATTGTCCAATCTAACTAAATTGAACCAATTTTGCACTACAATCAATTTTTTAAATATTTATTTATTTATTATGGTTTAAGTCATTTAAAGGAAGCGGCAAATGTAACCAAAAAAAAAAAAGGAAGCGGCAAACATCACCAAAAAACTTGCACGAGGTTTCAGTTTCAAACCCAATTAGCCCTACAAACAGGCGCCGTCTACGGTGGGAGACCTTGATAGGTCTCCTACCAGTGAGAGACCTCATTTTTTTTGTTTTTTTTTTTTTGCAAAATGAATGGAGCCATTGGATTAAATCCAATGGTTGAGTAAAAAAGGACAAAAATGATGCTTTTGTTATTTCATTCTTAAATTAGGGGTATTTTGGTAAAAGCGATAATAAATTTAAAATATTAAAATAATTTACCGGAATTTTTCGAAAAAAATGAAATAATTTTTTAAAATTGAAATTTTCGTAAAAAAATGAAATAATATATCCAGAATTTTCGAAAAAAATGAAATAATTTTTTAAAATTGAAATTTTCGTAAAAAAATGAAATAATATATCCAGATTTTTCGAAAAAAAATGAAATAATTTTTTAAAATTGAAATTTTCGTAAAAAAATGAAATAATATATCCAGATTTTTCGAAAAAAAATGAAATAATTTTTTAAAATTGAAATTTTCGTAAAAAAATGAAATAATATATCCAGATTTTTCGAAAAAAATGAAATAATTTTTTAAAATTGAAATTTTCGTAAAAAAATGAAATAATATATCCAGATTTTTCGAAAAAAAATGAAATAATTTTTTAAAATTGAAATTTTCGTTAAAAAATGAAATAATATATTTTCAAAAAAAATCAGATTTTTTAATGATTTTCAAAATTATATATTCCATTTTTTTTCATTTTTCAAAAAATTATATAATTTTCCATTTTTTTCATTTTTTGCAAGGAAAAAAAAAAGGAGGTCTCTCACCGGTAGGAGACCTATCAAGGTCTCCCACCGTAGCCTTTGCCCTACAAAACAACTCTAAATTTGAAGAGATAGAAAAAGAATGCAAACAGCACAATACAAAAGGCATCCCTACACCTACCATTTCTTATAGATGCATTTTTTAGGATCAGTACATACTTGCCAAAGAAGAACTGATCAAATAACCAACTTTAGGTCACTTTCTTAATGTGGTCCACCAATTATACACAATCAGATTCCTTATTTGAGAAAATTTACTAATAGTAATTTGTTACATCTCAAGTAGTCTCTAAAAGTGATTATAAAATCAAATGCATACCCTTTTTACTCCTACGTAAACCTCAATAGCAAAAAACATAGGGTAAAGAAAAGAACCCTAACTAGTGAGTGAAAATACAACTTCCTTTTGATATATACCATTTGTTGTAGCAAGGACAGTTGGCAATTTCTTTAGGATAATACTTGGCCTTACATTAACCACTGTTCTAGGCTACTTCACATACTAGTCTAAAGTTACCATATATTAATTGAAGAAGTAGTGATTCAACCAATTTTAATTTGTTGATAATGACATGCCAACCCCCTTATTAATTAACAATGAGGAATACCTATTAGTAGAAGTTAAATGTTGCTTGCATTAGACTACTAGGGAGATACCTAGATACGTTCTACTTAATAACTTCACACTTCATTTCACACGTGTACATGACAATATGAATAGACCCTACACACGTGTACATGTGATAATATATTTATTTCCCATTCTCTTTCAATGGATTTCATTGGTGTTTTTGAATTCAGATAGAGTATTAAAATTGGTTTTGTTTTTCATTGATTGTGTGATTTCAGGAAAAGAAAACTATAGATATTTGGCTACATTGAATTAAAATTGATTTTATCTTTAAACCTTAGTTTGCCAAGAAGTAAATAAATGTAACTCTTCGTTAGATTTATCAAGCATGTTTTTGGTGTAAAATATCCAAACATAAACAACTTTATGTAAAATTCATATTTAATTTAATCAGTTTTATAAAATCAAATTCATTCAAAATCATCACATTTGTCAAATGCTAATTCAAACACAATTTTAATTTGCTTTTACACCCTTTGCTTCTCCTCAATCCTTGTTGCTTAATTCCATAAATTATTAAAAAAAAAATACAAAACTAAAAAATCAATGTAAGTAATAAAAATTATGCAAGCTCGGAATGGAATAGTAGTGGCTAGAAATATCCCTTCATGCTTTAAAAGGAGGTGTCCAAGCGAACTTAACTCGGTTGGTAGGGACATTGCATAATATATGTAGGGATTGGGGTTCGAACTCTGAACACCTCACTTATCCACCATAAGAGGTGAATTTCTAGCTATTAAGCTACTTGATAAAAAAAAAAAATAATAAAAACTATGACGTATTATGTTCATTTAATAATTTGTCCAAAGTCAATGGCATTAATTTTATCATTGCTAAAATATTATCATTTCATGACACTACACTACAATTGAGATTTGAAAGTGGATGCATACATCTTTCTATTCTGATAGAGAAACAAATTAAAATGTGAGAGCTAGCTTAGCAAGGAATCTTTCCAAATAAGGCACTGATCTGTTATTACGATAACTCCAAACACTAACATATATAGAAACATATTCTTTACCTGCATGTATAGAAAGCACTACAAGCATCTACTTAATCATCTTTGAAGAGGAAATCAATTTGATAACATAAGTTGTAAATACTGTCTCAATTTTCTGAATAACCTCAGGTGAAAATAAATATTTTACTTTGAATGCTTGTTAATCTGCTTATGCATTGAATAATTTGGCTGATCACAGTTTGGCGTTCAACTCTCGAAAACCCCGGGATCATTAAGAAAAATGAAGCATTTTCAATCTCCACCATTTTAGAATTTAAAAAGTATTGATATCATCAATTGAAATTTCTTTGGGAACCTTCAAATTTAATTGTTGAGTATCCCATTCAGCATCTTTCAACTTTTGAATGAAATCATCAAACCTATTTTCCAATTCCATTAGGCTACTGGCAAGTTGATCACAGACGTTACCCTTTCTCTCCCAATTCTCACTAAGCCAGAATGTCTGCCATATGCTTCGCAATACCGAGACACTTGTAGCTCCAACCTTCATAAGTTCAACTAGTACTAATCATATAACTGTTCATAGCATAATTGTTGATCATATAAGTGCTTATGTAAAAGCTATTTCTATAACAAAAGATAAAATAAATTCAAATTGTTTCCATATAGACTATAAACTGTTTTTCTATCCTAAAGAGCTTATCAAAATAAGTTGTTATCATAAGTTCTCCCAAACAGTGTCACAAGTACTCAAGTTGTAGATAAGCTCAAATAACTATTTAGCTATCAACGACCATTTATCCTAAAATCTTCAACTGTAACGATCATGGAAGGTTTGTATATCTAATATTATAATCTAGGTCAAACAGGGAATGTTTTCCAATTAATTCTCATAAGCGAAATAAGGCATACCTTGAAAGAAACATAAAACTTCAAATCATCTAGTTGCTGATTTACCACAAGAATATATTTCTCATTTGCATATAACTTTAGAAGAGCCTCTACCTGCACACCATTATGACACGTATTATGAAATTCCCAAATGTAAAATAAATAATTATGAATTTTTAGGTTTCCTTCATAAAACTCTGATAATAGCAGCAACAATGATTGTATACCATAAAATGAGATCTCTCCATTCCATCCATCTTGTCTAAGGGTGAACCGAAAATTATTATTGGCTTCATGAACTGTGACCACACTAATATATTCTCTTCCTTGTTGCAATCCAAGCATCCTGAAATAATTCCAATCGGAAAATTGAAAAAACTACCTTGAAGAGTAATAATTCAAAAGAAACCACTGAATTTATCTGAATGTAACCTGGAACAGTGGAATGTAAAACATGTGATTTTACCAGTATGCGAGCACGCTTAATATTTATCTGCAAAAAATAGTTACAACAAGGTAAATAACAAAACAAATCGTTCATTAGAACAAAGATCGGTGGATTTGATTTTTCATTGTTAAGATTGGTGGATTTGATTTCTTATTTGTACTAGATTCCACATTAGCCCACACAGTACATGCTTACCGTGTTAAACTGGAGAACTGAAAGTGATTCGTAGCGTAGCCAAAGATGAAGAAGCCGTACAATCAACCAAGTTGATGAAAGTACAGTATATGATTTTACAAGGCCGGGTGTATCCTGCGGTCAAAAGCTAAAAGAATGTAACATGGCATCCAACGGTATTGTGGTGCTGCCACGATAAGAAATAAAGGTATCCTAAAAATTATGTGGTTTACCAGTATCAATATGCCCAAACCAAGACCAACCAATTGAGCTACAACTTCCCAAACTTCTTCCTGAGATATTATGATGAAACAATTGTTGTAATTTTGTCATGAATACCGGTGTATATAATGTAGAATATAATACTGTCAAAAGAAAAATAATGTAGAATATAATAAGAGTTATTATTCAAAGCTTCCTACCATTAGCATAATCTTAACCTAATTGCGTCATCAATAGCTTCCTACTTACATGTGACCCATTGGATCAGAGAATCAATTAAACCCAAGAATCTTGAATCAGTTTTTGGCTCAAATTAAGAAAAACTAGATAAGGTGTACATGAATTTTGAAATTAAAGTTAGCCTCCAACATTGCATCATTAATACAATAAATAACACAAATAGAGTTTCTCCTGATAAAAATGTATTCATAGATGGGAGAGTTATATTTGATGCTTGAAAGCATCAAACTCCCAAGGCTTTATAGATATGAAATATGATCATAAGTGAACATGAGAGCATATATTACCTTTGCTGCTACCTCTCCCAGATTTACTGAAATTGCAAAGTGGCTTTGAATCACTCTAGAAGAAGGATCTTTTAGTCCTCTTGCTATAGCCTGTTTTAATGTCAAATCCAAAACATTACACAACTGTATGCGCTTGTTTTCAATATACCATAATCATTATTGTGAATTGATAGAGAGAAAAGGAAAATTGCATCTGAATTTGTATTATAAGCTTTAGTTGATTATAGAGAAGTTTTAATAGTAATCTGCTTGGATAAACAACTTAATTAAGCACTTGTAGCATATGCGCTTATCATATAAGTGCTTATGTATAAACTATTTCTATAACAAAAGATAAAATAAAGGCGAACTGTTTTTATATAAGCTATGTTGGAGAACTGAAGGCAATTAGCTAAAAACAGCTGATGGACATGCCATAAATGGTTTCCATAAGCTCTCCCTAAAAGTACTTATGCTAGTAGATAAGCTCAAATTAGTCAATCCAAACAAACCCCAAGGTTTGAAAAGAAGGCTTTACAATCATAACATAATATAACAATCCTAACAATAAGCTACATCTTTTATACTAACCAAGAACCTTCTAGAACCTATCCTGGCAAAGACTATGTCCAGTTTCACGTGTTTAAATAGAGTTAATTACCTTAGTAAGATTTCCAAGAGATGCCAAAGGAAGAAAGTATCCGGGATATAACTGGGTTGTCAGATCAAAAATGCTGCATGAGATACCATTGTGGTAAGGGTTTCTTTAGAGCTATATTTCATTTGCACATTTCCATACAAAAACAAGAAGGCATGTTCAGACCTTCCAGCACTGCCAATGAAGTCTGCATACATTCTCCATTGTTTTGGATCATCGTCGAAAAGATTTCCAAATCGCCCACCTGGAAAAACTAATAACAGTGAGTTACAAAGTAAAACTTTAGCACACGATCATCTGCTTCCGTAAGTTTTCTTCATGAATTCCCAGACCAATGAATAAGCGCCCGACAGCTCCAATGCCGTCCTTTGAGACCCATCTAAAGATGAAAGCATAAAACATTCAACCAACGATATAAAAGTCAAAATAACAAATAGTGGCAGCATAGAAGCATTTCACATATTGATATGTGCATGAAAATGCTATATTAGTAAACAAATGAGTAAGTTTTAAAGTTGATAATTCACCTGATGGCAGCAGCAGAAGCAGCTGCTGTGGTTCCAGAGAAAGAACCAACACCAACAGCCTGCAAGTGAAGGGGAATTTTAACACAGGACAGAAACACAATCATCATTCCATACATTTGTGATAGAAAAATTATTTTTAAACATAAGATGACATGGTGAAGGAGCACATTGAATCGCACAGCACTTTGTTGCACGCTATGAAGCATTGCACTTCTGATTGAAGGGCCTGTCAAGTGTCCGGTTGTTGTCGGATACCAACATGTGTGGTTACATTCAACTATTCCATTTTCTCAAATTATTATCAATGTTGACGTGTCAGTATCCTATCCGGTGTCCGTGCATGTGCTTCATAGGTTGCATGATCACATAGAACCACAAGTAAAACCTTCCATGAAAAAGTTTATTGGAACATATACAACGACTTGAGGAGATGATTTCCTGATGTAAATCAATATACTTTTGGGAAATTCAATCAAGATATTTTTTTATAACATTTGGCCGTAAGCCTCATTGACATGCACAATGAGACTTTGGCAGTAATTATCAAACTTGCTGCTAAGAGCACCAAGTCGCACAAACCAACCATAAAATCTAATCAAATACTCACAATGCAAACATTCTTGGGAAAAAATCAAGAAGCTTGAGCAAGAATGACATGCCTTTAGGAGACTTGAAGTGACTATGGTGTGACATATCCATCCAGTCACATTGGTAGGGAACTGTAGTAACATGTATTGCAAATAATCATCTGAGACTGATCCTGCATCATATAGAGAATGGTAAGTAAACAGGTTACCCTCCAACTTCATCTAATCAATGAAGTTACAAGTCTAGTCATTTCTCCGTGAATGTGAAACATCGACTGCAGTTTTTAATATTTGTTTCTTTTAGTATTCAGCTTTTGAACTCTTGTGCAAGTGTCCCTTAGTTCAGTCCTAATTGTATCATTAGAAATTTATCTCATGTTGGATAATATTTCTGTGGCATCAAGTTTTAAAGCATTTCATACTAAAGAATGAGCAATGAACCTATTAAAGGGAAGATGTTGCAATGAGAATATGTATCCTATTTTCTAAAGCTGTGAAGTCTAACAAGAAAAAAACAACAGAAAAGTTGTTTAACATATTCTAGATAATTAATAAAAGAAATGTATGTTAATTACCGATAAAATCTTTAATCCTATCTGGAAGCCAGGATAGTCTTTTATCAGGAGAATGCAAAACCCCAAACCTGTTTTGCAGAGACCTATCCTCCTCAACTAGAATGGTTTGCAATTGCGAATCATCACCAATTACGTATCTGTTCATTAAAGAGAGAGAAAATGTAATAATTAAAGTTTGTTTTAGAGAAGGCAACCACTCTGAAATTTATGCAATAATAAAAATTTTAATAAGTTACAAGCATATTCCATGAAACAAGCAAGGTTTTAAATTGTGATTGCAGTCGCTCCCGCATTTATTCGTGATCCTTGATATTGCAGAAAATAATGGACAAATGTGGCTGCAAATGCATTGGCAGTAAACACAAAAGCCTTGGCGTTTTGGTCAAAATAGCAGTTCCGACAGCAAACACAATCTAAAACCTTGGCAACAGGCAAACACAGCCATGGGTATTTCTTATTTATAGCTGATACCTATGATACAAGGAAACATATACAAACACTAGATAGGATTAAATGTAGCCACATGTGTCGACACTGACATGTGTCAAACACCAGATACACCTTCTATAAGAAGTATCGATGCTACATAGGCTTGTGCTACATAGCAGCTATAGCGCTATAGTGCAGCGGAATTAGAACAAATCCCTATTGTTCTACCACACCCTATTTAGTACCACCAAGTGTTGTCAAATAGAGGCTATAGCGATGTTATAGCCCTATAGCGTAACTAAATTAACATTTCGTTAATGTTTTATAATAGCTGATTCAGACATTGTTTCTAACGAAGCAATTTGCATTTCATTAATTAATGTTTCATAATAAAGAAATAATTAATGTGTATAAGTATTCCATAATCTCCAAACTTCAGAAGACAACAACCACAAGCATTGCTGCTGCTAACACATACTCTGTAGCACAGACACTTCTGATGAAAGTTGTGTTAGTGTCCGATATGTGTCGGGGTAATTACATTCAAATAATTCATTTTTTCAATTTTTTTACCAGTGTCGATGTGTCGTATCCGGTGTCTGTGTTTCATAGAACACAAAAGAGAAGTACACAATAACAACAAATGGTATAGTCAAGCAAAAACCTCTTAGCAGTACCATTGCTATATCTCTCCACCAATATCACCCTTGATAATCCTTCACCTCTAAACAAAATAAGATAAACTTAATTAATACATAAAAAGTTAAAACACACATTAAACTCAAAACCTTAATTTAATTAACTCAAATCAACCCTTAAAACATGCAAAGAGGTTAGTAACAAACCCTTTATTAACATCATCATCTTTGAAACTGGAATGTTTGGAGGAACATAGAATTTGAAAACTACGAGGCTTAACTTTCTTCAACTTCTTCAAATTCAGTGAAGAAGAATTGAATGCAGTTGAAGATAATGAAAATTGCAAAGTTTGAGACATCGAAAAAAATTTAGCATGCTTAGAATAGTTTCATTGCTTCTTCTTCTTCTTCTTCAGTTCCAATATCCAAAGCTTGAAATGCAGAAAGAGCCACGAGTCGGATCGGAGCTTCTACTTGACCCGACTTGACCTGACCCATGTTAGAATTTGGAAAGTTTTTAGATAGAATTAAAATAAAGTACTTTCTGCACCCCCCATCTTTCACTATATAGCCCCCATAGAGGAGAAAGTGTTGATGGTCGAAATGCACTAATTAGAGTAAATATGCAATTACCCTCTTGAAATTGTAAGTTTCGTCAATTACCCCCCTGAAATTAACAAAACTTCAATTACCCCTCTGAAATTGCACAACGTTAATCAATTTACCCCCTCCGTCAAATTTTTCTGTTAATCAACATGACGTTTTGCAAATACCCCCCTGAAGTTTTACACTTATGTGCAAAATACCCCCTAAACTTGAAAACAAGCATCATACATCCTTTTAATGTAATTGTTCGCAAATTAGACAAAATATTGTAACATGGGAAATTGAAAAGGAAAAAAAAAACAATTGTTTTAGTTTTTCAAATCATATAAATTTAAGAACAAAGACAATTTTAATACACCAAAGTAGAATAAGTATCCTTGTTTTGGTTTTTTCTTTCCAACTGATTGTGTGTCAACTCAAAACAGTACCCTTAGATTATGCTAAACATTTCTGGATTCATGAGTATGTACCAAGCATTGTTCCTTTGGCAGCATAGCTAGCTAAAGCATTCGTCACACCAAACTGAGATATATACTATTAATGCATACAATGGTGTTATTTAGCATAGGTTTTAGCTAATTTGACTTAATAAGAAAGAACATCTCCAAGAGTTATGATCATTGATCAATTATGTTTACCAACATCTATCACATTTCTCTTTCAATTATATTAAAATTGTCTTTGTTCTTAAATTTATGTGATTTGAAAAACTGAAACAATTGTTTTTTTTCCTTTTCAATTTCCCATGTTACAGTATTTTGTCTAATTTGAGTATAATTACATTAAAAAGGATGTATGATGCTTGTTTTTAAGTTCGGGGGATATTTTGCACATAAGTGTAAAACTTTAGGGGGGTATTTGCAAAATGTCATGTTGACTAACAGAAGAATTTGACGGAGGGGGTAAATTGATTAAAGTTATGCAATTTCAGGGGGGTAATTGAAGTTTTGTTAATTTCAGGGAGCTAATTGACGAAACTTACAATTTCAGGGGGGTAATTGTCTATTTACTCGCACTAATTAATTATTTAAATTTAGTTGTTTGCATTTCCCTTATGTACTTTTTTGGCTCAATTGCTTATTTTTTCACTCAAGAAAGTGCACTTTATGGTTACAACCTCAACATCTATAGAGATGAGAATTTTTATCCAATACACTATTAGAATCAATTATGTTTATTGTATATCCATTAGGCATTTATTAGAATAAATTATGTTTATTGTATATTCATTAGGCATTATTAGTTTCTCTATCAGAATCAGAAACAATTGTATATGTATCACAATTCTCATCAATAATAATCAGGAGATTACATTTCTATATGGTATCAACTTTACCGATCCAAATCTAAAACTCTCTCTCTCCAACCACCGCTTCCCTTCCTTCAATCCTAGCCATGCCTGTGAGCACCAATCCCCCCCATAAACGATGCTGACGACACTTAGTCAGTGTCAAACCCACCTGCTCATACGACATCAAAATCAAACTTTCACACTGCTTTCTCCATTACCAACGTCAAAACCATCATCCCGGTCACGTTGGATAATGATGCTAATGTCTATCTATCCTGGTCTGCACTCTTTTTGGTGCAAGTCCGCGTTCACAATCTTCTTTATCACATCATCCCACCCTCTGATGAAACCGCTCGCAAAGTCGCGGCTGCAGCCAAGGAAAAGGATTCCGATCTATGGAATCGCCTTGATGTTGTGTTATTGCAGTGGATGTATGCAACTGTCACACAAGATATCCTTACCTGTATCCTTGTGATTAATGACACTGCTGAAGAATGTTGGAAATGTATCGCAACCATGTTTAATGACAACAAACATGCTCGTGCTGTTCAACTCGAAAATCAATTCAGCAACACCAACCTGGAAGATTTTCCATCCACCAAAGCTTATTGTAACCACCTTAAGCTTCTCTCCAACCAACTGACCAACATTGGCTCTCCTGTTACTAATACTTGTTTGGTATTAAAAATGATCGCAGGTTTCACTGATGTGTATGCTGGATTCGTGACATATGTCCAACAACATGACCCCCTTCCTACTTTTGCCGCTGCAAAATCACGATTAAAACTTGAAGAAACAACCATGCTTCAGTGTGCTTCTCGTGAGTGTAGCTCTTCCAACACAATGACACTTCTGGTCAAAATCGCCTCAGATGAAACTGTCATCCCTCCCACCCCCAGAGGTCAAAACCGCGGTAACCGAGGAAGAAGGAACCACCACAGCAGTGGTGGACGGAACATCGGCCGGGGTGGTCAAAATGGGCCTAACCACTTCGGTGGTGGTGGCCGCGGACAACAACAAAAACAGTGGCAACAATGGGGCGGCCCTTGGCAACAATGGGCTCCCTGGAACATTCCACCATGTCCTTACACATCCTACAATTGGGGTAGGCCCAACAACAATCCCAACCCTCAGCAAGGTGGAGTTCTTAGACCTCAACAAGCTGCTTTCAATGTCAACACACCTAGCCCAACTGACATTGAAAATGCCATTCGCACTCTCAACCTTGCGCAGCCGGACCCATCTTGGTATATGGACACCGGAGCCACTTCCCACATGACGTCCTCACAAGGTAATCTCTCGTCTTATTTTAAATTGAGCAAAAATAATAAAATCATCGTAGGAAATGGTCATTCTATTCCAATTTATGGTTTTGGCAGTACACAAATAGCACCCCCCCCCCCCCCCCCCACCCTCCTTTGTCCTAAACAATGTGCTACATGCCCCAAATTTAATCAAAAACTTGGTTTCTGTTCATAAATTTACTACAGATAATAAGGTTTCGATTGAATTTGACCCGTTTGGTTTTTCTGTGAAGGATTTTCAGACGGGGATGCCTCTAATGAGATGTGAGAGCCAAGGTGACCTTTACCCCATCACTACTGCCACCTCTCCTAATAAAGTCGAGCCTCCCTTTTCCTTTGCAGCTTTGTCATCATCCCTTTGGCATGATCGTTTAGGTCATCCGGGAGAAATTGTTTTAAATTCTCTTAGGCAAAATAAGTTGATTGAATGTAATAACTCTAGAAAATTACATTCTCATATTTGTCATTCATGTCCTCTTGGTAAACATGTTAAATTGTCTTTCATGAATTCTCATAATAGAAGTTTGTTGCCATTTGATATTTTACATAGTGATGTGTGGACCTCTCCTGTTTTAAGTTCAGTTGGTCACAAATATTATGTTCTTTTCTTGGATAATTATTCAAATTTTTTGTGGACTTTTCCAATGTCACATAAATCCCAAGTTTATACAATTTTTGAAAAACTAAGAGCATACATCAACACACAATTTCAAAGAGAAATAAAAACAATTCAATGTGACAACGGCGGTGAATATGTCAATAGTAATTTTCGAAAAATGTGTGAAGCTAATGGAATTGTTTTTCGTTTGTCTTGTCCTTACATATCTTCTCAAAATGGTAAATCTGAACCAAAAATAAGGTCCATTAATAATATTATTCGAACTTTATTAATTCACGCGTCATTACCATCTTCATTTTGGCACCATGCTTTAGAAATGGCAACATATCTCATGAATATTTTACCAAGCAAAACTATCAATTTTGAGTCACCTCTTAAAATGTTGTATCACAAAGATCCTTCTTACAATCACTTACGAGTGTTTGGTTGTTTATGTTTTCCTCTCTTTCTTTCATCAAAAATACACAAACTTCAACCTCATTCCACAAAATGTGTGTTTCTTGGGTATCCGTCAAACCATCGAGGTTATAAATGTTTAGATTTATCGTCAAATAAAATTATTATTTGTTGTCATGTCTTGTTTGATGAGAATACTTTCCCATATGCAAAGTTGCACATTCCCCAACCCAATACATACACTTTCCTAAACAATGAGTTGTCCCCTTATATTATACAACATCTAATGGACAAAACCCAAACTGGCCAACCTGATCCTCAACCGGCTCATCAGCCAAACCAAATCACTTCTCCTTGTCCAAACTCACCAAATATCACGTCATCCTCAAATTCAACATTACCACATTCACCCCCCTCACCTCCACAATCAAACCCCAATAGTCCCATCCAACAAAATCTTCCTCCCATTTTTCAACCAACTTTACAAGCTAACACTAGGAGTCAACATGGGATTTTTAAACCAAACCAAAAATATTATGGTTTGCACACCCATGTTACAAAATCCCCTCTGCCTAGGAACCCTGTGTCTGTACTTAAAGACCCAAATTGGAAAATGGCCATGGATGATGAATATAATGCTCTAATTAAAAATGAGACGTGGGACCTAGTACCTCGACCACCGGATGTTAATGTTATTCGGTCCATGTGGATTTTTAGACATAAAGAAAAATCTGACGGTACTTTTGAGAGGCATAAAGCCCGACTTGTAGGTGATGGTGCAGGTCAACAGGTTGGCATTAACTATGGAGAAACTTTTAGCCCAGTTGTAAAACCAGCTACTATTCGCACAGTTCTCAGCATTGCTACATCCAGATCTTGGCAAATGCATCAGTTGGATGTCAAGAATGCTTTTCTTCATGGTGAATTGAAAGAAACAGTGTACATGCACCAACTTTTGGGATTTAAAGATCCTGAAAACCCCCATCATGTATGCCTTCTTTGCAAATCACTCTATGGGCTCAAACAAGCTCCTCGAGCTTGGTATAAGCGATTTGCCGACTACGTGTCATCTATTGGTTTTTCTCAAAGCAAATGTGATCACTCTCTTTTCATATACAGGAAAAACACTCATATGGCATATATTTTACTTTATGTTGATGATATTATACTCGCCACGTCCTCAGATGATTTGCGACAATCTATCATTTCACTACTCAATTCTGAATTTGCTATGAAAGATTTGGGACCCTTAAGTTACTTCTTGGGCATTGCAGTCACTCGTCACCAACAAGGGTTGTTTCTCTAGCAAAAGAAGTATGCTGAAGAAATTCTTACACGTGCTGGAATGTCCTCTTGTAAGCCGTGTCTAACCCCAGTTGATACAAAACCGAAAATGAGTGCCACAACTAGTAATCCATGTAAGGATCCATCTCTCTATCGTAGTCTAGCAAGAGCTCTTCAATATCTCACCTTCACTCGTCCTGATATCTCCTATGCAGTACGACATATATGTCTCTTTATGCATAATCTGATGGAAGACCACATGAATGCTCTTCGACGTATCTTGCACTACATTCAGGGCACAAGCCAATATGGTTTGTATCTTTATCATTCATCCACTACTTCCTTAATTTCATATACAGATGCTGATTGGGGTGGGTGCCCCGACACCAGACGTTCTACTTCTGGCTACTGTGTCTTTCTTGGAGATAACCTGATATCTTGGTCATCTAAACGGCAACCCACCTTATCCCGATCTAGTGCCGAAGCCGAATACCGTGGAGTTGCCAATGTGGTCTCAGAATCATGTTGGCTACGCAATCTTCTCCTTGAGTTATATTGTCCCATTCACAAAGCAACCATGGTTTATTGTGACAATGTCAGTGCAATTTATCTCTCTGGTAACCCGGTCCAACATCAAAACAAAACATATTGAGCTGGATATTCATTTTGTTCGTGAAAAGGTGGCTCGTGGCCAAGTCCAAGTTCTGCACGTACCATCACGATATCAAATTGCAGATGTTTTCACAAAAGATCTTCCCTTGATATTATTCCAAGATTTCTGTGACAGCCTCAGCATTCGTCCACCTCCCGCTTCGACTGCGGGGGAGTATTAGAATCAATTATGTTTATTGTATATTCATTAGGCATTTATTAGAATAAATTATGTTTATTGTATATTCATTAGGCATTACTATTATATTGATTAGACATTATTGTATATTCATTAGGCATTATTAGTTTCTCTATCAGAATCAGAAACAATTGTATATGTATCACAATTCTCATCAATAATAATCAGGGGATTATATTTCTATATACACCTAAGTTCATTAAGAATAGGTTGAGATTACCGAACTTTAGGTTTGTCACTTTTTGGAGGGATTTTAGCCTAGTCCCCTTTTTCATTCATGTACTCATTATATATATATATATATATATATATATATATATATATATATATATATATATATATATATATTGATTATTAGTGGTGCTCTTGCTTGCATCACTTTTGCTTAAAAAAACTTTTTTTTTTCATATTTTTGTCATTTAACTGTAATACTCGCTAACAAGTGTTTTTTATTTTTAATATGCGACATAAATGCAAACACACTTTGACACTCAATTCACATTTTAATGCGTAGCCCGCCCCACGGTTAACACAGTATTAGAGTATAGTGAGAATAAACTAGAGTTAGATGATAGGTTACTTAGTGGTAACTAGAGTAGAAAGTTCGTTAGGGAGTTACTTACTCCAAATTATTATAAATAAGCTACCCCATTGTACTATTTTCACATCGTTTATTCATTTCTATCTTTGTGATACTCCTAGAGAGAATTACACAATCTATCTTTCCATTTAATTAGATTTAGAACCATGGAATCCTCTAATTCATAACAGAGAGACTTGTTGCTAGTTTATCAACATGAAAACAGTATCTAAATAAAGTGAATGTTCAAAACAATGAATCATAAAAGTCGATCTAGCTCAGTCAAAAAAAAAGTCTATTAGCAGTTTTAAGATTTTATTATGTAGTAAAATGCTGGTTTTTTTATGGACAATATATTAACAAAAGCGGACAACGGTTTCTCACCACTGCTTCTCCCATGTATTGTGTCAAAATGATTCAAAATATTTGACCTAGTCGCATGAAAAAAATATGGGAAATGTTATCTTGTGCCTTTGGGGCACAAGTTTAAAAACTAAACATAGAAATTTTTTCTTGGGAATTGTACATTCATTGCATTAAAAGTTTAAAATTTTATATTTTCCATGCAAAAGTTATCTTTTAATTCCATTTTTAGTTTCTTAACTTGTGCCCTAAGGGCACAAGTTATCATGACCCAAAAAATATTTGTAGGAAAAAGTCAATCAATCATTCAAATAGATCACAATTATCTTAAGTAAATTTGTGTCGATGATACTTGGTTTTCAAAAAATGAAAAATGTGTTGACTTTCATCATGGGAAATTGGGAAGGACATGCATAAGTTTTGTGTTTTGTTCTGGCTACTCTAGGTAATGTCTAGCAGCAATATTAATGTTATGTGTAAACAGAAAGATTTTTATCATACTACTCTCTGTTTCAAAATATATGTCCAAGTCAACCACTTCACATATGCCAATGCACAATTTTGACCGTTAATATCTTTAATTCTCTAAAGTAAAAAATTATAAAAATTTAATATTTTGAAAATATTTGTCGAGACAAATCCAACAACATCTTACATGCTAATATTTGTATTTATACATTAGTTAAAAAGTATGGTCAAAGTAAGTCAAGTGAATAGTGTTCATTGCAAAAATTGGACATGTATTTTAAAACGGAGGGAGTATCTTTTACATGAAAAACATACACCTCAGGAATTGCACTCAATGTCCCATATAATAAAGAACATCACATGATTGCACACCATATAATCCATAAAATTTTTAGGTGGCATCCTCCACATCTTTAAGAAACTTTATTAGGTGGCTACCCCATTTTTAGGTTTGCGTCCTTTTTTTTTTCAACTTCTATTTCCTTCTGTAGCAATAGTACCACCAAACTGAGCATGATACTTCTTTGAGTTCCTTCTATTTTCTGATTTTTATTTTATTTCTTTTACAATCACTTGTTTTCTATGTCAAGTCTATTTCAAGAGTATTTTTTTAAAATATTTCTAAAGGAGTTTAAAACGAATTTAATCTTTCGAATTCAATTTTTGGTCAAAATTTTTTTAGAATTCAATACTTTCAAATGAGATTGAATTCCTTAATTTCGTGTTGAAAGTTTTACTTAGCAAAATTGTTAAGGTACGTCCTTTACAATGAGTTGATGCTTATAAATTACATTTAAGATCCTTCACATTCTTACGATTAAGAAAGAGACCTAATCAACAGTAATCTTGTTGGTTGAATAAATACATTGTTATTAGGGTTAATATGTCTTTACCCCCTGTAATTTATGCGAGTTCCGGTTTTCCCCCTGTAAAAAAGATTCTTTCAATTCCAACCCTGAAATATGAAGATTCTTTTGAAAACCCCCTGATTCCATCTGCCACACTCCAGGTGCTGACGTGGCATGCCACTGTGTATTTATTATAGTTTTTAATTTTTTTTCCCATGACATGTGTGTATATACATACCACATCATTAAATCATTTTAATAAATAAAAAAACATTAAAAACTGAAAATCTTTTAAAAATAACAAAAAATAAGATTATTTTTTTAAAAAATAAAAGATTGATTTTTTTTAAATTTTAAAAATAACAAAAAATCAGATCATTTTTTTCAAAAAATAAAAGATTGATTTTTTTTTAAATTTAAAAATAACAAAAAATCAGAACTCGCCTAAATTACAGGGGGTAAAGACATATTAACCCTTGTTATTAATTGTTCGAACGTACTTACATGAATCATACAATAATCTCCTTATATTTACATCATAATGTAACAACCTTTTGTAACTTCCTAACACAGACTGACACAAACTGCTTATAATAACTAGCTAATTAACTGTATATTTATCTGCTGTAACATCCCCCCGATGGACTATGGATGTCCATGAATCCTAGCTTGGAAATACATTTATAAAACGGAGAAGGATATAAGGTTTTTCTGAAGACATCTGCAAGTTGGTTGGTAGAGGAGACAAACAACAAAAATTAAACCGTTGGTTGTCTTTTCACGAATGACATGACGAATGGCAATCGATCTCTATATGTTTCGTAGAGTTTTGGTAAATATAAGTTGAGTTTTTGTAAATAGAGATTTATTTTTTTATTGTTGATAAACTTGACACTAACTAAGTCGTCATCTCATTTTAGGACAAACAATATCGTGTGCTTCTACTTATAGTGTGTTTGGTTCCAAACATTTTCATTGCAGCTGTGCGGTTCCATGCGTTTTCAATGGGAAAATAAGAAGCTGAAATTTCTAACTTTAGGGTATGTTTGGATGGAGGGTTTGGGAGGGGAGGGTTTACTTTACATTAAGACTCCAATTTCCTTTGATCCCAGTTTCAATAAGATCTCCATGCCTTGTTAGCTGATACTGCTCTATCATTAAAAAGACAAAACCCAAACTAATAATACGATGACTCCAACACTCTATTGAACAAATTGAGAGCTTGAATAATTTCTAAAAGAAGAAAAAGACATTTTTTTTTCGCAAAATATTGTTTTTTTCATTCATATTCATGTATTTTATTTCAACAAAATCATCTAGTATTTTAAAAATGGGAACTTGTGTACTTAAGACACAAGTTAAAAAACTAAAAGTAAAAGTATTTTCCTGAAACTTATATATTTAATGTTGTAAAAGTTTAATAATTTATATTTTCAATACAAGACTTATTTCTTATTTCCTTTTATAGTTCTTTTAGAGTACAAGTTAACACGACATTTTAAAAATCTTAAATTCTCGGTAAAAGCAAAAATTTGAATAATTTCTAGTGATATATAGAATAGCCACCGATAATAATGACTCACATAAAATGGTTGCATAGTCTAATATCATCATAATTAAGCGGATCATTAGCCAATAAAATTGTAGAACATGTACTAATATTACATATTAATGCATTTTGGATAAAAGACTCGAAGTCAAAAGCATTGAGTAAAAATAACACATAATGCGAGAAAAGTTTTTCTCATTGTATCAAATGATCTCCGTCACCGCTACTTCTAAGTGTATGAAATGAGTATTAAATGAAGGAGTCGAGGTCCGAACTTATATCGCAACATCCAACTTAGAAATTTCGATATTTTATGCCGTTAAACTTTAACTAAATAACTATTAAATTATTAAACAATTTTTATTTTTTAATTTACCATTAATCATACGAAAAACTTCCTCGTGCTAAAATATATTCACAAGAAAATTTGTCAATTTCCGTTGGATTTTTTTTTTATGACAAAAAGGAAACTGTCATTTTACATTTAAAATTCAGCCGCCATTATTGTAACAAAGAGCTGACACCGACTTGCCAGACTATAGAACAGGCCAGAATAAATAATTTAGACCAAACATATGAGACTAAAAATCACACCATTAATTATTATACAACTAGGTACATTTTATACATCTTATCCAAAAAAAAAAAACATTATATATGCCAACTATTCTTTTTTGACTATTTATACATGAATACGAGGAGAACTTTTACATAGTCATAAATCCAGATCAAAAATATTTGAACAACATACAAATAAAAACAATTAGAAGGAAAATAATTTAGTCACATCATTTAACTTTATTTAGTATTTTTCTCTATAAATTTTATATATTTGTGAGTGTGTCCAAACATATCTTCGAATACGAAGCTGTTCTTAAACGGTTGTTTAAGAGAATAGAAATCAAAGAGAGGTGAATGTTTTTTAAAAACTAAAGGGTATTTGAGTAGTTTAAAGAAACCTCGGAAAATATTACTGCAATTTTCTTTAAAAATAAATTATGCTTTTACTTTTTTCCAAAAAAACACACCTTATAAACAAAAAACTGCCTAAGAAAACACCAACAAAATTTCTTAAAGCATCGAGTATGAAATCTCTTGTCTAAATGAAAGGTGCCGCAATGCACACGTAACACCATATTTTTTTGTCAAAAATAAAAAAACCAACTTTACAATGGACTGATTCTTGTGTCATATAAATACAGCTCCAGTTTCATTTAATTTCTGGTTCTATCCTTTGCCATAATCCACAAGTAAGTTGACAAAGTATCATATTTTTTCTTTTAATAGATTCCTTTCAACCAAATGATTGAACTCAAGTGATTAATAAACTCCCCTATGATGAGTCGTTTAAGAGAATCCAAATTTAATTTCTGATGGTAACAATTTTTGGTCATATTTTACTCACCAACCAACCTAACTTCTGATTACTATAGTCTCTTTCTTCACAAAATCGGAGAAATTTTTACGTAAAAAACCTTCGCAATATAAAAGGAAAAAAAACTACGGTACTAGTCCTAGTAAAATATCTTTGCATTATAAAAGAAAAAGTAGGAATACAATAGCTCTCAATGCAAAATAATATATCTCAATTTTCACCAACTAAACCGATTTCTCTTTCTCTCAATGATGATTGATAAATCTCCATTTCTCATTATGACTCTTGAATTGTAAGTCTTGGATGAGATCATGAAACTCCTCACAATTTCTAAATAGAAGAAGAATGTGACCTAGAAACTTCAAGCATAATTTTAGATGAATTGTTAGTCAATACTTGAATTTACAAGAACTCTTGGGAATCTCAAGGTTCAAAGAAAGATTCAATGGCCTTGAATTGTCCATTCTCCTCTTTCATGGGTTGGAATCATTTTGATGACTTGACCAAAGACCATTACTCCCTCCGTTACTAATTATAAGTAAAATTGACTTTTTAAGTTCATTCAATTAATGATATATGTGATCTATATTATAAACCACATACATCATTAATTGAATAAACCTAAAAAGTAAAATTTGTTTATAATTAGAAACGGAGGGAGTACCAATTAGAAGGGAATACCAACACATGACAATCAACACCTCTTCCAACAAATTCTAACATTAATTTGATAAGATATGATGTGAGAACTATCATTTTACGCTCATCCAAACCATGTTGGTTTCATCGTTTTTCTTACCCCATCAATTTATTTATTTATTTTATTTCTTTATTATATTGTACAATACTCCCTCCATTTCAAATTATTAGTCACTTTCACAAAATATATTCTCAATTTATAAGTCGTTTTACAATAACAATGAAATATTAATATTACTTTTCTTATTATAACCTTAATAATTTATTACTCTTTTTTTTTTCAATTCTTTAATTTATCTTTTCTGTACCATTTATTAAGAACAATTTTGTAAAACAACTCGTAATATCTCTATACTTAATTATATTTCTTAATACGAGTTAAATGACCAAAACAATTTATAATTTGGGACGAAATGGGTATTAAATTATCATAGTATTTTTGTAGTCCAAAAAAGTAAACTTATAATTTTGTCTTTTTCCTTTCTTCTCTTTTATACATATAAGACACCAATTCCCTTTTATTGCAATTCATTCCAGTCAGTCTTTGGTTTCAGGCCTTCTTCAATAGTTTCACCCACCTATCCATTTCCTTTCACAAGACAAGAATTAGAAGAAGATGGCAACTTCAGAAGTTGCAAATGGCAACCATTTAAGTGAGACAAAGGGAAAGACCATTACTTGCAAAGGTAGGTAGCTCACAACTTTTATATTTCAATTCTTAACATTAATTAATTTGTATTTGCCAAACTTTCTCATCACTTTCTTGAGCTTATTTGAATAATCATAATTAATTGTCATGCTTTTTGTATTAGCTGCTGTGGCACATGGTCCAGGAGAACCCTTTGTAGTGGAACAAATTCTTGTACAACCTCCTCAGAAAATGGAGGTTAGAATCAAGATCCTATATACTTCCATTTGTCACACTGATCTCAGTGGTTGGAAAGGAGAGGTAAACACAAATTCACATCTATATCTATATATAGTTATTTACAATTAAATTACCATATAGTTTCTAATTATTTTTTGTTGTTTTTCTTCTTCATCTTCTTTTTTCACCTTCATCAATCAAAGTGTGAGCCTCAACGTGCTTATCCTCGGATTTTTGGCCATGAAGCTTCCGGGTAAGAAATTTTTTATACCAACAAATTTCCTTTCGTCAATTAGAAATACGCGGTCAGAGTTACATATCTCAATTGTTCGATGAAGATTATATAACTCGTATTTTGACTTAACAAATTCAACTTTACAATACAAATCTTTTGATCATGGTTCATTTTTATATAAAAATTCAATTTGATGGAGTCTATAAGCAACTATTCAATTCATCAAATGGTCAAGATGTCTAAAATAATCTTCATATTGACTTCAAGATGTCTACACTTTTATCTTGACTTCAACATATTGACTTTTAATTAGACGATCGAGATCTAAAACTGTGTGATTGCAAATAATATAACATCAAATCAAATAATATTGAACCTATAATGTTGACTTAATTATGAGTAGTGACAAACCAATGAACTTGATATTTTTTTTGTAGGGTTGTGGAAAGTGTGGGGGAAGGAGTGAATGACTTGAAAGAAAATGACAAAGTGGTTTTAATATTCAACGGTGAGTGTGGTGAGTGTAAGTGCTGCATGTGCAAGAAAACCAACATGTGTGAGAAATCTGGAGTAGATGCAATGAAGAAGTTAATGTGTGATGGAACAAGTAGATTTTCTTCAATAGATGGCAAACCCATTTTTCATTTCTTGAACACTTCAACTTTTAGTGAGTATACGGTGGTGGATTCAGCTTGTGCTGTTAAGCTCAACACTGAAGATGATCTTAGTCTCAAAAAACTCACCTTGCTTAGTTGTGGAGTTTCCACAGGTAAGTCCTTCTTTTCTTTATAACCATGGAGTTTTTGAGAAAATTTTGTATAAATTATTCTTATTAATTACTATGTAATTTTTATTGAGTGGAGAAGTTGTGAAAACACATGATGATATACACAACGCAATAACCCCTTTATATACGGTGAGGTATACTGACTAACTATGTTTACTTGACTACCAAGTAAATTCTACGATCAAGTTAATCTCTAACTAATTAACTCAATTTTATCCAACTAACTTATAACAAACTTGTGATAATCTAAACTTATATATACACTATACATTTTGAAAAGATAGTGTTCCTAACACTCCTTTGCTAAAAAATGATCAACCAAATTTTTCACTAAAGATCATCATCAAAGTCAATGGATCGCACCAATTACGTCGTTAATTTTAATCTAGGTATGATTAAAATTCATATATTTTCAATATTTAGACAGTTTATAATTTATATTGATTGTAAGAAAGCCTCTATGATAAATAATTTTTCTCTTCCCTATTATAAATGTCATAATCGCAAAACTTGATTTTAAAGAGTGTCACACTAAATTTTCAATTTTGTTGTAATATAATTTTTCAAGTGTACCATCTAATAATATACACTTATCAATCCATAATCATTATTTTTCACTTTATGTTTATGATAATAATCAAATGCCATGATAATTGTGGGACGGTGAGAGTACATAACTTAAAGAAATGAATACACATTACATCCATGTTATGTTTTTTTGAACGTTACATCCATGTTATTAATTATTATAGTTATAATTAAGATTGGTTTTATTTTTATTATGTTCTCTATTATTTGCAACATGTTTCGTGCATATTTATATTCCTGCTACTTGTTTTTATAATGGTGTAGGACATGGTTCAGTTATCGTATTCCAAAGGGTAGTTGCGCGTCTTGCTTTCAAATTTTAATCTTACACCAAACCAATCAGGTCATTAAAAAACGATATCATCATCTCCTAAGACTTTGTTTGGAAGTTTGGAAGGAAGAGGAATGAAAGGCTAAAAAAAATCGAGAAGGGTTTCCTCCCTTCTCCTTTAAACTCGCAAACAAAGCCTAAAAAAAAAATCGATATCATCATATGAGAATGTTGTTTCAAAATTCAACTTTCGAGTTAAATCATGCATCTGCCTTCAAAATAAAAGAAAATAATATATGCATTTTAAAAAATTATAATGTTTTTTTTTTTATAAACAATACAGATTGTCATGATAAAATAACATCTCAAGCAAAAAATTCCTCGATCTACCATTTTAGTTATAATTATTTCCATCTACTTTTTTTTTTTTTTAAAGATATAAATTTCATTTGACAATTAGTTTGATAACTACGATACATCAATGATGTAAAACTTTTTTACACATACACCAATTTAAAATATGTCAAATAAATTCTTGTAGAGATATATTATGAATTAGGATTTTGCGGACGAGAGTCCTATGAGGCTCCATTTTCTTTTTTTTTTTGAAAGATATGAGGCTCCATTTTAGGTACTTTAATTCCTCGGTGTCCCATTTTTGTTATAATTATTTAATTATATTTATTTCATTGAAGATTAAATAATGGACCACTAGCCTTGACTAGAACGTGTGTCTTCTTCCTTTTCCTTTGCGTATGGGATTTGGGATAGAGTCAATTTTCATTTTCCCAATCAACATTTACACTATGTTTGGTTGGAGAGAAATAAGAAGGAGAGAGTTAAAGAAGAGAGAAATAGAAGAGAGACACTGAATTTCTTTTGTTTGGTGAGCAGAGAAAAAGAGAAGAGAGAAGACTGCAGCGTGGGCCCCACTCAAAATCTCTTTCTTCTCTCAACAGCGAAGAAAGTAGAGAGAAACACACTGGTCATTTTTTTTATCCCTCTTTTGCCCTTTTCTTTTTGGTTTTCGCGGCAACTCTCCCGCGCTTCCTCTCCTCCCACCTTTTTATTCCTTTGGGTCATTATCTTCCTCACTCATCCTCCAAGTTTGGCGATGGACCTGCAACTTCTCTTGATCTATCCTTCTTAGATCTCTACAGCACCACATCAAGACTAGATCTGGAAACTACAAATCATAGGTATGGATGTATTAAATCAATCTTTTTAATGTGTTTTTCTCTGTTCAATATAGATGATTCTGCTAATAAATGTTGTTGATCTTATATAAAAGGGCATGCAGTACCATGGATGTGGTGTGTTTGTCAAATTTTTGAAACTTTTTTTATGATGTTTTTCTTTGTTAATATAGTCATTTGATTGAGATTATCCTTTGTAAATTGGGTTGAAATGCTTAGTTTATTGTCTTACATCATATGTTGAATGTTCAATTTTAAGAATCAATTGGATTATGAATGTTCAATTTTAAGAATCAATTGGATTAGGCTCAATTTTGATGTAGATGTGACTTGAACTTTAGGCTCAATTTCAACTTATATTTAATTTCTGTTTATGTCATTTATTTTATGATTGTTATAATTACGGGTAACTATATTATTCTTTGTTAGTTATATTGATTTCTTTTTCTTGAGCTTGGTTATTCATCAATCACATTTATTTTGAGCCGAGAGTAAATTGTTACATTAAAACCTCATTTTAGCCTTTCCTAGAAATTTTGAATTTATACATTACACAATTTTGTGGTACTTATCATTGATTTCCGAAGATTCAGTTCAGTATGGTGTGAGATATCAGTTACTACTTTCACATCTTTTCTTGTATTGTGCTACACTAGTTAGTTGCAGCTCTGTAAGTACAGTGACAATTGTTACTTGTTAAATCGTTAGCTTGGCTAACTTGCTGAATTGTACCACAGTCAATGGTATAATCACATTAGAACTGTTACTTTTGCTGCCATCTATGGATGCAAATTCCATTGATGATGATGCTTCCATTTTAAAGGTATATGTAATAGTTTGAACCATGAAAGAGGACTTGAGAGAAAGCAACAACAAAGAAAACCACACAGAATTATAATGAAGTAAACAAGGAAAGTGATAACTATCTCTTGCCATTGTATTTTGTTTAGATCTTCCTTTTTTTCTTCATGTTGTTAGCCTCTTTTGGCATCTAGTTTTGGGATTTCTAGATAGTTTCAGCCTAAGGGGTTTGAAGGGGGAGCAGGTTTTGGTTGTTATATGGTGTTTGGTTATAGTTCTATGTATCTGTCATTCATATGGCAGCAATTGTGTTTATAGCTTTGTTTTCAATGGGCTGCACCCCTCCCTTGTTTTGTTTATGTACTGTTTTTGGTTCCTTTTGCTATTTGATCATGTCTTGTGTTCATGAGGCCTTAATAAATCTATGCTGTTAAAAAAAAAGTTTTGGGATTTCTATATATTAATCTTAGTAATTGTTTCATAATTTGTATTGTGTTTACAATAAAAACTTAAGAGTATATATATATCATTTCCTTTTTATCTACTCTGTATTGGAACATTTATTCAATTGCTCATTTGTGCTACATGTGGGAAGCCTTTGAGAGTGTCATATTGTTGTGGAGGTAATGTCAAATCTAGATAGTGTTGAAGACGTAAGCAATGATGAACGAATTGAAATAATAGATGAAGTGGACTTGGATGAAGATGAAATGATTGATGTTGGAATGTCTATTCAAATGCTAGTTTTAAATCATGCTAAAAAGAGATGGAAAGGAGACAACATATTGGTTCTGTTGTCTTATTGTGTCATGCTGTCCATGCATTGTATTTGAATCAAATCTTATCAACATGTATGCATAGTCGAGTCACCTATTCCCCACAAAGTGAGCATAGACGTCATGAGTTAATGAGTTATCTAGAGCACACAGATAAGTGTCGGGACATCATACGAATGGGGCCTGAAGCATTCATGCAGCTGTGTCTAAAACTAAGAGGTACTGGTATAGTAAAAGATACTATAAAGTCTACTGTAGAAGAGCAAGTGGCAAAATTCTTGCATATTGTAGGACATAATGTTAAAAATCGTACTGTATCTTTCTTCTTTTATCGTTCGGGAGAGACAGTTAGTCGTCACTTTCACACCGTGTTGCATGCCATACTTGCATTAGGGGAAGAATTTATAGTCCAACCATCAGGTGCCGATGTCCCACCACAAATACTAAACAATAGCAGATTTTATCCATTTTTTAAGGTACCATTATATTTTTTTTAAGGCATCTTCATTTTTTATTTAGTCATAATTATTTTCAACCTTTAAGTATATCCCTTATACAACTAACTAAATCATCTATGAAATAAGGATTGCATTGGAGCTATAGATGGCACACACATTCGAGTGAAGGTCCCAAGGGCAGAAGCCCCTCGTTTTCGTGGAAGAAAAGAGCACCCCACTCAAAATGTATTAGCTGCATGTAATTTCGACATGAAATTCACTTACGTGTTAGCCGGGTGGGAAGGAACAACATCTGACTCTAGAATATTAAAAGATGCTTTAACTAAAGAAGACCCTTTAATAATTCCTGAAGGTTAGTGGAAAAGTTAATATAATATACTTTTATTAAAAAAAAGCACATTGAACTTATTTCGACTAAACATTGAGTTATAATATATATTTTATAAAATTTTGTAGGAAAGTTTTATCTCGGGGATGCGGGATTTATGCTTAAACAAGGGTTACTAACTCCATATAGAAGAGTTCGTTATCACTTGAAAGAGTATTCCTCTCGTGGGCCACAAAATCCCCGAGAGTTATTCAACCTTCGACACTTTTCACTTCGGAACGTCATTGAGAGAACTTTTGGTGTGTTAAAAAAGAGATTTCCAATTATAGCTAGTGGCACTGAACCACATTATTCACTTGAAGTAATGATAGACATAGTATTTGCTTGTTGTATACTTCATAACTTTTTAATGGGAGTGGACATTGATGAAGCACTAATTGCTGAGGTTGATCATGAACTGCTTCAAAATGACATAGATAGATCCCAAACACAACAGCATGATGAAGACTACCGACTAGGATCGCTTCTTAGGGAAGCTATTACAACTGAAATGTGGAACCTGTATGGAGCTTAATGTAGTTGTGTCATGAGATAATGTAGTTTATTGGTTAATGTTAATGTAGATTATAATTATGTTTTTCTGTTAATTTAGTTCAAATGTTTTATTTGTTGTCATGTACTTGTTTCAATTGATAAATATTTGGATTATAATCTCGTTTCATCTGTCATGTACTTGTTTCTGTTAATTAATGTGATATGCATTGTGGTATCTTGTTTCTGTTGAAACTAAATGCATTTATAGGTTGAAAAATGGCAAAGGATAAAGGTCAAAGTGTAGAACCTAGACAAGCTACTAAGGACGTCTTAAGGTGGACTGATGATATGGATCAAATATTATTGAATGCTTTGATGGAAGAGGTCCACAAAGGGAATAGGCATGATGGTTCATTTTCATCTGAAGCATACTTGAATGTCGTAGCCGTTTTACGGTCTAACATTGATCCGGCCATAACAAAACAACACATAAAAAATAGAATGAAAACTTTGAAAGATCGTTTTGGTGAAGCGTATGATCTATTTGGTGGCTTGAGCGGATTTGGATGGAATTCAACAACTAGGAGGTTTACGGCTGAGGAGCCAGTTTGGGAAGAACTTATAAGTGTGAGTTTTTTTTGTTTCATTTATTAATTGTGGTGTCCTTCATTTTATTTCCTAGAAATACACAATGTATATTATGCTTGATTTGCTAACTCATAGTGTGTGTTTGATGATAGGTAAAACCACATGCTGCTAAGTGGAAAACCATGCAAGTTAAGCATTATGATGTTCTGAAGGTTCTTTTTGGGGAAGACCGAGCAGCAGGAAAAACATCTAAGACTAATAAAATGAGACACAATCAGTTGGAGAAGGAAAGGGAAAAGGAAAAAGAAAAAGAAAATGAAAATGTTAATCTGAATGACCCAGCTGATGATACTTACATGACTGACCAACGTGCTGATATACTTGATGAAGGGCAAGAAGAACCCATTGTTGACTCATACAGTCCAACATATGGGAAATCACATCAATCCATAGGAACATCTGGTTCTCGCGGAACAAAGCGTAAGGCTCCAATGAATGATTTTGTGGAGGCTCAATTCGATAGAATGACGAGTGGCATTGGACTCATGGCTGATGCGTTGAACAAAGGTAATTCAATTTCTGATCAATTGCATGATGTGGCTAAACAACAAATAGAATTATCTGCACGACAAGTTGCAGCTATTGAGAAACGCAACGAAATCTTGCAAAATTGTAGACCTCGAGTGTATACAGGAGCAGATGTATGGAATATGCTTGATGAGTTGGATCTGCTGCCACAATTTCGTTTCAAGTGCTATGAAGTTCTTTGCAATGATAGCAAAAAGAAGGAGCTGATTTTTGGTGTGCCCACTGACATGCGCTTACAGGTTCTCTTACAAATGATGGATGCTAATTTCTACCATTGATGTTGTTTGGTATCTTTTTGTGTCATGTATATGACTCTTTTGTGTATATGTAATGAGGACACATCTGGTGCCTTTAATTATGCCTTGTAACATGGCAAGTATTTTGAAACATGCAGTAGGGTTAAAAATAGGCAATATGTAGTTGCCACTTTAGGCAATTGACAGTATATGATATATATATATATATATATATATATATATATATATATATATATATATATATATATATATATATGGTATAATTATTTTGTGTTAGGCCAACTATGACATTTCTTATGGTTTAAGTGACTTATGGAAATTCAATTATCATTTTGAGAAGGTAGTTTTCTTATTATACACCTTTTTTTAGTGTTATGTGTATGAAGTTTATGACAGGTTAAACAATCTAGGATGCCATAAGTGTTTTGGTTGTTGAGTATCTGTATTTTCCGTTGTAGTTTACCGGTTTGTACAGGTTCTATTATGGGTTTTAAAGATTGATTTTTACATCTGTTTGAAGATTAATTATTTAGGGAAGAATGATTTTGAACTATGAGTGGTGTTGGGCTCCCTGGGACTATTTGATGAGGCAAAGTTAATGGTGTCCGCTTGCGTTTAGACAGTTTCGACGTTTCGGGCTGTAGGGGGTACTGGCGCTGCTGCTGTCATGACAGTGCAGCACCTGTTTTCTACTGTTTTTTGGGTCTGTAACCTGTTTTGCTGCTGCTGGTTTTGGTCTGTAATGGCCGTTGCAGGTGCCTGGGGGTTCCGGATTGTGGTGCTGCAGTTTTCGTAGGTTATGGCATAGTTATGGGTCTAAATTCCTTAGGTCATGATCTTTGGATTTCAGTGTCATATGTTACGCTATTTAGCCTTATTTCCTATTATTATGTTGTTGCAATTCACTTTTTATTGTGTTTGTGTACTTCTTCTACAAGATACAATGATAAAAAAGATACAATGATAAAAAAAAGTTTTGGTTATTAAAAAAAATCACTAAATTTTGATTGTTAAAAAAAAATTATTGAGAGCAGGATCTCACCCAAAATTAAAATAATGAGCTTTTGTAGTATTTTGTAGCAATTCAAGTTTTGGTGAGTGTTAAATTGTTTCATTATAACAAGGCTATTTTTGTCAATGTCTAAAATATTGTCATTTCTCTCTTCTCACTTTCTACTCAACCAAACAAGAGAGAGAGGAGGTTTACACTTCTCTCTCTTCTATTTCTCTCATCTTTCTTTTATACCAAACAACCTCTTAAATCTACTATATTTCTTACATATTTCTCTCTTCTCATTCTCTCTCTCACCTCTTTCTCTCTTCTTAATTTCTTCTCTTTGCCAAACATAGTGTTAATGTTGTGTGTGTATCTACCCTCTCCTTATCTTATGCTCCCTTGACTCTTAAGGCTTTGTTTGGGAGTTTGGAGGGGAAGGGAGGGGAGGGCTTTGGGGGGTTGGAAATATATAGAAAAAATGACAAAAAATTCACATAGATTGAATTTTTGAGTGAATTCATATAAACCCTCCCCCAATGTAAAGAACAGTTTTCAACATTTTAAGAGTATTATAACAACATAGATTGAATTTGAAAAATTCATATAAACCCTCCATAACCTCCCAAAACCCTCCCCCAATGCAATTTTTGAGTTCCCCCAAATGAGGGGGATTTTTTATGATGAGTAAAAAATTAACCTCCAAAGCCCTCTCCTTCCAATGTCTTTTATTTCTTCCACTTTCTCCTTCTTTTTTTCCAAAACCCTCCCCTCCCCTCCAAACTCCCAAACAAAGCCTAAGTTTTGTGCAACAAGTGATGCATTCAACTTCAAACCTTTTTCGGTCAATAACGAAACCCATATCTTCATTTACTATAATAAGGACGAGAGTATAGTGATATAGAAACGAAACATAATAGAAAAAAGAAAGAGATTCATCTTGTCAAAAACAAAAAAAAAGAGATACACTAAAAAAAGTGAGGTATTGTTAAAAGAATCAATTATACAAATTTTTTAAAAGCTTTCTGAGTCTTGTTAAAAGGATTATAATTTCTTAATAAATGGTCTTAAAAGCTTTTTTTTTTTTTTTAAAGGGAAATGGTCTTTAAAATATTTATTAGATTTTGCTAATTTTTGGTAAAAAAAAAAGAATTTAATATAATTTTTTGCGGGTCGTTATAAATTATAATTTTCATTTAGAAAATTTATAACCGTCATGTTTTTTTCATAAACAAAATAGATTAAAGAAATACAAGAAGTACCCAAATCCATCCTTACAAGAGAGTCGAAATCTTATACAGATTGTAGACAACAAATGAGATTAGACCACTAATTATAAAACTACAAGAAATGATATTTGAACAATTTTTAAGATAATTTTTTCTTTCATACTCTCATTGTATCTCTTATCATCTTTTCATTTTCTCTCTATATTGTTATTGTACAATAAAAAAGAGCAAAAAAAATTGTCACAAAAGTTGTTTAAAATAGTTGTACAAACATATTTTTTAAACTCCTAACATCTAAGTTCTCTCATGCACAGCAGCATAGCCGTCATGTTTGACTTGAATTTCAAACAATTATAACCATAATTATAAATTTCAGAGGTATTTTGCACATAACCGTAAAAAAAATCCACATTTTTTTGAAAAAAAAATTGGGGAAATTTTTTTACCCTCTGTTGCGTGGCATTCGTCGGACACGTGGCAATGTCACGTAGACAGTCAAATGTCACGTCATGTTGACTAACAGAGAAAATTGATGGAGGGAGCAAATTAACTAACGTTATGCAATTTCGGAAGGATAATTGAAGTTTTGTTAATTTGTCAGGAATAATTGATGAAACTTACAGTTTCGGGATTAATTGCCTATTTACTCAAAATTCAAACGTCAATATCATTACCACGTAATTGAAAAACAATTATTCAGTATTTAATTACTACACTACAAATCTGCAAAGAACACATGGTAGAAGAGAAATTGTCAAAAGAAAGAAATATATGAAAGAAGATAATTTTTCTAAAAAAAGAAACACGACAGCAGAGAAGAAAAAACTAATTTTCAATGGAATAAAATATATTTTTGAGGAATTCAAGGGAATATAATAGCAAGACTTGGAATTTTATTTCCCCTAAGAAAAAGACTTAGAATTTTACAACTTGAAAAGACCTATTCCACTCATGCTAAGAGCGACAAGTCAGTTTCTGAAAATTTGGTGGAACTATAATATCGCCGTCTAGGACTCTAGGTTGTCCATAAAAGAGGGGAAATAAAAGAACGAGAAAATGAAGTTTTGTCATTTTTCTTGCTACTTGTACCTTCACTTCACGTCACATTGTGTTTGTATTTTTATTACTTTTCCATGCTGAGAGGAAAAGTCTATTTTGTCGTAATATTTTTTTTATGGTCAATGTATATATGTGTATCTTCAATGCATGCATATGAATATGTCATTTTTTGAGTCGGTCCATATGAGTATATTATCTTAAAGGAATAAAGATAATGTTAATAATTAATGGTTTACAGTATAATAATATAAGTTCCTTTTTTACAAAGGGTGTTGGATTTAGCGTAAATGATTGAACTCTCACACTATAACGAACCAATGTTTTGTTGAAAGAGATGTCCACATTTCCCATATTTATTGTTCGATAATGTCTCAATTCGGATTAGCAAAATAAAACATAGTCATAAACTGCTATACCGTAATTTTTAGCGGATAAACCCAATTTAGGTTTAATAGTACATCTCAATAGGGGACGTTCATGTTTGTTCAATTTATCTATCTCTCTTAACTTGGATTCCGTGAGGAGGACCTTGAAAGTTTTAAAAGTTTTAATGCTCCTTTTTTGTGTGAAAAGTTTGCAGAATCTTTGACATCTCTTTTACGAATCTTTGATTAAAGAAAAGACAACAATAATTGAGTTGCTAAGGATAAATTTGTCTAAGAAAATGCCCTTCCAAAAAAACTTAGTCTGCATTTAACTTTAGAGTTGTATTTATATAATGCTATAAATTATTGTTATTATTATTATTATTGTATATGCTGAAAAATGCAAGATGAGCTTATAGTAATTGACCGAGTGATTAGTCTTTTTTTAATGACAAATATTAGCAGTTAGTTGTTAGATTAATATATACTCTCTTATCCGCGTTTGAACTCAGGGTGTCAAACTCCTTGGCCTTTAGTATCATAACGTGCAGGTCGAACTTTTGTCAAGAATATGTGCGTTACATGAATTTTGACGAATTTATAAAAACAGAAGTAATGTTAAATAGATGTATGAATTTGGTGGGATCCATGTGAATTTTAACCAATGAAAGAGAGTGTGTTGAAAAATGTGTGTTGCTAGCATTTCTCTTTATAAAAACGGTAATAATGTTAAATAGATGTGATGTGATTGTTAATTGTTGAAACACAAATAAATGTAGGAATAGGAGCTGCTTGGAATACTGCTAATGTGCATGCTGGTTCATCTGTAGCAGTCTTTGGTTTAGGTGCAGTTGGGCTCGCTGTAAGTTTTCTCAATGATTTTAACTTACAATGTCTTTGTTTTCACAATCACCTTTGATCTTATTCAATACCTAATAATATATGCACCAAAAACAAATTCATAAAAATCTTGGTAAGACCCTGAATTTATATCAAACTTGGGTCAGGTTGCAGAAGGGGCACGAGCCAGAGGTGCTTCAAAAATAATAGGTGTGGATATTAACCCAGACAAATTCAATATCACAGGTAGCTTCAAACACTTTGTAATTTGATTTCAAGAGTTAGGACTTCATAATTTGCCTAAGATTTTAACATAAATGTATCTTCTTTGTGCTCAAAGCCAAAACATTAGGAATCACAGACTTCATAAATCCAAAGGATGAAGAGAAGCCGGTATACGAGGTTAGTTTTTCTCTCTACTCGTTTCACAAAAGAAAATATAATCTACTCGTGCATTTTCGCGGCAAAGTGATACATTCATTTGCAGATAATCAGAGAAATGACTGAAGGAGGTGTAGACTATAGTTTTGAATGTACCGGAAATTTGAACGTTCTAAGAGATAGCTTCTTGTCTGTGCATGAGGTATGTTTGTATTCATATAGTAGCAAAAAATTACCAATAATTTCGTTCGCATAGTTTCCTTTTCTTTTAAAACTCGGTATCCGGTCAAAGAATCAAGCTAATCCAGACCTCCAATCTTATCGTCCACCTACAGGGTGCCCATTTTAAGATTTCGTCGTCATAATTAATATTTCAACTATTTCATAGACATCAAATTGTGCACACAAAATCTTATCACACAAAAAAAAGTTAAAAATTGTGCACTATCAAATTTTCATGTAAATTTTTTTGTATAATGCAGGGTTGGGGATTGACTGTACTATTGGGAATTCATGGATCACCAAAGTTGCTTCCCATCCACCCAATGGAGCTCTTTGATGGTCGCAGAATTGAAGGTTCGGTGTTCGGAGGTTTCAAAGGCAAAAGTCAATTGTCTAATCTTGCCACAGAATGCATGAAAGGGGTAATCATCATCACTACTTGCAAAAACTCAAATTACGCGATTCGTTTTATTGTGCAAATAATTATATTCTTCTATTATTTTTAGGCGATAAAGCTGGATAATTTCATCACTCACGAGCTTCCCTTTGACGAGATAAACCAAGCCTTCGATCTCTTGATTGCCGGGAAGTCATTGAGATGTGTTCTGACACTCTAAGAGAAGACATACTTTTTTTTCTTCATTCAGATAGAGAGCACTCTCCAGTTTTATGATATCTGAGTTCTTGATTAGAAGTATATATAAATATGAATATGTAATAAAGTTTGTGAACAATTATTACACAGCATTGTCTTACTGTGAAGTGTGTTTTTGCATCCTGTAAATAAATGGTTCTGTTGAAGGAATTCTAGTAAAATGTAGCAACCATTATGTATTTATGTCACTACTAAATGTAAAAATGTAAAAAATATGGTTTACAAGGGAGAGTAAAATAAACGCTTTTCTTATTTTCATACCATAAAATAAGGGAATTTACAGTTTAAAAACATTAATTGATGTGGCGATTCTAAATGTTTTAATTGGTTGCATATGTAAAGTTGTTTTGGACCGTCAACCCATCACCATTTTAAATGTTTCCCTAAAAATTAACTTTATACAAAAATACTGCCTAAGAAAACATCAACAAAATTTCTTAAAGCGTTGAGTATAAAATCATATTTTCTACATGAAAAATGGCACAATACACATGCAAGTTGCAACACCTCATAAATGGCTATTCTCTTTTTTTTGGTAATGCTATCTCATCCATCCATTTTACACATTTTACACTTTAGGTGAGCCTCATATTCCTACAATCCAATGAACAAACAAGTAGAGAGGAGGAAAATAAGGAAAGAGAGGAGGTGTAGGTTAGGTAAACAAGTGTCCACAAATTTTCCCTCTCTTTTTATGGTAAGGACTAGATATAGCAACTTCAAGTGATTCTTTTTTTCATAAATATATAGTTTCTGTTTCATTTGTCTAATTTAATCGTTTGCCATAACCCATAAGTAAGTTCACAAAGTATCATCTTACTTTGTTTTTTTTTTATTGGTGATACATTATTAATTTTTATTTCCCTTTTGTTGCATGCATTTCATTCAAGTAGGTCTTTTGGTTTCAAACCTTTGTTCATTAGTTTCATCCAACGATCAATTTGTTTTCACAAGCTACCAGAATTAAAAGAAGATGGCAACTTCAAAAAGTGAGACCAAGGGAAAGATCATTACTTGCAAAGGTAGGTAACTCACAACTTTTGTGTCTCAATTCTCGTCTTTCTAACGCGCACAAGCAAAATTGTCATGCATTATGCATAAATGTAATTTTTTACCACTGAATCAATAAGTCATATCATATCTTATTTAATTTAGTGGTGTGATTTATTAATCCAATAGTAGAAACTAACTTGTGTATGACGTAAGACATTTCTCACTTGTGCATCATAGAATTTGCCTCTCGATTACATTAATCAATTTGCATTTGCCAAACTTTCTCATCTGCTTGAGCTTATTGAATCTTAACTAATTAATCATGATTAATTATCATGTTATTGTATTAGCCTTTGTGGCAAATGCTCCAGGAGAACCCTTGGTAATGCAACAAATTCTTGTACAACCTCCTCAGAAAATGGAGGTTAGAATCAAGATCCTTTATACTTCCATTTGTCACACCGATCTCAGTGGTTGGAAAGGCGAGGTAAGCGCAATTACACATTTATTTATATCTACATTTATATGCAAAGTCTCATATAGTTTCTTATTATTTTGGTTGTTTTCTTCATCTTTTTTCGTCAATCAAAGTCTGAACCTCAACGTGCTTTTCCTCGGATTTTTGGCCATGAAGCTTCCGGGTATGAATATTTTCACACCATGAATTTCCTTTCATTAGTGAAATACACAATTGCAGAGTTACATATCTCAATTGTTCGATGAAAATCATAACTAGTTCGACTTAACCAAATCAACTTCAAAGTACAAACCTTAGGATAATACTTATTTTATAAAATTATTTGGTGAATTCATAGTGGCAATTATTGAATTCATTTTGCTCAATTATAGAACATATTTTTTTTGTAGGATTGTGGAGAGTGTAGGGGAAGGAGTGAAAGACTTAAAAGAAAATGACAAAGTGGTGCTAATATTCAACGGGGAGTGTGGTGAGTGTAATTACTGCAAGTGTGAGAAAACCAACATGTGTGAGAAGTATGGTGTAAACATAATGAAGAGACTAATGTGTGATGGTACAAGTAGATTCTCTACAATAGATGGAAAACTCATTTACCATTTCTTGAACTCTTCAACTTTCACTGAGTACACAGTGGTGGATTCAGGTTGTGCTCTTAAGCTCAACACTGAAGACACCCTTAGCCTCAAAAAACTCACCTTGCTTAGTTGTGGAGTTTCCACAGGTAAGTTACTCTCTCTTTTATTTTTAATATAGATTGTTTTATAGAAAAATTTGTTTAATTTATTCTTGGTTTTCAAAAACTAAAATAAATGTAGGAATTGGAGCTGCTTGGAATAATGCTAATGTGCATGCTGGTTCTTCTGTAGCAATCTTTGGTTTAGGTGCAATAGGGCTCGCTGTAAGATTCCTCATTTTCTGGTGCCATATAATGTAGCTATTTTTTTTATGTGTATGTTCATTTTTTTCTATGATTTTAACATAACAATGTCTTTGTTTTCTCCTCTCAAGGACAATTTCACTGCATCAGGATAATTTCATCAACTGCAGTATTTGTCTTTTTGATTTTTATTTGACATTGTCTTCATATGATGTGCTGAAGAAGTCTTTTCAAAAGAGACATGCTTGAATGAATGAAACAAATCATGAATGTTGCTACACAGTTTCTACTGTAACACTATTAAAAAGGGCCAATTTCTGAATGAAAGTCTACTTACCATTTGTTTTTATGCTGTAACAACACTATTAAAATAAAGGGCTAACCATGTAACAGTTGTTATTTCCTTGATAACTCTAATACAATTGCTATACAAAGTTTGAACTTTAAAGTATGATATCTTTAAATTGTTATCACAAACAAATCATGGTATTTTTTTGAACTTTAAAGTATGATATCTTTAAATTGTTATCACAAACAAATCATGGTATTTTCATTTTGTTCATAATTATCTTCTTTGATCTTCTTCAATATCTAATATATGAACCAAAACAAATTTATAAAATTCTTGGTAAGACCCTGAATTTATATTGAACTGGGGCCAGGTTGCACTCGGAGCACGAGCCAGAGGTGCTTCAAAAATAATAGGCGTGGATGTCAACCCTGAGAAATTAACCGTAGGTAACTTACTTTTTACGTCTTTTTCCTTGTGTGAACCCTCCGGTTCTCAAGGGAAAGAGGTTTTGCTAACTTACTTTCCAAGTCTTTTTTATTACAAGAGTTAGGACTAGATATTATATTTATGACTGCTTTACTCAAATTTCCTCCTTCCCTGATGCGACTTTAAAATTTGCATTCTAATCTAACATGAAATGCATTTTCTTTGTACTCAAAGCCAAATCAATGGGAATCACAGACTTCATAAACCCAAAGGATGAAGAGTCTGTAGTTGAGGTTGGTGTTTTCTCTCCTTGCATTTCACAAAAGAATACATCATTTGCGCATGCATGATAAATTCATTTGCAGAGAATCAGAGAAATGACTGGGGGAGGTGTACACTACAGTTTTGAATGTACAGGAAACGTGAACGTTCTAAGGGATTCCTTCTTGTCTTGTCATGAGGTATATTATTTATAGAATTCTGCTCTTTACCCAACACATTTTGCTCGTGCCCAACTGAAATACCGAAAATACCCCTGCGTGAGTGAACTCACGCAGGTGTTAAATTCTGTGCAACTTAACTCACGCTGGAATTAACATTTGCGTGAGTTAACTCACGCAGAGGTATTTTGGGAAGTTTAGTTGGGAGCGAGCAATGTTGGGTAAAGAGCAGTATTCTTATTTATATTGGCAGTAGCAAAAACTATTCTTCATAAACTTCATCCTTATATGAAAGCATGGATCCAATTCAAAACTTATCACAAAAAAAAAAAAAAAAAATTAAAAAAAAAAAATTTCTAGTTAAAAATTGTGCACTATAAATTTTATGTCAAATTTGTATAATACAGGGTTGGGGATTGACTGTACTACTGGGAATTCATGCATCACCAAAGTTACTTCCTCTCCACCCAATGGAGCTCTTTGATGGTCGCAGAATTGAAGGTTCAGTGTTTGGAGGTTTCAAAGGCAAAAGTCAATTGCCTAATCTTGCCACAGAATGCATGAAAGGGGTAATGATCATCACTAGCAAAAACACAAATTATGCAATGAGTTTTAGTGTGGAGATAATTATATTCTTCTGTTATTTTTAGGCGATAAAGTTGGATGATTTCATCACTCACGAACTTCCCTTTGACGAGATAAACAAAGCCTTCGATCTTTTGATTGCCGGGAAATCACTGAGATGTCTTCTGACACTCTAAGAGAAGATGCTACTTTTTCATTTAGATAGAGAGCACTCTCAAGTATTATGATATCTGAAGTCTTTACTAGAAGTATATCTAAATATAAGTATGTATAATAATGTTTTTGAACAGTACTTACACGGCATTATTTTACTGTAAAGTGTGCTACGACAGCTAAGAAAGAAAAGTATAAGTGTACTCGAGTTTGTTCGTCTTCCAACATTTGGTGACAGAGAATGCCTGGGACTGCTATTTCTTTTTCTTTATTTCTTTGCACCCTGTAAATATACGCTTCTGTTGATGGGAGAGAGTAAAATAGCAACCATTCGGACACCACTACATGTAAAAATGTAAAAATATAAAAATAGGACTTACAGCATACAGGTTTTCATAATCTATCACCAAAGTTAGATAAGTACAAATATCTCTGGAAAATTACAGCTAATGAAAAATTCATCAAAAGAAAATAGGACTTGCAGCATATGCCTAGCATAAGTATATATTCTACAAAATTCTTTGCCAGCGCATACAGAAACATTGGCAGCTGGATGATTGTCATTACTGCTGGCCGATAAGCTAAAGTGATTCCCAAAAAAAATAAATAGTTCTATACGGAGTATTGATTCGGGTAAAAATATTAGGAGCAAAATTGGCAAAAATAAGACGAGGTCAAAGTTCACTTTCATTGATTGTTGACGTTTTTTTGTTTGTTGCGATTTTCCTCTGTAATTGTTTGAAATTCTTTCTCACTAGCTGCAATTATGCGCTTAACAATGTCATATGAGGTAAGCTTGATGCTGCAGAGAGAAGCAAGGGTGAGTATAGAAACCTAATGCCAAGAAAGCATAAAAATGTAGCAAAAAGCTAGCTAGTACAGTTGACATCATGATCTTATTTTTATAAACAATAGGAGAAAACAGGAACCTGCTGTTTGGTAGGGTTTTCAGAGCATTGGGCACAAATCCCCGATACAAACCAGCAACTCCATCCCGTGCCACAATACCTGCATCAACATAAGTCCTCTATAATAAACAATTCTCCCTTACAATAAAATAATTCAGATAGCTCCATGTGTGTGTGTGCGCGCGCGCACAGATACTAATATCATTATATTACAACCATGACTAGCATGATTTTATTTATTTTGACAGGAAAAGAGTGTGAATTTAGAAACAATATCACAACACACGAGCCAGATTCTTTAATACATTTTTTTTATATATTTCTTATGTTAAAAAAATAACTGCATGCAAATTGAGTATGTGGCAATATAAATTTCTGACCCTAAAAAGTAAACCGGAGTAATCCTCACCTGCAAACGCTTCTAATACTGTTGTATAAGGTGTACCCCTCAATTGCATTTGTCTTCGGACTGTGTCCAGAGGATAGCATGTAAGTGTGGCTAGAGATGCCGAAAGCACAGCAGTGAGTATAGATGTCTCAGTTCTCTTTTGATACTTCTCAGGCAATGACTTCTTTAATCTATCACCCATAAAAGGTAAGGATTCTCAATTTCAATGTTCAAGTCCATTCTCCCACAAAATTACTAAAAAATACAAGATTATTAATGAACTTACAAGTCAAAAACACAAAAATTAACTGCAATGTAAGGAGCTATTGCAATAAGAGAAGGACCAAGGCCTTTGTAGAAAGATGCAAATCCTTCCTCCCTTAGCATGCACAAGGCAACCTGGAAAAACCACAAAATGGTACTGAGCCTCCTATCAGGCACATCTTCACGAACAACGATCTTGCTTAATTGCTAAAGTTCAATCATACCTCTGACATGGTTCGATAACCAGGTTCAACAGCTAATCGTAATCTCAGAACATCTAATGGGTAAGTTATCTACAAGGATATAAAAGAATAAAAATAAAAAATTAGATACATATGGAAGCAAGATGTAGAGGAAACAAAAGATTGTTTTAAATAAAAGAAATTGTTAATATGTATTAACTATGTTATGTAAAATTATTAAAATGCCTACAATATTAAACACAATAAGAAGCAAACCTATGAAACAACAAAGGCAAAGGACTTCTGATTATTTACTTACAAAAGTGGATGTCATGCCAGCAAAAGCACCTGCTGAAAGTCTTGCCACAACAGATAGCTCCCCATTCTGTCCCGTGAATAATTTCTGTAAATCCAAAAATAGAACTTCAAACATGAACAGATAATATTTACTACTAGAACTTCCAAAAAGTAGTTAGGGGTTACCTTATAAAATTCATAAGCAAAAAGCTGAACGGCACTATAAGGTATAACTCGAATCACCTGTAACATTAAAAAAGAAGCTCTAAAATGAAAACACTAGTCAATGTTTATACGGAAACATAAATCAAGAAATACGAATACATTTTTTTCCTAATTGTACTGACCTGAGGGAGGTTTCCCTTCCAGTAACCTCTAATCCCTTCTTCCTTCCCTATAACTGTTATGGCCTGTATTTTATTTTCATGTGATCAAAGAAAATTTAAAAACATTTCATCAGAGCTTAGTACATCCAAAAAGGAAATGAGTCAAGATCATCAAGCAAAGAGATGGGAGAGGCCAATAAACTAAAACTAGTAATTAATACGTGATGTCCGAATACAAATCCTTACAAACAGTAAGTAGTTGAATGAAAGTAACACTCTATTGCTACTAGTAAGCTTGCTGTTTTTTATATGCAGCTTGGCTAAATTCCCTTCTACAAGATGGCTACAATTATAAACCAGCACCATCGAAAGAAAATAGTCTAACTCTAACCAAGTCCGTAAATACCAATTACTAACCAGCAACATGAAGACAAATCTGTAAAGCATTTATAAACACAACTATAATGAAAGCACCTTTTTCTGCTGTCAGTTAACTGAAGAAAAAAAATGTATTTTCATGATAGTATATACAAATGCAATATTAGTTGAAACAACGGAGTCTACCAAGAAGGTATGGATCTTATCAACATACCACTTCAAATCCATTCTTAGCTACATCGCCTTTAATTTATTTTTCTTCAATGTTGTTAAATATAAAAACCATCGATGTTTCACCCAAAAATTTAAGCTTTTGGGATAAGTGATATAGAAACCATTCCCTCTACCTCCCATTATTTTCAAAATATAAAAAATAAAGTTGAACTGTTGAAGTTTAAAACAAGGTTGGTTGCATCAGAGCTGTGCACTGTCCACACTTCAAATCCCAGCGAGTTTTCATGTGGGATAGATGCTAGAAATAAAAGCATTCATGTCATGTGTCATCACCTAACAGCTTGAGTTTTGGGGATGTTAGGTCATGAAAAAGCTAGCAGTTAAATGGAATAATCGCCCTTAAAATTAAGAATTCCATCATAGCACTCTCCTCATTGAGATGGATGATACGATTCAAAGAGACAAGGACCTATTCTTGCAGCCTGTTGTTATTGTTATCCCAATCAATTTAGAAAAGCCTACTTTTTGACATCAATGAAATTGGATAAGAATCATAAACTCATCTCTATCATTCCAAGATTATCAACTAAAAACTTTTTTATTTCAACCCATATAGATCATTTAGAAAAGCCTACTTTTTGACATCAATGAAATTGGATAAGAATCATAAACTCATCTCTATCATTCCAAGATTATCAACTAAAAACTTTTTTATTTCAACCCATATAGATCATTGCGATATTAGTTAACTTGTAGTGGTAAATAACAGCCCAGGTAGTAGCATAATACTTGTTCATATGACAATATCATCTCCGGTAAGAGAAAAGTGTCCCTACATCCCAATTCCCATACAGATACCTAGTCACAACATAGTCCAAAAGGACATAGAGGAAGTACAGAAGCAGAATAACATTATATATCACATATCAATCAAGTAATCAACTTACACTCCTACAACATATTCGTAAACATTTGGATTGGTACAACAGGAAGATTAAATTATAAAACCAATCAACACTTAAAAGTTAGGAAGGAAACAACGAAAAGGATCAAATATTACCTCAACAAAACTTATTGCCTTCTTGGCACTTTCTTGCCCGACCCGCACACCATGAGTCTGAAATACATTGTGTGACAGTAAGTTTTTGTGTTTCATAAATTAAAATTGTCACTACAACATTAAGATTATGAGAGTGTTTACTTCCTTTTTTCTATTTTCATTTTCAATTGACATTTTATAATCTAAAAGTACAAAAATACCATCTTATTTTCATTTTATTTCCTATTTCCAATCAGTATTGTCAAATAGCGGCTAAAGGGTAGCGGGAATTTGAACAGATCACAATTATTTTGTGATACACTATTTAGTAGAATCTGTTGTCAAATAGCAGCTATTGCACATTTTGAACAAACAACTATTTTCTGCTATCTGTGATTGGCTACATTGTTTCCAACATTGAGCATCCCTTTATCAAAGACAAAGATTAAAACAACCTACCTTGAAACCCATTTGGGGTTGGCCTAGTGGTTGGCTTGGGATCTTGGAGTTTGCTCCTCCAGAGGTCTCAGGTTCGATTCCCTCTGGTGCCAATTTCGGTGGGCTAAGTATATACAGAGCTTGCTCTGGCTTTAAACGGGGCCCCCGCAAGTGGGCGGTGGGATTGGTCCCCTCGGATTAGTCGATTATTGGATCGGATACCGAGTTTTCAAAAAAAAAAACAACCTACCTTGTTTTTGAAGGTTTGATTAATAATTTAACTACTAAACATCTCGTAACATTTTGAACATAAGCTTTTTATAAACACACAAAAATTAAGCCGATCCAAACATGGAGTTTGCTAAGAGTCCTTCTCACATTGGATGAGATAAAGCCTATAGAAAATGTGTTAAGTACAACCAAAATTCTAAAATGGTTTTACAGCCTATGAAATATCCGTTGGGCCACTTTGGTAACACTCCAGATCTTTAGTCCTGGACATGAGGGGGTGAGATAAGAGTTCCAAGCTCGCAATTTAGAACATACGATTTTACAAACACGCAAAAATTAAGTCGATCCAAACATGCACTTAGTTAGGAGTCCCACATTAAATGAGATACAACCCGAAGAAAAATTGTTTATAAGTGAAAACATTTCTCACCTTACTAACCGGTTTTTGTAAGGTTGAGTTAAACTCAACCAAAATTCTAAGTTGGTATCAGAGTCTATCAAAGATCCATTGAGTCGCTCTGGAGTCTGGTCACGCTCCAGATGTTAAGAACCTATCGAAGATTCACAATTTAGAACTCATTTTTAAACTACATCTAAACGCTGCGTTTGGTCTATAGTTTCAGTTACAATTTGTCTATGAGGTAGTTAAGTTATAGTTTCTGATTCAAAAGTTACAGTTACAAGTTTCGGTTAGTTAGTTAGTTACCATTAGATTCATTGTAAGAAATAAAATAAATAAATTAAAAATTAAAAATGCGTTTTGAGCACCTGCATGAGGAGCTTGATACGGTCGAGCGGAGCAGTGAACGTCTTAGCAGCAGCGCCGGCGAATGCTCCGGCGGCAAAGAGAGCAGCATCTCTCGGAACAAACGCTAATGCAGCGAGTGGATGTTTGAGAAGCTGAGACGGCGTGGGAGCGAAATGGTTGTGAATTTTGGCTTCGGCGACGGAGATAGAGGCGAATTTGGTGTCTACGGTGGTGGAGGAGAAGGTGAGTGTGGCGTTATGGCGGAGAGGGGAATAGGAATTGGGTGAAACGACGTCGCATTTGAGGTTAGGGATTTTGCGCCATGAGATAATGGCGGTTTCGTTGTTGAAGGACATTTTGAAGAGAGGAGATAAGGCGCTGAGGAAGGAGAAGGATGGCGCGTTTCAAAAACTCTCCCACTAATGAACACCACAACTGTTTCTTAGTTGTCACTCAGATTTATACATGTAAAATATTCAAAAAATGCTGCCATGTGAAGAATAAATATAATTTTTTACACTCTCATTTAGTATTTTAAGTTTTTTTTTTTTTTTATCTCTCAAAAAAAAAGTTTTTTTTTGAAAAAGCAAAAAAACTTATATTAAATAAATCAAAAACATCTCAAAGCACAAGACATCTATAAGAATGTTAAATAATTATCGGACTTGAGCTCATACCCTCGTAGACAAGTTTGGTGCTCGTTTTCAGGTCCTTAAACCCCTAAGTGTTGTTATTCGCGCACAATTACTTGCACTTTAACAATAAATAACAAAAAGAATCACAATATAATTAGATCTAAAATAAAGGAATACAAAAACAAATGCATATTACAATAAATATTAAAGACTTGATATTAATTAACTAATTTTAGTATTATATAAGATTATAGTTATACTCTATATAATGTGCGGGTTGCCGGACAAGCTGCACTCTAGAGAGCACGCACCTGCGTTTATACCCGTTCAAATTTTGGTTAGTTACTGAAGCCCAGACCCAACACTATGGGTATTTACCCATCCAACGTGGGTACTCTCGCGAATATTCATTGGGTTCAGGTCCAATTGACATCCATATCCTAAACGTTGGTTGATTTTTTTTTTTTGTTTTTTTAGAGGTCATGGGTGTCGGTTGATATATATGCCCTCTACCCTTGTAACAAATGATATCATTCAGAGTCTTAGACTTTATGGAGGAGCGGAAGTAATTCCTGGTTTTTGTGTGATTTGATTGGATTAAAAAAATAGATGTAAGAAGCTAAGAATTAATCACTTAAAATAAGGATGACAAAAAACTCGCGCTCGCAGGTATTACAAGAGTATTAAAAACATAAAATATATTTGTCACCAAAATTAAAATCGCCTAAAGTCTCATCTTACTGTAATTTTTGTGTTTTTCATATTAAAGATGTTTTAGTTGATCAGAGAAACCAAATATCCTAAAGGTTTTGGTAGAAACTCGCGCCAGATACCAATGTATCTAGTTGAAAGAGTAAAAATCTTTCAATGAACGGTCATCTTGTTCTCCTTCTTCAAGGCTCCCACATGAAGGATATTCGCAATTGTTTTCAAATAATTTGGATAGCTTCCATTTGGATTATTTGGAAGTAACGTAATCCCATGATTTTTTTTTATAATAAAGAGTCGTTTCTTATTCAGATTGTTGACAAGGAGCTTCTTTCGTGGTGGTGGTCTAAGCTTTTGATTTTCATGCTTGGTGGAGTAATCCGTCGATTTATATTGGTTATCCCATTAGGTATTTACAACTCATTGGCTTTTAAATCTTCTTTGCCCTTTAAAGTTTTTTCTTGTGAGACCTAATTCCGGTACATTGGTAGGCACACTTTATGCTTAAATTGGTATTGCCACTTTCTTCGTTACTATACTCCATTTGGTTTTTTAAAGAAAAGGTTGCGACGTATTATCCCATTCTATTCCCTTTTATCCTCTCTTTACTCAATGTTCTCTTTCCTTTCTATCCAAATTCCTATAATTGCTAAACAAAACAAACTTTTACATGAGTTGCTTATGATAGTATAATTGTCCAAACCAGCAAATTGTGTGTGTAGACGAGTGTGGACGATGACTAGGACTTAGTGGATGACAAGTGAGATCCACTAGCCATAGAGTTAGGTGGAGGTGTGAGTGATAATTGGATACTTTTGGAGTGAGTAAACCAACCCGAGGGAGAGGGAATGAGAGTTAAATTATGTAGTTCAATCTATGATCTAATTATTCAACCAATAAATATGTGACCTCGTGATCTTGGTTTATTAGATCTTGAGTCGTCCTTTAAAATAGGTCAAATGCATCTAAAAGTCCTTTAAGTTTTTCGATTTTCCCAAAGTGGTCCTTTAAGTTTCAAAAGTCTCAAACAAGTCCTAATGACCCGCACACAAATATTCTCTATACCAACCTATCTTCTGAGGCTTCTGAACACATAAACGGCATTCATATGAATTTTAATGATACTATTGAAGATGTTGTCATCTGGAGTAATAAAAAAAAATGGTACCTATTCTCCAAAAAGTGGCTACATTTGGCTCCTTAAGAATACCGATTCAGCTGGTCAAAATCCGTCTTTATACACTTGGTCTTGGATTTGGAAGCTTCAGCTGCCCGAAAAGTATAAATTCTTGTTTTGGCTGGCTTGCCATGATGTTGTACCAACTTTATCTATGCTGAATCATAGGAATTTAGCTCCTTCTGCTACTTGCTCCCGTTGCGGTCTTCAGAACGAGACCTTTCTCCATTGTGTTCGTGACTGTACTTTCTCCACTTTGTTATGGCACCACTTAGGGTTCACTAATTCTGAATTTTTCTCTTCTATGGATGCTTACGAATGGCTTAGAAGGGGAGCTAAGGGTTCCCAGGCTAACACTTTTTCTGCTGGAGTTTGGTGGTCTTGGCGGCATCGAAATCTTATGTGTTTGGGTGGTGAAACTTGGTCTTTACAACGTCTTACTTGTAACATAAAAAATTCTATTGAGAGCATTGTAATCAGCTTTTCTCCTTCTGCTTCTGCTGTTACGACTGACAGGTACATCAGATGGAACAATAATAAATTTACAGGTGTTATTCTTAATGTGGATGGTAGCTGCCATGGTACTCCCGTTAGAACCGGGTTTGGTGGGCTCTTGTGTAATGACACAGGTTTCTTCCTTGCGGGCTTCTCTGGTTTTATTCCAGGTTCGGATGACATCCTGCTAGGTGAGCTTTCTGCTATCTATCACGGGCTGATCATGGCTAAAGATTTGGGTTATGTAGAATTTGCTTGCTTCTCTGATTCTCTTGCTTGCATCAACCTTATTAATGGTCCCATTGAGAGATATCATATCTATGCTGTTCTCATCCAAGACATAAAACAAATGCTTCAACAAACTAATGTCACAGTTTCTCACACTCTTAGAGAGGGGAACCATTGTGCAGATTACATGGCAAAGCTTGGAGCTTCTTCTAATGTGGAACTTCTTCATCATGATGTACCCCCTGCTGGTCTTGTTAATCTTCTAAGTAACGATGCAGCTGGCACTTTGTTCCTTAGGGAGTAGCTAGTGTGTTTTTTTTTTTTTTCTGTTTTGTATCCTTTATCATTGTAACCAAAAAAAAATTATTATTTTTAAGATTAAATAAGTTTGCTTAAATGAGTTGATGTGGGATATTACTGCAGAACACTTAGAGCATGAGCTTCCACATTCATGCAAAAATTTAATATATAAGGATGCCACACTTTGATAAATTTAATATAGGTTAAATTACATTAGGGGTCCTTTAAGTTTGAGGTTTGTAACAGATTGATCCTTTAAGTTGTTTTGGTCAAATTTAAGTCCTTTAAGTTTGAGGTTTGTAACAGATTGGTCTTTAAGTTATTTTGATCGCACATAAGTCCTTTAAGTTTGTAAACGTTTTCAATTTAGTCTTTCTGCCACATCATCGTTTTGGTTAACAGAAGGAATAAATTGAAAACGTTTACAAACTTAAAGGACTTATGTGTGACCAAAATAACTTAAAGGATCAATTTGTTACAAACCTCAAACTTAAAGGACCTATGTGTGACCAAAATAACTTAAAGGATCAATCTGTTACATACTTCAAACTTAAAGGACCCCAGGTGTAATTTAGTCTTTAATATATTTGGGGAGAATTTGGTATAAGACTCTATATTTAATGGTAGAGACAATAATTGGCGAGGATAAAATTTTATTGTACACAACTTTGCTCAATTTTTTTTAGGGATAAAAAGCAAAATTTAATATATTTATAAGTAACAAAAACTTATTTAATCTTAAAAATAATAATTTGAACACACTTTGGAGAATTTGGGGAGAGTCTTATACCACATCAACTCATTTAATATATTAAATTTATCACTGCCACATGGTATAAGTTGATGTGGCATCCTTTTTTTTTTTTTGAAATAAGTTGATGTGGCATCCTTAGAAACTCTAACTTTGGATGTCACATATAATTCATTCAAAAATGTGTATAATGTAAATAAAAGAATAGATATAGATAGATGTGTAAATCTCAATTAATAATGTTGATATTGTTAAATCGTACATTCTTCTAAGTTTAAATTCAGGACCTTCTAATTGAATGTGTTAATTTCATATTGTGTTTGTCACTTTGTTTACATATGCAAAAAAAATAGGCATGTCTGTACTAAGCATTGAAATGCCCATAAATGCAAAAAGATAATAATTACATCATAGTTCTTCTAAGGCTTAAATATGATTTTCGTCCCTGTAATATGTGCGTGTTTTGATTTTCGTTCCTGTAAAAAAAAAGTTTGAATTACGTCTCTGTAAAAAAAAATTGTTTTAAAATAGTCCCTGGCCCCACTTCATGGCTGACTAGGCATGTTATTCGCCACGTGGCAGTTGCTGACTCTGCAACTTTTGCCACGTTGCACTGACATGACGGTCCACGTAATTAAAAAATAAAATTAAAATTCTGAAAATTATTTATTTAAATTTAAAAAATCTGAAAATAAATTTAAAAATCATAAAAAAAATCGAAAACTTATTTTTTTGACAAAAAAACTGTTAGAATTAAAAAATGGGGAAATTACACTCACCTCCCCTGAGATTTTCTTAAACAACACTAACACCCCCTCTAGTTTTCAACAAAACACAAACCTCCCTTAAATTTTATGAAAGTGACAAATACCTCCCTTACTATTAACACCGTTAGAACACAGTTAATTATATCTTACTAAACACCTTCCACTTTCTTTCATCTTCACACAACCATGGTCTCTCTCCAACGAACTCTTTCATTCTTTCCACCGTTTGCAATAAAATATTTAATTTAATTCTGTTCTATTTCATTCCCTTGTCCCTTATCAAATTCTTGGGCAGATTTTTTATGAACAACTTGAAAGTTTGAACCTTTATTGTCAATAAACTTTATCCTCATATGTCAAATCCAATATGTGAATCAAGTGAGTCTCATTGTCTCTTCTTAATTGTTGTATCTTCAATTGGAGCTTCAGGTTATTGGCTAACGGTGAGCATGTGTAGATAAGGTGCACAATTTTCGTTCCACTTTTTAGGGACTACTGATCTTTGGCTTTGTGTTCCAATGGCAAAAAAACCTAAATTATGGGGAGTTCCTGTGGTTCCTTGATTACGTTTATATATTGTTATTCTTGGGTCAATTAATAAAGATTCATACAAGGTTTGTTGTTTGAACTTTGAACGGGGCTTCTCTTGTTATTGGAGTTACATGCTCACGGCAGTAGTGATTCTGATCAGGAGGTAACAAGGTGTTGTTGGGCTAAATTCTAGTGCTGCTCTTCTTTCCAAATAATTTAATGTGTATAAGTTCAATATTTCACAAATCGTAAACGGTGGAAGAGAATCATTGGAGAGAGACAATGGTTGTGTGAAGGTGAATAAAGTGGAAGTTGTGTTCAGTGAAATATAACTAACGGTGGTATAACAGTGTTAATTGTAAGGGAGATATAGGTCACTTTTAATAAAATTTAAGGGAGGTTTGTGTTTAGTTGAAAACTAGAGGGGGTGTTAGTGTTGTTTAAGAAAATCTCAGGGGAGGCGAGTGCAATTTCCCCTTAAAAAATTTGAAAAAAAAATGTGAAAATTTAATTTTTGAAAAATTTAATTTGAAAATTATATATTAATTTTTTTTTGAAAACAATGACAATTATATTTTCAAAAGTTATAATTTTATAATTTTCGAAAATAAATTATAATTTAAAAAAAATCTAATTTCTTGTTCTTTTATGAAAATTCTAATTTTAAAAAAAATCATTTTTTTACAGAATTTTCAGAATATATAATATTCAAAAAAATTAATTTTATTTTGAAAATTATATAAAAAAATAAATTCAGAAAATTATTTTAAAATTTTAAAATTTATTTTCAGAATTTTTAAATTGTTTTTAAAATTTTTTAAATTTATTTTCATATTTTTTTAATTTTAAAAACAATTTTCAGAATTTTTAAAATATTTTTTAAAATTTAATATTATGTGGCACGCCACGTGGCAAAAGTTGCACAGTCAGCAACTGCCACGTGGCCAAACCCAAGCCAACTCAGCTGAATAGTGAGGCCAGGGATTATTTTCAAACAAAATTTTTTTTACAGGGACGTAATTCAAACTTTTTTTTTACAAGGACGAAAATCAAAACACGCCCATATTACAGGGACGAAAATCATATTTAAGCCTTCTTTTTATTTACATCGGCACAAATGTATATATTGAATATTTTTCTTTTTTAATTATTTTGATGTGACCTTGAGATTACCAATAGAGGAGTCTTATACAAATCTGGGATATTACTGCAGAACACTTAGAGCATGAGCATCCACATTCATGACACTCATTTTCTTTGCTTAAATGAGTTTTTTCAACAATTTAAACAACTCCACATTTTCTAAATATCAATAGAACCCATAAAAAAATCTAAACGGATCCCACTAACCCTACAATATACTCTAATTTTGCCAATCAAAAAGACTTAACGTTCGTCCCAACTCTTTGGCACCGTTGCCATGCATGGATACATTGCATACTTTGGCTACTCATTTTGAAATTCAATTATCGGTGTTGCCTGACAAATGGTCATTGGCATATGTGAAGACACTTCCATAAAGTTTCCAACAATCATCCTCGTAAGTTCTTTAACTTTTGAATCCGTTTGGTTCGGGAACTCAAGAACTCAGACCAAATATTGATTTGCTTCCTGAATCCTGATAAAACAAGTAGTTTGGTTTGAGTTGTTCTTCCAGTTTGGTTCAACTTTCCTTGCTAAACCGAACTGCGAACAATTTTTCGAGCCAAAGGTAGCCGGAAGGAACTAATAAATTTTTGCAGCATAAAAATACATTTCCATAGTAATATCAAGCTATTTTTTAACTAACGGTGCCAACAGCAGTTCCCATGGGGTCTTTTTCTTCTGAACTTTGAGAGGTCAAGTGTACATACACTAAATCTCCAATGATATGTTTAATACATATGACATATACTCAACAAAAATTTCAATTGCAGCAACAAATTCCAAACTCAACGCAAGCCACATAGTACTAAAGGTATCACCAATTGACATGCCAAAACAGTCAAGTCAAAGCTAAAATTCCTAATCAGTGATTACGAAGCAATCCTTAGTATGTTGCAAATGTGAATTGGGAATGTATTTAGCTTCAGGAACAATATTTGATAAACCAACTGTAAGGGACTTTGATAATGTTTTATCTCAAACATGGCCAATATAATACCACCAAAATAAAGGAGGTAATTAATTGGTGCAATTGTAATTTCTATCCTTGCCACAAGGGACCACTAAGGAGAACAAAGTCACAAACCATTGTTGGTTAATCAAATGAACCGATTTTAAAAAAAACTCCAAAGTCGGTTTTGGATGCACAAGGTTGGATTATTTTCAACCATAACAAGGCAATTGCATTACCACAACCCCTTAGAGAAATCTTGCAGGATTGGACCAAAAGTGTTCAGCCACTATGGGAACGACCATCACATCATATTTCAAAATAAGTGATTTTGTTTTCCCAAGTGCGATCCTGGTTCCTAATGATATGCATCTAGCCCAAAAACGATAATAGTAGCACAGAGAAATTGTTCACTAAAATTCATAAAATACATTTCTTGCTAATATTAGATTACTAATAAGACCATTTGATTCCGACAAATTGCGCATTTCTCTATGTAAAAGAACAATTGGTGCAATTTGCTTGAAAAATGGTACAAGTAGATTACTGACCTTTTGCCATATCTCACCAATTTGACCTTGATTCATCTTATGTTCTTAACTAGTTTCCCTGTTTATCACGTTGAGAATCAGTATGTAGTTTAGCTCAGAAAGTCATATCCAACTCAAAAAATATTGCTGTGAGGAAAAAGAAAATTTTACAGATATTATTATATTGGTCAAAAGTAGTTAAAGCAATTAAAACAATCTACTGAGAAACAAATACAAGACAGATCAATCAGTAGTTGGTTTTTCTAATTTCTTCTGTTTTCTACTTGAATACGATACAGGTCTGTATTTGTCTTTATAGCCTGAAGAGAAGGTTTGCTCTATTTAAACCAGACAACATGAACAAACTTCAGTATCACCACAGCACTGTGATATCAACATTTTTAAGTGCTTAGTCAAGAAGTGGACTACTTACAAGACATTAGTTATCCACACTTCCCCGCAGAACACTGAAAGCCTCCAAATTGTCGAGATGGCATCTAGGACACATTCAAAGTCTATCTTAATACTCTATGACAAATAAAGCTAGTTAAAATTCAAATGTAGAGGAGTAAATCAGCACCTCATGCAGAGCTAAAATGAAATTATGTAGAGAAAGGACAGAACTGCCTCAAGAAATTAATCATCAGCATGAATGAATAAATAATCATAACTTACAATATCTAATATCAGGAAACTAGTAATCAAAGAAAACTATAACCTTAGGAAAATAGTACAAAATCAGATATGAATAGGTGATAAGGGGTATCCTGTGTAAGCTTAAGATCGATTTTTGGAGGGAGACCTTATGCTCTCAACATCAAGGAGCTCCTATCCGTTCTTTTTCTTATCAACTTGGGTTCATCACTAACTCAGGCTAAAGAGATCTAAATTGGTTCAGATGTCAGACCAAGAAATACCATGATCAGAAGTCGATGTTTTGGGGAAAAACTGCACGGTTCTAGCCGATTCTTATAAAATAGAGAGAAGTCTAATCTTTTACAAATTTAGGAGAGATTACAGGATATTGTCCTAAAGCTAACCTAGTATTTCCTTTTTCTATCAGTAGTAGGCTAAAATCTTGTCTGATGTTAACTATGACAGCATCTGAAAGTGGCAGCCACCATGTCACGTTTAAATTATTCACAAATCCATCCCTTCATCTTCACAGTTTGATCTTTCCATCAATTGCGTTTAATAATCAGTAACAAAACAGTTGATGTGGTTCATTCACCACATGTGTAACATTAAGCCATTGAAGTTGCCTTCATCAGTGTCACATTAAGCAATGACTTTGGTTAAAGTCTTTACCAATGGATGTTATAAGTAACTCATAAGAAATATGTAGAGACTTGGGAAATGGACATCCACCAAAATATTCATAACAATTAATGCTAGTATTTTGAAAAGATACATTGACACTTTACAAACATGATAACCCTTACTATAGGACGGATAACCAACAAACAATTAACGATAATGATGTAATTGACAAAAACTCACACCGAGTCTGTTAGCAGACTTAGTTAAGCTGAGCTGGCAGTGCCATCTATTCGACCTAACATACTGAACTAGTTTTGCTAAGATTACAGCACTTCAAATGCATATTTTGGTACAAATACACATATTCTAACAGGATACAGTAGCATTGTGCTACTAATATAAGCATGCATTCATCAAAAGATCAACATATAACTTGCATATGCTATTTAGTTCTACTTGTAAATGTTTAGTAAATGAAACTAGAAGTTTAAGATCACTGAAATCAGTTCCAAAAGAAGTAAATCTATGCACTTTGTCAGAGGGAACGAATAAAAGCAAAAAAGTATCTCCTTTTTCAACACATGTATCCTTAGTTCCGTAGTTTGTCCAAAGTTCACTATGCATCAGTGCAATAGCGTGCTTTAGCCACTATCTGACAACATTTTATATTAAGTATCATATCGCGGAACAATGACGATTTGGTCAAATTCAGCTACGCTATAGCCGCTATTTAACAACATTTGGTGCTTCTCATAACCCACAATTTTAGTAACATTAAGCAAAGAAGAAAATCATTACCTATAACAGTAGGAGGAATGGCAGAACCTTTACAATCTGCATATTCTACCGCGTCAATGTCGCAAGTAATGACGCTCTCTTGAAATTTCCTGTCTTAAATGAGCATCAGTAACTGTGGTAAGGTTGTGAAAACTGAGGCTATAAAAAGGTACACTTTGCCAACTTCTACGTTGAGTGTTAAATAAGTGACTTGGTGCAAGATCATGAGTGAAAGTTACCATATATGTTTGAAAACATGCCTCATGTATGATAAAGATTTTATATGGCCAAACTTCAATAGTTATGCAATATTGTGAGGATTTTCACAAATATAATAACAACCTCAAAGAACTTGCCCCAGAAAAATGCAAATATGTAAACATCCAAATGAATACAAAACCAGTACAATGTTACGAGCATAGAAAGCAGAATCACAATATAATCGAATTACAAAATTAGTAAAACCAAGTTATTTCATACAAACTATATATAATATGCTGGCAACCTCTGGATAAAGATTCCAAATCAGATTTCAGAACAGTCATATCATTCTAAGTTAACGACACCCTTAACTGCAACCGATCACATATTCAATCTCAACCGATCGATAATTAAAGCAAAAAACCATTACAACAGAACGAGAATAGGAGATTGTAATTAACACTACAACGAAAAAGAGAAAACAATAATAAAAAAGCATAAAAATATAAAAAAATAAGGAGAAAACATGAAAATATGAATGTGTGATTTATTAATATATTTAACAGAAATCATATCCAAAGCACAATCAAAAGAGGTGACTAAAGTTAGCCATCACAATATCACAATTAGAAATAAAGAATGCAAAGCATTGAACTACGAAAGTAAATAATTTCAGGACATGTCGAATCTGGTAAAACAGAAACTACCTAAACAGCTCTCTTCTGCAATTCCGAATTGCATCCGATTGCCTTTAGCTAACTTCCTTTCTACCATTGCATTCTTCTCCTTCATCTTCCTAAGTCTACGACCACCTCTTTTCTTCTTTTTAGGCTCAGCATCAGGCACCGGAAGTGATTTTGGTCGCTTAGCAGGAGGGGGTTCTTGCCACTTATCAATTTTAGTGAGGATCTCATCTTTAAGAGTTGTTCCAACTTTCCCCGACGGGTCCCCATGTATTAAGTCTACTCGTGCAGCAAGGGTAGATTTTGCAGCTAATAGTCTGTAAGCTCGCATCCTCAGAGGCGGAGGAGTAGCCTGCATAATCTCAGTCTCCTCTAAGTAACAATCATGGAATCGCGATGTTGCATTGGAGAAGCCGACAGTGTTTATTTGTTTGGCTCCGAGTAGTTGAACATTGCAGGCGGGCATGTTTGCAAGAGAAGATAAGCCACCCGCTGCTACAATGAGCTTTGCTGCTACACTCCCAGCAACAGCAAAAAGATTGGGGGCAATGTAACTAACTCTACTTTCTACCAAATCAACAATTTTGTTCTTCAATGAATCAAGAGCAATGGCTAGATCGCAAGCATCAATTGTCTTGTTAAGTACTTCGTTTGGAAGTGGCTTTCCCGATGTAGTTGAAGATGTAAGTGACACAACCATTATAATAGACGAGGGTAAGAGCCCTTGTAAACGAAAGAGAGATGGATCAGTTTGATTTCCTATGTTCTTAACGACACGAGCATAATCAATCGGATGATGTACTATCGACTCAAGTTCTGGAAATCTGAAACGATACTTATCACGAATAAAATTGTGTAAGATGACAATTTCATTCTCAATTTCAACTGATAGAGCATTGCATTCTGCAATTAATTGGTACTCTGAGGCATGGTCTGAACCGGGTTCCTGCAATTTCTGTAGTGTCCGTAGGATATCAGTATATCGCTGCAGGGATCGGTGCAACATGGACAAATCATCATCAGCATCCTCATCGTTATGGTTTATGCAACCATCAAAATCAGCATTATCGACGACGACATCAAGGTTGTCGAGATCGGCGAGGAAGGTTTCGTCAAAAGAAGCCATCATTATGCAGCTTAGAATGAAGATGGAATACAGTAAGAAAACGAGTGTAGTTCGATCGATATAACCGAAACTCTCACCGGAAGGAGCAACAATGATAGATTGATTTATTTTTCGGATTGTCCCTTTTTATATGCGATTTTAAATGGGCTTTTTTTTATATGAAATATTGGCCTGTTTATTTACAATTGTTTTTAGGCTTAATTACTGTTTTGGCCCCCTAAGTTTTCAAATGTTGTGATTTTGGTCCCCTGGAAAAAAAAAAAAAAACAACTCTTTCCAAGCCTTCTATGTTTACTTTATGTTGCAATTTTTAACCCCCCAGGACAATTTTGACCCAGTCAACGTACACGTGTGTAATTTTTTTTATTTTTTTTAATTAATTATTTTGTTTTTTTAAATTTTAAAAAAATATAAAAATTTAATTTTTTTAATTTACGCATTTACAGGAGCAATTTTTATTTATTTTTTAAAAAAAATTACACACGTGGCGTTCATGTGTGCGCCACGTATGCATTGACTTGGTCAAATTTGGGCTAGGGGGTTAAAATTGCAACAGAAAGTAAACATAGAGGACTTGAAAATAGTTGTTTTTTTAGGGAGCCAAAATCACAACATTTGAAAACTTAGGGGGCCAAAACAGTTATTAAGCCTTGTCTTTAAACACCTCAAAATTGCTCACTTTATTGAAATATATTGTGAGGAGTTACTAATCGACTTTTAACATATGATAATAGAGGATCGAAAGTTAAAAACCGATCGGAATCAAAATTGAATGAAGAATCAGATAAACAATGAGATGCCACAAATAAGGTTGAAATTACAAAAAAAAAAAAATTACAAGGTTAAATCAGAATTCGCTCAAATTGTAGGGGAAAATTTCATTTAACCCCAATAAATTAAATAATAGATATAAACTAAGGTACAACTAACCTAAACTAAGGTACAACTAACCTAAACTTTAGGTTAACCCCGGGGGCACTCGTTAACATTTCCTTAAAAGAATCATTTGGAATTCAAATTAAATGAAATATATTCCTAAAAAAATAGATATAATATAATTTGGAATTCATCTAATATAACATTTGAGTTTGTGTAAAAAGTACGTGGGGATTTGTTTTGAAAAGAATATTTGAACCTAATCAAAGAAGAATAATCTACTTCACTCACCAATATGTCCTTACGCACGACCATCTAATTATATAAACAATATTTTTCAAAATATAAATAACAAAGAGTTTCATGAAGGTGAGGATGACATCTGGAGTAATGAGAACTTTTTAGCTCTAGTTTAGAGGAAAATAAATTTTTATTTGATAAACATTTTTGGCCTGAAAAGCAAAGTTCTTTTTAATAGAGAAAATGATAATGATCTTTAAAAATTTACACGTATAAATGAAAGAGTCGGAGTTTGAACCCTGATCACGATGTTCAACTTAACAATTACGATGTTTTTTAAGTTGAAATATGACCATTTTTTTCAATGAAATATGATTTGTGGACGATAAATCATTGTATCCCTCTCAAAAAAATCATTGCATCCAATTTAAATAAGTTTCTTCTGCTTTCGTAAAGAAAAATAAAACCGAATAACAAAAGATTAAGCAATTCAAAAGGAATAATCATGCTAAAGCAAACCCAAACTCATGAGAACAATTCCATTTATTTGATATCCAATGCAATGCACGATCAGAAAACAACCCCTTCAATCATATACCAATAGGACACAAAACATATGATTAAAAAAATCTTAAAGAGGCCTATTCACAAAGCTTGCAATAAAATTTCATAGCACACTGCAAACTTTTTGTTCCCTCCTATCTGGATGTGACAAAATGAACCAATAACCAATGTATTGAATCTGCATTTGAGTTTGGATATATGCTGCCATCCTTCATTTATGGAAGGAATCAAAATAGGCCAAGGCCTGAAATTAATTCAAATTCACATAGTTAGCTAGAGTCATACAATTAAATTGCACAAAATTAATTAAAGGATTATATCACATAACATAGACTTACCTATTAGGCACTTAAAACTGCATCAGTGACTGATTTAATTGTGATGTTATTAACACCATTTGGGTCTGTGGAAAAAAGGTGATAAAATTTTTAGATACATGAATTACAAATTCAGAATTTAAAAGAATGGTATATAACAATATGTTTGACAATTAATGTAAACTTAGGTATAGTTATACATATTTTACTTACCATTGGGTGTTCTTTGCACAAAGAAGCAAGCACCAATAACAAAGTAGCAAAGTAGGAGAATAAGGCCTTTCAAGTAGTGAGAAGTACCATCCTACAAATAAAATGGTGGTTATGTCAAGACTTTATAATATTTCATTAAGAGATTGATAATAAAAAAAAATACAAAGTAAATATTTGATGTTTTCTTTAATTTAAATGTGAAGCATACCTGCAAAGTGAAGCCTGTGACTATAATTGCCAAAGCAAGAGAACCTGTCTCAAGGAGGTTGAAGTTCAAGTCCATTTTCACACCCATTATCCAAGCAACAATCACACAGAGAGGAACCTATATATTGAAATATATTAGCTTCCATCATTAATTCAAATAAAGAAGACTATATGAAAATTGTTTTAAATTCCGGTCAGCAACCGCAATTGCAGCCGCGATACAAGAGACTTTTTATGTGTCCGCATTGGTATCACAGACGCAATTTCAACCGTATCTGCCACACTTTTCCGCAATATAAAAGTTTGCAGCGTATCCGCAACCGCGGACCACAACCATAATTTAAAACTAAAGTATTCATAATTCACATTGAATAGGTGATAGTATATTTACCGCAAACATTGAAATTTGAGTAGCAGAGCCCAATGCAACACCTAAGGAAATGTCCTGCAGTCATGAAATTCATTTCAGTTTCACTAGAATAATGTTTTTTTCATTCATCAACTTTATAGTTTTGCCAATATGAATTTAATTATAGGTTAGATGAAAGGAAACATACGAAATTGATAATACTGTGACATTGTCGAAAGTCTCACCAGCTTGTTCTTGAATGCAAAAATGATTGCTCCTGCATGTTCAGCTGCATTGCCAACTATTGGTAGCAAGATTATGCTGAGGAAACTGACAGACAAACCCCATGAATCTGATGCATCCTGTTAAGAATGAAATTTTTGTTATAAGTTACAATAATACAAAAACTTAGTTGAGTGCTTATAGCATATGCGCTTATCATATAAGGGCATAACATAAACTCTCTCAAACAGTCTTACAAGCGCTTGTGTCAGTAGATAAATTCAAATAAACTAATCCAAACACGCTCATAGCTTATACACAAGTCATAAATGCTTAATTCATTTGTTTATCCAAAAGCACACCAAATAAGCCTATAAACAGTTTAGTACAATTACCTGAATTGTATCAACCACATATTCAGATAACAAAGCAATGAACACAGTCATTCCAGCCAACCAACCAAAGCTACTCCAAAATCCAATCACAGCCTCTTCTTCTGCCTCATTGTTCTCACCTTCACCTTCCTGTTCAACAAAGTATATCATGTTATAAACACTTATATTAAAATTTAAAATTGCAAATCAACAATTCATCATTTTCATTTATGGTTTAATTTCGAAAACATACATCTTCAGCTTCAAATAATTGCCTGTGTGTCCATAGTTGAAAGATCAAGTAAGCAAAATATGCAGCCAACATCACAATGCTAGCAGATCTTGACAAGTAGAGTGAAGGCTCTACTGTGAGTGCAGGTGATGCAGCACTGAATGTGAATAGTAATGGAAGCAAATGGCATAACAATGCCAATAACAGCATTAGTGAATTCACATCTGCTTGTCTCTGCAAAATTCAACACTTTAACATTAGCATTATTCCACTGTAGAGAAATTAAAGAACTAAAAAAATTTCAATCATTAGGTTAAACCGCGGAATTTGAAAAAGATATGCAACTATAATTTAGGCTGCAATATCAATATTTTTTATTATCCAATCCTGGTTATCCGAAGTTCGGCCAGGAGGTAGGTAAAGAATGGTCAACGAGTGTTCCAACCAGGATTCAAACTCGGGTTCTCCTGAACGATTTGTCGAACTCACTATCGACATAAGATCAACCACTTGGTTAAATACCTCGATTTAAAACTATGGAAGTGTTAATTGGATTTTAAGGACTTACTCTGTCATATTTTTGCTCCACTCCAAGGTTAGCAATGCCACCACAAAGTAGAGAGGTTCCAAGCACAAGAAGTAGGTTTGAAAGGATGGAACCCAAAAGAGAATACTTGACAACAGCAATTTGGTTGCTGCTAAGAGCAAATATTGCTATTATCAGCTCAGTAATATTCCCACATGTTGCATTAAGAAGTCCTCCCACTGTAATAAGAGAGAGTACATAAACATTTAGTTCAACACAATCAATTATATTCAATTTAGTTCAAAATTAAACATTAATTAATGAGTTATGAACAATTTTATATACCTGTAGGACCAGTGAAGAAGGCAATTTGTCTGCAATATTTGAAGTAACAATCAGCAAACAGAATCAAATCAATCCAGAATCAAATATTAAAAATAAAAATCATATTTAATTTGTATGCTAACAATGATTCAAATATAAATAAGGGTGCAATAAGTTCATTGGATTCCTTACTCTGTGAGAAAGCTCACACGTTCAGCAAGTGGTGTAAGCCCAAGTAAGCTCAGTATGAAAACCCATGGCTGTTTGCAATAATAAATAATAAAAAAAGTAGTTAGTTATAATCATCATCATTACTTAATATAATTGATATAGATCATGACAAAAAATAATCATTAACTTTCCTAATCATAGAATAGAATAATACCCAATTTTTTCTTGTACCAAAAAAAAGAATAGAATAATAATATTTTTAATGCTCATCTTTACTTTCAAATTATATATTCAATCCTTGTTTTAATTAAAAATTAGTATTTGACTAAACTATATATAAAAGCCTTATTTAAAACAAAAAGGGAAAAAAAAATAATCTTTATTAATTAAAAATTATATTTTGAATGAAACCCTTTTTTGGATCAAGAGTCTATTGCCACGCCGCACACAGATTAGACTAGTTGAATCAAGATACTTTGATCCAACCATAGTTGTAAATTATTGTCACAACTGCAATTGCGGTTACAATATAACAATTCTCAATGTTTTTGCAACGGCAGTTGCAGTTGTGCATCAATCATTTACACCTGAACTCAACAATTTTGTGACAGACATATGACACTAGAAAATAAATAATAATAACATCATTAAAATTTAGTCGGTTCAAGAATATTAAAACAAAGACGTAAAAGATATATATAAATTAAGATGAACTTACTCTTCCTAAGCCAAGGTAGTGAGCAACAATGGCAGCAGGAATGGCAGGGAAGAGAATGGACAGCTTGGTACCAAGAATAACCTCTTGGATGTTAACCAACACGACCCTAAGCGAAGCACATCGAACCTTGGACACAAGAGTATGATCAGATTTCTTGCGCAAGGACTGAGAAGACATGTTATGCGCGGTCCGGCTCCGGCCATGTCCATGTCTTGCTTCCTTGGTCAAGACCTTTGGATTACCATTCTCCAAAAGCCATGGTTGTTCTTCTTGAATTTGACGAGAACCCATTGTAAAAAGAGGACAAAATCTTAAAACTACAAAAAGTGAAGGTGTAGCTTATAGTACTTGTCTCACTTGCTATGGCTACTATCTTTTTTTTTTTTGCATGTATTCTTTTGTTCATGAATGTGTATATATATTGTAAATGTGACCTTCCACGAAGTTTCCTCAAATATATATTTAAGGATTTTTTAAAAAATTATGTATTAATTATATTTATTGAAATACAAAAAAAAAAAACTAGGGGAAAATGTTAGAAATTTGATATTTTGATTTTTTTTGGGATTTTTTTTTTTGACCAAATTGGGTATATTTTTCAAAACAAAAATGAGTTACTTTAAAATTCTCTCATTTATTTTAAAATTTATTATTATACATTGAATTTGAAAAATTATTTTTCAAATTTAAAAAAATTTGATTGGTGCTATTCGAAATGGTAACAGAAATGAGTAGTTGCGGCTGGTTATAACCGCAGTGGTTTTGATTGATACAATAATTCTATGGATTGAGCTCTAGAAAGAGTTTAGGTATATGTTTGGATTGACACAGTTATAATGCGTTAATGTAATTTCTGTAAAACTGTATTCTAAATTTTTAAAAAATTACGGAAAAAACTGTAATTTCGGGCAACTCATCCCGAATCCAACGTGTATAAAAGGTTTTATTTCATCTTTCACCTGTGAGACTCTATAATAGTTAAAAAAAAAAAAAACATAATTTTAAGAGTTTTTTTTAGTGACAATGTAACGAGGCAAAGAGAAAAAGAAAACAAATTAGAAAAAGAGGAAAAAGACGAAATTAAGTTCCAAGCTTATCTCTCCGAATGAGAGATTCCATGCCAGGCGGAGGGCAGTTCCAATGAGCAGAACATTTTGCATGTGATCCTTCCTTAACCATAAAATTTGCACACATATTTTGTTCCCTGAGAACATGAACCACTGTTGTATTTCTATTTTCATGTAAAACATCTCTATACGAAGGATGTCAGTAGCATAAGTGTGCAAGGTATGATCACAACCAGCAGTAATCAGGTCAACTGCTTCCAAACAATCACTCTCACAAATAATGTTGACATAACCTCTTTTCCTACAAAAATCAAGACCTATCTGAATAGCAAGTAACTCAACTAATAACGCATCACCTCCAACTTCATAGTGAGAAAAATCAGCTATCCAATCTCCATCGTGGTTGCGAACAACACCACCAGCACCTAAGCAACCAAAACCTTCTAGAAAGCTACCATCAATATTGAGTTTAAGTGTACCTTCCGGAGGGGGGATCCAATGAGCTAAGAGGTGCGATGAGTGTGAGTCCAAACCAGGATTGGGATAATAAGAAATGCATTCATCATGTAGCAAAAAGGTCTTAAGCACCACATCTTGAATACACCAATGTTGATCCTAAAAAATAGTATTGTTTCTCCAACACCAAGCATACCATACTCCTGTAACAAACAAAATAGAGGAAGTACCCTTGGTCATCTCATGAAGCCAAACCTTGACATCGAATTCAGAGAAAAAATTACTATAACTCCTCATATTCAAGCGGAGGCAAAGCTTTCTAGAGTGCAGACAATCACGTAAACAATGAAGAATATCCTCTATGGATGAAGAGCAACGGGTGCAGCTTGGAGAAGCTACCATGTTGCAATGATGCCGACGAGCATTAATATGGAGAGCATTATGAAAACAAAGACATAAAAAGTGTTGGAGTTTTGCTGGTACTTTAAGGCGCCAAAGCCAATTCATGTTACAATTCACATTCCAATCTCTGTTTTGTTGAAGAAGCCAATAGTATCCACTCGAGCAAGTGTATTCACCTTTCTTTGCATGCCTCCAAGTCCACGCATCTTGAAGTCGTACATTCAAGTTATTAGGAGCTCGAAGTTAAGAGTTTGACATCTGTTGAAAGATGACATGAATAATTGTTTATAAGTGAAGGCAATCATCACTTCACAAATTAATTTTGTGGGATTGTGTTATGTCCAACCACAATTTTTAACCAATTCTCTTTGATTTTTTTGTTTATTTAATTTAGTTTAACGGTATTTATGCCAACCGAAATTATCTAAATTTTCAATTTCGATAAAAATATTGTATTTTTTAAATTGATAATTAAAATGCTTGATTGTAGTTTTGATCCCTTAATTTTTACCAACTCGTGAAATTGATCTCCATTTTAAAATCATCTAGTTTTGCTTACTCTCTCAGGGGCACCGATTAACATTTTTCTTTATATATTTTACGTACTAGTATAAATTTATAGAGTAAATTAGAGAGAGCAACTGTTAGGATTAATAAACTAATGATTTGTTTTTACAAAATTGGAGTTTTATTCTATACAATGCATAAAGTCACTTAAATAATGTTATCTTTTCACATTCATCTCGCTATTCCATTCCATTACTATCTTCATTATTTAATCTTTATTATAGGAGATAAATCATTTTTAAGTTCATTAAATAATTGAGGTAACTAGTCTATATGCTAATTATTTCAACTATTCAATAAATCTAAAAAATAATTATCTTTTGTAATAAATAATGGATATAGTATCTTTTGGTCAAAGGAGGTAGTAATATTTTATTCACTAATTTGTATCAAATTTGTACCACTTTTTTTTTTTTCTAAAATAATTCAGACATACATGCATCTATAAAATATAGCACACGTAAAAAGAACATAGAATTTTCAAACAGTTAATGCATTCAACACTTAATTTTAAATATTTATCTCCTTAAATTCTTTTTTTTCTTCGAAAAACTATCTCATATAATTTCTAATAATTGCATGTTTTGAGCTAAAATTTGAATTTAATGACTTTTTGGTTTATTTATTATTTCCTCTGGTCATATTTGTAAGAAACACTTATGTCAACAAAATGTGATGTATCTGGTTAAGAGTTTGGACCAAATACATCAATTTTTGTTGAACTAAATATCTCTTATTAATAGAACAAGAAGGAGTAATTAACAGACCAATGTAATATTAATAACAGTTAATATAAATATTATATATCTAGCCCATGTTTGAAAATGTTAGCATTGTTATTTTTTTTGGTTAAATTGTAGTTTCAGATCCCCATTTTTTGTAAAAACAACATTTTTGTATCCCATTTTAAATTTTCTGATCAATTTATAATTTTGACCATCTAATTTTACTACTTGACAATAAATTAGGTGATTGGACATAAAAACGAATGATTTAATTGCCCGAGAGTCTTAAAAAAATGGGGTGCAAAAATGATGTGATTAACATATGAAGTCAAGTGAAGATCAAATGAAACGATCAATATAAAGGGTTCAGAGTGGACACTTTACTTGTCATGTTTTTAAATTGGATGATCAAATTTAAAACAATAGACCAAAATTATACAATTAAAATTGGACGGACCAAAATAGATGGATCAAACGTTATTTTTTATGACGGAGGTGGGGATCAACTAATTGAACTTCTTTTTTTTTGAAGGAAACTAATTGAACATTTGAACTTCTTATTATTTCACTTTATAACTCCTCCACTCTAACCACCAAATTAGTCATATATCTCATGTTTGAAAATATTTATTTGAGACATACCTATTTTCTCAAAAGCTTGTGGCAAATAAAAAGCTTTTCAACCGCATATAAGATAATTTAAACAAATAATAAACTACAAAACAAATAACTAATAAACCTAACTATACCAACAGTGTATATAAAATGTTATAATATTTCTTTACAGTTTTATATATTGCTTCTCACAATTTTTTTGATTTCATATTTTTCGTTATACTTTTTTATTTTTAATGGAATATTTTGCGTTCTACTTAAAATTTCATTTTACGATTTCATTGTTGATTTAGAGTACAACAAATTCTTTAAGGATAAAGAATCTGTTATACTCTAAATCAAAGTATAGGACCACACATGTAAATCACGTTTTCATCATTATTGAGTACCATTAAACTAATTAATTTAATAAAAGCATCAATTAAATTATTGATTAGTAATATTAAATATATTGTTTGTAAAAAAAATAGATTAAATATACTGTGTTTTATTTACCAAAAAAATAGATTATCTTATGACATATGATCATGAACATGGGGACTAACATAAGATAATGACGCCCTTGCTAGCAGATTGGCAACACTATTTGCTTGTCTCCTAATAAAACTTATCTTAAAGTTTTTGTAGATTCTAAGTGAAGCTTTGCAGATATCAAGAATAGCGCCAAACATGAAATTGGTGTTGAGTCCCCTAGCTATGTCGTTAACCACTTGCTTGCAATCAAGTTCGATAGACACCTGAGATTGACCCATACTTCCAAGCCATTTTACCGCCTCTTTTAGTCCCCTAGCCTCTGCTTCGTGTGGTTGTGGTACTCCTAAGAACCAAGCCATTTTTGCCTTTATGAACTCGGCGAGCCTTCCTCTGATACACATTCCTATTCCATAGCAGCCATGTTCCTTAAAGATTGTTGCATCAATATTGAACTTGACCTCTCCCGCATTCGACTTGCTCCACTTGTCATGGTTATGGATTGTTGCTCCGTTGGAATTGCTCGCTCCGCATTCCTATGAGGTAGCTGCTCAAGTAGTTGAAAGAAGAAAGATACAAAACCATCCGCTGCTTCTAGATTCTCTTTGATGACATGCCACAACCCCGCTGCTTCTCACACTGCTTCTAATTTCTTGCACCCGAAGAAAACATGCCAATCATCTTCATACGACCTGTCACACATCACACAATGATCACTACACTTAACGCCACATGTTTGTAGGCGATATCTAGTTGGTAGGCAACCATGCGCCACCCTCCATAGAAAAACCTTCACTTTTTGGGGTACTTTGAGATGCCATAGTTTTGTCCAGTTACCCTTCACATGTAAGTATGTGTTATCAACTAAATTTTCCATGATGTATCTATATGCAGAGCTAACAATGTATTCACCATGGGGTGTAAAATTCCATATGCGTTTGTCCTCCTCCACATCATCGACGATAGGCATGGCAGTAATAGTTTGTGCATCTCTTGCATTAAATAGCCCATTGATGATGTTTGTCCGCCACACATGTGCATTATGGTCAATTAAATCACTCACAACCAAGTCCTCCGATCCTATAGCTATCAGGCTTGTTACAAACCCCCTACCTTCATCTCGCAGCCATGGATCATACCAAACCTTAACTTTTGAACCATTCCCCACCCGCCATCTGAGACCTCCTTTGACCACTGCCTGTGAAGCATGGATACTACGCCAAACAAAACTCGGGTTGTGACCCAGCCTTGCATTAACAAAACTCCCCTTTGGAAAATATCTAGCTTTGAAGGCTCGTGCTACTATAGTATCTTGGTTGGTTTCTAGCCTCCAACCTTGCTTCCCTAGCATAGCCAAATTAAATCCATACAAATGTCGAAAACTCATGCTACCGTGTTCCTTTCTCATGGCCAACTTCTTCCATCTTAACCAATTTATTCCTTTTCCATTTTGTCTATTCGACCCCCACCAAAAAGAATTAAGCATTTGTAAAAATTGAACTTAAAAATAACTAAATCATATCAAATTACATATGTAAAGCAACTAAAAGTAATTATTTTTTTATTAAAAACAACTATTTATTTTCTTCAAAAACAATTATTTATTAAAAAGCTACGAATTTAATATAAAATGAACAAGTTTCAAGTCATAGAAATTACTTTAAACTTCTTAACATGTAAAAATTTGCATATGATAAAATAACTCTTGATTTGATTGTTCTCATGAGACGTGGGTATAGTTAAGTTGATAGGGATATCACATTTTATATGTAGATGGACTGGGGCGATAATTCAAATTTCTAATTTACCACTTATTCATTCACCATCAGAGTGAATATCTAGTCATTAAAAAAAAAACACTACCAAAAAAAAGTCATTTAAAAAAAAAGTGAATATGTAGTCACTAAACTATTTAAAAATAAATTGTATTCCTTCCGTTTCAAAATGAGTGTCGTTTTAGCCAATTGCACACAGATTAAGGAATGAAATAAAATAATCATTAGACATAACACTTTTACCAAACTGCCCTTACTTTATAAGAAAAAGACAAACTTAAAGTTGCATTGAAAATTTTGTGAGAGAAAAGTTTGAGTATTTATTGAGGGTAAAGTTGGAAGAAGTTGTATTGGAAATGTAAAGTGAAATTCATTTTGAAACAATTTTTTTTAGCTAAAGTGACACTCATTTTGAAACGGGGGAGTATATTGTTTTAACTTGAGGATATCATTGCCTTTTTAAGGAATAATAGTATACCTTTCTCTTTATTTCTTATACCTTTCTCTCTCGTATCCAACTCTTTCACGTTTTTCTCTCATCTCATTTTCTTCCACATAACCACACTTCACACTTATCCAAAACATATCAAGAATCCATAAATGAATCTTTATCAATTGGAGATTTGTTGCTTGCGTTAGAAATTACTGCTAAAGAAAATAACATCATTCTTTGTCCATTTCCATTGGGAACTGTACATATGACAACTGACACTGACAATTCAGAAAACGAGGTACAAGTATCCTTAGATAATTATCATGTGATCAATACTCCCTCCGTCCCTTAATGTAACCACCCATTTGATTTTATTTTTGTCCCTAAATGTAACCCCCTTTTCAAATTACTAGATGCATTTATTACTTTTTTCCTAAACATACCCCTAATTAATACTACTAACTTATCTTGAAATATGAAAAGTCAAATTTAATACACATACAAACAAAGGACAATTTGGTAATATTAATACACAAAACAGACACATTAATTACACTGACAACTTTTCTTAAGAAATGTGAAAAATGCAAAGGGGGGTTACATTAAGGGACGGAGGGAGTATATATTAAGGATCCAAATGTAGAAGTTTTTTCTTAAAAATTGTGTATTCAGTATCTTAAAAGTTTTCAAAGTTATCTTTTCAATCTAAAAAGAGTAATGATATTTTGACATCCATTTGATGACAACTTTGTAGACAACCTTGTTTTTCCCACTTCTTATTGGTCAAAAACAATGGAGAGAGAAAAAGGAAGAGAGAGAATGACAACATCATGTGAGTATGAGAGAGAAAGTTGTCCAAAAGTTGTCAAAAAGTGGTTGTCAAAATATCATTTCTCATCTAAAAATTACTCCATCCGTTTCAAAATGAGTGTCGTTTTAGCCAAAAAAAAAATTGTTTCAAAATGAATGTCACTTTCAGTTTCCAATGCACTATTAATTACTTTTTTCCAATAGTACCCCTTAATTATTATTATGCACACTACTTCCAAAGTACAACATTTTACTTTAATTTATAATGATGGGAAATGCACCAATAGTTAACAAGGCTATTTTAGTAAAAGTGGCATGTCTATAGATAACATTATTGCATTTCTTAATATGTGTGTAACAATCTAAAACGACACTCATTTTAAAATGGAGAGAGTATTACTTAATTCTATTTTAAGTTTCTTAACTTGTGCCCTATAGATGCAAGTTAGCCTAAACCATATATTATAGGTGATGGGTAAATATTGATTAAAATATTATAATGTTAAAGAAAATTGCGGTTTTATTTGACCAACAAATTTGTGCTTAGGATTCTTCAAAAAAATGTGTGCTTAGGAAGGTGTCCTTATATCCAATCTTACAAATACTAAAGCAAAAGAAAAATTTGAAAGCCACAACTTAGTTTTTTTGTACTGATGCAAATAATAACTCTGAAATATCAAAATCAAGTGGTCACCTTCTAAATTAAATTCTGTCCTGTTGGGAAAGCCAAGAATGAGGTAGAAAATTCTCAAAGATTTTTTTAGCAGAATATATAATAGTGGTTGATGCAGTAACCACGCATTTTTGTATTTTTTTTTTCGATCTTTTGTTTGATTATAACCACAACTTTATTATGGTACTTGAATAAGTACAAACCGTTGTACGGCCTATATGTACTCCGTGAGTAGCAAACTTCTTGACGGCAAAGGTCAAAACTAATTACTAATAATTTTATTTTGAGAGATCTAATTAATACAACTATAGAGAGTTTTACTTTCTTAATTTCTGAGTATTTTTTATGATAAATACAATCCATAGTTATGGTTGGGGGAGCCCCTGTATAAGGCAACTGCGTGTCATTCTAAAGACACTCTTTAATGAGTAAATAGTTAATTACCTTTTAAATTGTAGTAACTTTTATCAAAAACTCCTTTGAATTTTACGAAACTTCAAAAATACTCTTAAAATTGTCAAACGTTGTGTCTAACAAGTAGATGTGGTTGTTAACTGCCTACCTGACACTGCCATGTGGTCAGAAAATTTGTGTCACATCATACGGGATAATTGACTATTTTTCTTAAAACTGATTTTTTGTTTCTGACCTAAAAACTTATGTGCAAATACCCCCGTTCAAATTTTACACTCATGAGCAAATACCCCCTTAAATTTAAAACTTAGCAAATACCTCCATCAAATTTAAAACTAGAGTAAATTACACTCCCCTCCCCTAATAGAAGCTTAAATTACACTCCCCTCCCCTCTTATGTTAAAATATACACTCCCCTCCATTGAAAAGTAGAATTTATACTCCCCTCACTTATAAAATGCTTAAATTACAACCCCCACCTTTAATAATTAAATATGCGCTACACTTTAATCTATTTTTAACATAAATAAATGTTTTTGTGATATATATTAATTTTGAACTACCATTTAAGAAAAATAAATTCATTTCTTTATAATTTAAATGTCAATGATAATTATATTTAAATATTTTTCTATTGATTTTATATTTTAGAGTATAAAATTAACTTTTAAATAACCATGTTTTATTGTCTTTAGTAATTTTTCACATATTTTAATTTTATTTTGGATTGTTTCATATTTTATTAAAGGGTTTAAAACTACACGTTAATAAAATTGTGAATAAAAAATAGTGAAAAATACGTATTCAAATTTTGATTATATTAAAATAGACCTGCAATACTATTTTTTTCCGAAGTGTGTTAGATTTTTATTTATTTGCTAGATTATTAGAAATAAAAAAATACTCCTTCAAAAAAAATATTGAGGGAGTAAAGTGTAGATTTTAACATAAGAGGGGAGGAGAATGTAATTCAAACTTCTTTTAGGGGAGGGGAGTGAAAAAATTTCTAATATGTTTTGAATAAGAGGGGAGGGGAGTGTATATTTTAGGCTTAATTGCATGTTTGATCCCTTATGTTTATTTTAGTTTTCAAGTTGGTCCCTTATGTTTTAAAAGTTTCAAGTTAGTCCCTTACGTTTTAAAAGCTTCAAGTTGGTCCAAAACGTTACTCGCATTGGAATAAGTTAGTCCCTTCCGCGACATGATATTGAGTTTAATAAAACAAAACAAAAAAATATTTTAAAACTTGTTTTCTAAATAAGTTAAGTTCCATCACCCATATTGTCAACCCGAATCTTTAAACGTTAAGTGACTACCACATCATGAGTGTTATATTTGAGAAGGTATTTGCACATAAGTTATCTGGTCAGAAAAAAATTCAGTTTTTTATTGATGTTGTTGTTGTTGGTGGTTGTTGTTTCTGGATTTTTCTCGGTATGTTGATGAATGTGATGATGAAGAAGTTGAGGGAAGAAGATGAAGAAAAGGAAAATTAATTAGATGTTGTTGACTCACCGTAAGATAAAATAGACCTTTGTAATCCAATGGTTCTCCTTTAAAAAAAAAATTTAACGGTTTAAATTAAAAACATTAATAGGATCTATGATGGACCATTCTTAAGGTTGGTCCACCATAGACATTTGAGGTTAAAGTTAACGGTCAGGGATTTATTTGACCAACGGAGGTAAACTTGAGGGACCAAAACATGAGTTTTATTAGTTATGGGAGCAAAATGAAAACTTGAAATTAATTAGGTAACCAAATGACCTATTAAGCCATATATATATATATATATATATATATATATATATATATATATATATATATATATAGTCAATTACCCCCATATGATGCGGCACAACTTTTCTGACCATGTGGCAGTGCCACATAGGCAGTTAACAGCCACGTCAGCATATCAGACGGACGAAACTAACGGAGGGGGTATTTGACAAATGTTTGACAATTTCATGGGGGATTTTGAAGATTCACAAAATTAGGGGTTTTTTACGAAAGTTACAATTTCAATGGGGTAATTGACTATTTACTCCTTTTTTTTACCGCTTTTTACGAACTCTTCTAAAGTTTTCTCTAGATTCTTTCTTGTAACATCATTGTACTCTCATCAGAGAACTACCTCCGTCATGAACTGGCATAACATTGCCGCACTGACGAACCTTTTGTACGATACTTTCAATTGAATACATATGATCAAGTATACACCAGATAAAGTTTGGAGGATACCTTTTGGTATGGTTTAATAGTTTAGGGGAGAATTAGAAAATCCAATGTTAATTTAGAAACTAAATTGTTGCTTTATTGTTTTTTTTTTTTGGTAATGTAGAGAGCCAACATGCCTAAAAAGAAAGATACAGGCAGATTGAACTAGGGGTAGTAATTTCAGACATATCAACTACTAACAAATGATCAATCTGAGTCGGACATGACTCATAAAAAATTCAGAGGCCATCTAAATCACAACGTAAGTTAGTCAGCATATCTGCACATCGGTTAGCTTCATGATATGAGTGATAAGTCATGAATTGTTAAGATTATTATGTTATACCTAGTGACTCTATATAAACTAGTAAGCTCTTGTAATAGATTCAAACTTGACCTTTACTTTGAGATAATCAATAATATTGAGCAAATAGAGCTTAAAAGTCTCTCTTCAATGGAATTCAATTTCCCTTTCCACACAAATTAATTGGATTTAGGTTGGATTTGTAGAAACACACATAACATTTGGGCAATTCATTTTTTTTCTTGTTTCTCCTATTACACTAATTGTTTTTCTTGTTTCTCCTATTACACTAATTGCACGTGTTTGCTAGTACAAAAAGAGAAAAACATCTACATCAATGCTTGAAGTACTCCCCAGAGAAAGTGGTAAGAAATTTCCAAAAGCAAGCACAATAACTTTTTTCAAAAAAGTACTATTCATCTGCTCTATATAATGCAAAACACCAGTTTTACTTCACAACAAGAAGAAAATTGTGCAAAGAGTTTTGGTTAGGAAACCAAGCAAGACGTAGTTTTACTTCACTTCACAATCACAACTTGTGTGAGAGAGGGTGACAAATCTCTTAATTAAGGTACTGTCCTACACACTTCTTTATTCACGGACTTCTTGAAGGACATACCTACATTCTACATTTTAAATGTTTTTATTTTTATTTTATTTTATTATTTGTGTTAGGTGAAATAGGGGTTGGTTATTACTTTAGGGGCGCACAAATTGGATATTTCATATTTGGTTAACAATAATTTAATTTTATATTAGCTATAAGTGTTAGCTGAATTGCAAGTGTTACCACTAAGGGTTATTTGATTTTTTAATAATTCTCTTTTTTGCAAGCTCATAACTTACAATTCAATCATTGTTTAATAGTTCCCCTACCAAAAAAAAAAAAAACATTGTTAATGGCTGTTGTATTTTGGAATATTTTCACGTTACTTTTCTTGTAGATAAGGAATTTCTACAGACATGCTTGCTAATAATTCATTGTCATAGAATTTATGTTTGTCTCGAGAAGCATTATATATGTTTTTTTTTTCTGAGATATTTGTATATCTGTGCAAAACAGTATATAGACAAATATATTGTCTATATAGATAAATATGAAAAGTTTGCCCTCTACCTCTATTATTGTTGCATATAGTATCTTCTAAAGATTCATCATTCTTGCACTTGCTCTGTCTACAATGTAGGCACGGTTTTATTCAGCTTACACCTCTCTCTCTCTCTCTCTCCCAAGTGAAAGGATCAATATCAAATAGCTAGGGACCACAACCATTTGTCGTACATAGTAATTATTTCAAATTCAAATCTAATTAATTAACACACTAAACTGGTTGATAAGCCTCTAATATGAAGAATTTTTTTTTCAAGTGGAGTTAGCTAGGTTGCTCTCTATGTGGCTTGACTCTCTATGTTGCTTGATTGAGGAGAGGAGACAAGAGATTTTAATGGAGGGAGAGATTTTAAAGTATCTTGTTAAGCAATAATGGATTTTAATCTTTCTTTATTAGAATTTAGATTGAACCTAATTCAACCTCTACAAAGAAGGTTTTTTAGGTTGAGGATTACATATCACTAATTATGAAGACATTTTTAGGTCATATCTCCTCTAATTTGGGATTCTTAAGAAGCTTGTTCACGTCAAGGACGTAATATCTGAATCATGTCCAATAGTGGTGACCCAATGAATCTTGGATAACTCTATTATTTTATTTAGAGAGTGTTGAAAAGAGAGTGTTGCTAGCACTATTCTTTGAATTAAACACAACTTAGCCACTTGAAAATTGATTTATAAAGTGAGAAAGGTGAGGAATATCCACCACTTATAAATACAATTAAACACCCCTCATCACTATGTTTAAATTTTGTTAAATGATAGGCCAAGTTGGAATACACTTCCAAATTGCAATTACAAATTAGATCCAAGATTGATTCTGACTGCCTATGCAAAATACACCAAATATTTAGGAATTCACATGAAAACTACATTTACTCCCCAATAAATTGTGGGACCATTTCCATATCTCACAAGATTTGTAGAATATTTCACAATAGACTCTATTATAACCATATATTCATTATTAGTTTTGTCATATGCATAAGTCTATCATATAATTACTCATCACCTATGGGGATCACATGCTTGAAGTAGCAACAAACTGATTCACTTTGTTTTGTTTTTGTCATTGTCATTGGACAATGGAGGCCAATGTATGAGAATTCAGAATTCCCAAAATGTTGAAAACTCTCAATATGTTGGCATGGTTATCACATTATCACTTCCCTCCAAAAAATACATACTGATTGGTTCCAGTCCCATCCCTCTCTTGGTAAATCTCCCTCTCCTCTTCACCCTTCAACATACCCAATAGCCACCATGTATATATGTTTGCATTAACCCCACATGCATTTGTATTTAATTTCAACAATATAATTTAAAAATACACAGCTTCTAGGAAGCTTCCTACTTTCCCTTCAAATATAATTTCATCCCAACATGATTTTTATGTCACCCTTTGCCAATCTATGCAAGTAACTTGTTTTTCCTTATACAAGACACATGTCACATTCAACAATATAATATATTGTTTGTTTGAAATTTAATGTACATACACTGATAGTGTAGTATAAATCAGTTTAAACAATGTCATAATACAAGGATACTTTGATGGCTAAAGTGAGGAAGTTAATTAATGAGTGGAGTGATAAGGAGATTAAAAGTTCGATCAACACTTTTAGCATAAAAACTAACAATACTAATATTGACAATTTTAGGAAATAGAAAAACTTACCCTATCATTCAATGTATGGACGGAGCTATAAATTTAGCTTAGTGGAGACCGAACTTAAGAGTATAACTTAGTAAAGAAAAAACAAATGTTCATATGCATAACATATTCAAGAAATTTAAGAAATCATATGATATATCAAAAAATTATAAGAAATTTCAAAGATATATGAAAGATGAGAGACTCGCTTAAGTATGACGAGACTAAAAATTGAATAGTAAAGAAAGAAAAAATGAAACTACAAAATACAAAGATAAGAGGATAAATTCAAGATAGAATCATGAGCACTGAATCGTTGATATGGGACTGCGTAAATAACACCGTATGCAATAAGTAAAAAAATATTCACGAAATTGCAACAAGGAATCATAAATTGATATTCGTTAAGGATTAATTTTCTTTTGCAAATTGCAAACAAAACTTTATTTTATTTTTCATTGTTATGCATTAAAAATAATAGTTGGTATAATTAAGCTTAGAAACTTGAATGCTCAAAGCTAAGTAAATTGAGTCAAAAAAAAGTTCATTATAGAATATCATATAAAGTTCACAGAAAACAAATACGTACTGTGACAAAAAAAATAGGGTTAATTAAGTTTTTAGTCCCTATAAATATTCAGAATTTTGTTTTTAGTCCCTACAAAATAAAATCGCATTTTTTAGTCCCTATAAAATTTTCCATCAGCCTTTATGGTCCCTATAAAATTTTTCCATCAGCATTTGAGTCCCTGTAAAAATTTTCCATCAACATTTTTGGTCCCTAAAATGCTTAAGGAAAATTTCAGAGGGACTAAAAAGTGTGATTTTATTTTGTAGGGACTAAAAACAAAATTGTGAATATTTATAGAGACTAAAAACTTAATTAACCCAAAAAAATAATATAGCATATTAATATAAAAAAAATTATGAAAATCTAGGAGGGATCGTGACCTCTGTTGGTCCACCTTTTAACTCCATATCTGATTCAATGAAATATTTATTTATTTATTTATTTATTTTGGTAGAAATTTATATTTTTTTTTTTATGCATAGTACTATAAATCTCAAAATGCCTTTACTAAAGAGATACTGAATTTTAGTTTTAAGTAGGAGTTTGAATGTTCAAACCTGAGAGATCATCATAACCACTAATTAGTAATTGCTAATATTTTACTAATTTTTCTAATTTTAAAAAATAGCGAATTCATATTGGATGTTTCTGCATAACTGATGTATACTTACCGTGTGTATATATTTTAAATTGATATTGTTTTTAGACATATATGAATGATTGTATAACATCAGTTGGTTAGAGAATTAATGATTAGAGTTGTAATATAATCCATAGATACTTTTTCAAATAAAAAATGCATACATATTTAAAGTAATAATTTATGAAGTTGGATTAAGAGTATCCATCATGTGAAATATATATACCTAATATTATTGCTTAAAAGAAACTAAAAACGCAACTTACGAATTTTCCTTGAACTTTCCTTAGTCACTATCGTTACTAGGGAATACTTACGTTTATGTATACTTGCATAGTAGTGATTGGTGTTGAAAATGGGGCCATGCATCTTTGTGTGTACACGCATGGTTGAGCAGCATCTGTGGGTGTGGGGTTCAAATGCTACTCTATTGCTAATTATATGGATGCATGATTGATCAAATGCGTGATGGAATAGGTTTTGTAAAATTGATTGCATTCAATATGCTTATTTGAATGAATTGTTTTATTCTTAAAATCAGTTACATAAAAAAAAATCTTGATATCATCGATTAAAATTATGAATAGATGTCCACGTGAACATAGTTTAGTTGATCGTCCAAATTTCTTTACAAATTTTAATTTTTTTTAGTAGTGTTTTAAGAATCAATCTCTATGTCGATCAGAAAATCATTGAGTAAATTACACTCCCCTCCCCTCTTATGTTAAAATATACACTACCCTCCCTTGAAAAGATAAATTTATATTCTCATCCTCTATAAGATGCTTGAATCACAACCCCTTTCCTTAATAATTAAATATGCATTACACTTTAATCTATTTTAATATAAATAAATATTTTTATGATATATAAAAAATTTGAACAACCATTAAGAAAAATTAATTCATTTCGTTATAATTTAAATGTCAATGATAATTAAATTTAAATATTTTTCTATTAATTTTATAATTTAGAGTATAGAATTTACCTTAAATAACCATACTTTATTGTCTTTAATAATTTTTCACATATTTCAATTTTATTTTAGGTTATTTCATATTTTATAATAGGGTTTAAAACTAAATGTTAATGCAATTGTGAATAAAAAATAGGGAAAAATATGTATTTAAAATTTCGATTATATTAAAATAGACCCGCAATACTATTTTTTTAAGTGTGTTAGATTATTAATTCTTTTGCTAGATTATTAGAAATAAAAAAAAAATTGAGGGAGTAAAGTGTAGGTTTAAACATAAGAGGGGAGGGAAATGTAATTCAAGCTTCTCTTAGGGGAGGGGAGTGAATTATTTTATAATATGTTTTAAATAAGAGGGGAGGGGAGTGTATATTTTAACATAAGAAGGGAGGGGAGTGTAATTCAACCATCTTTGAGGGGAGGAGAGTGTAATTTACTCAAAATCATTTAAAAAAAATTTTAAGGAGAAAATCATTTAAAGAATTGAGAGTATGTCAAAAAATAAAACTATGTATTGATAAATATGCCAATTATTTCTTAAAAAATTGAAAATTAATTTTTCTCGATAAATTTTTGATATTTGTGAAATTCTAAACATGTAATATTATGACACATGTTGACATCATCCTAAAGAATTTAGTGTCTCATGGTCATATACCTTACTTAGTGTGTATCAGATTAATCTTTTTATGGGTTTTGGTTCCATGCATTAACAGCATTGATATTGTTTTGAGCTTTTCGTTAAAAGAAAATCTATGTGGCCTGTTACAGATGCTTACATGTCAAGTCCAAATAGAAAAAAAAGAATCATTTTTTTTTATTAAAAGATATAAAATTCATGGTTAGGGTTCTAAGTCAAACAAAAAAAACTAAACTGACATGGGTGGTGAAATCATGGATTCAATAAAGTTGGGTGAAGATGGTATGTGTTGATAAGAAAGCTTTGAGATTGAGGCGTTATGCTACCATGAGAAATGTTTTTTCCGTCCTTAATTATAAGATCATCTATAAAAAAAAATCATAAATATAAGATCCTTTATAAAATTTTAGATGTATTTATTACTTTTTTTTGTAATATATCCCTAATTAATACTATCAATTTGTGTCTTAAATATGAAAAGTTAACATTGAATATATCTATTCATAAAGGGTAATTTAGTAATAATCACAAACTTTTAAGACAAGTTTCTAGCTCTAATTTTTCTTAATACCCGTGATTTTGTTAGATAGTCTTATTGATGCTTTGAAAATAGTGTTTATTTTCAATACATAACAAAGTGCAACTATCCACTATCGCAACAAGTAATACAGAGTAAGTTGACTATCGATCGCACAATGATTGGAGTGGATAAGTTCTAAGTATTTTCAAGTTATTCAAGATCCAAAATGACAAATAACAAAAAGATATAAGATTTTAAGATTCTAAGACACTAAAATAAAATGTAGAAGTAATAAATAAAACATGTAAAAATGATTTAACAATTCAAGTGAAAAGAAGTGGTTACAGAATTAACTTGGTAAAGATAGAGGTTTACAAGATTTAGAAAGCTATAACTCTGAGTTATGGAAGCTATAGATTCGTACAACTTCCTCTCAACTTGGTGGTCTTCGGGGTTTTTCAACTCAACCATCATGCTAAGTGGGTGGCGACATCCCTTCGTGGTACACTATTTTCACAATACTAAGCATGCACAAATATAGGTTAGGTCTCGATATTTCTTCTCATAGATAGGCTGAGCTTTTTGCATACGACAAGAAATCTAGATAGATCTTTGCTCTTTGAGTTCAAAGATATGTGTTCATATCAAGCAGACTTTTAAGTTTCCATCTACTTTCAGTCTCAGGGACGTGTCTCATATAAGACAAACATTTTCATTCCCATCTTCTTCCAGTCTCAGGGAATTTGACAATAAAGATAAAAAGTAGCTAAGGTTTACTTTAAATATTAGCACTAAAATAGTTTGTTTAAAAGAAGCTTAAAGTTGTAACAAACATAACTTACAAACATAATTATTACATAATCATTCCTTAACCACAAAAGTGGTTTAGCTCATAATGGCCTTAAACACAAAAATAGAAATGAAGCATATAATGGATAAAAACACAATTGCATAAATCATTAAAAGAGATTAGAGTTTAACAAATAGAAGTTACAATCCTTTAAGGATAAAAATAAGTTCTTTGCAGCACTCACTTAATGATTTACTCTTATGACTCTAAACAGGGTCGTCCCTATGAAATAGGAGGCTCGGCTCTCTATTTAAAATAGGCACCCAATAAAATAAAAATACAATTTTTTTGTGTAGCTAAGTTTTATTAAAAAATCAGAATCAGAAGGGATTCTAAACATGAAATAAAATACAAAAAAATTAAGCGAAAGAGAGGTAGAATTTACTAACGGCGTCGTTTGGATTTGTCACTTATCCGTTGTGGGAAAGGGAGAAACGAATGGTTTATGTGAAAAAGAAATGATTGTTGTGATTCTTTCAATGAAATAGGTTTTCAAATTGACTGCTTAAGTGATTATACAAATTGGGGGTGGTTTGATAGTACATGATTTATGTCAAGATAGGAGAACTAAAGTCTAGAAAAAACTCAAACGTGTACAGAAGTAACACATATATTTTTTTATTTAAGTGAGGGTGGGTATTGGAGTTAATTTTTTTTTTAGGTCCATAGCTTTTGGAGGGCCGGCTTGATTGAGCACCTTGCACTCCCTCAAGGCCGGGCCTGACTCTAAAACTCTAAGACCTAGATATTATGCTTTCAAGGTAAAATAGATGAAGAAATGTGATTTGAATATCTAAAATGGGGGATAGTGTTGATTGGTGGTTTCTTTCTTCAATCTTTTATTCTATTTAGCACAACATAACACATCGCTAACACACACCTTGCAAATGAAGGCCTGTTGTCCTTTTATAATACAAGTCATTTCTTATCCTCTTGTGTCATTTGGTCTTTTCTCATGTGATGGTCTTTTCCTTTAGCATTAAGCATATCTGCATATGAATATTCCTTATCCCTTTGTTGTATTATTCAATCATTTAAGACTCTTTTATCTTCCTTTCCAAACATAAGATGTTATGGCCCAACTTGAGTGCCTATTTGAAATGATTAGTTCGATAGAAATAAACTATCAAATGCCTAACATTGTGTCTCTTTCACAATGAAATATTTGAAATGGCTCTCGTTAGGCATTTGGTAGACATTTCTCCCACCCGTTCTATGAAAAACATATTTGAAATCGCATTGGATTTATCAAAATTATGGTAATTCACAATGATTCTGTCATATTCATAATGTACCTAAAAATATAGTATTAGATAGCATGTTTGATATTACAACAAATAGGTTAGGATTATGTGATTCATGGGAATTATGCTAACATACGCTAATTCCTTCAAAAAGAAAATTCAAACATTATACATACTAGTCAAATTACAAAGACTTCCGTACTGTAGTAGTACGTACCGTAAACAAAGTGAAGAGAGTTCCGTACAAGGCTACAAGCAAGGATAACTGGATAATGACTAGTGGACAGTCGCTATTATTAGTAGTTAACAAGTCAAAGTTTAGGGATAGATGAAAATTATAAAAGAAAGTGTGCAACTTATAAAACAAGTCAAAGAAAAAAAATTAACAAGTCAAAGTTTGCCAAACTAAAACACCACACAAAAAAAGTGTGCAGCTAAAATATGGATTCAGATCGGGTGCAGTCAACACATATGATTGCCTCTTGTCGAAAAGACTAGAGTCGTTTGGTTTTGATCGGATGATTTAAATTTTAAGATCAAAATTTTCATATTTTAAAAAATTATAACTGCATTAAAATTTGATCCATTTAATTTGCTTTGGATGATTTCAAGTTGGTAATTGCAACTTGACTTGATCGGATGATTTAAATTTTAAGATCAAAATTTTTATATTTTAAAAAATTATAACTGCATTAAAATTTGATCCATTTAATTTGCTTTGGATGATTTCAAGTTGGTAATTGCAACTTGACTGCATGTGGAGCGACTACACTCAATCCATTTCCGCTAAAGCATCAAATAGTTACAGCGATAGTCAAGTTATATCGTCTTTTGAAAAAAAATGTTAACAAGAGTCTTTAAATCACATATTGAAAAATTAAACATAAAAATATTGTATTGTCTTTAAATCACGTATTAAAGAATTAAACATAAAAATATTGTATTACATCTTTTAATATGTTTAAAAATAATCTTTTAAACAAATACTTTTTTTCCTCAAAAAAAAAAAAAAAACAAATACTTTTTATTTTTTTTATTCTTCAACAAGTATCCATGTTGGTAACACCCTTTAAAAAAATTGGTTTGGTTAGCTTTACGTTTGTTTGCCAAATTTGGCCTCAAAAAGAAGTTTTTGTAATGACAAATTATTATATTATAACAAACTGTAAGAGATACTTCAACCCAATATAAAATGTTTCTAGAAAAACAATTAAGACTACACACCTAGGCCAAAACAGAAAAACAACCAAAAAGGATTAAAAAAATGTCCTAAAAAATAGACCAATGAAAAAATAACAAAAAGGTGAATTCACACACAACCAAATGAGAGCCATGAAGGGATGGGAGAAATGTCTACTAAATGCCTAACGAGACATACACAAAGATAATAAAAGAGACACACGTCGGTGTGTTTGTAATTTTGTGTGTTCGATTCCCTCTGCCGATGTGAGGGCAGTATTGGTGGGTGATCTATAAGTACCTCTATAAGTGCCCTTTGGACCCGGAGGCGTGCCCTGACCCTGGTGGTGACCGGAGCCGAACCCACCTAAACTTTTTGTAACCGAAAAAGACCTTTGACTACAATCTTACAACAGTGCCCTTTGGACCCGGAGGCGTGCCCTGACCCTGGTGGTGACCGGAACCGAACCCACCTAAACTTTTTGTAACCGAAAAAGACCTTTGACTACAATCTTACAACAGATTTATTTATGGTCCTAGTCCTACACTACGTACCATGTAGGTAATAGTCAAGGTCACAATTGATTTTTATTGAAAAGGAAGATTTGATATATTGATACACTATAAGCATTTCGTATACAACTACACCTTGAATTGCTGAACTAGTGCAAGACAAAAAAAAAAAAAAAAATCATCATTGATTCATCATCCTCGCGAAGATGGTATGACTTAAAATACTGGAAGAGTATTAAGAAGAAGATATAGTTTTTAATCAATAATGCTGAGTTAAATCTTTTTCATTTTTTCTCTCATTTGTTCTCTCCATTACTAAGGTTTTTTAAATAGGAAAATACTTATCGTTACGAAAGCTAATCTAACGAAGATCCACAAATACATCCATCTTAGCCGTTAATTCTATCTTTAAAGCATCCATGTTTCCCGCTCACGTTCCTTAATTTGATTTGATTTGATTTATTTTTCAAAGAAAAATTCTTGCATTTTTTTTTTGGGTACATACAATTGTATTTCTAGCGGATACCTTTCGTAACAATAAGTCTATCCTAAGAGCAATGGTTAAAGAATCCTTTAATAGAAAGTTTGTCTTGAAAATATAAGTTTTTATTTTTGTTTTATCAATAATTACACCACTTTTTAATGCAAACTTACTAATTTTAACACTTTAAATAATGCCTTAAGGACACTCATTAGCATTTCCCAAAAAGATTTAGACTCATTTAATGTCACATTTTTGCATTTGTATTTTTAAAACTATAGTAATGGAACAAATGGAGACAATTGAAAATGGAGAGGATCTTAACTCATCCATGTTGCTAACAATTTTCTCCTTTAAAATTAACTACTACGGACTACCATTTACCTATAAAAAAAGAATCTAATTTTATGGTGAAATTGGTTCCATTTTGAAACTATATATAGATTTTTATTTTATTTTATGAATGTTAAAATATTTTAATCAGATTTTTTCTAAAAAACAAATTTGTATAATAAAGTGTATCTAAAATTAGTTTTACAAATTTCAATCAGATTTTTATCTAGTCAAATAAAAATTAAATATAAAAAAAAAGTATCTAAGAAAAAGTCTAAGAAAATCCGTACAATAACTTCGCTAAAATTAATCGAAAGTTATACTCTGGGAATTTTGATTGTTAAACTATTTTCTTTTTTACGATAACTGAAATTTTATTAATGCAAATCCAAACCTAACATCATAGTGAGAAAAACTCTACCCACCTTTTATGAAGCGTTGTAGAGATGCCAAACAATCATATGCTTATCTCAAGGGATCAAGAAAACACGATCTAACATTCTTGCACTTGAATCTGCTACTCCTTTAAACATGTGACATTAGTAAATTGCACAACCATAATGCAGTATCAACACACCACTCCGGCCTATAAAATCAATCCCCAAGGATACTAGAAAATGATTCAAACCAGGAGCTTTACTGCACAGGTGAAGACACCAAGTTAATTTGAGGATTCACAACACCTATATCAATGATCTTGCACTAGTAATTTACACCAATGCTTGCAAGCTAAGCCACCCTCAAACAAGCATAAACTGACCTAAACCAGCACCCTGACCTCTGCAGCCTCATAAAATTCTACCCTCCCAAATATTGACAACTACTCCTATATATTTTTTTAGAGAGGCTTCTCCTATATCTTTATTCTATTTTTGAAAGATCAACCGTGTTATTTGGACACATAAAATCCGACACGGTATTGCATCATCATATACGAACGAATGTGGATGCTTAACCCGAGAAGAGAGAAAAAAATAATATAAAAAAGTCATGAATCGTGTAAATATAGGATATTTACACCCCCACCTCTCGCTCATTAAGTTTTTAGAATTTCTAAGTAAAGGGATGAGAAAGAATTATGAAATTTGATATTTGTACCCCCTAAAAAAAATTGTAATTGATCACAAGAAGATTTCAAACATGTAAATGTTGTGTTTGAATTATAATACCCAATTGCGTAAAAATGACTTTTTTTAGGGATGCGTAAAAATGACTTAAACCGTTAAAATGTTATAACTTAAACGTATAGACATTAAATAAGTAGTTAATTCCAGTTCAACCATGACTTGGCCATTGTTTGGATGTGCGGTGGAGGCATGATTTTCATCTCCCAAGGCAAAATTAAACGTGATATTGTGATGCTAATATTTATGACTTCTCAGTAAATGCACGTCTACTCTCGCTAACGCACAAACAAACGGGCAATTAATCGGCCGTGGCTAGTTTTTCTCAAAAATCCAAAAAATAAGCAGTATTTTGGACATGAGTATTATTTTTCCCACCCTATGCCTTTCCTCGCGCGCCCTATTTTTTTTTTCCAATTTTACCCATAGTCCGGATTTCGTATTCCGGAATGAATTGTTTAGTATTTTTCAGATGATTCCGGATTTTAAAATCCGGAATAGTATTTTAGCAGAACTTTTGCAATTTTAAGCTCTACAATTCGTAAAATAAAATGCGAATAAAATAAAAAACAGAAATAAAAAGACACAAACATAAAAACAACTCATTTTATTAAGAGATTAATTAGAATACTCTGACAGTGTAAAACCACTTTACACTGTCAACCAATTAAAACCATTCATTAAGACACATCAGCTAAGTATTAAAATAGAAAAAATCAAATAAAATCTGGGATAATAATTATCATCACTCCAACTTTAATCTTTTACGGTTTTGATACAATTTCTTAGAATGTTTTAGATCAAAATGAATCATCATTAAAAAAAAAAAACTAGCTTGATCAACAAAAAAGAAACCAGAAAAACATGAGGTTATGGCATAAAAGGATATCATCGTCAAAAACTTCCCAATCAAAATTACTTGGTTCATGCTCTCAAACTCTTATTAATACTTCCTATCTGCCACTATTACAATGATCCAACAAAATTACAAAGAAAGCAACCATTTGTCGTGAATCGAATTGAGAAATTGTATCCACCATTAAAGCTTGGTATGAAAGGTGAAAGGATTAAGTAGCATTCTGAGTATCTATCTAAATGAGATTGAATCAAAATTGTAAAAAATTAAACGTGGAGTGATGGCTATTCGTTACCCAGATTGTATTTGATTTTTTTCCTATTTTTAACATGTAGCTTACATGTCTTAATGGATGATTTTAATTGGTTGACAGTGTAAAGTTGTTTTACACCGTCAGAGTATTCTAATTAATCTCTTTTATTAATATATGAACAATACATTACAATAATTTTCAAGCTTTTTAAGCTTATTACATAAGATCCTAAATCTATTTCTAATCTCCTAAGAGCCTAACCACTGCTATGTGATAGGACATAGCAGTAGTTTGGCTATTGGAGGAAAACCGGAGGAGGAGGGAAGAGGAGGGCGGGAAGAACCACACTGGTGCTCAGACTTAAGCCCAGGCAGGCGAAGCTAAGAACGACACTGACCCACATGACCCTCAGATGAACCGCACTTCTTTGCAGCGCGGTTCCATCCTCATTGACCGTTCATACAAACCCTGAAAGTTTTCAACGAGGCCCTTTATCTATGAAAGGCCAACGATGGAAAACCATGGTTGTAGAAGGAAGAAGAGAAGGAGAGGATGGTGTGAGAAATGGTGGGGTTTGGAAGGGTATTTATAGGGAGGGGTGGGTCAAAAACGGTTGGGAGGCATTAAATTCAGTCAAAAAACGTGGTAAAACACGTTTTTTTTGACTTGACCACTGACAAAAACGTGTGGTGCAGACCACCGGCCATGACACTGATGCGTTCCGGAATATACAATCCAGAATGCACCTTTGGTTTCCGGAATATACTTTCCGGATTAATGCGATAATGGTGAAGGAGCGAAAAGTTAGCACTTCCTGTAGGGCTAAGGACATTCCGGAATGTAAAATCTGGAACGCTTCAGCATTGGATTCTTTTGAAAGAGAGCCATTTATTTGGGTTTGGACGATTACAACCACTAACACGTTTTCATTGACTGTATTAATGACCTAGGACTTGTTTAAGGCTATAAATAGGCTTCCATCTTCAACAAATACCTCCACTCTTCACTTCACCTCTTTTCTTCAATTTTCTTCAAATGTTTTTAGTTTTTTTAGGGGTGTCGCTGGTGTCATGGTCATTTTTGACCATTCCTATGAACCCTGCAATAGCATTTCAGCTTGTGTGGGGTTCATATAACGGTCAACAGAGACCCTTGACATCAAAGAAAGACACAAAAAAAGCACAACATCTGGTCCGGATTTAAGTTTCCGGAAATCACTAACAATATGGTCCGAATTATATAATCCGGACTAGGGGTATTTTTGGAAATTTTGCAGGGCGCGCGAGAAGGCAGTTGGGTGGGAAAAGTAAAACTCTTTGGACATTTCTCTTTAATTAACCCTACCAAACATAAATAGCCCAAATAGAACATATGTTAAGCCCAATACAGCAACATCCACTTCCAGACAAAACCGCGTCATCCTCTCTCGATTTTATAATTTGTCCTAACAGCCTGGTTTGAATTTCTCTCACACAGCAAAACATCCCCGCCAAATTACATATATACCCATCCCACTTCCACAACCCCCACTCTCTTCTCCATAACTTCCACAAGGACATAACCGTAACTCCATCTTCCCCATCATTTCCCATCACCGTTACCGTAGCAAAACCACCACCACCGTTAACCAAATCCCTCCATTCCCCAAATCAGATCCAAACAAACAAACAAACCCTAACCCTAATTCCCAATTCACAAAATCCCCAAATCGAATTTCACTAATTCGATTCGATATGGGCGATTTCAACCTCGCCCTTGTGATCGTCGCCATTGTTGTATGTGTAATCGTCTTTCTCGTCAATGTGTATCTTCTCGTGAATTATCAGCATCCTGATGATGTTAATCAGGCTTATTTTCCTAAATTTGTTGTTGTTTTGGGATTATCGGTTGCGGCGATTTCGATATTGATGCTTCCGGCCGATGTGGCGAATCGGCAAGCTTGCCGGCATGCTATTTATAACGGCGCGTGTAATCTCACGCTCCCGATGAAGAATTTGTGGCTTGCGGTTTATATTATCGATGCTATTCTTGTGTTCTTCGTCATTCCTTTTGCAATGTTCTATTATGAAGGAGACCAGGACAAGTAGGTTGTTTATGTTTTGGTGAAGATTTAAAAAAATGTTTTTTTTTTTGTTTTGTTTTTTGAATTTGAAGTGTTTTTGGTGTTTGTGGAATTTGATTGCAGGAGCATTGGTAAAAGGATTAAGAGTGCATTGATGTGGATGGTGTCGACGGCTGTAGTTTGTGCTCTTGTTTTGGGAATTTTGTATGGTATGGATCATCTGATCTTTTGTTTGATTTTGAACTATGTATTGCTCATTTTTCTCTTACTATGTTTGTCTCAGTTGAAGTGTATTTTCAAGGATAAAGAGGATTATGTGAACCCTGATTGGATTTGTTTGAAAATAAAATGTGGCGTTCGAGTGATTAATGCATTTGGGTCAATAATTGGAACTAGATATCGAGTGAGACTTGGTACATTATCTGGGTTTTTTCTGGGAAGGAAGTAAATTTTAGTAGGGTTTTCTAGAGCATTGCAGGTGTGTTGGGCATTGTGGTTCTTAGTTTAGTGAATGAGTCTTGGGCTAGGTGCTCAGTTTGGTGACAGGATTAGGGAATTGTGGTGACAGTGTGTGGCAGGGTTGAAAGACCATACTGTAGCTTCGCAAATTCCGTGGCAAAAGGCCATTGAGACATGAGAATTTAGATGCGGCGTGATTTCAACACATAACTAAACATATTGGTGACAGGATTAGGGAATTGTGGTGACAATGTGTGGCAGGGTTGAAAGACCATATTGTAGCTTCACAAATTCCGCGGCAAAAGGCCATTGAGACGTGAGAATTTAGATGCAGCGTGATTTCAACACATAACTAAACATACGCTAGGAAGATCATGGGAAATGGGAAGTTATTTGTGTCTGCTTTAGTTGTTAATATTGGGTGTTAGCCTGTTAGGAATAGATTGAATTTGTTTGACGGCTGTTTTAGTACAGTTGCCTCTTAATATGGAAAAAGTAAGTGTTTTTGGGTGAGTTAGTATAATAGAAGTGGAGTAAGAATGTAGATTAGTTTTCAAATATTGCTGATTTTAAAGGAAGTGATGCTCAACAAAAAATTTGTTATTTATGACTAGTTTTTGGTGATGGATTAATAAAATTAGTGGTTTAATATGAGGTTTGTTTGATTGTAATTTTATTGTGTGGTTATTTAATAGGGCTTGTTGGTAAGGTGGATTTTACTGTTAGGCATCTCTCTTCATCGACAGAAGCATTTCCTGGCTCATGGGGACTCAATAGTGGTAACCCATGTGTTGGAAATGGTGTCCATCAGGTATTTTCCTCCTGTAATAGTTTATTATTTTTCTACTTCTGTTATTTTCAGAAGTACTATTTTGAATTTTTATTCTTACTCATTTTGGTATTCTGTCCTCTTTGTCCTTAACAGTGCTCTGCATACTCTGCTAGTCCTTCATCAGAGAAAACATGGACCATGCGATCAACCTTTCCTGAATATGTTGTGGCTCTTGCTACTATCGTTGGATCTGTGCTTTTTGCTGTAAGTTCATCATTCATAAAATAAAACTTATTTATAAAACCTGCTTCATATTCAGCATAGGTTAAGCTTGCTTGTAATACTCTGATTAACATTATTATATTAGTGAATGCTACAACTCTCCTGTAATGTTTATCAATTAGAATTTTATGTTGTTATATTCTCTTTACGGAATGATATTGTGTTAATTTTCTAGATATAAAATTACTGCACTCAAGAAGCAGTCTCTTGTTATGATTTACATAAGCCTTCCGTAGCGCATTATATTAAGTACTAGTTTTTCTATTCATGACATTAACCATTGTGTTCTCACTATTCAATCCAGATATTTGGTGGTGTTGGTATTGCTTGCCTTCCACTTGGACTTATATTTTCATTTATCCGGCGTCCAAAGGCTGTTATCACTCGCTCACAGTATATCAAGGTGATATATGTTGTTACTTAAATAGTTATATTAAGTTGTTGTTTATATGTACAATTCTTTAATGATATGGCATACGATATTTATGATGCGGTTGGATATTGCAGGAAGCAACCGAACTTGGTAAAAAAGCAAAAGAATTGAAGAAAGCAGCTGAGTCACTCCATCAGGAAGAAAGAGGTGGTGCAAAGGGTAGAAAACATCGTAAAAATGTTAAAGCAGTAGAAAAGGTAAGGAAGTGTTGGCGATTTATCATTAGCTTTTATTGCGTTATTTTTAGGTGGATATCCTTGTTGGCTTGGGCTTTTGAAAGAATAATAATTTAACACATACAGTTGAAGTTTGGGAAAGAAATTGTACAGTTACTGAAGTGTTCATAGGCAGTGTTGTGGTTCTAATAATTTGCTTATCGAAAATAATTTTTCAGGAGTTGTATCAATTAGAAGAAGACGTGAAGCTTCTTGAAGAGATGTATCCACAAGGGGAAAAGGTCGTTATTCAGATTGCTTACTTTTTAACTTCCTGGCATAATCAATGTGTAATGTTTTCCCTGCTAACTGATCCTGCATGAATGCAGGCTGAGACATCATGGGCACTAACAGTTCTTGGTTATCTGGCGAAACTTGTTTTGGGAATTCTAGGGTATGCAATGATACACAACAATAAAAGTTGCTATGATTCATATAAATGCATGATGCTTTCTTACATTATAGCAGTGCATAGTTTTACAAAGATTGCTTTGTTACGCAGGTACGATTCCCATGTAATATCTAACCCAAGTTTTCGAATTATTTGACAGGCTGATTGTTTCAGTAGCATGGATTGCTCATATTATTATCTATTTATTAATTAATCCTCCCCTTTCTCCTTTCCTGAATGAAGTTTTCATCAAGCTAGATGATATCTGGGGTATGTTGGAAATTGGAATGCGCATTCTAGCTTTTCTATATGTTCTCTTTCCTCAGCTATGTATAATTACTGATTTGTGTTATGCTGATTTTAATAGGTCTGCTTGGCACAGCCGCGTTTGCATTTTTCTGCTTCTACCTTCTCCTTGCCGTGATTGCTGGTGCCACGATGCTTGGGTTGAGACTAGTGTTCATCACCATACATCCCATGAAGTAATTCAAATGTCCCGTCACTTTCATCATTTTATTTTCTGTTTTGGGCGTTTTAATGCATTTTACTCATAATTCAATGTGAACATGCCTCTTGCAGGTGGGGAGCAACTCTCATGAACTCTTTTCTGTTTAATGTGGGCCTTATCCTTCTTTGTTCCATTAGGTCAGTATAATCTGTACCTTCAATTCCAAGTATACTATTATGTTTATATAATCTAAACTCTATAACTCAGAGCATGGTAAAGTTTTTAATATTGCTTTATTTTTCTTTAGCTACATATAAAATATAAAGAGTTTCGGAAGAATGAAATTTATATAATATAAAGAGCTTCGGAAGAGTGAAATTCAAAATGGTGATGATACTGTTGGGCTTTGATTTCCCCCTTTTGAATTTTAAAATTTATAAGTGGCAAAAGGAATTTGCTTGATTAATTGTTTGACTAGTATTACTAGTGTTTTGTAGTGTTGCAAACAGTGTTCTACATAGTTAAGGCGCTTGTGTTTCCGTGATAACGCCATGCTGCATCAACCTTGCTGAAAGTTTTGTTGTTTTACCTTTTCAGTGTGATTCAGTTTTGCTCCACGGCATTTGCCTACTATGCACAAGCAACTGCAGCCCAGGAAATATTTGGTCACACTTTGCAGTCTCTTCGTGGAATTAAATATTTGTACAAGTGAGTTAAGCTGGATTTCTCGTTTCTTCTGCCTCTTCTTCCCTGCACTTTTACTGGCAGAGTTGTACCTTATTTTGGTAACTAGTAACTAGTAAATTCAGACCACACGGTGACAAGCCTTATTATTTTTCCATCTTCCCATTTGATAAAAACCCATATTTTTAATTGAAGTCCTTTATAAAACCTTGCTTCAAAACCAAAATCGACAAACAATAATATCTAATAGAAGGCTGTCGTCAGACATGTACAGTAAAAATTGGCATGACATGTTTTAATCAAAAGGCCAGTAGAACTTATTTCTATTTATTTATCTTTTAGAAGTAGTCTCTATGATGCCCAAATTGGTTTAGTTTTTGACTATTGTCTATTATCTGTGGTGATATTATGACTTACTGGTTATCACATTACAGGTACAATGTATTTCAATATGCATTTGTTATTTTGGCCGCCTTGACCTTTGTGTACTATGCTGCCGTTGTAAGTTTATCTCAGAAAAGGATCTTCCCCCTTCTTTTTTATGCATTTTACTATTCTTGCTGATACTAAAAGATTTTCTATTTGAAATTATCAGGGATGGAGAAGAAAAAAGCCTAGCGGCAGGTTCCAATTGTCTACATGAGGCGTGGCTTAGCCCTCAGGAGTAGCCTCTGAAAGTAACCGTTTTGGAATTTCTTATCTCGTCATATCCTTCCTTCAGTGGTTTTTATCCTTGGATATGCTTTGCCTAGATTTGTTTCATGTTGAGAGCTATAGGGTAAGCTGATCTTCATCTGAGTAGAATCATTTTATGCACTTGACTCATTAGTTGGGTGCTTGAGCTGCAACTTTGGGTCATTGCTTCTTTTGCCGCCCTTGTATGTATCATGACTTTCTTTGTCTGATTTGTGTTATTCACTTTGTTCAATATATATGTAATTAAATGTAACGTTGCGTGCACGAAATTGTACTTGATTCCCACAAGACTATATGAGGTTATGCAATCCTTGCCAAAGAGAAAATTGTAAGAGCAGTTTTTAATTTTATTGTTACGTTTTTTGTTCAGGTTTGTGTAGCTCATTCTTTGTGTAATATATTTCCAATGATATGAACTAGTAGACCTTCAGAATGTGCATTACCGTTTTCAAGTCTTTCATTGAAAGTTGATTACATTTTTTTTACATTGTTGATATTTTTCTAATTTCTAATAATGTATAACGTAACATCAATCAACAATCATGTTAAAGTTGTCACTTATCAAATTTCAATTTCTTTTGTTCTTGCCGTCCGCCCTTACTAACAAGATATTTTATTTGAATGAGAATTTGAATTGAAGATTTTTTTTTCCCCTAATATATTGAGCAATTATAATGTCTCTTAATGGACTCAATTCTGTAGTTAGAAAAGGGATGAAGAACAATTTCTCTATTTAACTAAGGGTTAATAGGCCTTTATCCCCCTGTAAAAAAAATTTGTCAGATTCCGTCCTTGTAAAAAAAAAATTGTTTTAGAATCCTCTTCAGTTATCTAATTCTGTTAATAAACCCACTACAACTAGATTGCAGCAAGATTCAACAACCCTTTCCAAACATAGATTTTAAACTGATTCTTGGGCATGAAGCAAACCAGGCTTTAGTGAAGTAGTACTATCTCCACTCAGATAGTAGGAGCCATGATGAATAAATGAATTTTCATTCGCAAGTAAATGACATGCCATTGTCCACTCTCCCTAGTCATGTTCAAAGGTGCTGATACCACATTACACTTAGAACAACTTGAGTCCACATCACACTTTTAGAATACGTTATGGAGGCTTTGACCAACAGACATCTTCATGCTGAATTACAACAACTGCGTTTGCTTAATCCTGGTCTATTCCCCAAGAGCTTCTTCCTTCGCCCCGGAGATCACTCACTTTTTTTTGGTGTTAACACTCCGATTTAGGAGAAGAGGGTCGTTTCATTATAGCTTAATCAATAATTGTCCAATCCATGATTTGAACTTGGGTTCTCCCAAACGATTTATTCTTTGGCGAAACACATTAATAACGTGAGCCTTTGGCGGAACACATTAATAACGTGAGCCTAATGGTTTGGTTCGAGGAATACTGGCTTTGCTTTAACTATTATGCATTTCAAATGTTTTTCATTTCTATTTTATGTTTTAGAGGCTCCAAAAAATCACAACAATTAGGCATTTCCTAGAGGCTTCAACTAAGGGACATTTTGTCCTTGGTATAAGAGACAGAATAGTTTATTTATATTTGTAAATCCGATTTGCATAATAGGTAACAAGCTCCAATATAAAACAATAACTCATTAGTATAAGAAACGAAGTAATTAATTATAAAAAAATTCCTAAACCCAACTTGCATAATAGGTAATAGAAGCTCCAACAAAAAATCATTTTGGCTCCAAGTTAACTATGAGATTGTTAATTCAGTTAATAACTCGTTATAAACGATGAATTTCACTAATTCAACTGTCAAATCAATCGTCCTTATTGAGTAAACCATCTCCACAAATTTTATAAAATTTTCAAACTATTTGGTAAATAATTTCAAATTAACGCATAATAAACTTTTATAAAACATAAGTAAATATCAGTGGTTAGATTACCCGGTTAAGAAACGTCAGAGATTACCCGGTTAAGAATTTCAGTTTATATTAAACTTTGTGTGCTTAATAATAAATAGAATATAACAATAATCAACATTTAAATTAGTAAAATTCATTGTTTGTATTGACTTATTGAATGGAGTAACTCGATTCATTAACTTCTAAAGTCAACAGGTCCCCACTATATATTTTTTATGATTTAAAACCATGTATAATTTTAACCAAAAACATAAAATATAACCATGATATGGTTACACCTACATGTATAACAACCGGCTCAATTAAAGCACAATTAGAGTCGTCCCCCTGAATTTCGTTCGGTTGATAGAACAATGCACTAATACACATGATTCAAAGTTCGAACTTAGAATACTTAATTTATGGATTATAATAACTAAACTATTTGAAGAAATAAAACACACACTACTCATATGATGAAAAACAAGATCAAATACAAATATTAGCATGTAAGATGTTGTTTGATTTGTCTCGATGTATATTTTCAAAATAACAAATTTTTATAATTTTTTTATCATATATAATTAAAGATATTAATGATCAAAGTTGCGTATTGACATATGTGCATTGATTGACTGCGACATGTATTTTGAAACGGAGAGAGTACCATATTAGGCCCAACAACTGGCACAACTTAAGCACAAACAAAATCAAATTTCACCACTCACATAGTGAATAACCACGATCAAGTCATGATCACCCATTTATTATTGAACAAGTAAAATTGAAGACTACCATATTTCCCTAAGGATCCTTGAATTTGGGACGTAAGTCTACTCCCACTCTTTGTCGTGAGGGAATGGAATATTGGAGATATTAATAGTTGACGTTCCATCAGGATGAACTAGATCATATGGTGAATCTTCTCCAAACTCAACTGGCATTGTCTTCCAGTATAGACTTGGTTTCCATTCTGCTTCTTTTATGACCTTCAATATTTCCTTTAACACCATTTCACTCCCCTCAGCAGAGAAATGTTTCCCATCACTAAGAAACAACCAAACCACCTAATTAAATTATTGAAATGTAGATTTGATTTTTTAATTTAGAGACATACATATACGAAAGCATACTTACATGAAGCAAACTTCTTTCCAATCTTCTCTTCTCTGAATTAAAGACCACAAATCAATTGCCTTGATGTTCATAGCATCACACATCTGTAAAAGTGCATCTGAATATATTTTATGAACATCATTTGTCTTTGTTGCTTTCCCGAATTCATCACTGGATTCATCACAACAATTTGTTTATATATGGCATAAGTTAGGATTTAGTAATGTCACAGGTTCTAGAATTTTTGCAAAACAATCTTAAACGAACAAAACTTATCATATGGTAGTCTTTTTTTTTTCTTTCGGTAAAGTGTAAAAAAAAAAACAGCAAACCAAATGTAGTAATTACATGTTGCCTTTTATTTGCGTGTCACTGACGGGAGGACAACTGAGGAATATAAGGCGAGTCTTCGGTGAATTTATCTGTCAAGATCATAGGATAAATACTTAAAAAAAAAAAAAGATCAAAGGATAAATATTGAATTTTATGTATAAGATGTACAATAATTTCTTGACAGGTGAAAAATCTCATTGGTGTTTTATTTTACCAAATTAGTGTAGTTGAAAAAGATACTATCGAAGTATGATAAGTCATATATGACATGTTCGACTACACTAATATTTAAGGTAAAAAAAACTCATTTAATCCATATGATAATAACAATTAAGATAGGAAAGTGAAACTCCAGTTTAACAATTTTTACCTTTAAATGGTTAGCAATCTTGCTCATATTTTGTATGTATTCCTCCAATGGTACATGAGGACCAAGGCCACTTGGATGAGGAAAATGAGAATCATTACCACCAAAGTAGACAATGGCCAATGCTGGTTGCTCAATGGTATTCTGTTTTAGAGATGACCAATACCACAAGGGTCAATCATTGTCAACAAAATTTTGTAATCACATGCATTCAGATATAAACAAAAACTTATGTGTTATGTGAATCTTATTCAGCAAGATCATTATAGTATGTTCAATACCATGTAAATCAATATAATATTCTCAATTTGACAAATAAAAAACCACTCATTAAAAAATTGAGATAATGCCTTAAAAATTGCACAAGGACAATACTTGTAGATCAAAAAAGTGAAATTAAGCTTAGGGTAAAATATTATTGCCGAGGAAAGAAGGTAAAAAATTTGAATTACATGAAGAGTGCCACAATCGGATTCTCAATACCTTAGGAAAAATATCATCCACAACTTGTAGACCACGCCTTGAATTCCAACCAGCGTATCCCCGCAAAACTATATCAACCTACATCAAATTAATGTACAATTATATTCCCATAAAGGCACTAGTAAAGTAATAAGATTTTATTTATTTTTTTTAATGAAAATATCAGCATGAGAGGATGACATCTAACATCTACAAAGATTTCTTGTCTGTAGACGAAAACAAACACCACTTAAATCTCACACACACAACTATGAGATATTGGATTCAAAATTTAAGTGAAAGTGGCCGACCTAAATACCGACATTACAAGTTGAGTTTGCCCTTATGAACCACAAAGGGATTTATATTTAGCTATATATTTTCTCAAATAGTACTTATAAAAAGAGATGGACGTTACTACGGTTTAAAGAGGAAGAAAGAGTACCTTACGAGCGTACAAGTGAGCAAGCGTAGCTCCCCAACCTTCAGCATAATGATTGTATTGAACAATGGAAGAACCAAACAACACAAATTTAGGCCTCATTGCTCCTAACTTGTCTTTTTTTCAATAAACACAGAGATACAAATGATGCGAGACTATGCATCATGAGGCAGAGATTTATACATGTAGATATTAGTTTTTTACAAGCCATGTTTTAATTTTTTATAAGCCACGTCAACCTTAATTTATTAGTAGTTTTTCAATAAAACTGGGCTTATGATCTATACAGATAGTTATTAATTTTTTATAGACATTTTTATTTTGTTGACGTTACGTTTATCATGGAAAGCCAGCTACGACCTTAATTTATATGTAGTTAATTAGTTTAAGCATCAAAGCTATTGTGATTAATAATTCATTCAAAGAGTCTCCGTGAATTTAGCTCAGTTGGCAAGGACAATGCATAAAATATGCAAGGTCCGAGGTTGAACCCCAGACACCACAAAAAAAAAAATCATCCAAGGAAGTCAACCAACGCCAACTCGCCAACTTCAAACATTTGTTGTCTATGAATTTAGTATTCTCCTACAAACATTTAAATATAGGAGAACATAGGCGCTGATACCACATTACACTCAGTGACGGAGCTAGGAATTTTATCGAGCATGGGCAAAAATTTTGATCGAAAATTCACATGCGACATAATATATAAATATTCATAAATCGAAATAAAAGAGGTTCGTCATTTTGTTGATAAAAGTACAATTTGAAATAAGAGAGATGAAACATAACTTGTCAATAGTGTGCTAAATAAAATTAGGAGGTAAATGCCCTTTCCAAGACCTCTTTGCGATGAATGTTCGAATAATATCAACATCATCAAATGACTTGAATATCTCTCGCTCGATGTAACATATCATCAAGTCATTGAACCACACATCGTTGATCATGTTGGTAACAATTCTTTCTCATGGGCTTATAAGATTATTTTACCTGCTCATTGACATGACTTGATAACTGGTGTACTTCCAACTTTTGTTGATGTTGATAATAGCTTTGGTGCACCCGCTATTATTGAAGATCCACAAATTAGAAGTTAAAATTTGATTAATTATGCCATGTTGTAGAAGTGATTGTAAGGTTTTTTTTTTATGTATAAAGTGATTGTAAGTTCTTTTATGTATGAAGTGATTATTACCATAAATTAAATGAGCAATGGAGTGTATATATATATATATATATATATATATATATATATATATATATAGATTTTGATTTATGTGAGTATTGAGTATTTTTGTGAGTATTGAGTATTGGTTTGGGTCAATGGTATAATAGTTCATCGTTAGGGAGAATTATTCTAGTTAAGTCACTTCAACAATTTATTCTAAAAATTGATTATAGTAATCGATTTCAAATTCCAATGATATTAATTATAATATTTTATTATATTGATTAAATTAATTTTAGTTGTAATTTTATGAATTATTAATCTTTAGAATTTATAGTAGAATATAAAAAAAAAAAAAAAACAATGATAAGTTTTAGTGACAGCCAAACTGTAGGTAGAGGTCCATAATTCATTTTAAAATGGTGTCCTTAGAATTACCTACGTTTTTTCCGTAGGTAAATGTGAAAAACATGTAGTGACAGCCATTTGGCAATGACAGACAGATTTAGCTACGGAAATTTGCCTATAGTGACGGATTTTGGCTGTCACTATAAGTCAAATTTCTTGTAGCGATACAAAGAAAGTATCGGTTGAGCCCGGGCATGTGCCCAGGCTAGCTGGGCCCTAAAAAGGCCCCTGATTACACTTTAGAACAACAACTTGAGTCCACATACCACATTAATCTTGGTCTATTCCCCAAGAGCTTCTTCCTTTGCCATGGAGACCACTCTTTTTTTTTGGGTGTTAACCCTTCGGGTTTAGGAGAAGAGGGTTCATGTAATCCACAATTCGATTGTGACACAAGTATAATTTGGTCAACAATTGTTCCACCAAGGATTTGAACTTGGGTTCTCCAAAACAATTCATTCTTTGATGAAACACATTAACAACTTGAGCCTAATCGCTTAGTTTGAAGACTATTTACTTTCATTTCTATTCTATTTTCTAGAGCTCCAAAAAATCACAACAATTAAGCATTTACTAGAGGCGGGACATTATTATTTTTTTTTTAATATTGAGGCGGGACATTTTGTCCTTGGTATAAGAAACAAAGTAATTTATTTATATTTGTAAATCCAATTTGCATAACAAGCAAAAAAGCTCCAATATAAAACAATAACTCATTAGTATAAGAAACGAAGTAATTAATTATATAAATTTCTAAACGCAACTTGCATAATAGGTAATAGAAAAGCTCCAACAAAAAACCAATTTGGCTCCAAATTAACTATGAGATGGTTAATTCGGTTAATAACTCATTATAAACGATGAATTTCATTAATTTAACTGTCAAATCAATCGTCGTTATTGAGTAAATCATCTCCACAAATTTTATAAAATTTTCAAACTATTTGGTAGTCCATTAAATAATTTCAAATTAACGCATAATAAACTTTTATAAAACATAAGTAAATATCGATGGTTAGATCACCTTTTTTTTTGACATAGATTACCCGGTTAAGAATTTCAGTTTTTATTAAACTTTGTGTGCTTAATAATTGTAGACCAAGATTTCGGGTGTCAAGCCATTGATTGGACTTGAACCTTCAATCTACCGGACTTGCTCGATTTTATTCTTGGGAAGGGAAAAAGAGATTGAAAAACCCTTTTTGGATCCGGGGGTCGGTTACGATTCGGGAAGGTGTTAGGCACCCGCGTCGTTCACGGTACTCCGTGAGAACCTCTTTCTAACTTTATTTTTATTTGGAAAATTATTGCTTAAAGTATAAGTGAAAGAATGGAGGGAGAAGAAGTTGGAGTTTTTGGTTATTTTTATTTGATCGATTTGAAAGGATTAAAGCCTCTGCCTACGTACCCTTAAAAGGGATCAAAACCGTCGTAGTTCTCTCTTATAAAAATATTTTTGTGGGTTAGGTTGATTTTAATTTTTTTTTTGAAAATGATTTTGAGAAGGGTTGCGAGACCTCAAAGGTATAGAAGAATAAAATGGAAGTGAGGTTGTTTCATTTTATTTGCGAAATTTAGTCTAAGTTTGATTAAGGTTCAATTTAGGAATTTGATTAAGAAAATAAAGGGGAAATCACTTGGATTTGGATCCAAGGTTTATTAAGAAAATGATTTGACTTTTGCTCATTGAGTTTTAGGATAAAAAGGTTTTACTAAACTAACGGTAAATTAGCGTAACGATGCGAAAGGTAAAGCAAGCATAAATAAAATGGTGTAGTGTCGGTGCTTGTGTCGGTGTGTGCAATTACTAAGCTATTACATACCATTCCTAAATGCAAAGCCCACAACAAATTACATCATTCCCCTAATTATACACACTAAGAAATTATGGGGCTTTGCAATAGGAAAAAAAAGAATAGATACCAAAATTTAAAGCAAGCATGATTAAATGAGATATAGAGAAAGTTAAAAGCATCAAATACTAAAATGCAATGCAATGATGTTGAGAAAATTTTAGCAAGGCATAAAATAAAGCAAGATGCACATGTGAAAAATGCACAAGACATTAAAAGAATGCATGATATGGAGAAAGCCTATACGAGTTATAACACAGAAGCTTGGTTCACAATCAGACTTATATAAATGCACAATGCATGGTGTAAATTCTTCCAAAAACTACATAAATTAGAGAGTAAAAAGATGCGTGATGTAAAAAAAAGTTATTTAAATGAACTTAAAAGATAAAGATGCATGATATATAAAAAACAATTCCAGACCTAAAGAAATGAATGTATCAAAGGGTTAATGTGCTAAGATAATAAGTGAAACAAAGTGAAATAAGGCATGCCACCGAGGAGGATAAAATAACAAGAGCCCAGATAAATTTGTCATGAAATAGGGGGTACAGTTAGCAACAAACAGGTGTAATCAACAAAACAGTAGAAACAGCCAATAACACAAATGGGCCCGAAGCAAGGATCCAGTGGGCTGAAGGGTGAACCGGTTCGGTTCAAGCCTGGACCGGTTCACAGGCGAACCGAACCGGTTGACCACTCCTATAAACACCCAGCACCGGTTTTTATCACCATTTTTAACATGATTTTCTCTCACTAACACAACAAAACTCTCTCTCCTCTCTCTAAAATAGCAGATCGGAGAAGATGAAGGTGGCGGTGCCGGAGCAGCTCCGGCGCGGTGGTCCGCCGTAGCGCCGCCGCGTCGGAGATTTCTCCTTCACTTTTTTTTAAATTTTTTTTGGATTTAAACATTCTCCTTCTTCTCCTCTACTCAAGTCTCACCATAGTTTTTGAAAACAAGCATGAAATAAGCCTAGATCTAGAAAAAACTTTATTCACAAAACACAAATCAAACATTGCTTCAAACCGTCATATGAATATAAGACAGTATAGATCGAAGAAAAGTAAAGAAGGAAACCGAGTTACCTTCTTTGAGATCGGAGGAAAAACGACGGGAAAAGCTTCCAAGTTATTTCTGCTCCTTCCTTTTGCTTCGACTCACGAACTGCTCTTTGTTACTTCCTCACGTTCTGGCTGTTAATGAAAATTTGAATCCTCACGTTCTGGCTGGTAATGAAATTCGAACTGTTGTTGTGGATTCAGACTCGGTGAATCCGAGTTTATGGAAGTGTGAATAGATGTCGAAAATGGCTTTTGATTATGAATTTGAGTTTAGTTCCGTTGTTGTTTGATGATGGAGTATGAAAATAATTACTGGAAAACATTTTGAACATTCATCATGTTCTTGAGTTTTTGTGTGATTTTGGGTGTTTGATTCTGGGAAGAGAAAAAAAAATGGAAATTAGGGTTTCTAGATTGGAGGCTGCGGCTGCTGAGTCTGTGTACCGTGATTGGTCCCCGACTACTGTGCAATAAATGACTGCTACTTATACTGCTAGAATTAGGGTTCTGCAGGTACTGAACTGATGATGTGTCCCAGATGCTTTGGACCAATATACCCTTGCTTGGGTCAGACTTGAAATAAATTTGGACCATGGACTAAAAAGGACATTAAAAAAGAGAAATAGAACAAAAACACTTCTAAAAGGAAACTAAAAAAAACGTGACATTAAAAGGATATTAAAAATGAAAATGGAAACAAAATACAATTAATAAAAACATGAAACAAAAAAGGAAAATAAAATAATGAGAATTAATAAAGATAAAGGTAATATAAGTGAATTAATAAAAAGTAAAACTTGTCCCTTTCGGAAACCAAATGAGGTATTTTAAAACACCTCCCTGCCAAAATTCCGTCTGAAAAGACGAAATTACTTGGCGTTTAAAATACCAATAAAAATTTAAAAAGTGGTCAAAATTTGGGGTATGACAGATGCCCCTATTTAAGTTTCTTCGTCACGAAGATTTGAAAGAAGACTTTTAAATCGATGGGTCGAAGAGACTTAAATACTAAGTACACCGAATTTTGACCAGTCGAAAAGCTGAGAATGCGATGAATACAATGATATGAATGCATGCGATGCGAGTATGAATGCAAAGACGACGGAAATAAACTGACTGGGGAACAAACTTGATAATCATCACTGGGGAGAAAAGACTGTCTATTACCGACTTCCGTGGTAAAGACGAACATACAGAAGATAAAGCTTGAACACATAAAGCTCAGACGGAAGATAAAGGTTGGACCGAAGATAAAGCTCAGACGGAAGATAAAGCTTGAGACGGAAAATAAAGCTTAAGACGGAAAGTAAAGCTTGTCCATTACCAACAGCCCGTGGTAAGGACGAAAGTACAGAAGATAAAGCTTGTCTATACCGATTAGTATTGACAAAGTGATTATTGGATGGGATCTACCACTTGAACACAAGCTGATTGGTGACATTTATGAATTAAACACTTTGAGGATGACCTTTTTATGTATTGGATTAGTGACGCCTTTTGAACACAAGTTGGGGACGACATATTAAGGGAATGACAGGTAAACACAAGCTGTCCGTGGTTTGGGACTGACCTTTTGAAGCAAAATAAATGTTTGCGAGAATCCACTCGGCTTTTGATGAAAGGTTTGCGAGAATCCACTCGGCTTTTGATGAAGGGTTTGCGAGAATCCACTCGGCTTTTGATGAAAGGTTTGCGAGGATACACTCGGCTTTTGATGAAAGGTTTGCGAGGATACACTTGGCTTTTGATGAAAGGTTTGCGAGAATACACTCGGCTTTTGATGAAAGGTTTGCGAGAATACACTCGGCTTTTGATAAAAGTTGGCCAGAATCCACTGGGCTTCATAAGAGTTTTGCGAGAATCCACTCGGCTTTTGATAAGTTTGCTGGAATCCACCGGGCTTGGTAAGAGTTCGCCGGAATCCACTGGGCTTACAGTGAATGACATCTCTGGACCAGACACACTGGGGTAGACGCTTTTATGAGATACAGTTGAAATAAGACACGAGGTGGTAAATGCAATGATATTTTGTATGCATGCAATATGTGTATGAATGTTTATATGCATGAATATATGTATGAATGAATGTATGAATGTATGACTGTATGAATGTATGACTGTATATGACAGGTGAACTTGATGAAACAAAAGAGGATAGGTAAGATGAGAGATGGACTGACACCGCAGTACAAACACTCGGCAATCTTCATTGGGGATAACATTATTGGAGATGAGTTAAACACTATCAGGGTAAAGCTCATACTCAGACCACTGGTGGGGGAACAACCCATAACCGCACCACTGAAGGGAGAATGCCCCATAATCAAACCGTTTGGAGACAGAATGCCCCATAATCAAACCACTTGAGGGGAGAAAGCCCAATAATCAATCCTCTTGGGGAAACAGCTCATCAATCAACAATTTGGCAGAAGTCGCCATCTCTAAGGGATAAAATACATCAATCAAGCCACAGATGGGAGACACCGTCAATTAAACCATAGGCAGGAGTCGCCATTCATCAAATCACCGGCAAAAGTCGCCATTTCTCGGGATAAAACCCATCAATCAACCATTCTAGCAAAAGTCGTCACTCGTAAGCCAGCACAAAGTGCATTCTTTCCATTTGGCCCACTTGAACTGTGATACCTCTGTATTTTTTCATTTTTTGTATTGTTTTTTTTTTGAAAGCCCCTAACTTTTGCCTGGATCGCCCTTTCAGGTTTTCAATCCACCGGGAGTATATATATATTTTTTTTATGCCCCTGATTTTTGCATGGACCGCCCTTTTCGGGTTTTCAGTCCACCGGGACGCTCATTTTTGGCTTAAGCCGCCCTTTCGGGTTTTCGACTTAGCGAGCTCTTCCTTTTTTTTTTGTATTTTTTTTTCTCTTTTTTTTTTTTTTGACAGAGGTCATCGCACAGCACTTGTCCATAACTATCTTGCAGAGTTTAACTGTCCTTGGGACGAATGTTGATGTATGTTTCTACTACTCATAAGTTCAAAGAAGATGTACCTGTTGTTTATGCTTTTCAAAAGACATTAAAAAAGATTTTTTTTTTATTTTTTTGATTTAAGTATTCACATCAAAAATAGAAGAAAATTATGCAAACAGAATAAATGAGAATTTCAAATAAATGGGCACAGGCTCAAATTAGATGTAAAGGAGTGGTGACCTGCCAAAGGCGTGGTTCCAAAGATTTTAAAAAGTTTGGAAAATGGTAATTATATTGGAAAAGGTACATTGAACACGATAACCACTATGCTCTCTAACAACTTTGAATTCCACCGTTCCGAGTCTTTAATTTGCAGATGCTTCATGTCGAAGGTCTTTTGACAGTTGAAAATGCCCCAGATGAATCATATCTGAATTGATGCAGTTACCTTGCCATAAATTGGACGTCTTTTGACGGCTGAATTGCCCCAAGTGAGTCATGTCCGACCAGATGCAGTTACTTTGTCACAATCCTTAACTTTTGCATAGGTCGCCCTTGCGGGTGTCAACCTATCAGGATAAGCACATTTTTTTTATCATTTTTTTTTACATGTCTCTAACTTTTGCATGGACCGCCCTTTCGGGTTTTCAGTCCATCGAGACGCTCTTTTTTGCCTAAGCCGCTTTTTTAATGTTTGCGACTTATCGAGCTGATTTTTGATTTCTTTTTTTTTTCATGTCTCTAATTTTTGCATGGACCGCCCTTTCAGGTTTTCAATCCATCGAGACGCTCTTTTTTGCCTAAGCCGCCTTTTCCAGTTTGCGACTTATCGAGCTTTTCATTTTAACAAAGTATTTCTTGACTGCACTGGCATTCATAGGACACACAAGTTCACTATCCTTGGTAATTAGGCATACATTGCCCCTGGAATCAGGTAACACATTTTTTAGCACAAAACCACTTTCTTGACTTTCACGGGGACGAGCCTTCTTTGTCAAATACTTGCTTTATCCTTTTGACATAACTGTACAGGGCACATTGCAATAACACTTATAAATTCAATCCAACTTAGCTTTCATTGGAATTGTCGTTGACAAAACTTTGACCTCCATGTGGGGCACTGCTTTTATATTGTATATTGAGGGATGGTGGGGGGGTTGCCCCTGTTAAAGTGTGCACTTGAAGTACAATATCCCTACAGGCAGATGGAAGCATCTCGTGCCAGTCTTTGTACATGAAAGTCCTCTTCTGGACAATCTTTCTTGATACTTGCAGCTTCGACGGCCAAAATGCCCCAGTAGGCAATATATCACATTTAGGAAACTTTCATCCTCCTTTTCTTCAGTTTCGAACACAGAGAACTCAAAGTCGAGAGAGAGCATAGGGTTAAAGTGTTCAACGGGTTTATTAATGCATGATTTGATTATTGATATAAACATTATGATTATGCAGGTATGTGAAAATGATTTAAAGAAAAATAAATTTTTTTTTTGGTTTTTTGTATTACCATTTTTCCAGAAAAAGCACAAAATAAAACAAAGTCGAGATCGAGACGACCTTTTAATTAATGATGAAAATACATAAAGCAAAAAGCCCTAAACAAGTTCACTTCCGTCTCGGGTGGGACGAAAGGATTTTTTTTTTGAAAAACATAAAGCAACAAACAAACATATTAATTAAACAGATGAGTAATAGAAATAAACATCAGCAAAGACCCAATTCCAGCTAAACATTCCATGCACCAAGATCCGATAGCGGATTAACTTGCATATTCAAATTCAAAACTCTTCAAAAGGTATGAGATTTTTCTGGATCAACTTCTGAACTATCTTCTGCAATGCACAACAGTGCTCAATATCATGACCTGGTGCCCCTTGATGGAAAACACAAAAGAGGTCGGGTCTGTAACGGGCTGACAATTTTGCTGGCATTGGCAGAGGTGCCTTGGTATAGATCAAATTCCTTTCAAGCAACTTTGGAAGCAGCTCTGCATACATCATGGGAATAGGATCAATCTGTTTCCTTGAAGTCCGTTGTCGAGGCTGTTGTTGATTTTGCTGAAACTGGGGTTGATAACCCGAATTTTGCAGAGCATTTGTGACAGGCATAACAGCGGCAACATGGTGATAAGCCAGATACTGTTGTTGAGGCTGACTTTCTGCCACACTCATTTCCTGGTCTTCTTCTTCTGAACCATTAATGGGAACAACTTCTTTGATCAAATGTCCTTTTCGAACCCAATCTTCAATACGCATGCCCGCGGTCATCATATCCACGAAATCGCCAGATGCACTTGCAAGCATATGCTCAAAATAGAACGGATCCAGAGTTTCCAGGAAAATCTCGGTCAACTCTTTCTCTTCTAGACGTGGACAGACTTGTTCAGCGAAATCTCTCCAACGCTGGGCATAAGCTTTGAAAGATTCATTATCATTCTGAGTAATGGCCTGCAGTTCCTTTCTGTTTGGGGCCAAGTGCAAGTTGTAGTTATATCGCTGGACGAAAGCCTCACACAAATTACTGAAAGTTTTGACATCATCCTTGCTCAAACCCATGTACCATATCAGTGCGGCACCAGTCAAACTATCTTGGAAATAGTGGATAAGGAGCTCATCATTACCTACTTGAGCAGACATCTTTCTCACGTACATCACCAAATGAAGCTCAGGGCAAGTGTTCCCTTTGTACTTCTCAAAATCAGGGACCTTGAATTTGGGTGGTATCACGACATTGGGAACCAAGCAAAGATCATAAGCATTTTTCCCAAACAGTTCTTTCCCACGAAGAGCTTTCAATTCCAACTGTATTATGTCAAACTTTTCTTCCAATTCAGCTATCCGGTCGTATGCAACCACATTTTCTGAGTGATAGATTGGCCCAGGGCCCTGCTGAGTAGTATGAATCAACGGTGATGAGTAAGTCATAGTGGCTTGAGGGATCAAAGGGCCTGATTGAGGGATAGGCGTTGTCTGTTGCACAAAAGGAGCTTGAACCTTAGAGACACCAGGACGGAACACTTCACCAGAACTTAGAGGTGTACTCCAGAGATAACCTTCCAGCATAGCATGTTGAGGAGTACTAGAAAACACTGTTGAAATCGGGGTAGTGGAAGCAACCGTCTGAGCTTGAGTGCTGCCGATAGGAAGAGACAATGGCTGACTGTGTTGAACCGTCATCAAAGATGCTAAGTTCCTCAAAATCTCATTCTCGGCCCGGAGGGTTGTCACCTCTTCCCGAAGCTTGTGGTTCTCTTGTTCAAGATGATCCATCCTGATTTGATCGAGTGTTTGTAGATACGAGTAGCCTGATGGATTGACTTTTTGTAGACATAAACAAGATATGAGACACAGACTAGAAACTATGAATGCAAAATGATGCATGATATGCTTATGCAAAATATACAAGCTTTTTGTTATCAAAGGATTTGTCAAGCGAATTGTAAACATTGTAGAGGAACATGGTTTCATCTGAAAATTGTAAAGATATCGCAATCGGTTCCTTTTTCAAAAGGTAAGAACGAAACCAAGGACGAAGTTTGTTTGTTTGTTCTTTTTTTTAAACAAAAGCAAAAGCTTGGTTAAGATTTTTTTGAAATTGTATTGCTTGGTGTTCATTCTTACAAAGGTCCATTCCTTCGATGTTTACAAAAAACTTGGTTAAATCCTTCAATATTTTTTTAATGGATGAAAAAAAAGGTTTATGGATGAATGCATGTATGCATGATTATGCTAGAATACATAGAATACATGATGAGGTTTAAGGCATTCAATGTTGGAGCTTAAGGGATAACAACGCCATTTGGTAAGGACTATGGTTTCATTTGCACTTGTAACAAGGTTCTACCAAGTTCCCAAATTACAACTACCCTTATGAATTTATCGGTGCGTAGGAATGCTCCTAGTCCAATGTCATCCATAAGGAAGTCTAGTTTGAGTGTAGTATCGCGTGACAACTAAAGTCAAGAATGCTCTTGGTTCAGTCTCCGCACTACGTCCTAAAAAGGCCAAGTGGGGTTAAGGGTTACTAAGGTCAACGGCTTCACCGGACACTCACATTGAAAGTAATAACGCCAACACGAATGCTCATGTTAACAAGACTACTACCTTCCGTGAGGCCTCCGCTGAGTAGGGTTATCACTTGTAAACATGGTCCAAGAATGCTCTTGGTATGTCACTATGATTTTACCCCGTCCTATATCCTATGTTTCACTCAAGTCCGGGTATAGGACTTTGTCTCACCACTCACGTTAAAAATAATTACAAAGTATATACAAATGATAAAGCATAAGAAATAAAGAAAGAAATGTGGGCTTAACCCGCATAGGATCCCCAGTGAAGTCGCCATTTTTGTAGACCAAGATTTCGGGTGTCAAGCCATTGATTGGACTTGAACCTTCAATCTACCGGACTTGCTCGATTTTATTCTTGGGAAGGGAAAAAGAGATTGAAAAACCCTTTTTGGATCCGGGGGTCGGTTACGATTCGGGAAGGTGTTAGGCACCCGCGTCGTTCACGGTACTCCGTGAGAACCTCTTTCTAACTTTATTTTTATTTGGAAAATTATTGCTTAAAGTATAAGTGAAAGAATGGAGGGAGAAGAAGTTGGAGTTTTTGGTTATTTTTATTTGATCGATTTGAAAGGATTAAAGCCTCTGCCTACGTACCCTTAAAAGGGATCAAAACCGTCGTAGTTCTCTCTTATAAAAATATTTTTGTGGGTTAGGTTGATTTTAATTTTTTTTTTGAAAATGATTTTGAGAAGGGTTGCGAGACCTCAAAGGTATAGAAGAATAAAATGGAAGTGAGGTTGTTTCATTTTATTTGCGAAATTTAGTCTAAGTTTGATTAAGGTTCAATTTAGGAATTTGATTAAGAAAATAAAGGGGAAATCACTTGGATTTGGATCCAAGGTTTATTAAGAAAATGATTTGACTTTTGCTCATTGAGTTTTAGGATAAAAAGGTTTTACTAAACTAACGGTAAATTAGCGTAACGATGCGAAAGGTAAAGCAAGCATAAATAAAATGGTGTAGTGTCGGTGCTTGTGTCGGTGTGTGCAATTACTAAGCTATTACATACCATTCCTAAATGCAAAGCCCACAACAAATTACATCATTCCCCTAATTATACACACTAAGAAATTATGGGGCTTTGCAATAGGAAAAAAAAGAATAGATACCAAAATTTAAAGCAAGCATGATTAAATGAGATATAGAGAAAGTTAAAAGCATCAAATACTAAAATGCAATGCAATGATGTTGAGAAAATTTTAGCAAGGCATAAAATAAAGCAAGATGCACATGTGAAAAATGCACAAGACATTAAAAGAATGCATGATATGGAGAAAGCCTATACGAGTTATAACACAGAAGCTTGGTTCACAATCAGACTTATATAAATGCACAATGCATGGTGTAAATTCTTCCAAAAACTACATAAATTAGAGAGTAAAAAGATGCGTGATGTAAAAAAAAGTTATTTAAATGAACTTAAAAGATAAAGATGCATGATATATAAAAAACAATTCCAGACCTAAAGAAATGAATGTATCAAAGGGTTAATGTGCTAAGATAATAAGTGAAACAAAGTGAAATAAGGCATGCCACCGATGAGGATAAAATAACAAGAGCCCAGATAAATTTGTCATGAAATAGGGGGTACAGTTAGCAACAAACAGGTGTAATCAACAAAACAGTAGAAACAGCCAATAACACAAATGGGCCCGAAGCAAGGATCCAGTGGGCTGAAGGGTGAACTGGTTCGGTTCAAGCCTGGACCGGTTCACAGGCGAACCGAACCGGTTGACCACTCCTATAAACACCCAGCACCGGTTTTTATCACCATTTTTAACATGATTTTCTCTCACTAACACAACAAAACTCTCTCTCCTCTCTCTAAAATAGCAGATCGGAGAAGATGAAGGTGGCGGTGCCGGAGCAGCTCCGGCGCGGTGGTCCGCCGTAGCGCCGCCGCGTCGGAGATTTCTCCTTCACTTTTTTTTAAATTTTTTTTGGATTTAAACATTCGCCTTCTTCTCCTCTACTCAAGTCTCACCATAGTTTTTGAAAACAAGCATGAAATAAGCCTAGATCTAGAAAAAACTTTATTCACAAAACACAAATCAAACATTGCTTCAAACCGTCATATGAATATAAGACAGTATAGATCGAAGAAAAGTAAAGAAGGAAACCGAGTTACCTTCTTTGAGATCGGAGGAAAAACGACGGGAAAAGCTTCCAAGTTATTTCTGCTCCTTCCTTTTGCTTCAACTCACGAACTGCTCTTTGTTACTTCCTCACGTTCTGGCTGTTAATGAAAATTTGAATCCTCACGTTCTGGCTGGTAATGAAATTCGAACTGTTGTTGTGGATTCAGACTCGGTGAATCTGAGTTTATGGAAGTGTGAATAGATGTCGAAAATGGCTTTTGATTATGAATTTGAGTTTAGTTCCGTTGTTGTTTGATGATGGAGTATGAAAATAATTACTGGAAAATATTTTGAACATTCATCATGTTCTTGAGTTTTTGTGTGATTTTGGGTGTTTGATTCTGGGAAGAGAAAAAAAAATGGAAATTAGGGTTTCTAGATTGGAGGCTGCGGCTGCTGAGTCTGTGTACCGTGATTGGTCCCCGACTACTGTGCAATAAATGACTGCTACTTATACTGCTAGAATTAGGGTTCTGCAGGTACTGAACTGATGATGTGTCCCAGATGCTTTGGACCAATATACCCTTGCTTGGGTCAGACTTGAAATAAATTTGGACCATGGACTAAAAAGGACATTAAAAAAGAGAAATAGAACAAAAACACTTCTAAAAGGAAACTAAAAAAAACGTGACATTAAAAGGATATTAAAAATGAAAATGGAAACAAAATACAATTAATAAAAACATGAAACAAAAAAGGAAAATAAAATAATGAGAATTAATAAAGATAAAGGTAATATAAGTGAATTAATAAAAAGTAAAACTTGTCCCTTTCGGAAACCAAATGAGGTATTTTAAAACACCTCCCTGCCAAAATTCCGTCTGAAAAGACGAAATTACTTGGCGTTTAAAATACCAATAAAAATTTAAAAAGTGGTCAAAATTTGGGGTATGACAATAATAAACTAGACTCTTGACCCGTGCGGAATCAGTCACAAAAATGTAAACATATATAGTTAATAGAAGTTTTATAACAATTTAAAAATATGTTCCCTTCTAAGACAAGAATAGCAACAAAATGAAATGGGATATACAATAATTAGGTGATTAAGTTGGTCAAATCACTCTTAATTGATAGTAGCAAGGTGACGCCATAGATGAGAAAATGGGAAAGATTAGTAATTTATTTGGTTGTAGATAGGCAGGTAACACTTATGAGAGGAATCATAGGGATTTTGGAGGTTCAAGACAGAATCATTCCATTGACTTCTCACTTTGATTGCACACATTATGACCTTTAAGGTACAAATTTGAATTGATAGACTTTTGACCAAAAGGAATTCATATTTAAAAATTAAAGTCTTTGTCACTTAATGATTTTCGATTAGCAATGATAATTATTAATTTGTTGCTGATTTTTGGATTATTTACAATGGCATATCATTAAGTTGAATTTTCGCATATCATAAAGCTCCATAAATATTAAGTTGAATTTTCGCATATCATTAAGTTCCATTAAATTCCATTGTGATTATTCACAATGGCATATCAGTAAGTCTAAACCTGAAGTTTCGATTAGCAATAATAAGTATTAATGTTTGGATTATTCACAATGACTTATCATCAAGTTCTATAAATATTTGATATATTGACTTGTTATATGGATGACGTGATTGAAGAAGGTTTAATACTTGCAACAAATATTTTAAAAATGATATACTTGATGAACAACTAATGTATGGAAATAAACCCATTATTTTATGTTGACAGTAAAATTTTGACATGCTAATAATATGACCTTATATTTATTTGAAAAACTTTAGACTTCAGTAACTTCTAAAAAATGACAGTACCTACAAATCTTTACTCGTCGAGTCGAAACAACCACTTAATTATGTCTCGAATAATATATATTTTCAGAGTTTTAGCCTAATTGTAAAATTCAAATTGGATTCTTGCCATTGTTGACTTCTGAACAGATCACACATATTACTGCATAAAAGTATCAAATAGAACTTAAAACAGAATACTTGATTCTAGAAGTGGAGAATAATAATTATACTCCATAGATGTTGTTTGGATTACAAAACCATCAACACAAAAGATAAATTTTCAAACTAAATAGAAAAACGCAGAAAAGAAAGCAATTAAAAAAGGTTCGTTGATGAATATCACATCTGCAGCATAAATGCCAATAACCCCTTTATAGCGTTTACGGCGAATTCATTGACTGCAAACTCATTATTTTTCTGGAGGTTCATTTTCCCACGAACCATTTTAGTTGGTTTGGTAATAGATTCCTCCCCGATTTTTATGACACCACGTCCAGCTGAAGTATTACCATCAGAAGATCTTTTTGTTCCAGATGTGGTAGACGAAGTTCCAAGTTTGTTAGAGTTGTTGCAAGAATTATCTAACTCAACCAAATCCTAAAAAAAAAAGAATAAAGGCATGTTATAATTCTGCTTGCAATATGTTTAAAGGGCATAAGATCAATTACTTTGCTTATAAATTTCTCACCAAATTATTGGCATCACTACTGATGACATGCTGTCATTACGTAATTTTTAGGACTTATTGTGACATTTTGATAGAGTTCTCATGCAACTTATACTGTTCTGGAGTGCAAAAAGCTGAAATATTGAAGTCTGTTTGAAGCAAATCGCGCCACGCCAATTTCCAGCCTTGCCGCGATTTCAGAAGCAAAATTACAACCTCCCTGTTTGAGGGAAATCGCGGCACGCCAATATACAAGGCGCGGCGCGATTTTGATGGGTCAGGCCCAAGACTTCTATAAATACTGCACTCAATCTGAAGAACAAGGGTTATGATTTTGGAGAGCAAAGTGCGATTTTGAGACATCGGAGACGGCTAGAAGGGCGATTTCTTCAACCTTTTACCAATTCATGTATGTTTTAATTATTTCATTGATTATGCTATTTGTAAACTCGATTATGAGTAGCTAAATCTCTTAGAGATTAGATCCGAGATGAATCTTTGTAACCCTAATTGACACATGTTGCTGTGAAACTCTATTTTGTTTATGAATTCAATTCTAGTTTATTCAATTCAATTGTTCTTAATGCTTTTTATATCTTGATCACATATAACCTGATTTTGTGAGAACGAATGACCACTGACCATGGCTTTCGACTTAGACCTAATTGAATTGTTCTAATAAACAAGGTTAGTCTAGGAATAAATAATCGTTTGTTAGTGATAATAGGTTAACGTTCGGTAAAACCTTCAAGAATTATTAGACCACCCAAGGAATTGGGGGCTGTAGTTTGAGAAGAGGGTCCTAACTCAAGGGATTGATTAGGGCTATTTTGTTAATCATCGCAAATTAGAAGAAGATTCATAACAAATAGGTGCGGTATACCAATTAGGGGAACTTAGAGGATTTGAAGGATCTGATCTCATCTTTCTCTATATTTTCTTAATCAAATTTATTTTCTTTTATTTGATTTCATAAAATCAAACCAAATCTACTGCCTAGTGGCAAAACAAAATAAACTTTTATACATCCTATTTTTATAACGCGATTGAATTATTGAAATTAAAAACAGTCCTCGTGGGATCGATATTTTTACTACTTCGATAGTAATTGGTACACTTGCCAAACGTCTATCAAGTTTTTGGCGCCGTTGCCGGGGACTGTTGATTTATTTCAACAAGGCAATTACGTTATAATTTAGGATTTCTGCAAATTAATTTTCTGTTTTTAATTTTTATTTTTCTGTTTTAGTATTCATTTGATTACTTTGCGTTGTGCAGCGCTACTAAGGTATTTTGATGTTTATGCGAGGTAAAGTGAGCGCCGACGATCTCGAATTTAATCCAGAAATTGAAAGGACTGCTAGAGCACTCCGAAAAGCTGCCCGGTTGCAAAGGTTATCTCATTCCGTTCCACCGGGTGTTCGAGAACAAATACCGGAGCCACTCTCAACTGAATCTGAAACATCTGCTTCTCCTCAATCTACTATCATGGGAGAACCTGTACCACCGAGACCAAAGCTAGGAGACTATGGGTTAGCAACTCATCGCGGTCAACTGACCCACACTTTTCAACCAGCTAACCCCGTAGCTTTCGACATCAAGACAACTGTTCTCAACGGTTTGAGGGACAAACAATTTGATGGGACTGAAGCTATGAGTCCACATAAACACTTGAGCCGCTTTGCTGAAACTTGCGAGTTTTGTGTGTAACCAGCCACCGTGACTGAAGCACAAAAGAAACTAAGGCTATTTCCTTTCACCTTGACGGGAAGAGCAAAAGATTGGTTGCTAACAATACCAAACGGGACTGTCCAAACATGGGAAAAGTTAGAGCTGAAGTTCTTGGAAAAATATTTCCCTATGTCTAAGTATTGGGAAAAGAAGATGGAGATCTCTAACTTCAAGCAAGGAGAAGGTGAATCATTGTGTGATGCTTGGGAGCGATTCAACTTGCTTCTTAAGAGATGCCCTAATCATGAGTTCACCGAGAAACAATACCTCCAAATCTTCACTGAGGGGGTAACACCAAACACTAGAATGTACTTAGATGCTTCCGCGGGAGGTAGTCTCAAGAGCAAGACTGATCATGAAGTCCAAGCTTTAATCGAAAACATGGATGGAAATGATTATCGTGCTGAAGCTAAGAAGAAAGAAAGAGGAGTGTTTGGGGTGAGTGAACAAACTGCTATCTTGGCCAACCAAGCAGCTATGAACAAACAAATGGAGGCTCTAACTAAGGAGTTTCAAGGCTTCACTTTGGCTTACAAGCAACAACAAGTAGCTGCAATCAAGTGTGACTTATGTGGTGAAGAACATCCCAATGGTGAATGTGTGCCCGAAGGGTCTAGTGAAAAAGCTAACTACATGGGAGGATATCAAAGGCAAAATCAATATTACACTCCAGGAATCAACAAGCATCCCAATCTAAGCTATTCAAATAACAACGCTTTGAACTCTCAAATGCTTGCTCCTCCACAATAACAACAAAGAAAGCCTTCAGCTCTTGAGGAAACTATGATGAACTTCATGAAGATGACTCAAGGCAACTTTGAAGAGATGAAGAAAAGCCAAGAAGCTGAAAGAAAGAACAATGAAGCTTCTAGGAAGATGCTTGAAACTCAACTGGGGCAATTAGCTAAGCAATTGGCTGAACAAAACAAAGGCGGATTCTCAGGTAACACTAAAGACAACCCTAAGAATGAGTCTTGTAATGCTATTGAATTGAGGAGCAAAAAGGTTTTGACACCTTTAGTTCCAAAAACTCCAAAAAAGGTTGATGATGTAGTTGAGGTGGAGGAAGATGGTGTAGTTGAAAAAAATAATGAGGGTGAAGTTGAAAAAGAAAATGATCATGGAGTAGTTGAAAACGAAAGGAAGAAAAAAATAGAGGGAGAAAAAAGTGAGAAGTTAATTGATGAAGATTCAATCTTGAGGAAGTCGAAGAGTCAAATCTTGAAAGATGGAGATAAACCACAAGTTATTCCATCATATGTGAAGCTTCCATACCCTTGTTTTATCTTGGTTTTTCGGGTGTCAAACATTGATTAAGTTTGAACCTTTTTAACCTTTGATATCTCATTTTTTCTTGGGAAGGGAAAAATAAGAAAAAACCCTTGAGAATCGAGGTCCGGGAGTAGTTTTCGCTACGGGAAGGTGTTAGACACCCATAACGACTATAGTATCCTATAGGAACTGTCTTTACTTTCTACGCGCGCGCTTTATTTTTAAATGCTATTTGAAAAATGATATTTACACCTAAGAGTTTACTAAGTCAAGAATTGGAGGGAGAAGAAGGCGTTTGAATTTCTGTTTTATTGGACTTGGAGAAGTTTTGTCTTCTTGCCTACATACCCTTTTAAGGGATCAAACTCCATGTAGTTCTCTTCCAAAAAATGTTTTTGTCTTCGTTGGTTGATTTTAATTTTGAAAATGGGATTTTGAAGAATAAGAGAGAGAGGCCTCAAGGGCATAAGATTTGAAAAATGTGAGGTGTGATTAGTTATTTTGCAAAAGAAAGTCTAAGTATGATTAAAATTCATTAAGGTTTTTGTTCAAGAAAATAAAGGGAAAATTCAATGGGATTTTGATCCCAAGGTTTCTTTGGAAAATTATTTGAGTGACGTTGTTCATGTTTTTTGGAAAAGAGAATTTTTCTAAGTATCGTGATCCCTAAGCATACATCTAAAGCATACATTCCCTAAACATTCATCTAAAGTATCCATGTGATGTGTGTGCATGTGTCGGTGCTTGTGTCGGTGTACATCATTAGAGTCCATTGTCCTTTACATATGCCCTAGTTTACATTCTACGGTCTTGCAAGAAAAGTAAATGACATGAAAGTAAAATTACAAGTCCCTAATTTACATTCTAATATTGCAAAGAAACTTAAATTGCAAGAAAGATAAATGCTAGAAAATAAGAGATGAAATGCTAATGGGACAAAGGATGGAAATGCATGCAAGAGTTAGTACCACAATATAGAAAAAAACCCAAGTATCAACCAAATATAACAAGTGCAATAGAACAAGCAAAACACATTGAACCTTAACCTTTTTAGACTTTTTGGAAGGATAAAACCATAGAAACAAAAGGCAAAGGCATACAAGTAATAAAAAAAATCATGAACATGCATTTTGACACATTTTGAACACAAGAAATTATCAAGAACCAAGGAAAGATTAAAATGCAAAAGGTTGACATAACAATATGCTTAAAATAAATTATCATGAATATTGTAAAATATTGATCCAATGGTCCTAATATCATAACAAATTTCCTAAGTCATGATACAAGGATCAAAAGAATCAATATATCACAACACTCGTGATAATTCACATGAGCATACTTATCATATTCATCTCTACATTTTTTAATCAACAATTAAGAACAAATATCCAAGAAACAAAAAAACACTAACAAATATATCCTTTTATATTTTTCCAGAGATAAAATTGAAGGTGAGAAAAACACAAGAAGGGGGGTTGAATTGTGTTTTTAAAAAATTCTTCGTTTCTTCTAAAAACTGAACACACTGATCAGAAGCTAGGTGAGACAGCTTCTGAAGTGATAATCAGAATCTAAATGCAGCGGAATAAAACAGAGAGAGAGAAGAAGAACGACACAAAGCAATTATACTGGTTCCTTCCACAATCCGGAAGTAGTCCAGTCCCCCTTGCACTTCCAAGGAGATTTCACTATGAGTAATATCTGATTACAAATGCTCAAGCACACAAGCAAGAGACTTCCTTTGCTCAAGCACACAAGCTAGAGACTTCCTTTGCTCAAGAACACAATCAAGAGACTTCCTGCTCAAGCACAACTGCAAGAGACTTCCTAACTAAACAAAATTATACAGAAAATTGTTTAAGGGTGAACACTTGATATACAATCAGAGGTGCTCACAATACAAATCAGATACAAACTCAATGAACTTAAGAATTTCTAAGATATGACTTTGAGACACAGAAATTCTAAGTGAATGCAGAACAATTTCAGCAGAGGTTTGGTACTTGTGAAAATCTTGTGAGTCTTTCGTTTAGCGTTCTTGCATTACCAATTCTCTAGGTCTTCACTCCTTTATATAGAGGTGTGAAAGAGACGTTGTGAAATTGCCAGCACACCAAAGAGTCGTTGTTGAAGCTTGATCTTTCACCAATGATCTTTTGCCTGATTTGGTTGTTGTCCTATGAAGAACAAATTTGAAATCCATTCCTTATCCAAAGGAACATCTATGCAGGCGAAGCTGTATTCTGGAGCTGTTTTCTTGTCTTGTAGCGTGGACACAAAACAGAGTAGTGGAGAACGTGGTTGTACAATTCGTACAAAGTACAATGTCAACGCTTTCGTCCAAATTGCAAGCACAAGCCTTCAAACACCTTTGAAATGACCGTTGCAAAACTCCACTAATCCTTCGTTTGCGTTTTCGAATCCAATAGACAGCTTTTGCATTGATAATTCTTCAAATCTTGAATCTTTTGTAAATTCAGTTGAGATTCAGCTTCTGGTGAAATAGCTTCTGATGAGGCAGCTTCTGATGATGCAGCTTCTGATGATATGATTTCTGCAGCTTCTGGTGACGCAGCTTCTGATGATGTGGCTTCTGGACCTCTTGTCTTCAGAAGCACTATTCTTCAGGAGCAGCTTACTTCAGGAGCGCTATTTCTTCAGGAGCAGCTTGACTTCAGGAGCGCTTTGCCTTCAGAATCATCTAAGCTTCATTTCCTTTGCTCTTTATTTGCTCATTCAGAACCAATGATGATGTAACTTTATAATTATGGTCCTTTACACTTGAACAAATATTAGCTAGTCCAATTTACAATTTTTAATACCTTGTTATCATCAAAACTTTTTAAGGTTCATTGTTAAGCACATTTTGTTCCAACAATCTCCCCCTTTTTGATGATGACAAACAAAAGTATTTAAAATTGATCAATTGTTGTTAATCTAATTAACAAGTTGACTTTGGGGTTCTGAGGTTTGTAAGCTCAGAATCTGAGGTTTGTAAGCTCAAACTTCCCCTGAGTCTGATAGTCTTTAAGGTGAGGTTTGTAAGCTCCCCCTAAGTTCTATCCAGGTTAATTAAATTCATTTTACGCACAATAAAAAATATCAGAGCTTAAGAACAAAAATTGAATCATTGAAAGAATTAACTTATAGATAAGAAGAATGGTTCAATTAATTTTATTTGAATTTTGATACTCCTTCGTTCGTTCATAGCTTATACCAATAAGGTAAAAAAAATGATAGAAGTTTTTCAAAAAATTTCAAATGCCATTAATGGGGCTCAGAGCCTTTAAATACTTGTCACATATACTCCCCCTTTTGTCATTATCAAAAAAAAAGGTAAAAAATAAGCATAAAAGACAAAAAAATTTGAGAAAAACTCAAACAAAAGAGAGTATACAAGAATTTAATCAGATCAAAAAAATATATGAACATGAATATCAAAAAAAAATCAGAAGCAGCTAAACAGTCAGAAGCAGTAAGCATTCAGAAGCATAGAAAAGTAGAACAAGATGGTTTCAGAAACAAGGACTAAGAATATAAAACAAACAACAAACAAAAGATAACACTAAGGTGTGCAACTAAGGGTTGGTTTGTTGTTGTTTCTTCATCTCCTCCATTTCTTCAATTTTCTTCTGCAACATTTCTTCAAGCTGTTGTTGCCTCTGGAGAAGAGCTTGTTCCCTTTCTCTGGCTTCTTGCTGCTGCTGTGCCATCTGTTTCTTCAGAAGCTTACACAACCTGGCTTCTCTGGTCAAGTAGTCCGTTTCTGAGAAGAAAGGCTGGTTTGCCAGGAGCAGTGTAGAACTTCTTACTCTGAGACTCTGATTCAGATGCTCCATTAACTTCCTGACAGAAGCTTCCTTGCTTCTGATGCACTTAGCCCTTAAGCTTTCAATTAGCTCAGTTGCCCGGTTCTGAAGTGATGCCCAGGAGTCTTCATATGCACTTGTGAGATCAATTGTCCTTCGTTGATCCACAAGATTATGCAATTGACTAAGTATTGTCAGAAGCTCAGAAGTAATATATCCAGATTCCAGGATGTTTGAGGGTGGTTGTTCAAGGATTTCAAGATCAGAATCACTGATTTCCAAATCTTGAACAGGGTTAGGAACTTGAATGGTAAAGTGTGTTTGTGTGTTTGAAGATGAAGGCTGGTCAGAGGCAATGTGAGTGGTAGAGGTTGAGGCTTGAACATTGACTAGAGAGATGTCAACATCCATGGGAGTTGGTTGTGGGGAGTGTTCAATTTCAGTTGGTGGTTGTTGTGGTGAAGTTGATGTTTGAGTGTTGAGTTGGGGGTCAATGGTAGCTGTTGGTGATTGTGGGGGTGTTGTGGGTTTATGTGGTTCAGGTGTTTGTTGATGGGGGTTTTCTGAAACAACATTTTCAGAAGCAGCTGCTTCTGGAGTTGCTTCAGAGGCCTTTTCTGAAGTAGATTTGTCTAAAGGTAACTCACCTGAGTAGTGGAGAGCAAGATTGTCTAAGACAGAAGTGTCTTCTATTGGTTCGGGTGCTAATGGTGAAGAGGGTGAAATGGGGAGAGAGGTGACTGGAATCTGAATTACCTGATCTGCAGGGCCAGCTTCAGAAGTGATCTTTTGTGGATCAGCAGCTTGAGGAACTACTTCTGAAGTTCCCTCTTCTGGAGCATTTTCAAAAATGAGCATCACATCGTCTTCCTCATTGTCTTCAGTGGGCTTACCAGCAATGGCTCTTACTTCAGCCAATTTATCTTTGTAGAACCTATCACAATCTTCCAATCCCAAGGCCTTGAGCTTTTCATTTCTTTGATGAATGTATTGTGCTTTTAGATCCTTTTTGTCTGCAATAAGTTCAGAAGCACGTTCATCTGCCATCCTTTTCCTTATTGGAGTCATCTCAACCATAGGACTCACAAGTTGAAGGGGAGCCTTCTTCTTCTTCAGCTTGGGATCAGTCTCTTCTTTTTCCATTTCTTCAAGAGCTTCCTCCAGCTGCTCTTGGGTGATTACCAAATCTGCCTTACCTTTTCTTCTTTTCTGAGGAATAGAGGCAGCACCAACCTTCTGCATCTTTCCTTTTTCCTTGATAGAAACAGGTTTAGCAGCTTCTGACTCAGTACTAGTTCTGGCCTTCTTTCCTTTAGTAGGAGCAGCATCAGATTCAGAACTAGTTCTGGCCCTTTTCCCTTTAGGTGCATCAGAAACAGCAGCTTCTGACACAGCAACTGCTTTGGCCTTCTTGCCTTTCCCTTTAGCAAGAGCAGCTTCCTCCTGAGACCTCGCATCTTCCTCCAAGACGTACTCAGCTACTGATTGAACTAGGAAATCAGAGTCACTTTCCTTAAAGATGGGAGGAAAGTCCCTGATTATCTCAGTTTCAGCAGTTGTCATCTCTAACCACTTTTCATCTTTAGGGGCTTCTTTGATGAACTTCATAGAGCATAAGCTCCTGCTACTGATAGTCCTTTCAGCAGTAGAGACTTCGAAACATCTATCAGAAGCACTCCTTGTCCTTTTTAAGAACTCCAGCACCCTTCCTTGATAAAAGATTTCAGACAGCAATCTTCCATAGGGTACTTGTTTTCTTCCTCTGATAGTGCTTTCATTTATGGCCCAGCAGAGATGATCCATTACATATCTTGGGAAGTTTATCTTTTCCAGAATAGCCATGAAGTAAATTGCTAGCTTCTGTTGATTGTTGGGTTGGTCAGATCCTCCTGCTCTTTGAAAGAAGCAATCATTACTGAATTTCACCAACATCCTGTTGTGAATCTCCATTTCAGAAGGCTTTGCATCTTTCTTCCCACCCAAAAGAGTGTTGTAGTAACCTTGTAGCAGGACATCTTCCTTCCTGACTATTTCTTGGAATCTTCCCTCTGCATCCATCCTACAAGCTTTAGCTATAACGTCCTCAGTGATGGTTATAGGAATGCCCATCACTTCAGACCTTATTTCTAAGCTATCAAATGATGTAGGATTCATATCCATGATCATTTTCCCTTTCTTTGACCCAGCTTGTTTGCTTACGACTTTTGCAGGCTTTTCATTGTACACTTCAGCTTTTAACCAAAAGTCCTTGACCAAGTTCACATATGTTGGCCCATTTAGCATCTTGAAATACTCAGACAGCATCTGAGTCTCTATCAATCCTTCCATGTTTACTTCATACTTCTTGAGTGAAGCAAAATCCACCGGTGACTCTACTTGAAATATTAAGGATTCCCATGGAATATCCATAGTCTTCTCTTTGTAGATTGACCCAGATTCTGATACGCTTTGCTTGTTTGATGTAGATTCTGAAACTTTTGAGCTTGATGATGCCATTTGATGATTGACGAAGATTTGAAGAAGATGAAGATTTTAGGGTTCTAAGGTTGAGAGAAATGCGCTTACTTCGCAAGAGGTTTGAGAGCAAATGTGTTTGTTGTGAGTGAGTAGTGTGTGAATTGACAAAGTGTTAAAAGTAAAACGATTGCAATTCAAAAGAGACAAACAAACATAACATTAATGACAAAATTGAGGGCGCGTGAAAAGTACTTTCAAAGCTATTAAATCATCATTGCCCTTTTAGTTATACACCAACACATACAGGCCACGTAAGAAGTTCACAGAGTGACTACCAAGTTAGTGGGCCAGAAGTTACTTTTTAAAAGGTAACTTCCAACGTTTCCACTAATTCAACTATTCAGAAGCAACAAATCCAGCTTCTGGACTTCAGATGCTGACGTCATCATCAGAAGCGAGTTTTCCTCAGAACCTCAATAAAGAGCTTCTGATGGACTACCGCTTCTGAACTAACTTCAGAACCTAAAATCCTATTCAGGAGCAAGCAAGCATTTAATCAGATACAAAGTGCATGTTCAAATTTTTCTTTATAAAATCAAATCTTTCAACAGTTAAAGGCTTAGTAAATATATCAGCCCATTGATTTTCAGTATCAATGAATTGTATATCTAAAATTCCTTTTTGAACATAATCTCTGATAAAATGGTGTTTGATTTCAATGTGCTTCGCTCTTGAATGCAAAATTGGATTTTTAGACAAACAAATAGCAGCAGTATTATCACAATAAATGGGAATACTGTTAGCAGTCATCTGATAATCTTCCAACTGATGTTTCATCCAGAGTAGTTGTGTACAACAACTTGCAGCTGAAATGTATTCTGCTTCTGCTGTAGACATAGCAATAGTTGTTTGTCTTTTGCTAGCCCAGGATATAAGATTATCACCCAGAAATTGACAGTTGCCACTGGTTGACTTTCTTTCAATCCTATCACCAGCATAATCAGCATCACAGAATCCAATTAGCTTATAATCTAAGGATTTCCTATAAAGGAGTCCAAGATTAGTTGTTCCTTTCAAATACCTGAAGATTCTCTTGACAGAAGTCATATGAGATTCTCTAGGATCTGATTGGAATCTTGCACACAAGCATACACTGAATAAAATATCTGGCCTAGATGTAGTGAGGTATAACAAAGAACCAATCATACCTCTATACAGCTTCTGATCTACTTTAGCTCCTTCATCTTCTTTGCTTAAGTTGCACGTGGGGTGCATTGGAGTGTTCATCACTTTACAATCTTCAAGTTTGAACTTCTTCAGAAGCTCCTTTGTGTACTTTGATTGATGAACATAGACTCCATCTTTGCATTGATTGATTTGAATGCCAAGGAAGAACTTCAGCTCTCCCATCATGCTCATTTCAAATTCATCCTGCATCAACTCAGAAAATTCCTTGCAAAGAGATGCATTAGTAGAACCAAATATTATATCATCAACATATATTTGCACAACAAGAATATCTTTCCCAAGGGTCCTTCTGAAGAGTGTAGTATCAACCTGTCCTCTTTTAAAATCATTTTTATTTAAGAAATTACTTAGTCTATCATACCAAGCTCTGGGAGCTTGTTTCAAGCCATATAGTGATTTCTTCAGTTTAAAAACATGGTCAGGATATTTAATATCCTCAAATCCAGGAGGTTGCTTGACATACACTTCTTCTTCTATGACACCATTTAGAAAAGCACTCTTGACATCCATTTGATATAATATTATGCCATGATTAACTGCATAGGAAAGAAGTAACCTGATTGCTTCCAATCTTGCAACTGGAGCAAACGTTTCAGTGTAATCAATGCCTTCTTGTTGACTATACCCTTGTGCAACAAGCCTGGCTTTGTTTCTTGTTACTTCACCTTGCTCATTCAGCTTGTTTCTGAATACCCATTTTGTTCCAATAATGTTCTTGTGCTGAGGTTTGGGTACCAGATCCCACACATCATTTCTTTGAAATTGATTCAACTCTTCTTGCATAGCTAGGATCCATCCATCATCTGAAAGTGCTTCATCAACTGTTGTAGGTTCAATCATTGAGATTAGTCCAATCATTGACTCCTCTTGTCTGAAATGTGATCTTGTTCTTCTTGGACTATCCTTGTTTCCAATGATTAGCTCCTCAGGATGTGAAGACTTGTGTTTGAATGTGTTTCTGGGTGGATCTGCTTGATGTGAGCCATCTTGTGCTTCATCAGAAGCAGCTTCATCTTGTGCTTCTGATGTGGGTTCAGCTTCTGGACTATCTTCAGACTCAGCTATCTGATCAGGTTCTGGAGTAGCTTCAGGAACCTGTATCTCTGCAGAACTTTCACCTTGCTTTGAAGTTTTATCTTCAAGCTCCTTGTCATCAAATTTAACGTGCATAGATTCTTCAACACAAAGTGTTTCTGAATTATACACTCTGTATGCCTTTGACCTTTCAGAGTAACCTAAAAAGATTCCCCTTTGGGCCTTGGCATCAAATTTCTTTAGGTAGAGCTTGTTGTTCAGAATGTAACATGTACATCCAAATTGATGAAAGTAAGAGATATTGGGTTTTCTTCCTTTAAAGAGTTCATATGCTGTTTTCTCCAAAATAGGTCTAATATAGATCCTGTTCTGAACATAGCATGCTGTATTCACTGCTTCTGCCCAAAAATGTTTTGGTAAATTGTTTTCATGAATCATGGTTCTGGCCATTTCTTGTAAAGTTCTATTCTTTCTCTCTACAACCCCATTTTGTTGTGGTGTTCTAGGAGAAGAGAACTCATGGAAAATTCCATGTTTTTCACAAAAAGCTTCAAATGGCTCATTTTCAAATTCTCCACCATGATCACTTCTGACTTTCAAAATTTTTGATTCTTTTTCAGATTGAATTTGAGTGCAGAAGCTACTGAATACATCACACGCAACATCTTTACTCTTTATGAATTTCACCCAAGTCCATCTGCTGTAATCATCAACAATGACTAATCCATATCTACTTCCATATAGGGATGCAGTACTCACTGGTCCAAATAAATCAATATGGAGTAATTCTAAAGGTCTTGAGGTTGAAACAATGTCTTTGGTTTTAAAAGATGATTTCACAATTTTCCCTCTCTGACATGCACCACAGAGTGCATCTGAATGATAGTCAATGTCTGGTAGCCCTTTCACAAGTTGTAACTTACTAAGCTTAGAGATTAACCTCCAGTTAGCATGTCCCAACCTTCTGTGCCACATCCATTTCTTATCATTCACTGATAGTAGGCAAACCACCTTCTGATCAGCCAGTTCAGAAAAATTGATTTTATAGACATTGTCAACTCTCTTTCCCTTGAACACAATGGATTTGTCTTTCTTGTTGATTACTGTACAGTTGGGTTTTTCAAAAAGCACATCATAACCATTATCACAAAATTGACTAATGCTCAAAAGGTTATGTTCAAGACCATCTACCAACCATACATTATTAATTGAGGTAGAGGAATTACCAATAGTTCCTGTACCTATGATCTTGCCTGACTAGTTGCCCCCAAATTTCACATTTCCTCCCTCTTTCATTGTTAGGCTGAGGAACATGGACTTGTCTCCTGTCATGTGTCTTGAGCAACCGCTGTCTAGGTACCATGATCTTTGCTTTGGCACTGCTCTTAGACATACCTGCATCATTGACATTTTTAGATTTAGGTACCCATTGTTCTATGGGTCCTGGAAGGTTAGTACTTAAGGCTTTACTCTTCACTTCTTGTACCTTGTGCTGTGAGTTGGGTTGCTTCTGATTAACCATCACCTTAGGTTTTGGTACTTCAGAAGCAGTAACTATCTTCTTCTGAAACTTAGACTTCAGAACCCCAGATTTTGGTTTCACCAGACTCTGAGGAATAGGTTCTGATCTTTTCAGGATCCTGACCTTTGAAGTCTTGGAATCAGATTTGATCATAGCCTTTGACTTAGAGTTCTTTGGCGTTGAAGTAATCTTAGCCTTAGGACTAGAAGCTTCAGGTTCTGATTGAACAACAGTTTCCAACTCAGCCCCTTCTGGTACAAAGAATGTTTTCAGACCTTCCTTGATGCATTCACAACAAGATTTTAGATTGGTTTTCTCAAGTTTCACTTCTGGAAAACCAATTCCTCTGCCATTGTTCTTGTAAATGCTATAAATCATAGAAGCTACTCTGCTTCTGTCAATGCCAGATATAATAAAATCTTCAAGAGCAATTTCATGGTTACTTAAAGGTTTTTCATTACACTTTTCTTGTAGCTTCTGACATAAGAACCTGAGCTGATCTTCATATGTTTTACACATGAAGTCAAAGCCCCTAAGTCCTTGTTCAGAAGCTTTCAGATCCAATAGAGTTGATTTTTGCTGTTGTACCAAATCAGCATATTTTTCTTTTAAATCCTTCAACTCATTGGTTCTTACTTCAAAATGTGTAAGAAGTTCTTTAAGTGACTCAACAAGTTCATCTCTGGGAATTTTGGATTATACCTCGTTTTCATCTTCTGAGTCTGAATCTGATCCAGCTTCTGAAGTTGCTGTTGCTACCAACCCAACAGCTACCTTTGCATCTTCATCAGCTTCCTCTTTATCAGATCCAGATTCACTACCCAAATCATCCCAGGTTGCCATTAAACTCTGCTTAATCTGCTTCTTGAGTTTGCTTGGTTTAAATGTAGACCTCTTTGACTTGTCCTTTGACTTTTCTCTTTGAAGATCAGGGCATTCAGCAATGAAGTGTCCAGGCTTCTTACAGTTGAAGCATCCCTTCTGATCTTCTTTCTTTGAGCTTCTAGAGTTACCCCTTCTGGAGAGAAACTTTCTGTTCTTCTTGGCCAGATATTGAAGTCTGTTTGAGAGCATGGCCATTTCAGCAGCATCTGGTTCAGAATCTGAACTTGACTGTTCTTCCTCTTCAGATTCAACTACTTTGAGAGCTTTTGATGACTTGGCTTTGGATGGAAGAGCTATTGATTTACTCTTCTTAGTAGACTCATGTTCATTAAGACTTAACTCATGAACTTTGAGAGAACTAACAAGATCTTCGACACTTAAAGTGTTTAAATCTTTAGCTTCCTCAATGGCAGTCACCTTTGGTCTCCATCTGGCAGGTAAGCTTCTGAGTATCTTGCTTACATGATCAGAAGCAACATAGCTCTTCTTTAGAATCTGTAGCCCAGAAACTAAGGTTTGAAACCTTGAGTACATCTCCTCAATGGTTTCATCATCCTTCATCTTGAATAGCTCATACTGATGTACAAGCAGGAGAGCCTTTGCTTCTTTGACCTTCTTGCTCCCTTCATAATTTGAACAGAGAGAAGCAAACATAGCTTTAGCAGTGGATTTGTCACTCATCTTCATATACTCTGCTTTGGGTATGGCAGTGACAAGGGCTCCTCTGATAATATGATGCTTCTTGTAGAGTTTCCTCAGTTCTGGAGTATGTTTCTTTCTATCCACAGCAGCTCCTTCTTCATCAAGGACTAAATCACCAACACCATCTTCCAGAATATCCCATAATTCTTCATCCAGGCTCATGATGTAACTGTAAAAGTTGGTCTTCCACCAAGAGAACTCTTCAGCATCTCCATTGAACTTTGGAACTTTTCCAACACTGGTTTTCTTACTATCACTATAATCATGTGAGACATGTTTATAGCTAGTATCACTAGAACCAGTAGGAGGAGGAGTAGACATGTTTTTCTCAGATCTTTGACTGTTGCACGGTTAAGTGTTACACAACAGACCAAGGCTCTAGATACCAATTGAAGGTGAGAAAAACACAAGAAGGGGGGTTGAATTGTGTTTTTAAAAAATTCTTCGTTTCTTCTAAAAACTGAACACACTGATCAGAAGCTAGGTGAGACAGCTTCTGAAGTGATAATCAGAATCTAAATGCAGCGGAATAAAACAGAGAGAGAGAAGAAGAACGACACAAAGCAATTATACTGGTTCCTTCCACAATCCGGAAGTAGTCCAGTCCCCCTTGCACTTCCAAGGAGATTTCACTATGAGTAATATCTGATTACAAATGCTCAAGCACACAAGCAAGAGACTTCCTTTGCTCAAGCACACAAGCTAGAGACTTCCTTTGCTCAAGAACACAATCAAGAGACTTCCTGCTCAAGCACAACTGCAAGAGACTTCCTAACTAAACAAAATTACACAGAAAATTGTTTAAGGTTGAACACTTGATATACAATCAGAGGTGCTCACAATACAAATCAGATACAGACTCAATGAACTTAAGAATTTCTAAGATATGACTTTGAGACACAGAAATTCTAAGTGAATGCAGAACAATTTCAGCAGAGGTTTGGTACTTGTGAAAATCTTGTGAGTCTTTCGTTTAGCGTTCTTGCATTACCAATTCTCTAGGTCTTCACTCCTTTATATAGAGGTGTGAAAGAGACGTTGTGAAATTGCCAGCACACCAAAGAGTCGTTGTTGAAGCTTGATCTTTCACCAATGATCTTTTGCCTGATTTGGTTGTTGTCCTATGAAGAACAAATTTGAAATCCATTCCTTATCCAAAGGAACATCTATGCAGGCGAAGCTGTATTCTGGAGCTGTTTTCTTGTCTTGTAGCGTGGACACAAAACAGAGTAGTGGAGAACGTGGTTGTACAATTCGTACAAAGTACAATGTCAACGCTTTCGTCCAAATTGCAAGCACAAGCCTTCAAACACCTTTGAAATGACCGTTGCAAAACTCCACTAATCCTTCGTTTGCGTTTTCGAATCCAATAGACAGCTTTTGCATTGATAATTCTTCAAATCTTGAATCTTTTGTAAATTCAGTTGAGATTCAGCTTCTGGTGAAATAGCTTCTGATGAGGCAGCTTCTGATGATGCAGCTTCTGATGATATGATTTCTGCAGCTTCTGGTGACGCAACTTCTGATGATGTGGCTTCTGGACCTCTTGTCTTTAGAAGCACTATTCTTCAGGAGCAGCTTACTTCAGGAGCGCTATTTCTTCAGGAGCAGCTTGACTTCAGGAGCGCTTTGCCTTCAGAATCATCTAAGCTTCATTTCCTTTGCTCTTTATTTGCTCATTCAAAACCAATGATGATGTAACTTTATAATTATGGTCCTGTACACTTGAACAAATATTAGCTAGTCCAATTTACAATTTTTAATACCTTGTTATCATCAAAACTTTTTAAGGTTCATTGTTAAGCACATTTTGTTCCAACAAAAATAACAAGTAAAAGATCAGGAATATTCACACAAAAAAACGTAGAAAAAATTCATGGAGATTTTCAGGAAATTTTTTACATAAAACATGTACACAGAGAGTCCAAATAGCACTAACGGAGGTGTGTATGGCAAGAAAAGCAAGGCAACAAGCCCAGGCCCAAAGCAAAATGAACCAAACCCATCAGGGAATCACCAGAACCGTATGATTGATCCAAATAGGCTAATGTTTTATCTTGGTTTTCGGGTGTCAAACATTAATTACGTTTGAACCTTCTAACCGGTGATATCTTATTTTTTTCTTGGGAAGGGAAAAAGTAAGCAAAACCCTTGAGAATCGAGGTCCGGGAGTTGTTTTCGCTACGGGAAGGTGTTAGGCACCCATAACGACTATAGTAACCTATAGGAACCGTCTTTAATTTCTACGCGCGCGCTTTATTTTTAAATGCTATTTTGAAAGAAAATATTAAGCCTAAAGAATTTCTAAGTGAAGAATTGGAGGGAGAAGAATGTTTTTGGATTTTTATTTTAGTTGAATTGAAGGAATTTTGTTCCTTGCCTACGTACCCGTTTAAGGGATCAAATCCACCGTAGTTCTCTCTCAAAAAAATGCTTTTGTTTTTGTTGGTTGATTTTAAGTTTGAAAATGAAATTTTGGAGAATAGAAAGAGGCCTTAAAGGCATGAGATTGTGAAATAGTGAGGTTGGATTAGTGAATTGCAAAAGAAGTCAAAGTTTGATTATTTTCATTGAAATTTGATTAAGAAAATGGAAAAGAAAATACAATGGGATATTGGATCCCAAGGTTTATTTGGAAAAGGTTTGAGTGAAATTGTTCACATTTGTTTGGAAAATTGGGTTTTTTCTAAGTATAAGTCCTAGGCATTCATCCAAACATACAATCCTAAGCATACATCTAAACATGCATATTCTAGCTATATAGTGGTGTGTGTGCATGTGTCGGTGCTTGTGTCGGTGTACATCATTAGAGTCCATTGTCCTTTACATCATACCCTAGATACATTCTATGGCCTCTTTGCCAAGAAATTAAAAGCATGGAAGTAAAATATTACAAAACTTCTAAGTATTTACATTCTAAACTTGGCATGGATCATAAAGGGTAGAAAAAATAAAAGAATGAAGATGTGAGATGGGGAGAGAAATACTCATGATGTATGAAACCCAATGGAGGAAATTGTTAGTAATATAAGGCATAAAGAGAAGAGATATAAGCAAGTAAAGCTATTATAACCAAAAGGAGGAAAAGAATGGATATGAAATAAGCAAAAGTAATGTAAAATAGACCTAAAATTCCCCATCAAGGTAAGGCTTAACCATGACCTATAATTCCCATGGTTCAACGCATTTTTAAGATATGAAGTTCAAGACTTAAAAGAAATGAGAATCTAAGGGTCATAGTAAGCCTCACACTTCAAGGTGAACTTAGACCTATTTTACGCTAACATTACTTGCAAGACAAGAAATTGACAATTTCTATTCACAAACAGCAAATGAAAAGATGCAAATTGGTTACCAACACATCCTAAGATCACACAATAAGTCTATGCACTAATTGGACAAAGAAATCACACCAAAACATAGTAAAAAACTTGCAAGGATTTAACAAGAGTACAAACTATCTACATGATACATCACATATAAATTTTTACCAATTTTAATATGTAAAACACTCATAAAAGTACCAAGAAACACATCAAATCACTCAAGAAATTTTTAGATGTTTTTACAAAAGATTTTGAGTTGAAAGGGGTACAAGAAGCAAGAACCACGTGTGAAATAGCAAGAAAAAGCAAACCAGAGGACAATCTGCGCTACAAACAAGCCCACGCCCAAGGGAATATGGATCCTGGACTATCCAAACGTGCCAGGGACGTTAGATTGATCCAGGATCCACAAACCCTAGATCCAACGCTCGTAAACACGCAGCACACCGTAATAACATGCAGACGCACAGAAACAAGACATCAGGATCGTCCACGTGGAGAACCATGGATCTAACGAAGGAGATTGGGAGATGGAATGAACCGAATTGAACCAGACCGGTTCACGTGCCTATATAAGCACAATGAAACCGGTCCAATTCATTTCTTCCTTCCCCTTCTCTCACTACAAAGTTCTAGAGAGAGATGCTCTGCAATCTCTCTTCATCTTCTCCGATGAACATGACGGCGGAGGTGTGGTGGTTCGCCGGCGGCGCCACCACACCTGGACATTTTTCGAAACTTTTTGCACCATCGTGTTCATTTGAGTCTCCTCTTTACGATTCTTGCACTCGTTTTTCAAAATAAGGCATAGATTCGAACAGATCTACACTTGTTTCTACGTTTTAGGGTTTCGAAAAATTTCTTCAATCTTTTCGGAACTAAGCCTTATCTTGACTTATTTTTCATGCTGATGATGAATCTATGCTCTATTTCGAAGAACAAACGGTGAACCTTCATGATTTTTGAAAATTAGGGTTTGGTTTCAATTTTTTCGAATCTTTTCGGATTTCCACTTCAATTCACCGTTTAATTTTTCAATTAGAACCTTCGATGATGACTCATAAACTAAACGAGAAGGTTTACGTGAATTTACCTGGATTCGTTTGGAGATTCGGACAAAAAGATCCTGCGTTCGTTCTTGATTATTCAGGTGAGTATTCGAAACCTCTTGGACCGAAAATAAATCGGTGTATCTTCTTCTCTCTGGACTGGTTCAATTCTTCTTCAATTCTTCTTCTTCTTTTCTCTCTTGACCGGTTCGATTCTTCTTGTGATCGTTTCCAACTTGAATTGCAAGAAGGTGCGAAAAACGTTCGATGATGAAGATTCGAATTGAATCTCTGAGAACTTGCGAGACAAAACCCCTTTCTTTGATATGATTTGGATATGATTTTCTGAATTGCACTTTTCTGGTGATGAAATTGGTATTGATTTTGCTGTGAATTGATGAAAATTGATACGAAGTTTTTAAAATCTTTGTGGCGGTGATTGATTTTTGTTGCGGTGGTCCTAGTTTGTTACGGTGGTTTGTGTTTGTTACGGTGGTGACTTGAGGAGAGAGAGAAAGATGATTCTGTTATTGATGAGTTGGCAATGATTCTGTGGTGATCCTCTGTAATTGGTGATGTGTCTTCTATTTATAGGCCAAGTGTAATGACTGGACCAATAGGAAGTGGACACCTGGACTGGGCCTTGAACAAATTCGTCCCTGGCTTGAAATTGATTTAGGGACCTTTCTGCAAAAATAGAAACTAAAAGGACCAATCTGCAATGACTTAAAAAAAGGCTAAAGGGAAAAAAAATGGACTTGAAGGACTGAAATTCAAATTAAAAAAAAACCAGAAAAGAAAAAAAAGTGAAACAGAGGGACTAAAGGGCAATTTTCGAAAGTTTTTTTTTAGGACTTAAAATAAAAATAATAAAAAATGTACTAAAACTGGTAACTGGTAAATAACGTAAAGAGAAACAGTTAAAATTGACAAAACGGACTAAAATGAACCAATGGCCTAAATGAGGTACTTTAAAGTACCTCTCTGCCGAAATTTCGTGTGAAATGACCAAAATGCCCCTGGGGCTGAAAACGACTAAAAATGACTCAGATGCAGTTGAAAAATGGATTTTTGACAGAGATTGAATCAAAGACTCATACAAGCAAAATTAAAAGACTCAGAGACATTTTTTAGGATTTAAACAGTACCTTGACACTTGAAAAGACTAAAATGCCCCTAGGGGCAAAACTGACTCAAAAATGACTTCAAATGCAATTTTTAAAATGGATTTTGACATAGAATGAAACAGAGACTTATTCACACTACTTGAAAGGACTCAAACAAAATTTTGAAAGACTGAGAGAGATTTGACATAGGAAATGACTAAAATACCCTTGCATGTAACTTTTGCAAATAATATTGAAATAAAATGCAGAGAAAGATGCAATTGATCAGAGACAGTTCAAATGACTTAAAATGCAAGAAAGAAGAATTGGACTAGTATTTTTAGGTCCAAAATTAGGGTATAACAGCTGCCCCTATTTAAGTTTCTTTGTCCGAAGAGTCAAGAGACGAAGTCTTAGAGTTGACGGGACGAAGATACTTAAATATTAACATTTGCACTGCTTTTGGACATAAAAATACGCTTTCAGAGTTTCAAAACATGAATGTTATGTAATGTTTGATTATGAATGCAAGACAAACAACTGAAGTCTATGGAACCTATCATGTCACTGGGGATTCAGATAGACATTGACAGGGTAGACAAACCAGGGATAGAGAATAAGGTACAAGCTGTTCTTTGGGTCGAACTAGCCACTTGACCAAGGAATACAAAACAAAAAAAATAGATGCAAGCTGTTCTTGGGATTGAACTTGGCACTTGACCGGAAACGTAGACATATAGGCAGATACAAGTGGTTCTTTTGGATCGAACTTGACACTTGGTTGAAGATACAAACAGATAGGTAGACACAAACTGTTCTTTTGGATTGAACTGGCTGTTTGGCTGGAGACATAGACAAAAGGGTTGATACAAGCTGTTTCTTTGGATCGAACTTGCTTGTTGGATTATCACCACATCATGTGGGAGAGTGCAGACTGTTCTCTTAGATCGAACTTGTCGTTTGACCGATAACAAAGCATAAGCTGGGTACAAACTGTTCTTCAGATTGAACTTGCCGTCTGACTGATAACAAAGCATAAGCTGGGTACAAACTGTTCTATCGAACTTGCCGTTTGACCGATAATAGAACATAAGCTGGGTACAAACTGTTCTATCGAACTTGCCGTTTGTCCGGAAGCATAGGTATATAAGCAGGTACAAGTGGTTCTTTTTGGATCGAACCTGGCGCTTGATCAGTAACAAGATACAAATTGAGAGTCTGGTTTAACAAGATACCAATTGAGGGTAAATTGTCATTGACTTGATTTGAAAATAGACATGACCATTTTTGTTGGCCCAAGAGTAAATTGAGAGTAAATTGACATTGATTTGAGTTGAAAATTGACATCGAAAGTTGAGATTGAAAGTTGAGATTGGAAATTGGAATTGGATTGAGACATGGACATTGACATTGGATTGGAGAATTGCAATTGACATTGAAATTGGATTGAAATTGGATTGAAAATTGACATTGACATTGGATGTTGACATTGACATTGACATTGGATTTGGAATTGGAAATTGACATTGGAATTGGATTGAAATTGGAATTTTGACATTGGGATTGGATTGAAATTGGAAATTGACATTGAAATTGACATTGGAATTGGAAATTGGCATTGGAATTGGAATTAGAGATTAGCATTGGAATTGGAATTGGAGATTGACATTGTTATTGGAGTTGAGATTGCTTCGAATTCGACATTTGACATGGTTTGGAATTGAGATTGGAAGGTTGAGATTGCATCGAATTTGACAATTGAAATTGAAATTGAGATCGGAAATTGCTTCGAATTTGACAGGTTGAAATTGAATTGAATTTTGAATTAGGATTGAAGTTGAAATTTGAAATTGAATTTGACAGTTGGAATTTGGATTGAATTTGACAGTTGACAGTTGAAAGTTGGATATGCAACATGTATGTATGGTATAGCAAGATTATTGGATGTATGCGCACATAGATTGTATGATTATGCATGTATGAATGCTTGAAATGCATGATTGGTTGGCAATTGGACAGAGAAAGTTTCACAGAGATGGACAAGACATTGGAAGATTGGGCACGTAGTGGCTCGTGCTGCAACATATTCACAGGGGAAAACCTCTTTGGAGAGACCGTCGTTGGGGGACGTATCAAAACCATGGCTGAGGGCAATAAAACTTGTAGAGGAGGGACCCTCGGAAAGTCCTTGGATACAGGTCGCCGTTGCTAGGCGTGTCAGTGCTGGGTAAACATTGGATGTTCGCATCTGTGGTCAATGCTTTTTCAATATTTCATTCTTTCATTTTTCATTTTCAAACCCCATTTTTGCCTGAACCGCCCTTTCGGGTTTTCGATTCACCGGGGAATAGGTTCTTTTCATTGCCCCATTTTTGCCTGAATTGCCTTCATAGGTTGTCAATCAGCGGGGTGCTCATTTTTGCCTAAGCCGCCCTTTCGGGTTTTCAACTTAGCGAGCTTTTCTTTTCACTTTTTCATTCTGTTTTTTCATTCTTGCCATTGACCACAGATTATCCCGGGGAGTAACCTGCTTGTAACATGTATTGAAATAGACATTGATATTCATTCATTCATGCATGTTTCATTGAAATGTACCCTGTTGCTCAGGTTTGCTTTCAAAATAGACAGAAAAAGATTTTCAATTTTCAAAAGATGTTTGTTTCAGTCATTAACATTATCAAATAGAAAGAAAATATTTTGTATATAGCATTGAAAGTAGAAAGAAAAAATAGAGTTTCAAACAATAGAAAGGCTCAAATTGACGTAGGAGAGTGAAAATCAGCCAAGGGCATGACTTCACGGATTTACAAAGCTTGGAAAATGGTAATTTTATTGGTTGGTGATACATTGAACACGATGACCGCTACATTTCATAGAAATTTTGAACCCACAAGTACAGAAGCCTCTGATGAAGAAGATCATTGACAGTTGCAGATGCCCCAAGGGGTGATGGTGATTTGCCAGATATAGTTACTTGTCTTTTATTGTCAACCTCATTTTTGCATGAACCGCCCTTTCGGGTTTTCGGCTCATCGAGGCGCTCATTCTTGCCTGAGTTGCGTACAATCTCAGCGAGCTCTTTCATATTCATTTTTTTGTCCCTAACTTTTGCCTGGATCGCCCTTTCGGGTTTTCGATCCACCGGGAAGCGCATTTTTGCCTAGGCCGCCCTTTCGGGTTTTCGACCTACCACGCTGTTCTTTTCTTTCTAGACAAAGTATTTCTTGACTATATCGGCATTAACAGGATTTGGGAGTTCAACACCATCCATGTGTGTAAGAATCAGAGCACCACCAGAGAAGGCCTTCTTGACAACATAAGGACCTTCGTAGTTAGGTGTCCACTTGCCCCTTGGGTCGGGTTGCTGACTTATCCTTCGTTTCAATACAAGTTCGCCTTCCTTGAATTCTCGAGGTCGGACTTTCTTGTCAAAAGCATTCTTCATTCGCACTTGATACAACTGTCCATGAGCCATAGCATCCATACGTTTCTCTTCAATCAGATTCAATTGATCATAACGACTTTGACACCATTCAGCCTCAGTTAATTTTGCTTCCATGATTACTCGAAGAGATGGAATCTCCACTTCCAGAGGGAGAACTGCTTCCATACCATATACAAGAGAGAAAGGAGTTGCCCCGGTTGAACTGCGCACTGTAGTACGGTAACCATGCAGGGCAAAAGGTAGCATTTCATGCCAGTCTTTGTAAGTAGTGACCATCTTCTGAACAATCTTCTTGATGTTCTTGTTAGCGGCCTCAACTGCACCATTCATCTGAGGTCTATAAGGAGAAGAGTTGTGATGTTCAATTTTGAATTCTTCACATAAAGCCTGCATCATGCTATTGTTCAGATTGGAACCATTGTCAGTGATGATCTTGTTGGGAACACCATATCGACAGATGATGTTATTCTTGATAAACTTCACAACAACTTGCTTGGTCACATTTGCGTAGGAAGCAGCTTCAACCCACTTGGTGAAGTAATCAATTGCCACTAGAATGAAACGATGTCCATTGGAAGCTTTTGGTTCAATTCTTCCGATCATGTCAATGCCCCACATAGAGAAAGGCCATGGGGAAGAGATAACATTGAGAGCATGTGGAGGCACATGAATCTTGTCAGCATAAACTTGACATTTGTGGCATCTTTTGGCATGTCTGTTGCAGTCACGTTCCATGGTTATCCAGTAATAGCCGGCTCTTAACAGTTTTCTTGACATGGTGTGACCCGAAGCATGGGTCCCAAAAGTACCGTCATGTACATCATGCATCAACTTCTCAGCTTCTTGTTTATCCACACATCTCAGCAAGACCATGTCATAGTTCCTCTTGTATAGGATTTCTCCGTCCAGAAGGAATTTACTAGCCCATCGTCTCAAAGTCTTTTTATCCCTGTTGGAAGCACCAGGTGGATATTCACGATTCTGCAAGAATTGTTTGATGTTGTAATACCAAGGCTTTTTATCATTCACGTCTTTATCAGCTTGATCTGGCATATTTTCAATGGTAAACACATGAGCGGGTCTATCGAGACGCTGCACTTTGATTACGGGCACGTCATTCCAGTGATTGACCCGAAACATGGAAGACAGAGTAGCAAGAGCGTCAGCCATCTGGTTTTCATCCCGAGGGATGTGGTGCAGCTCAACTTTTGTAAAGTATGTCAACAGACGTCTTGCATAGTCACGGTATGGGATCAGCTTCTCATGATGAGTCTCCCATTCACCCTTTATCTGGTTAATAACAAGTGCAGAATCTCCATAGATGTCAAGGTGCTTAATTCTCAGATCAAGGGCTTCTTCAATGCCCAAGATGCATGCTTCATATTCAGCTATGTTGTTCGTGCATTCAAAAGTTATTCGAGCAGTGAAAGGAATGTGGTGCCCCTGCGGAGTCACAATGATGGCTCCAATTCCTTTACCGTAAGCATTAACAGCACCATCAAACACCAATCCCCACTTGCTATTGGGATCTGGCCCTTCATTGATCAGTGGCTCTTCACAGTCTTTTGCTTTCAGATACATAATCTCTTCATCAGGGAAATCAAACTTAATTGGCTGGTAATCATCAAGAGGTTGGCAAGCAAGATGCTCAGCAAGGACGCTTCCTTTGATTGCTTTCTGAGCTTTGTATACAATGTCATATTCAGACAACAACATCTGCCAACGTGCGATCTTTCCAGTAACAGCAGGCTTTTCAAAGATGTACTTGATTGGATCCATTCGGGATATCAACCAAGTTGTATGATTCACCATATAATGACGCAGGCGTTTGGCAGCCCAGGCTAAAGCACAACAAGTCTTTTCAAGCATCGTATACCGAGTCTCGCAGTCGGTGAACTTCTTGCTCAGATAGTAGATAGCATGCTCTTTCTTACCAGTCTCATCTTGTTGACCGAGAACACAGCCCACTGAATCGTCTAACACTGACAGATACATAATCAAAGGCCTCCCTTCCACTGGCGGGACAAGGATAGGTGGTTCCAACAGGTATTCTTTGATGCTATCGAAAGCTTCCTGACATTCATCATTCCATACAATAGGCTGATTCTTTCTGAGCAATTTGAAAATTGGTCCACAGGTAGTAGTCATGTGAGATATGAATCTTGAAATATAATTCAGACGTCCGAGGAAACCTCTGACTTGCTTCTCAGTTTGAGGGGCCGGCATTTCTCTGATGGCTCGGACTTTGTCAGGATCAACTTCAATGCCTCTCTGGCTGACAATGAAGCCTAGCAACTTTCCGGATCGTACACCGAATGTGCACTTGTTAGGATTCAACCGCAGCTTGTACTTTCTCAATCTTTCAAACATCTTTTTCAGATACACAACATGTTGCTCTTCATCACTTGACTTCACAATCATATCATCCACATATACTTCAATCTCTTTGTGAATCATATCATGAAACAGAGTGGTCATACCCCTTTGATAGGTAGCACCAGCATTTATCAAGCCGAATGGCATCACTTTATAACAGAATGTTCCCCACGGAGTAATGAAGGACGTCTTTTCTCTATCTTCAGGTGACATTCGTATCTGGTTATAGCCAGAGAAACCATCCATGAAGGAGAATACTTTGGATTGAGCAGTACTGTCAACAAGCACATCAATATGAGGCAATGGGAAGTTATCTTTTGGACTAGCTTTATTCAGATCTCTGTAATCCACGCACATTCGAACTTTCCCATCTTTCTTTGGTACTGGTACAATGTTGGCAATCCACTCAGGATATTCAGCTGTCATGAGGAAGCCCGCATCGATTTGCTTCTGCACTTCAGCCTTGATCTTAAGAGCCATGTCTGGACGAGACCTTCTCAATTTCTGTTTGACAGGAGGACATTCAGGTCTTGTCGGTATCCGATGTTCCACAATCTTGGGATCTAGACCCGGCATATCTTCATAGGACCATGCAAAGACATCTGGATAATCATGGAGAAGCTGAATGATTTTCTTTTTCACCTCTGGCTCAAGTGCAGCACCAATCTTGATCTCTCGCTTATTCTCTTCAGTACCCAGGTTGATGAGTTCAATCTCTTCCTGGTGAGGCTGAATGGCTCTTCTTTCTTGCTCAAGCAGTCGAGTGATCTCATACGGTATCTCTTCATCATTATCATCCTCATCTTCAGCTTCATATACAGGGAATTCAAAATTTGGAGGAACCATAGGGTCACTGTGTTCAACGGGTTTATTATGGTTCAATCTGCATAATATGATTGGGATGATTTTAGAAAAAGTTTTTCATGCAGATTTTTGAAATTAATAAGAAAATAACAAATGTTTTGGTTTTTTCTGGCATTACCATTATTTCCAAGGAAAAGGCACTAAAAAGTAAAAAACAAAGAGTCGTGAGAAAGACGACAACTTTTATTGATAACGGCAATGCCGAAACAAACATGCCCTTACAATGATATCACTTTCGCCTTGGGCAGAGCGAAAGGATTGTTATTTTGAAAACAAAGAAAAACATGAGCAACAAGACACATTACATGGAAGCATGCATGACTAAAGGAACATCAATGGCTTCCCAATTTCTCACAGTGCCTCCTGGTATAACAAATGTAGGCACATGGCTTCTTTCTGCAGCATCTTCAGTAATAGCATTGATGAACCCAGCACTGTAGAAGGTTCCCTTTGAAACAGCAGATGTCGGGGAGAATCCAAGGCCCTCTTTACGCTTGTTTTCCAGGATCTGAATCACCTTGCCCCAGCCAGCAGCTCGCCCTGCTTGAACAGCCTTCTGGGCGTCTTTCAGTGAAGCCATGCTAGTACCAGCCCTCCGGGGCTCTGCACCCTCAACAGTCAATCCTTGAAACGACGTCCCTTCAGCGGACCCTGCTTCAACACAAGAGAACGATGATACCTGGCTAACTAGATATGCTTCCTCACCATGCACAGTGACAATCTTATCGTTCCTCATGAACTTGAGCTTCTGATGCAAAGTGGAAGTTACCGCTCCAGCGTCGTGGATCCACGGTCTTCCGAGGAGACAGCTGTAAGAGGCATTGATATCCATGACTTGGAAAGTTATTTGAAATGTCTCAGGACCAACGGTGATTGGCAGGTCCACTTCCCCGAGAACATCCTTGCGGGATCCATCGAAAGCCTTAACCAGATAGCTGCTACCCCTCAGGGAGATCCCATGATGGCTCAATTGCCTTAGTGTGGATTCAGGCATTACATTCAACGATGATCCAGTGTCCACCAAAACGTTGGATATCATATCAGACCCACAGTGCACCGAGATATGTAGAGCCAAGTTGTGGTGCTTCCCTGCTTCGGGGAGTTCATCATCACCGAATCCCAAACTGTTGCAAGCGGTAATATTACTCACTATCCCATCAAACTGATCCACAGAGACTTCGTGATCAACGTAAGCTTGCTCAAGTATCTTCATCAACACCTTCCTGTGAGCTTCTGAGCTCATGAGCAGAGACAAGATGGATATCTTTGATGGGGTTTGTAGCAGCTGGTCAACAATCTTATAGTCACTTTTCTTGATAAGTCTCAGGATTTCGTCCAGATTAGACTCTTCAATAGATTGGCCTGCTGGGCCGGTGTTCTTGTCAACAGGGGGAGCAACTGGTGGAGTTATCGTGGCAATAGGTGTCACCACCTTCTTTTGAAACAAGGGTGGACGGACTTTTCCACTTCTCAGAGTTGTAACTTCACTAGCAACATTATCAACTGTAGCTGGGGATACGAGAGGTACTTCAACTCCGTTCTCAATCATGGTTGCATTGTATTTGTAGGGAATTGCTTTGGTAGAGGTATAAGATACCGGACCAGGTAGCCTGATCACCAAAGGCTCAACATTCTTTACCTGAGATACACTTTCAACAGGAGAGTCATGGAATACTGGCACAATCACACATACATCACTGGCAATCAAGTACTTGTCATCCATCAGGCTCTGGATATCATTTTGCACAACACAACAGCCCATAGGATTCTGCAGACATTCTGAACAAGAATCATGATCATGTTTGAACAGAGAAGCCTGGCAAAGCTTGACATGTAATGGCACCAAGGGAGTGACGACATTGCGGACATCCAGCATGGGATCCTCTTGAGGAACGAGAACCCCTTCAAAGGCCTCAATCATGTTAACAGCAGCATGGTTTGGGAGCGGATTGTCAAGGACATGAGGAACACTGTTCTCGAAAGTCAACCGTCCTTTTTCTATCAGGTCTTTCACAATATATTTCAGAGCAAAGCAACCTTCGACATCATGGCCTTGAGCACCCTGATGGAATTCACATGTTAGGTCCTGACGGAACCTGGGAGGCAATGGATTAGGCGGAGGCTTGCCTGGTCTGGTGACGCAGTGTCCCTTGGCCAGTAGAGTTGGGAGTAGCTCACCATACCGCATTGGTATTGTTGGAAAAGAAGGTTTGGGTCGGGGACCCTGTTGTTGCTGCCGTTGCTGTTGAGCAGGAGGCTGTTGTTGTGTTTGTTGAGGGATAGCATTGACGGGCATTGGTGGTTGACCCGGTGGTAGAGGATACTGCTGATAAAATGGTGGGAAGAAAGGATGTTGAGAGTATTGCATGTATTGATAGGGCAAAGGTAGTTGCATGGCTGCTACAGACGGGTTACCAGACACCATCCCTACGTCAGATTCTTTCCTCTTGTGATGTCCATTACCATACTTCTTTGGTGCACTGTTTGAAGATTCACCTTTCTCAAGGACAATAATACCATCTCGGACAGCCTCCTCTAAGCGAGTTCCCATCGTAACCATATCAGAGAAGTTGTTTGGGGCAGAGACTATCATTCTCTCCTTATATTCCTTCTTCAGAGTCTTCAGGAATGTCTGTGTTAACTCTTCCTCATCAAGTCGAGGAGAAACACGGGCAGCTGCCCCTCTCCATCTCTGAGCATATTCTCGGAAGGTTTCATCTGATTTCTGAGACAAGGCTTTAAGAGAGTCCCTATTTGGCCTTAGACGGGTATTGAATTCATATTGACCTTCGAAAGCAGCAGCGAGTTCCTCAAAAGTATGGATGTTATCTTTGCTCAGACTAGTGTACCAATCTGCTGCATCATCTGTCAAGCTACTCTGAAAGCAGTGGATCATCAGTGCATCATTGTCGGCATAGTTAGCCATCTTTCGGACATACCGGATAACATGGTTATGGGGGCAAGAAGTCCCATTGTACTTGTCGAATTCTGGCTCTTTGAATTTCTTAGGAACCTCAAATCGGGATACCAAGCATAGATCACGAGCTTTAGCAGGAGCACCATTGTTTCCCCGGCTAGCCTTGACCTCACGGAGTTCTCCAGCCAACTCCCTCAACTGTTTCTTCATAGCTTCCATTGCGGGATCTTGTCCACGCGGAGTATCAACATCAATTACCTGTTGCACAGTGTGTACAATAGGGTCGGTAACAACAGCAGTTACCTGAGGCATAGCAGTAGACACAGGAATCTGTCCTTGACCAGCAAAACCAGAGATACCAGCAGCAGTATTAGGAGAATAGTAAGCTGAGAGACCATAAGGACGGCCGTTGGGCATAACAAAACGAGCATCAGTAGCCACAGTAGATAGTGGGATAGAGGGAACCACCTCAGTAGTAACTGGAATAGAAGTGGCTGGTTGTTCTTGTGAAGCCATCATAGCGGACATAGCGTCATGAGCCTTAGCCAAGTCTTCTTTCATAGCAGCCAATTCGGCACGGAGCTGAGCATTCTCTTCTTCAAAGTTAGCCATTATCCTTCTCTTGTGAAATCTTGTCTGATGAATTCTATCTGGTTGGTAGACTTTGCGAACACGAGCCACTTTTCAGACTGCGGCGGACAAAACCAGGAGGCAATGAGCACGAGAGAAGTTTTTTTGTGGTCAATGAATGCATATGATGCATGAAATGTGCTGATGTATATGCAAAAAAGACTCTTTTTAGGTTATCGAAGGGTTCTAGACAAATTATGAACTCGTAAACATTACTAAACAACAATTAACATAAACGGGAATCAAACAAACTAACATATAGTTTTACAAGACAAATCCAACATGAACAAATGGAAATAACAACAGGAAATGGAAATCCTCAAGCATAGGAAGTGGAAGCGTCGTCCTCAGAGTCGGACTCATAGTCGCAGTATCGTGCGTAGAAGTCACGGGCACCCCTAGCTCTCTTGGAGTCCCTCATAAGCAGCCTATCTTTCTCCTCAATCTCTCTCCTAGCCTTAGCTAACTCTTTCTTCAGTGTCAAGACCTCATGAGTCTTCTGCTCATCCTTCCCATCCAAAGTCATGATCAAGTTCTCAGCCTCATAGTATCTAGCTCTCCACTGATGCTTCTCCCGACTCTCCATAGCTAGGTGCTCCTGATACATCTCCTGGGTAGGTGGGAGTAGAGGCAAAGGCACGGTAGGAACAGTTGCAGACACATATCTCATAGAGGGGTAAGGCGTACCAGCCTCCTCAGCTCGGTTTATCACCCACTGTGTATAGGCCTCATGAGCGATACCGGACCTCACACCCATATGCTTTACCTCTTTCTTCCGAAGCTTGGTCCAAGCTTGCATGAAATCTTCTCTAATGCCTGTGGGAGCACTGGAGTAGTGAAAGAAGTAAGGAGCTGTAGCAAGATTGATGGGCTTATCTTTCATCGGAAAACCAAATTGTCGCAAAGCAAGCTCCGGGTTGTAGTTGATTCCGCCCCGGGTACCAAGAAGAGGTACATTAAGAAACTTTCCACCACCAAAGATGATTTCCTTGACCCTAGAAGCGGGAGTGAGCCAAACCACTTCATTAGGAGTGAGAGCCATAATCCTCTGTGAAATAGACCAATTCCTCGGATTGTCGTGGAAAGACTGCGGAAGGTGCGAAATAAACCACCTATAGAGGAGAGGCACACAACAAAGAATGTATCCACGACCTTTGCTGGAACGATCGTGAATAGCATGGTATGTGTCAGCTAGCAAGGTAGGAACCGGATTCTTGGAGTGGAAGATCATAATAGCATTCATGTCCACGAAGCCATCAAGATTCGGAAAGAGAATAAGCCCATAGATGAGAAGTGCAAGAATAGCCTCGAGAGTGTCCTGACAAGTGGTATTGAGGTTGGCCTTCCCAAGAAGATACTCTGAAGTGAACCCTCGGATGTGTGCCTTAGTGACAAGATTCTTGGAGACATCGGTGGTCTTGAGATAGAGATCTTTAGCAATAACCAATGGAGGAGGAGGGTTTTCCGGTCCCGAGAAAGGTATCCCCTTAGCAATAGATAGACTTGTCAAGGAAGAATAAGCCTCTAGAGTAGGCACCAACTGAAAGTCTGGAAAAGTGAAGCACCGATACCCCGGATCATAGAATTGCACTAGAGTGTGCACAAGCTTCTCATCCACATTAGTATGGAGAATAGGAAGTAAAGCCCCGTAACGGCGTCGGAAACCAGTCGGATCCTCAATCTTGAGTGCCAAATCCCTCAAACTAGCCAAATCCACTTCCTTGAACTTGTAGGATTTAGTCATCTTCATCCCTACAATGTTTACAATTTCAACTTGTCTAAGCCCTTCGGTAACAATGCATGGAAAAAGTTTATGCATGTATGCATGTATGCATGAATGCATGATTATGTTCAAGTTCGGAGAAAACATGGTGGGTTTGAAGTTGAGGAGTCATGGGTGGACACGGTGTCCGGTGAAACTAGGGTTTTAGGATAATAGTAACCGGGTTCTAAAAAGGTTCCCAAGTTGCAACCTCTCCGACGTATCTCATGGTGTCACGAGTCAACACTCGCTCCATGATTATACCTGGAAGGTCTAACTTGAGTGTAGTATCGCGTGACGACTAAAACTCGAGACAACACCCGGTTTAGCCTCCGCACTACATCCTAGAAAATGGCCATGGATGGGTTTGGTTATCTACGGTTCATAGCGTCATAGAACAATTAGAAGCAAAGTGCCTAAACGCGACAACTCGCGCCGACAACATCACCCCCAAAATGCCTCAGCTATGTGGGATTGATCGCATAATCCAAAACACGAGGCAACCCCCGGAATGAATTGTCGATTATATCCCTCCTAAATCCTAAGTTCACTCAGCCCGGGTGCAGGACTTTTGATATTCTCACCCCACACGTTTGCAAGAAATTAAACATTCATTCACATAAGAAAGCAAGTACAAGAAGCAAGTAAAAATACAAGCGCAAACGTGGAAATAAAAACTAGGCGTAACTCTCGAATCTCCCCAGTGAAGTCGCTAGCTGTTTTATCTTGGTTTTCGGGTGTCAAACATTAATTACGTTTGAACCTTCTAACCGGTGATATCTTATTTTTTTCTTGGGAAGGGAAAAAGTAAGCAAAACCCTTGAGAATCGAGGTCCGGGAGTTGTTTTCGCTACGGGAAGGTGTTAGGCACCCATAACGACTATAGTAACCTATAGGAACCGTTTTTAATTTCTACGCGCGCGCTTTATTTTTAAATGCTATTTTGAAAGAAAATATTAAGCCTAAAGAATTTCTAAGTGAAGAATTGGAGGGAGAAGAATGTTTTTGGATTTTTATTTTAGTTGAATTGAAGGAATTTTGTTCCTTGCCTACGTACCCGTTTAAGGGATCAAATCCACCGTAGTTCTCTCTCAAAAAAATGCTTTTGTTTTTGTTGGTTGATTTTAAGTTTGAAAATGAAATTTTGGAGAATAGAAAGAGGCCTTAAAGGCATGAGATTGTGAAATAGTGAGGTTGGATTAGTGAATTGCAAAAGAAGTCAAAGTTTGATTATTTTCATTGAAATTTGATTAAGAAAATGGAAAAGAAAATACAATGGGATATTGGATCCCAAGGTTTATTTGGAAAAGGTTTGAGTGAAATTGTTCACATTTGTTTGGAAAATTGGGTTTTTTCTAAGTATAAGTCCTAGGCATTCATCCAAACATACAATCCTAAGCATACATCTAAACATGCATATTCTAGCTATATAGTGGTGTGTGTGCATGTGTCGGTGCTTGTGTCGGTGTACATCATTAGAGTCCATTGTCCTTTACATCATACCCTAGATACATTCTATGGCCTCTTTGCCAAGAAATTAAAAGCATGGAAGTAAAATATTACAAAACTTCTAAGTATTTACATTCTAAACTTGGCATGGATCATAAAGGGTAGAAAAAATAAAAGAATGAAGATGTGAGATGGGGAGAGAAATACTCATGATGTATGAAACCCAATGGAGGAAATTGTTAGTAATATAAGGCATAAAGAGAAGAGATATAAGCAAGTAAAGCTATTATAACCAAAAGGAGGAAAATAATGGATATGAAATAAGCAAAAGTAATGTAAAATAGACATAAAATTCCCCATCAAGGTAAGGCTTAACCATGACCTATAATTCCCATGGTTCAACGCATTTTTAAGATATGAAGTTCAAGACTTAAAAGAAATGAGAATCTAAGGGTCATAGTAAGCCTCACACTTCAAGGTGAACTTAGACCTATTTTACGCTAACATTACTTGCAAGACAAGAAATTGACAATTTCTATTCACAAACAGCAAATGAAAAGATGCAAATTGGTTACCAACACATCCTAAGATCACACAATAAGTCTATGCACTAATTGGACAAAGAAATCACACCAAAACATAGTAAAAAACTTGCAAGGATTTAACAAGAGTACAAACTATCTACATGATACATCACATATAAATTTTTACCAATTTTAATATGTAAAACACTCATAAAAGTACCAAGAAACACATCAAATCACTCAAGAAATTTTTAGATGTTTTTACAAAAGATTTTGAGTTGAAAGGGGTACAAGAAGCAAGAACCACGTGTGAAATAGCAAGAAAAAGCAAACCAGAGGACAATCTGCGCTACAAACAAGCCCAGGCCCAAGGGAATATGGATCCTGGACTATCCAAACGTGCCAGGGACGTTAGATTGATCCAGGATCCACAAACCCTAGATCCAACGCTCGTAAACACGCAGCACACCGTAATAACATGCAGACGCACAGAAACAAGACATCAGGATCGTCCACGTGGAGAACCATGGATCTAACGAAGGAGATTGGGAGATGGAATGAACCGAATTGAACCAGACCGGTTCACGTGCCTATATAAGCACAATGAAACCGGTCCAATTCATTTCTTCCTTCCCCTTCTCTCACTACAAAGTTCTAGAGAGAGATGCTCTGCAATCTCTCTTCATCTTCTCCGATGAACATGACGGCGGAGGTGTGGTGGTTCGCCGGCGGCGCCACCACACCTGGACATTTTTCGAAACTTTTTGCACCATCGTGTTCATTTGAGTCTCCTCTTTACGATTCTTGCACTCGTTTTTCAAAATAAGGCATAGATTCGAACAGATCTACACTTGTTTCTACGTTTTAGGGTTTCGAAAAATTTCTTCAATCTTTTCGGAACTAAGCCTTATCTTGACTTATTTTTCATGCTGATGATGAATCTATGCTCTATTTCGAAGAACAAACGGTGAACCTTCATGATTTTTGAAAATTAGGGTTTGGTTTCAATTTTTTCGAATCTTTTCGGATTTCCACTTCAATTCACCGTTTAATTTTTCAATTAGAACCTTCGATGATGACTCATAAACTAAACGAGAAGGTTTACGTGAATTTACCTGGATTCGTTTGGAGATTCGGACAAAAAGATCCTGCGTTCGTTCTTGATTATTCAGGTGAGTATTCGAAACCTCTTGGACCGAAAATAAATCGGTGTATCTTCTTCTCTCTGGACTGGTTCAATTCTTCTTCAATTCTTCTTCTTCTTTTCTCTCTTGACCGGTTCGATTCTTCTTGTGATCGTTTCCAACTTGAATTGCAAGAAGGTGCGAAAAACGTTCGATGATGAAGATTCGAATTGAATCTCTGAGAACTTGCGAGACAAAACCCCTTTCTTTGATATGATTTGGATATGATTTTCTGAATTGCACTTTTCTGGTGATGAAATTGGTATTGATTTTGCTGTGAATTGATGAAAATTGATACGAAGTTTTTAAAATCTTTGTGGCGGTGATTGATTTTTGTTGCGGTGGTCCTAGTTTGTTACGGTGGTTTGTGTTTGTTACGGTGGTGACTTGAGGAGAGAGAGAAAGATGATTCTGTTATTGATGAGTTGGCAATGATTCTGTGGTGATCCTCTGTAATTGGTGATGTGTCTTCTATTTATAGGCCAAGTGTAATGACTGGACCAATAGGAAGTGGACACCTGGACTGGGCCTTGAACAAATTCGTCCCTGGCTTGAAATTGATTTAGGGACCTTTCTGCAAAAATAGAAACTAAAAGGACCAATCTGCAATGACTTAAAAAAAGGCTAAAGGGAAAAAAAATGGACTTGAAGGACTGAAATTCAAATTAAAAAAAAAACCAGAAAAGAAAAAAAAGTGAAACAGAGGGACTAAAGGGCAATTTTCGAAAGTTTTTTTTTAGGACTTAAAATAAAAATAATAAAAAATGTACTAAAACTGGTAACTGGTAAATAACGTAAAGAGAAACAGTTAAAATTGACAAAACGGACTAAAATGAACCAATGGCCTAAATGAGGTACTTTAAAGTACCTCTCTGCCGAAATTTCGTGTGAAATGACCAAAATGCCCCTGGGGCTGAAAACGACTAAAAATGACTCAGATGCAGTTGAAAAATGGATTTTTGACAGAGATTGAATCAAAGACTCATACAAGCAAAATTAAAAGACTCAGAGACATTTTTTAGGATTTAAACAGTACCTTGACACTTGAAAAGACTAAAATGCCCCTAGGGGCAAAACTGACTCAAAAATGACTTCAAATGCAATTTTTAAAATGGATTTTGACATAGAATGAAACAGAGACTTATTCACACTACTTGAAAGGACTCAAACAAAATTTTGAAAGACTGAGAGAGATTTGACATAGGAAATGACTAAAATACCCTTGCATGTAACTTTTGCAAATAATATTGAAATAAAATGCAGAGAAAGATGCAATTGATCAGAGACAGTTCAAATGACTTAAAATGCAAGAAAGAAGAATTGGACTAGTATTTTTAGGTCCAAAATTAGGGTATAACAGCTGCCCCTATTTAAGTTTCTTTGTCCGGAGAGTCAAGAGACGAAGTCTTAGAGTTGACGGGACGAAGATACTTAAATATTAACATTTGCACTGCTTTTGGACATAAAAATACGCTTTCAGAGTTTCAAAACATGAATGTTATGTAATGTTTGATTATGAATGCAAGACAAACAACTGAAGTCTATGGAACCTATCATGTCACTGGGGATTCAGATAGACATTGACAGGGTAGACAAACCAGGGATAGAGAATAAGGTACAAGCTGTTCTTTGGGTCGAACTAGCCACTTGACCAAGGAATACAAAACAAAAAAATAGATGCAAGCTGTTCTTGGGATTGAACTTGGCACTTGACCGGAAACGTAGACATATAGGCAGATACAAGTGGTTCTTTTGGATCGAACTTGACACTTGGTTGAAGATACAAACAGATAGGTAGACACAAACTGTTCTTTTGGATTGAACTGGCTGTTTGGCTGGAGACATAGACAAAAGGGTTGATACAAGCTGTTTCTTTGGATCGAACTTGCTTGTTGGATTATCACCACATCATGTGGGAGAGTGCAGACTGTTCTCTTAGATCGAACTTGTCGTTTGACCGATAACAAAGCATAAGCTGGGTACAAACTGTTCTTCAGATTGAACTTGCCGTCTGACTGATAACAAAGCATAAGCTGGGTACAAACTGTTCTATCGAACTTGCCGTTTGACCGATAATAGAACATAAGCTGGGTACAAACTGTTCTATCGAACTTGCCGTTTGTCCGGAAGCATAGGTATATAAGCAGGTACAAGTGGTTCTTTTTGGATCGAACCTGGCGCTTGATCAGTAACAAGATACAAATTGAGAGTCTGGTTTAACAAGATACCAATTGAGGGTAAATTGTCATTGACTTGATTTGAAAATAGACATGACCATTTTTGTTGGCCCAAGAGTAAATTGAGAGTAAATTGACATTGATTTGAGTTGAAAATTGACATCGAAAGTTGAGATTGAAAGTTGAGATTGGAAATTGGAATTGGATTGAGACATGGACATTGACATTGGATTGGAGAATTGCAATTGACATTGAAATTGGATTGAAATTGGATTGAAAATTGACATTGACATTGGATGTTGACATTGACATTGACATTGGATTTGGAATTGGAAATTGACATTGGAATTGGATTGAAATTGGAATTTTGACATTGGGATTGGATTGAAATTGGAAATTGACATTGAAATTGACATTGGAATTGGAAATTGGCATTGGAATTGGAATTAGAGATTAGCATTGGAATTGGAATTGGAGATTGACATTGTTATTGGAGTTGAGATTGCTTCGAATTCGACATTTGACATGGTTTGGAATTGAGATTGGAAGGTTGAGATTGCATCGAATTTGACAATTGAAATTGAAATTGAGATCGGAAATTGCTTCGAATTTGACAGGTTGAAATTGAATTGAATTTTGAATTAGGATTGAAGTTGAAATTTGAAATTGAATTTGACAGTTGGAATTTGGATTGAATTTGACAGTTGACAGTTGAAAGTTGGATATGCAACATGTATGTATGGTATAGCAAGATTATTGGATGTATGCGCACATAGATTGTATGATTATGCATGTATGAATGCTTGAAATGCATGATTGGTTGGCAATTGGACAGAGAAAGTTTCACAGAGATGGACAAGACATTGGAAGATTGGGCACGTAGTGGCTCGTGCTGCAACATATTCACAGGGGAAAACCTCTTTGGAGAGACCGTCGTTGGGGGACGTATCAAAACCATGGCTGAGGGCAATAAAACTTGTAGAGGAGGGACCCTCGGAAAGTCCTTGGATACAGGTCGCCGTTGCTAGGCGTGTCAGTGCTGGGTAAACATTGGATGTTCGCATCTGTGGTCAATGCTTTTTCAATATTTCATTCTTTCATTTTTCATTTTCAAACCCCATTTTTGCCTGAACCGCCCTTTCGGGTTTTCGATTCACCGGGGAATAGGTTCTTTTCATTGCCCCATTTTTGCCTGAATTGCCTTCATAGGTTGTCAATCAGCGGGGTGCTCATTTTTGCCTAAGCCGCCCTTTCGGGTTTTCAACTTAGCGAGCTTTTCTTTTCACTTTTTCATTCTGTTTTTTCATTCTTGCCATTGACCACAGATTATCCCGGGGAGTAACCTGCTTGTAACATGTATTGAAATAGACATTGATATTCATTCATTCATGCATGTTTCATTGAAATGTACCCTGTTGCTCAGGTTTGCTTTCAAAATAGACAGAAAAAGATTTTCAATTTTCAAAAGATGTTTGTTTCAGTCATTAACATTATCAAATAGAAAGAAAATATTTTGTATATAGCATTGAAAGTAGAAAGAAAAAATAGAGTTTCAAACAATAGAAAGGCTCAAATTGACGTAGGAGAGTGAAAATCAGCCAAGGGCATGACTTCACGGATTTACAAAGCTTGGAAAATGGTAATTTTATTGGTTGGTGATACATTGAACACGATGACCGCTACATTTCATAGAAATTTTGAACCCACAAGTACAGAAGCCTCTGATGAAGAAGATCATTGACAGTTGCAGATGCCCCAAGGGGTGATGGTGATTTGCCAGATATAGTTACTTGTCTTTTATTGTCAACCTCATTTTTGCATGAACCGCCCTTTCGGGTTTTCGGCTCATCGAGGCGCTCATTCTTGCCTGAGTTGCGTACAATCTCAGCGAGCTCTTTCATATTCATTTTTTTGTCCCTAACTTTTGCCTGGATCGCCCTTTCGGGTTTTCGATCCACCGGGAAGCGCATTTTTGCCTAGGCCGCCCTTTCGGGTTTTCGACCTACCACGCTGTTCTTTTCTTTCTAGACAAAGTATTTCTTGACTATATCGGCATTAACAGGATTTGGGAGTTCAACACCATCCATGTGTGTAAGAATCAGAGCACCACCAGAGAAGGCCTTCTTGACAACATAAGGACCTTCGTAGTTAGGTGTCCACTTGCCCCTTGGGTCGGGTTGCTGACTTATCCTTCGTTTCAATACAAGTTCGCCTTCCTTGAATTCTCGAGGTCGGACTTTCTTGTCAAAAGCATTCTTCATTCGCACTTGATACAACTGTCCATGAGCCATAGCATCCATACGTTTCTCTTCAATCAGATTCAATTGATCATAACGACTTTGACACCATTCAGCCTCAGTTAATTTTGCTTCCATGATTACTCGAAGAGATGGAATCTCCACTTCCAGAGGGAGAACTGCTTCCATACCATATACAAGAGAGAAAGGAGTTGCCCCGGTTGAACTGCGCACTGTAGTACGGTAACCATGCAGGGCAAAAGGTAGCATTTCATGCCAGTCTTTGTAAGTAGTGACCATCTTCTGAACAATCTTCTTGATGTTCTTGTTAGCGGCCTCAACTGCACCATTCATCTGAGGTCTATAAGGAGAAGAGTTGTGATGTTCAATTTTGAATTCTTCACATAAAGCCTGCATCATGCTATTGTTCAGATTGGAACCATTGTCAGTGATGATCTTGTTGGGAACACCATATCGACAGATGATGTTATTCTTGATAAACTTCACAACAACTTGCTTGGTCACATTTGCGTAGGAAGCAGCTTCAACCCACTTGGTGAAGTAATCAATTGCCACTAGAATGAAACGATGTCCATTGGAAGCTTTTGGTTCAATTCTTCCGATCATGTCAATGCCCCACATAGAGAAAGGCCATGGGGAAGAGATAACATTGAGAGCATGTGGAGGCACATGAATCTTGTCAGCATAAACTTGACATTTGTGGCATCTTTTGGCATGTCTGTTGCAGTCACGTTCCATGGTTATCCAGTAATAGCCGGCTCTTAACAGTTTTCTTGACATGGTGTGACCCGAAGCATGGGTCCCAAAAGTACCGTCATGTACATCATGCATCAACTTCTCAGCTTCTTGTTTATCCACACATCTCAGCAAGACCATGTCATAGTTCCTCTTGTATAGGATTTCTCCGTCCAGAAGGAATTTACTAGCCCATCGTCTCAAAGTCTTTTTATCCCTGTTGGAAGCACCAGGTGGATATTCACGATTCTGCAAGAATTGTTTGATGTTGTAATACCAAGGCTTTGTATCATTCACGTCTTTATCAGCTTGATCTGGCATATTTTCAATGGTAAACACATGAGCGGGTCTATCGAGACGCTGCACTTTGATTACGGGCACGTCATTCCAGTGATTGACCCGAAACATGGAAGACAGAGTAGCAAGAGCGTCAGCCATCTGGTTTTCATCCCGAGGGATGTGGTGCAGCTCAACTTTTGTAAAGTATGTCAACAGACGTCTTGCATAGTCACGGTATGGGATCAGCTTCTCATGATGAGTCTCCCATTCACCCTTTATCTGGTTAATAACAAGTGCAGAATCTCCATAGATGTCAAGGTGCTTAATTCTCAGATCAAGGGCTTCTTCAATGCCCAAGATGCATGCTTCATATTCAGCTATGTTGTTCGTGCATTCAAAAGTTATTCGAGCAGTGAAAGGAATGTGGTGCCCCTGCGGAGTCACAATGATGGCTCCAATTCCTTTACCGTAAGCATTAACAGCACCATCAAACACCAATCCCCACTTGCTATTGGGATCTGGCCCTTCATTGATCAGTGGCTCTTCACAGTCTTTTGCTTTCAGATACATAATCTCTTCATCAGGGAAATCAAACTTAATTGGCTGGTAATCATCAAGAGGTTGGCAAGCAAGATGCTCAGCAAGGACGCTTCCTTTGATTGCTTTCTGAGCTTTGTATACAATGTCATATTCAGACAACAACATCTGCCAACGTGCGATCTTTCCAGTAACAGCAGGCTTTTCAAAGATGTACTTGATTGGATCCATTCGGGATATCAACCAAGTTGTATGATTCACCATATAATGACGCAGGCGTTTGGCAGCCCAGGCTAAAGCACAACAAGTCTTTTCAAGCATCGTATACCGAGTCTCGCAGTCGGTGAACTTCTTGCTCAGATAGTAGATAGCATGCTCTTTCTTACCAGTCTCATCTTGTTGACCGAGAACACAGCCCACTGAATCGTCTAACACTGACAGATACATAATCAAAGGCCTCCCTTCCACTGGCGGGACAAGGATAGGTGGTTCCAACAGGTATTCTTTGATGCTATCGAAAGCTTCCTGACATTCATCATTCCATACAACAGGCTGATTCTTTCTGAGCAATTTGAAAATTGGTCCACAGGTAGTAGTCATGTGAGATATGAATCTTGAAATATAATTCAGACGTCCGAGGAAACCTCTGACTTGCTTCTCAGTTTGAGGGGCCGGCATTTCTCTGATGGCTCGGACTTTGTCAGGATCAACTTCAATGCCTCTCTGGCTGACAATGAAGCCTAGCAACTTTCCGGATCGTACACCGAATGTGCACTTGTTAGGATTCAACCGCAGCTTGTACTTTCTCAGTCTTTCAAACATCTTTTTCAGATACACAACATGTTGCTCTTCATCACTTGACTTCACAATCATATCATCCACATATACTTCAATCTCTTTGTGAATCATATCATGAAACAGAGTGGTCATACCCCTTTGATAGGTAGCACCAGCATTTATCAAGCCGAATGGCATCACTTTATAACAGAATGTTCCCCACGGAGTAATGAATGACGTCTTTTCTCTATCTTCAGGTGACATTCGTATCTGGTTATAGCCAGAGAAACCATCCATGAAGGAGAATACTTTGGATTGAGCAGTACTGTCAACAAGCACATCAATATGAGGCAATGGGAAGTTATCTTTTGGACTAGCTTTATTCAGATCTCTGTAATCCACGCACATTCGAACTTTCCCATCTTTCTTTGGTACTGGTACAATGTTGGCAATCCACTCAGGATATTCAGCTGTCATGAGGAAGCCCGCATCGATTTGCTTCTGCACTTCAGCCTTGATCTTAAGAGCCATGTCTGGACGAGACCTTCTCAATTTCTGTTTGACAGGAGGACATTCAGGTCTTGTCGGTATCCGATGTTCCACAATCTTGGGATCTAGACCCGGCATATCTTCATAGGACCATGCAAAGACATCTGGATAATCATGGAGAAGCTGAATGATTTTCTTTTTCACCTCTGGCTCAAGTGCAGCACCAATCTTGATCTCTCGCTTATTCTCTTCAGTACCCAGGTTGATGAGTTCAATCTCTTCCTGGTGAGGCTGAATGGCTCTTCTTTCTTGCTCAAGCAGTCGAGTGATCTCATACGGTATCTCTTCATCATTATCATCCTCATCTTCAGCTTCATATACAGGGAATTCAAAATTTGGAGGAACCATAGGGTCACTGTGTTCAACGGGTTTATTATGGTTCAATCTGCATAATATGATTGGGATGATTTTAGAAAAAGTTTTTCATGCAGATTTTTGAAATTAATAAGAAAATAACAAATGTTTTGGTTTTTTCTGGCATTACCATTATTTCCAAGGAAAAGGCACTAAAAAGTAAAAAACAAAGAGTCGTGAGAAAGACGACAACTTTTATTGATAACGGCAATGCCGAAACAAACATGCCCTTACAATGATATCACTTTCGCCTTGGGCAGAGCGAAAGGATTGTTATTATGAAAACAAAGAAAAACATGAGCAACAAGACACATTACATGGAAGCATGCATGACTAAAGGAACATCAATGGCTTCCCAATTTCTCACAGTGCCTCCTGGTATAACAAATGTAGGCACATGGCTTCTTTCTGCAGCATCTTCAGTAATAGCATTGATGAACCCAGCACTGTAGAAGGTTCCCTTTGAAACAGCAGATGTCGGGGAGAATCCAAGGCCCTCTTTACGCTTGTTTTCCAGGATCTGAATCACCTTGCCCCAGCCAGCAGCTCGCCCTGCTTGAACAGCCTTCTGGGCGTCTTTCAGTGAAGCCATGCTAGTACCAGCCCTCCGGGGCTCTGCACCCTCAACAGTCAATCCTTGAAACGACGTCCCTTCAGCGGACCCTGCTTCAACACAAGAGAACGATGATACCTGGCTAACTAGATATGCTTCCTCACCATGCACAGTGACAATCTTATCGTTCCTCATGAACTTGAGCTTCTGATGCAAAGTGGAAGTTACCGCTCCAGCGTCGTGGATCCACGGTCTTCCGAGGAGACAGCTGTAAGAGGCATTGATATCCATGACTTGGAAAGTTATTTGAAATGTCTCAGGACCAACGGTGATTGGCAGGTCCACTTCCCCGAGAACATCCTTGCGGGATCCATCGAAAGCCTTAACCAGATAGCTGCTACCCCTCAGGGAGATCCCATGATGGCTCAATTGCCTTAGTGTGGATTCAGGCATTACATTCAACGATGATCCAGTGTCCACCAAAACGTTGGATATCATATCAGACCCACAGTGCACCGAGATATGTAGAGCCAAGTTGTGGTGCTTCCCTGCTTCGGGGAGTTCATCATCACCGAATCCCAAACTGTTGCAAGCGGTAATATTACTCACTATCCCATCAAACTGATCCACAGAGACTTCGTGATCAACGTAAGCTTGCTCAAGTATCTTCATCAACACCTTCCTGTGAGCTTCTGAGCTCATGAGCAGAGACAAGATGGATATCTTTGATGGGGTTTGTAGCAGCTGGTCAACAATCTTATAGTCACTTTTCTTGATAAGTCTCAGGATTTCGTCCAGATTAGACTCTTCAATAGATTGGCCTGCTGGGCCGGTGTTCTTGTCAACAGGGGGAGCAACTGGTGGAGTTATCGTGGCAATAGGTGTCACCACCTTCTTTTGAAACAAGGGTGGACGGACTTTTCCACTTCTCAGAGTTGTAACTTCACTAGCAACATTATCAACTGTAGCTGGGGATACGAGAGGTACTTCAACTCCGTTCTCAATCATGGTTGCATTGTATTTGTAGGGAATTGCTTTGGTAGAGGTATAAGATACCGGACCAGGTAGCCTGATCACCAAAGGCTCAACATTCTTTACCTGAGATACACTTTCAACAGGAGAGTCATGGAATACTGGCACAATCACACATACATCACTGGCAATCAAGTACTTGTCATCCATCAGGCTCTGGATATCATTTTGCACAACACAACAGCCCATAGGATTCTGCAGACATTCTGAACAAGAATCATGATCATGTTTGAACAGAGAAGCCTGGCAAAGCTTGACATGTAATGGCACCAAGGGAGTGACGACATTGCGGACATCCAGCATGGGATCCTCTTGAGGAACGGGAACCCCTTCAAAGGCCTCAATCATGTTAACAGCAGCATGGTTTGGGAGCGGATTGTCAAGGACATGAGGAACACTGTTCTCGAAAGTCAACCGTCCTTTTTCTATCAGGTCTTTCACAATATATTTCAGAGCAAAGCAACCTTCGACATCATGGCCTTGAGCACCCTGATGGAATTCACATGTTAGGTCCTGACGGAACCTGGGAGGCAATGGATTAGGCGGAGGCTTGCCTGGTCTGGTGACGCAGTGTCCCTTGGCCAGTAGAGTTGGGAGTAGCTCACCATACCGCATTGGTATTGTTGGAAAAGAAGGTTTGGGTCGGGGACCCTGTTGTTGCTGCCGTTGCTGTTGAGCAGGAGGCTGTTGTTGTGTTTGCTGAGGGATAGCATTGACGGGCATTGGTGGTTGACCCGGTGGTAGAGGATACTGCTGATAAAATGGTGGGAAGAAAGGATGTTGAGAGTATTGCATGTATTGATAGGGCAAAGGTAGTTGCATGGCTGCTACAGACGGGTTACCAGACACCATCCCTACGTCAGATTCTTTCCTCTTGTGATGTCCATTACCATACTTCTTTGGTGCACTGTTTGAAGATTCACCTTTCTCAAGGACAATAATACCATCTCGGACAGCCTCCTCTAAGCGAGTTCCCATCGTAACCATATCAGAGAAGTTGTTTGGGGCAGAGACTATCATTCTCTCCTTATATTCCTTCTTCAGAGTCTTCAGGAATGTCTGTGTTAACTCTTCCTCATCAAGTCGAGGAGAAACACGGGCAGCTGCCCCTCTCCATCTCTGAGCATATTCTCGGAAGGTTTCATCTGATTTCTGAGACAAGGCTTTAAGAGAGTCCCTATTTGGCCTTAGACGGGTATTGAATTCATATTGACCTTCGAAAGCAGCAGCGAGTTCCTCAAAAGTATGGATGTTATCTTTGCTCAGACTAGTGTACCAATCTGCTGCATCATCTGTCAAGCTACTCTGAAAGCAGTGGATCATCAGTGCATCATTGTCGGCATAGTTAGCCATCTTTCGGACATACCGGATAACATGGTTATGGGGGCAAGAAGTCCCATTGTACTTGTCGAATTCTGGCTCTTTGAATTTCTTAGGAACCTCAAATCGGGATACCAAGCATAGATCACGAGCTTTAGCAGGAGCACCATTGTTTCCCCGGCTAGCCTTGACCTCACGGAGTTCTCCAGCCAACTCCCTCAACTGTTTCTTCATAGCTTCCATTGCGGGATCTTGTCCACGCGGAGTATCAACATCAATTACCTGTTGCACAGTGTGTACAATAGGGTCGGTAACAACAGCAGTTACCTGAGGCATAGCAGTAGACACAGGAATCTGTCCTTGACCAGCAAAACCAGAGATACCAGCAGCAGTATTAGGAGAATAGTAAGCTGAGAGACCATAAGGACGGCCGTTGGGCATAACAAAACGAGCATCAGTAGCCACAGTAGATAGTGGGATAGAGGGAACCACCTCAGTAGTAACTGGAATAGAAGTGGCTGGTTGTTCTTGTGAAGCCATCATAGCGGACATAGCGTCATGAGCCTTAGCCAAGTCTTCTTTCATAGCAGCCAATTCGGCACGGAGCTGAGCATTCTCTTCTTCAAAGTTAGCCATTATCCTTCTCTTGTGAAATCTTGTCTGATGAATTCTATCTGGTTGGTAGACTTTGCGAACACGAGCCACTTTTCAGACTGCGGCGGACAAAACCAGGAGGCAATGAGCACGAGAGAAGTTTTTTTGTGGTCAATGAATGCATATGATGCATGAAATGTGCTGATGTATATGCAAAAAAGACTCTTTTTAGGTTATCGAAGGGTTCTAGACAAATTATGAACTCGTAAACATTACTAAACAACAATTAACATAAACGGGAATCAAACAAACTAACATATAGTTTTACAAGACAAATCCAACATGAACAAATGGAAATAACAACAGGAAATGGAAATCCTCAAGCATAGGAAGTGGAAGCGTCGTCCTCAGAGTCGGACTCATAGTCGCAGTATCGTGCGTAGAAGTCACGGGCACCCCTAGCTCTCTTGGAGTCCCTCATAAGCAGCCTATCTTTCTCCTCAATCTCTCTCCTAGCCTTAGCTAACTCTTTCTTCAGTGTCAAGACCTCATGAGTCTTCTGCTCATCCTTCCCATCCAAAGTCATGATCAAGTTCTCAGCCTCATAGTATCTAGCTCTCCACTGATGCTTCTCCCGACTCTCCATAGCTAGGTGCTCCTGATACATCTCCTGGGTAGGTGGGAGTAGAGGCAAAGGCACGGTAGGAACAGTTGCAGACACATATCTCATAGAGGGGTAAGGCGTACCAGCCTCCTCAGCTCGGTTTATCACCCACTGTGTATAGGCCTCATGAGCGATACCGGACCTCACACCCATATGCTTTACCTCTTTCTTCCGAAGCTTGGTCCAAGCTTGCATGAAATCTTCTCTAATGCCTGTGGGAGCACTGGAGTAGTGAAAGAAGTAAGGAGCTGTAGCAAGATTGATGGGCTTATCTTTCATCGGAAAACCAAATTGTCGCAAAGCAAGCTCCGGGTTGTAGTTGATTCCGCCCCGGGTACCAAGAAGAGGTACATTAAGAAACTTTCCACCACCAAAGATGATTTCCTTGACCCTAGAAGCGGGAGTGAGCCAAACCACTTCATTAGGAGTGAGAGCCATAATCCTCTGTGAAATAGACCAATTCCTCGGATTGTCGTGGAAAGACTGCGGAAGGTGCGAAATAAACCACCTATAGAGGAGAGGCACACAACAAAGAATGTATCCACGACCTTTGCTGGAACGATCGTGAATAGCATGGTATGTGTCAGCTAGCAAGGTAGGAACCGGATTCTTGGAGTGGAAGATCATAATAGCATTCATGTCCACGAAGCCATCAAGATTCGGAAAGAGAATAAGCCCATAGATGAGAAGTGCAAGAATAGCCTCGAGAGTGTCCTGACAAGTGGTATTGAGGTTGGCCTTCCCAAGAAGATACTCTGAAGTGAACCCTCGGATGTGTGCCTTAGTGACAAGATTCTTGGAGACATCGGTGGTCTTGAGATAGAGATCTTTAGCAATAACCAATGGAGGAGGAGGGTTTTCCGGTCCCGAGAAAGGTATCCCCTTAGCAATAGATAGACCTGTCAAGGAAGAATAAGCCTCTAGAGTAGGCACCAACTGAAAGTCTGGAAAAGTGAAGCACCGATACCCCGGATCATAGAATTGCACTAGAGTGTGCACAAGCTTCTCATCCACATTAGTATGGAGAATAGGAAGTAAAGCCCCGTAACGGCGTCGGAAACCAGTCGGATCCTCAATCTTGAGTGCCAAATCCCTCAAACTAGCCAAATCCACTTCCTTGAACTTGTAGGATTTAGTCATCTTCATCCCTACAATGTTTACAATTTCAACTTGTCTAAGCCCTTCGGTAACAATGCATGGAAAAAGTTTATGCATGTATGCATGTATGCATGAATGCATGATTATGTTCAAGTTCGGAGAAAACATGGTGGGTTTGAAGTTGAGGAGTCATGGGTGGACACGGTGTCCGGTGAAACTAGGGTTTTAGGATAATAGTAACCGGGTTCTAAAAAGGTTCCCAAGTTGCAACCTCTCCGACGTATCTCATGGTGTCACGAGTCAACACTCGCTCCATGATTATACGTGGAAGGTCTAACTTGAGTGTAGTATCGCGTGACGACTAAAACTCGAGACAACACCCGGTTTAGCCTCCGCACTACATCCTAGAAAATGGCCATGGATGGGTTTGGTTATCTACGGTTCATAGCGTCATAGAACAATTAGAAGCAAAGTGCCTAAACGCGACAACTCGCGCCGACAACATCACCCCCAAAATGCCTCAGCTATGTGGGATTGATCGCATAATCCAAAACACGAGGCAACCCCCGGAATGAATTGTCGATTATATCCCTCCTAAATCCTAAGTTCACTCAGCCCGGGTGCAGGACTTTTGATATTCTCACCCCACACGTTTGCAAGAAATTAAACATTTATTCACATAAGAAAGCAAGTACAAGAAGCAAGTAAAAATACAAGCGCAAACGTGGAAATAAAAACTAGGCGTAACTCTCGAATCTCCCCAGTGAAGTCGCCAGCTGTTTTATCTTGGTTTTCGGGTGTCAAACATTAATTACGTTTGAACCTTCTAACCGGTGATATCTTATTTTTTTCTTGGGAAGGGAAAAAGTAAGCAAAACCCTTGAGAATCGAGGTCCGGGAGTTGTTTTCGCTACGGGAAGGTGTTAGGCACCCATAACGACTATAGTAACCTATAGGAACCGTCTTTAATTTCTACGCGCGCGCTTTATTTTTAAATGCTATTTTGAAAGAAAATATTAAGCCTAAAGAATTTCTAAGTGAAGAATTGGAGGGAGAAGAATGTTTTTGGATTTTTATTTTAGTTGAATTGAAGGAATTTTGTTCCTTGCCTACGTACCCGTTTAAGGGATCAAATCCACCGTAGTTCTCTCTCAAAAAAATGCTTTTGTTTTTGTTGGTTGATTTTAAGTTTGAAAATGAAATTTTGGAGAATAGAAAGAGGCCTTAAAGGCATGAGATTGTGAAATAGTGAGGTTGGATTAGTGAATTGCAAAAGAAGTCAAAGTTTGATTATTTTCATTGAAATTTGATTAAGAAAATGGAAAAGAAAATACAATGGGATATTGGATCCCAAGGTTTATTTGGAAAAGGTTTGAGTGAAATTGTTCACATTTGTTTGGAAAATTGGGTTTTTTCTAAGTATAAGTCCTAGGCATTCATCCAAACATACAATCCTAAGCATACATCTAAACATGCATATTCTAGCTATATAGTGGTGTGTGTGCATGTGTCGGTGCTTGTGTCGGTGTACATCATTAGAGTCCATTGTCCTTTACATCATACCCTAGATACATTCTATGGCCTCTTTGCCAAGAAATTAAAAGCATGGAAGTAAAATATTACAAAACTTCTAAGTATTTACATTCTAAACTTGGCATGGATCATAAAGGGTAGAAAAAATAAAAGAATGAAGATGTGAGATGGGGAGAGAAATACTCATGATGTATGAAACCCAATGGAGGAAATTGTTAGTAATATAAGGCATAAAGAGAAGAGATATAAGCAAGTAAAGCTATTATAACCAAAAGGAGGAAAAGAATGGATATGAAATAAGCAAAAGTAATGTAAAATAGACCTAAAATTCCCCATCAAGGTAAGGCTTAACCATGACCTATAATTCCCATGGTTCAACGCATTTTTAAGATATGAAGTTCAAGACTTAAAAGAAATGAGAATCTAAGGGTCATAGTAAGCCTCACACTTCAAGGTGAACTTAGACCTATTTTACGCTAACATTACTTGCAAGACAAGAAATTGACAATTTCTATTCACAAACAGCAAATGAAAAGATGCAAATTGGTTACCAACACATCCTAAGATCACACAATAAGTCTATGCACTAATTGGACAAAGAAATCACACCAAAACATAGTAAAAAACTTGCAAGGATTTAACAAGAGTACAAACTATCTACATGATACATCACATATAAATTTTTACCAATTTTAATATGTAAAACACTCATAAAAGTACCAAGAAACACATCAAATCACTCAAGAAATTTTTAGATGTTTTTACAAAAGATTTTGAGTTGAAAGGGGTACAAGAAGCAAGAACCACGTGTGAAATAGCAAGAAAAAGCAAACCAGAGGACAATCTGCGCTACAAACAAGCCCAGGCCCAAGGGAATATGGATCCTGGACTATCCAAACGTGCCAGGGACGTTAGATTGATCCAGGATCCACAAACCCTAGATCCAACGCTCGTAAACACGCAGCACACCGTAATAACATGCAGACGCACAGAAACAAGACATCAGGATCGTCCACGTGGAGAACCATGGATCTAACGAAGGAGATTGGGAGATGGAATGAACCGAATTGAACCAGACCGGTTCACGTGCCTATATAAGCACAATGAAACCGGTCCAATTCATTTCTTCCTTCCCCTTCTCTCACTACAAAGTTCTAGAGAGAGATGCTCTGCAATCTCTCTTCATCTTCTCCGATGAACATGACGGCGGAGGTGTGGTGGTTCGCCGGCGGCGCCACCACACCTGGACATTTTTCGAAACTTTTTGCACCATCGTGTTCATTTGAGTCTCCTCTTTACGATTCTTGCACTCGTTTTTCAAAATAAGGCATAGATTCGAACAGATCTACACTTGTTTCTACGTTTTAGGGTTTCGAAAAATTTCTTCAATCTTTTCGGAACTAAGCCTTATCTTGACTTATTTTTCATGCTGATGATGAATCTATGCTCTATTTCGAAGAACAAACGGTGAACCTTCATGATTTTTGAAAATTAGGGTTTGGTTTCAATTTTTTCGAATCTTTTCGGATTTCCACTTCAATTCACCGTTTAATTTTTCAATTAGAACCTTCGATGATGACTCATAAACTAAACGAGAAGGTTTACGTGAATTTACCTGGATTCGTTTGGAGATTCGGACAAAAAGATCCTGCGTTCGTTCTTGATTATTCAGGTGAGTATTCGAAACCTCTTGGACCGAAAATAAATCGGTGTATCTTCTTCTCTCTGGACTGGTTCAATTCTTCTTCAATTCTTCTTCTTCTTTTCTCTCTTGACCGGTTCGATTCTTCTTGTGATCGTTTCCAACTTGAATTGCAAGAAGGTGCGAAAAACGTTCGATGATGAAGATTCGAATTGAATCTCTGAGAACTTGCGAGACAAAACCCCTTTCTTTGATATGATTTGGATATGATTTTCTGAATTGCACTTTTCTGGTGATGAAATTGGTATTGATTTTGCTGTGAATTGATGAAAATTGATACGAAGTTTTTAAAATCTTTGTGGCGGTGATTGATTTTTGTTGCGGTGGTCCTAGTTTGTTACGGTGGTTTGTGTTTGTTACGGTGGTGACTTGAGGAGAGAGAGAAAGATGATTCTGTTATTGATGAGTTGGCAATGATTCTGTGGTGATCCTCTGTAATTGGTGATGTGTCTTCTATTTATAGGCCAAGTGTAATGACTGGACCAATAGGAAGTGGACACCTGGACTGGGCCTTGAACAAATTCGTCCCTGGCTTGAAATTGATTTAGGGACCTTTCTGCAAAAATAGAAACTAAAAGGACCAATCTGCAATGACTTAAAAAAAGGCTAAAGGGAAAAAAAATGGACTTGAAGGACTGAAATTCAAATTAAAAAAAAACCAGAAAAGAAAAAAAAAGTGAAACAGAGGGACTAAAGGGCAATTTTCGAAAGTTTTTTTTTAGGACTTAAAATAAAAATAATAAAAAATGTACTAAAACTGGTAACTGGTAAATAACGTAAAGAGAAACAGTTAAAATTGACAAAACGGACTAAAATGAACCAATGGCCTAAATGAGGTACTTTAAAGTACCTCTCTGCCGAAATTTCGTGTGAAATGACCAAAATGCCCCTGGGGCTGAAAACGACTAAAAATGACTCAGATGCAGTTGAAAAATGGATTTTTGACAGAGATTGAATCAAAGACTCATACAAGCAAAATTAAAAGACTCAGAGACATTTTTTAGGATTTAAACAGTACCTTGACACTTGAAAAGACTAAAATGCCCCTAGGGGCAAAACTGACTCAAAAATGACTTCAAATGCAATTTTTAAAATGGATTTTGACATAGAATGAAACAGAGACTTATTCACACTACTTGAAAGGACTCAAACAAAATTTTGAAAGACTGAGAGAGATTTGACATAGGAAATGACTAAAATACCCTTGCATGTAACTTTTGCAAATAATATTGAAATAAAATGCAGAGAAAGATGCAATTGATCAGAGACAGTTCAAATGACTTAAAATGCAAGAAAGAAGAATTGGACTAGTATTTTTAGGTCCAAAATTAGGGTATAACAGCTAAACCTAGATCTAACGGTGGAATGCTTGGTCCAGAGGTGAACCAGACTGGTTCAAACGAACCGGTCCGGTTCACGCTCCCTTATAAAGACAAGAGACCGGTCCAACCTTATTTCCACTCTTCGCTTCTCTCTCTAGGGTTTGTTTTAGAGCGAGATGCTCTCCCCTCTCTCTACATCTCTGGCGAGTTTCACCGCCGCCGGCGAAGGTTCCGTCGTCTTCTACCTTTGTAATACCTAGACTCTCCGATCTAAGACTTATTTCACTCCTCTTTTCACAATAAACACAAATCCAAAGCTTGAAACACAAGAACTCAACGAATCGGTGTAGATCGAGCTTAAACTCTTGTGATTTCGAAACATCTTCAGGTTTTAAATCCTTTTTTGATGAAAACGGTTCGAAATCCCTTGATCTACACCGATTTATGAACATACATCATACATACAGCTTTGTTGAGATTTTGGAAGAAAAGAGAGAAGATGAAGAGCTTACCTGTGGTTAGATCGGAGAAAAACGAAAAGAAATACTTCCGAAAACTTCGTGAAAGCTTCTGATTCCTCTGGTAAGTGATTTGTTGTTGTTGAAACCGAAAACAAATCGGTGAAGTTCCACTTCTTCTTCTCCGATTCAATTCTTCTTTGTTTTCACTTCGATCCTCTTCTTCTTTTCCTCAAAACTCTTCTTGTGATCGCGCTTGCGCTTGAATTGCAAGAATATGAAAAAACAGTTCGGTGATGAAGATTCTCGCAGGGAATCACTGAGAACTGATATGATTCTAATCGAATTTGGTGAGGCCTTGTTGAATTGAAACGGTTTCAGTTTAGGTTTTCTGGAGATTCATGTTGAATTTGTGTATTTGATGATGAATTTGATGGAGGATTGAGTCGGTTAGGGTTTGAGTTCTTGATGATTGTTCTTGAAGTTCATATGAATTTGTGGTTTTGATTCATTTTTCTGAGAAATGGAAAAATGGAATCTGTTTGTGTGAGTTGGCGCGTGATGAGTGGTATTGTTGCTGTGTATTGATGAGTTGGCCTGTATTTATAGCTGACATGTGTGATATCTGGACCACTTGCTTGCTGACACCTGTACTGGACTTGTTTGATTCGAACTTGGACTAAATTTGGGACTTAAGGACCTCCCTGCAATTTTTGGAACTTTGGGACCAATCTGCAATTTTAGTAAAAGGACTAAAAAACAGACTTTAAAGCAATAAGGGACTGGACTGCAATTTTAGAAAAAGGACTAAAAACAAATTCAAAACTAAAAGGACTTAAATGCAATTTTCAAAACTTTGAAGGACTAAAATGAAAATAATAATAAAATTGGAATAAAATTGGTAAATTGGAAAAAACGTAAAGTGAAACCAATAAAAAACACAAAATGGACTAAAATGAACCAACTACATAAATGAGGTACTTCAAAGTAACCTCTCTCTGTCAAAATTTTGTGTGAAATGACCAAAATGCCCCTGGGGACTTAAATGACTCAAAATGACTCAAATGCAATTTTAAAATGGTTTTTTAACAGGGAATTAAAGCAAGAGTTTATACAAGCAAATTAAAAGACTCAGAGACAATTTTTAGGGGTTAAAAGAGTTTTAACACGGGAAATGACTAAAATACCCTTTTTCATGATTTTTGCAAATAATATTGAAATAAGATGCAGAGAAATATGCAATTGATCAGAGACAATTTCAAATGACTTGATATGCAAGAAAAACATTTTGGATGGCTTGAAATGCAAGAAAACATAGACAAAGTCATAATTGAAAATTTTTCAAAACAAAGACAGTAAAACATGCAGCTACGCATAGTAAGATATCAGGGTAAACAATATCAAATTGGCAATCACTCCATAGTAATAGACACATATCAGAAATGGAAAAAACATTTTTGAGCAAGTATTTTTAGGTCCAAAATTAGGGTATAACAACCCTCACTTAGCCAAGAAGAAAGAAAAGGATGAAGGTCAATTCAAGAAGTTCATGCAACTTTTGTCACAACTTCAGGTGAATATTACTTTCGGTGAAGCTCTCGATCAAATGTCGTTGTATGCTAAGTTCATGAAAGACTTGTTGACTAAACGAAGGAAGCCTAAGGATGATGAGAACATAGCACTTTCTGAGAATTACAGTGCTATTCTTCAAAAGAAGCTGCCACCTAAGCAGAAGGATCCTGGAGCTTTCACTATCCCTTGTTCAATTGGACCGGTAGACATTGGTAGAGCTTTATGTGACTTGGGAGCAAGTATCAATTTGATGCCTCTTTCAATGATGAAAAAGCTTAAGTGTGGGGAACCAAAACCAACAAGAATGACCATTACTTTAGCTGATCGGTCAATCTCTTATCCTTTCGGCGTGCTTGAAGATGTGCTCGTCAAGGTTAATGACTTGGTGTTTCCGACAGATTTTGTGATCTTAGATATGGCTGAAGATGAAGAAATGCCACTCATTCTTGGAAGACCTTTCCTTGCAACTGGTCGTGCTTTGATTGATGTTGAACGTGGAGAGTTAATGTTGAGATTCCATAAGGAGCAGGTAGTTTTCAATATCTTTGAGGCAATGAAGCACCAAGATAAGAACCCCAAGTGTTACCGGATTGACGTTGTTGAAGAAACAGTCGAAGATAACTCCCTTGAATCTCAACCTATTCAACCTATGGAAGGAGAAATTGTTAAGTCTAAAAAAGTGGTTGAAGATGTTGGGGTTAAAGAGTGTGTTAAGCAACTTGAAGGAAGCACAAGTCAAATGCAGCAAGAATCATTAGGAGACATCCTTGACAACAAGTATGGAGGATTGGAAACTTGGAACAATATAACGAAAACTACTCTCACTGGTCCATGTGGTATATTTGCTTACAAGAGGATTCCCTTTGGTATGCGTAATAGTCTGGCTACTTTTCAATGGTGTATGCTTTCAATCTTCTCTGATACAATAGAAAGAGCTAGAAGGTACTATGACAAAGGGGTGGTAAGGAACAAGCCGTTTGATAAAGCTGTGGATCTAAGGAAAGCTGGTGCACAAGGAACTTTCAAGGGTAAGAAACAACAGCTGAAACTGTACCGTGAAGGTGTACTCCCAAACAATGAAGAGGGAGAGATATCAAATGATCCTTAAGGGTCGTCATCAGTCAAGCTAGTGACAGTAAAGAAGCGCTTGGTGGGAGGCAACCCACTATTTATTTTTCAGGTATGATTTTATTGCTTTCAAAAATAATTACAAAAAAACAAAAATATTTTTCTTTTCTTTTTAATACGAGGCAGGAAAGTTTGGAAAAAATTGTTCAAGTATACCTCTTGCCAAGAAAATCATGCAAGGTACTGATGTCTTGCATGATTCTCTCCTCAAAAGTTTTTCAAAAATTCATTGACCTCAGGCACTTTTCAAGAAAACCAAATTTTTGGCCTGAGGAAGCTCCCTGTTTGATCAAAATCGCGCCGCGCCTATATATGGCCGCATCGCGATTTTCACAAAATGGAAAGCAAGACCCCCTGTTTTGCCAAAATCGCGGCACGCCTAGCCTTAACCGTGACGCGATTTTGGCTGGTATGTGAAAAAAAAATAGCCGTTGGAACTATCCGTTACTAGCCGTTACAATTTTTGCCCGTTATTGCCCGTTACCACTAAAAATCGCGCCACGCCTTATATATGGCGTGCCGCGATTTTGCCCAAACAGCACTATAAAAACCTCACTGTTCGTCATCATTTTCATTCCATTCTTTCTACTTTTCTCTACCAAAACTTCCCTAAACTTCCCAATCACGATTTTTTCCCATCTCCGTCTACTTTATCACTTCTTAAACATCATCAAACCACAATCCTATCACAAATTCATCAATCCAAACCATCATCATTCACATTCATTCACACCTTTCCCAAACTTCACAAAACTTACCTTTCACCATCTTCCTTAACCACAAATGACCTCCAACCAACGAAACACCCGCTCAAAGAAAGCCACCAACCCCAAGCCATCCACAAACAAAGCCAAACGCCCTCGTGCCGCATCCGAACCACCCGAAAACGCCATTCATTTCATCAATGACCAAGCCTAAGAGTTCCATCAATCTATGAAGAGTTTTGAAGTCATAGGAGAAAGAAAGTTTGACTTCACAAGGCTTGTGAAGTATCCATTCTTTGAGGCCGAATTACGAAGGAGAGGGTGGACAAAGTTGAATGAGATGATCGATGAAGCAAACAACAAAACCGTGATCGTCGAATTCTTTGCAAATGCACGGGTGTCCGATACACCCTTCCAATCTTTTGTTCGAGGCAAGTACATTGATTTCAGCCCTGATGCTCTTAATGCATGGCTGAATGTTCAACCACCGGAGGAGTGTTGGGTTGAGAAATTGAGGAGGGAGAGATTAGGCATTACAGAGGATACTTTTGATGAGATCATTACAACAATGATGTGAACATGGGCTGATCTACTGATGGATTAGCATTTCCTGCTTTGTATTTTATTTTCAGTTACTTTTCTTTTTGATGTAATTTTTTTATTTTCTTTTTATGTCAAAGTCCCTTGAACTTATTTCCCTATTGTAATTGCTCCTGCACTTGTTTAATTAATGAATTTGTTTTGTTTCATGTGACCTATTCCAGTTTAGTAACAGTTGTTTGATGAAACGATAGTCCAAAAGTTATAAAGGAGGGGTGACTTGATTCAAAGGCGAAGTGTACGGCGTTGCTAGGCAGTCACATACTCCCAGAAATCTCAGCCATAAGGTTCATTGCCAAATTTTGTTTTTCAATTTACTTATATTTAGATTAGTTTTCCATGCAACTACATTTCTAGAACTTGCATTGTTTCTCTATTATTGATTGGTCTTTGTTAATTACACACTGAGGCAAAAGTGTTTGGTCCTGTGAGCCTTTTTGAAGCCTACCCTGTTTTCATTTATTGAATTTATCCTTTCTTAACCAATTGAGAGCCGGTAGGATGAGAACTTTTTGTTCGGTGACAAACTACAAATGAAGCCTAAAGCCTTTTTAGGATGATTACCTTGAAATTTTAATTTGAGTTAGGCTATGTAGGATGTTGCTTGATATTAAGTTTGGGGTTGCCTTTGGAATTTGCAACCTACTAAGTTTGGGGTGGGGGTACTAGAAAACAAGTGATGAAAAATGAAAAACATACACACAAAAATAGGTGTATAAAAAAAAGGAATGAAAAAGAGGAAAGAAATTTAAAAAGGGGCACACAATGTCATATCCGAGTAACTTCAAACTCGATGTGTCCCAAGCTTTTGATAAAGTTATTGAAAATGTTCTCTAGGTACCTAAGTTTTGTTTCAAATAAGGATTGGGGGATTGAATCTTGATTTACACGTGTAGGAATGCCTAACTCAAATTTTGTGTAGCCTACTTATCCAAATATATCCCACCTTTCACCTAAGCCCCGTTATAACCCTAAAGACCTCAAAAGTGTGTAATAATATTGACTTTGATTGATGTTTAGAAACTTTTCAAGCGTATGGTAATATGTAGACCTGCATGTCGACTGGTAGAACCCTATTTCAATTTGATGCGAGGAGTTGTGAATTGGTGGATGCGAACAAGTCAAAGTAGCTCATCTTTAGCTAGAAGAAGAATGAACTTTTGGGTACTATCGTTTTGTCAGGTAACTGTTATTTTACTGTCGTTTGTCACTGTTGCAAGGAAATTCCTTGAGGACAAGGAATGGTTTAAGTTTGGGGTTGTGATGACATGCTGTCATTACGTAATTTTTAGGACTTATTGTGACATTTTGATAGAGTTCTCATGCAACTTATACTGTTCTGGAGTGCAAAAAGCTGAAATATTGAAGTCTGTTTGAAGCAAATCGCGCCACGCCAATTTCCATCCTTGCCGCGATTTCAGAAGCAAAATTACAACCTCCCTGTTTGAGGGAAATCGCGGCACGCCAATATACAAGGCGTGGCGCGATTTTGATGGGTCAGGCCCAAGACTTCTATAAATACTGCACTCAATCTGAAGAACAAGGGTTACGATTTTGGAGAGCAAAGTGCGATTTTGAGACATCGGAGACGGCTAGAAGGGCGATTTCTTCAACCTTTTACCAATTCATGTATGTTTTAATTATTTCATTGATTATGCTATTTGTAAACTTGATTATGAGTAGCTAAATCTCTTAGAGATTAGATCCGAGATGAATCTTTGTAACCCTAATTGACACATGTTGCTGTGAAACTCTATTTTGTTTATGAATTCAATTCTAGTTTATTCAATTCAATTGTTCTTAATGCTTTTTATATCTTGATCACATATAACCCGATTTTGTGCGAACGAATGACCACTGACCATGGCTTTCGACTTAGACCTAATTGAATTGTTCTAATAAATAGGGTTAGTCTAGGAATAGATAATCGTTTGTTAGTGATAATAGGTTAACGTTCGGTAAAACCTTCAAGAATTATTAGACCACCCAAGGGATTGGGGGCTGTAGTTTGAGAAGAGGGTCCTAACTCAAGGGATTGATTAGGGCTATTTTGTTAATCAGCGTAAATTAGAAGAAGATTCATAACAAATAGGTGCGGTATACCAATTAGGGGAACTTAGAGGATTCGAAGGATCTGATCTCATCTTTCTCTATATTTTCTTAATCAAATTTATTTTCTTTTATTTGATTTCATAAAATCAAACCAAATCTATTGCCTAGTGGCAAAACAAAATAAACTTTTATACATCCTATTTTTATAACGCGATTGAATTATTGAAATTAAAAACAGTCCTCGTGGGATCGATATTTTTACTACTTCGATAGTAATTGGTACACTTGCCAAACGTCTATCAAGTTTTTGGCGCCGTTGCCGGGGACTGTTGATTTATTTCAACAAGGCAATTACGTTATAATTTAGGATTTCTGCAATTTAATTTTCTGTTTTTAATTTTTATTTTTTTGTTTTAGTATTCATTTGATTACTTTGCGTTGTGCAGCGCTACTAAGGTATTTTGCTGTTTATGCGAGGTAAAGTGAGCGCCGACGATCTCGAATTTAATCCAGAAATTGAAAAGACTGCTAGAGCACTCTGGAAAGCTGCCCGGTTGCAAAGGTTATCTCATTCCGTTCCACCGGGTGTTCGAGAACAAATACCGGAGCCACTCTCAACTGAATCTGAAACATCTGCTTCTCCTCAATCTGCTATCATGGGAGAACCTGTACCACCGAGACCAAAGCTAGGAGACTATGGGTTAGCAACTCATCGCGGTCAACTGACCCACACTTTTCAACCAGCTAACCCCGTAGCTTTCGACATCAAGACAACTGTTCTCAACGGTTTGAGGGACAAACAATTCGATGGGACTGAAGCTATGAGTCCACATGAACACTTGAGCCGCTTTGCTAAAACTTGCGAGTTTTGTGTGCAACCAGCCACCGTGACTGAAGCACAAAAGAAACTAAGGCTATTTCCTTTCAATTCTAGTTTGAAAATAGAGTTTGAATCAACTGTTATGATTAAGTGTGTGGTTGGGAGATTAGATTAGCAATAATTACATGCTTAGGAGGGAAAAATGCAAGGGATTAGGGCAAACATGCTAGCTCATCAAGTCTAGCTTTTATAATAATAAAGGACAAAATATGTCAATAATCAACGGTTAGATTAGTAAAATTCATTTTTTTAACAGTGAATAGTAAACAGGTCCCCATTATATGTTTTTTATAATATAAAACCATGTATAATTTTAGCCAAAAACATAAAATAAAACCGTGATATGGTTACACCTATATGTATAACAATTGGCTCAATTAAAGCATAATTAGAGTATCCCCGTGAACTTAGCTCAGTTGGTAGGGATATTGCATATCATATGCAGGGGCCGGAGTTCAAACACCGGACACCCTACTTCTCTACAATTAAATTGTGTGAGCTCTAGCCACTAGCCTACTTGACAAAAAAAAAACATAATTAGAGTCGACTCTATGAGTTTTGTTCGGTTGGTAGGACAATATGCATGATTCAAAGTTCGAATTCAGAATACTTCACTTAGTCAACTGAAAAGGTGAATTACAGTCACTAAACTACTTAACCAAAAACACAATCGGTGTCAAACTTCACTGCTCATATGATGAAAAGTTATAATCACCTTTTTATTATTAATTGAATACAAGATTGAAGACTACCATATTAGGCCCAACATATGGCTTAACTTAAGCACAAACAAAATCAAATTTCACTACTTACATGGTGAATAACCACGATCAAGTCATGATCATCCATTTATTATTGAACATATAAAATTGAAGACTACCATATTTCCCTAGGCACATTTCCCTAAGGATCCTTGAATTTGGGACATAAGTCTACTCCCACTCCCAATCCTCGTCATGTGGGAATGGAACATTGGAGATATTAATAGTTGACGTTCCATCAGGATGAAGTGGATCATATGGTGAATCTTCTCCAAATTCAACTGGCATTGTCTTCCAATATAGACTTGGTTTCCAGTCTGCTTCTTTGATGACCTTAATTATTTCCTTTGACACCATTTCACTCCCCTCAGCAGAGAAATGAACTCCATCACTAAGAACCAACCAAACCACTTAATTAAATGATTGAAATGAAGATTTGATTTTTTTTATTTTATTTTAATTTAGACATATACATATATGAGAGCATACTTACATGAAGCAAACTTCCTTCCAATCTTCTCTTCTCTGAATTAAAGACCACAAATCAATGGCCTTGATTTCCATAGCATCACACATCTGTAAAAGTGCATCTGAATATATTTTACGAACTTCATTTCTCCTTACTGCTTTCCCAAATTCATCACTGGATTCATTACAACAATTTGTTTATATAATACATAAAAGTTAGGAATTAAAAATCTAATAGGTTCTAGAATTTTGTAAAACAATCTTAAACGAACAAAACTTATCAAAGTCTAGGTATACTATTTTAGGTGCATGTTTTATATACTAGCATAACAACTAATATAGTACTAATTTGTCTATAAAAAAATTAACTAGTTTTGTTACACTGTAATCATAGTCTAGATATATGTGTATATATCTATAATTTTTCTGTGACATTATGATTAATTAACAATAAAAAATAGCAAACCAATTGTAGGTATTACATGTTGCCTTCTATTTGCTCGTCACTGATGGGAGGACAACTGAGGAATATAAGTCGAGTCTTCGGTGAATTTATCTGTCAATCATTAGGAGTTGTGTCAAACTTAACATTCAAGATCATGAGATAAATATTTTTTTCAAAAAAAAAAAAAAAAGATCGATAAATATTGAATTTTATGTATTAAGATATACAATAATTTTATGTGGTTTCGGAAGGAATTTACCAAATTATTGTAGTTGAAAAAGATATTATCGAAATATGATAAGTCGTATATGACATGTTCGACTACACCAATATTTGAGGTAAAAAAAATTCATCTAATCCATATGATAATGACAATTAAGATAGGAAAATGAAATTCTACTATGACAAATTTTACCTTTAGATAATTAGCAATGTTCCTCATATTTTCTATGTATTCCTCCAATGGAACATGAGGACCAAGACCACTTGGATGTGGAAGATGAGAATCATTACCACCAAAGTACACAATCGCTAATGCTGGTTGCTCTTGTTGCTCAATGGTATTCTGTATTAGAGATGACCAATATCACAAGGGTCAATCATTGTCAACAAAATTTTATAATCACATTCATATATAAACAAAAACTTATGTGTGTTGTGAACCTTATTCAGCAAGATCATTATAGTATGTTTAATACCATGTAAATCAATATAATCTTCTCAATTTGACAAATAAAAAACCATTGACTAAAAAATTGAGATAATCCCTAAAAAATTTGCACATGATCAAAAAAGTGAAATTAAGCTTAGGATAAAATATTATTTCTGAGGAAAGAAGGTAAAACAATTGTATTACAAGAAGAGTACCACAATCGGATATTCAATACCTTAGGAAAAATATCATCCACAACTTGTAGACCACGCCTTGAATTCCAACCAGCGTATCCCCGCAAAATTACATCAACCTACATCAAATCAATGTTGGGTGTATGATAAGTTAAAAAGTCATTGATTAATGTACTAGTATCATATTCCCGTGAGCATTCACAATGGGGCAGTCTTAAACATATAAGACTTGGTACCTATTAGGTACCCTCATTGGGGAGAAAAATTGTTGGGGTCTTATAAGACCCGGGGTCTTACTTAAGACCTCCAATCTTAAGTGGGACCCAAACTTTTTTAATATTAAAAAATTAAAATGTAAGGGTATAAAGTTACTGATAGTTGATTAGTGGATCTCATTTAAGAAATTTGTATGAGATCTGGGTTGGAGGGATTGAATACTTATTAGATACTGCTATTAAAAAAGTATAAATGAGTGATGTGTACACGTAAGACCCATTTATGTACCTAAAAATGAGTATCTCTATTGTGGATACTCTAAAAGCACTTATAGAGATAACTTAATTCCAATGCTCGTTGAGAAAGAGAAACATGTAACTTCATGTCAGGTTCATTGAGACAAGGCTAGAAGGGTAATAAGATTTTGTTAAAGTAAGGTTCATATATACAAGACAGCAGGGTCGGCCCTAAGATTTTTGGTGTCCTTGACGAAATAATAAATTGTGCCCTTTTAATTATTTAAATATTTTTCATCTTACTTTTTTATTTTGCAAAATATTCATTTATAATCAAAGTTATCTAAAAATATTTTTTCAATAGAATTAATCAAAGTGAATTAAAAAGAAATATATCTACATAGTACTAACTACTAAGTAAAAATAATAATTTGGTAAATGTTAACTTGTGCCCTCAAGGGCACACATGTTAAGGAACTTATTATAGAAATATACGCATCAAAAGTCGTGCAGTCAACTTCTTAAAAGTTAAATTATCATGTTTTCCAATGCAAAATTGCCCATTTTGGATTCCTTAACATGTGCCCTTAGGGCATAAGTTAACATCACCCTAATAATTTTGGTGCCCTCGCCCTCAGGGCCACCCTTGCAAGACAGTAGACACTAAAGAATACAAGGTACAATTCAGAGGTAATATTGTAAACTGAATCGTAGTAATAATATTATATATATTAATTATAACACTAATATAAATGGAACTATAACCGCTCCATAGTCGCAGAAGTAGGCACCATTGGTCGAACTTCATTAACAAAAATTGTGTGTTCATTGCCTTTTATTTGTGGCTTAAAGAACATCTGCTGAGATTTCTTGTTCGTAGACGAAAACAAACACCACTTAAATCTCTCACACACAATTATGAGATATTGGGTTCAAATTCAAGTGAAAGTGTCCAACGTAAATACCGACATTTCAAGTTGAGTTAGCCCTTACGGACCACAAAGGGATCTATACTTAGCTATAAATTTTCTCAAAAAGTACTTATAAAAAGAGATGGACGTTACTACGGTTTAAAGAGGAAGAAAGAGTACCTTACGACCGTACAAGTGAGCAAGAGTAGCTCCCCAACCTTCACCATAATGATTGTATTGAACAATGGAAGAACCAAACAACACAAATTTAGGCCTCATTGCTCCTACCTAATTATCTTATTTTCTCAATAAACACAAAGATACAAATGATGCTGAGACTATGCATCATGGGGCAGAGATTTATACAAGGTGGTTATTAGTTTTTTACTAGCCACGTTTAATTTTTTATAAGCCACGTGAACCTTAATTTATTTGTAGTTTGTTCAATAAAATCGTGCTTAAGATCTATACAGATAGTTATTAATTTTTTAGACATTTTTAATTTGTTTACGTGACGTTTTTCATGGAAATCCAGCTACAACCTTAATTTGTCTGTAGTTAATTAGTTTAAGCATCAACGCTATTGTTATTAATAATTTATCAAAGGAAGTAACAACCAGGATAGTAGTCAACGAACGCCAACTTCAAACATTTGTTGTTTATAAATTTAGTATTCTCCTACAAACAATTAAATATAGGAGAATTATTTGTTACCCTCGTGTTTTGTTGAATACGAGGGACTAGGGCTGGCAATGAACCGAACCAACTCGAAAATAGTTCGATACTCGATTCGATAATTGGTTCATTGAACTTGGTTCACGAACCAAATGAGTCGAACTTGAGTTGAAAATTAAGCTCGTTAAATAAATGAGTTGAACTTGAACTTAATATGATTCGACTCGTTTGGTTCATGAACCAGCTCGACATATATACACACACTTTTCATATAATATAAACTTCTTCTAATAATTATGCACTTTTTTCATATAAATTATTACTAATTGCTAATTTAATATAAATCAACGATAATTGTAATAGTAGAAAGAGGAAAAAAAGTTAATGCTTTCACAAGGCTTTTAAACAAAATTGTGCACAAAACTTGTCCCACATCGGGGAGTTTTGCAAAAGATTAGAGAGGAGGAGTATATTTATATATGAGCGATGCATTGCAAATACAACATAAAACCAATAGTGGTAGTATATGCTACGGTAACGGTAGTAAATATAAAGTGCTACTACCTTTCTAAAGGTTTTGCATTATATTTTTGTTGTTTTAAAGGTTTTGTTTTTTAAGGTCAAAGACATATATTGTTGAAAAAAAAAAAACTTTTTTTTGAAAAAAATAGTTTTGAAATATGCAATTTGAGCAAACGAGGTGAACCTAACGAGCCGAACCGAGTTGTTCGTGAATTTTAAACGAGCCGAACTCAAGCTAAAAAAAAGGTTCGTTTTGAACTCGAGTCGAGTTTCGAGCTGAACCAATTCTTATCGAGTCGAGTCGAGCTCATACAGGTTCGACTCGGCTCGACTCATTTCCAGCCCTACGAGGGACCAACTTTCCTCTAACTTTTCAACGGATTAAGTGGAACGAATAAACTTGAATGACGGAATTCAAAACTTCAAATCCTTCTATCTAAAAAAAACATGTTAAATGGATTGCTTCGTCGGGCTCAACCTAATTTGCCCTTCCTAAAGAATATATATTTATGGTTTTCTTTTTTACGTAATCTAAATAAAAAGGATCATGGCGAAACCTAAATTTTCAGGACCTCATTAAAACATTTAAATATTATTATTTGACCAAATTAATTAGACGATGAATATTTTTAGTCTTATTGCTATTGCTAATTTTTTTTTCACCGATCATCCATCTCACATAATTGTAACTTGTTTACAAAAATGTAACCTATTTAGTTGGTGTTTTAAACCAAATTGCATAATAGGTAAGAAAAGCTCCAACATACCAATTGTGAATTGTGTATATAATAATTCATCCATCAACTATTCCATGAACATGGTGTAAGAATAATTTAATAAATATAATTAAATTGTTGTGACTCATGTGAAATGATATAAATCTATGGAATGATGCAAATATTGATGTGAAAGAATGTAAATATTGAAGTTACTATCTCAATGTTTAAGGGTTCCATCTCTTCCATAAAGTTTCTTTAACACTTAACCATCAAGAATTAACCGTGAGAAAGAATGAACAAAAAAGAGATAGAATTGAAATCAAATGATTGTGGCTTCTATATTTTATCGTCAAGGGTGAAGGCAAGCCATTTAATGTCAATATTAGTGAGAATCATATATACTAAGATCCTTATGATATATAATTTTCTTAAACGTAAACATAAATGTGAAAAGAGGAGAAAACGTGGATATGGTTTATGACTCCTTACGAAGAGAATCATGTTAAAAGAGGAGAATATATTATACCTAGTAGATTTTTCTACTAGTATTAGCCGGCCCCTAAAAAAGAATAAATATAACAACTTTTTGTTTTAGTTTTTCTAAATAATTTTTTCAATTTTAGTCCCTATAAAATTTTCAATCAGTACTTTTTGTCCATATTTTAAAGTCAACTTTAGTATTTGTTAATGAAATTGTGCAGAAATGTGTAAAACATTGTCTCCCAATTTTTTTTTTTTAGAATTTTTTAACAAAACATAAATTAAATATGAATTTTTAACCGTAAAAAAATATAAAAATTCATATTTAATTCATGTTTTGTTAAAAAATCCTATTTTTTTGGGAGAAATTCTTATGATATTATGAATTTTGTTGTAAAATTTTATTCAAAAATATGAATTCTACATATGAATTTATTTAAAAGAGAGATCAAAAGTGAAAATGAACAACTTTTGAGGACTAAAAGTCGAAGAAAAATTTTAGAAACCAAAAACATATTTAACATGATATATTATAACAATTTTTTTTAATATTCAGTTTATTATCTTAAATTATTACGAGTCAAATAAGTTATTATAGTCCAGATGGATTAGGTAAGTACTTAGTTGTCAACCAATAGAAAAACTTGCAACTTGTCCACGTGACGTGAGGCAACAACAATATTGTGCTGCGAGACACTATCAATATTGAATTTTTACAACAACCGAGGAAAATATGCCAAAAAAACATACAAGGTGAAACCTATAAATAACAAAGGGTTGAGCCACTAGTTGTGATAGTCGAAAACAAAACTAAGATTATTTGCTTTCGACCACCAAAAAAAAGTAACCTAACCTTGTCTAAAAGTTGATGCACATGATCTTCCTTTTGATTAAAAATCACGGTGTTCCTTTCTTTCCAAATTAAATCACCCACATGCAAGAGAACCAAACCAACAACAAATTAAAGTAGAACGAAGGGAACTAAAATAACTGTCTAACTGAACAAACTGAATCAAATGATCCGATATGCATAATAGATCAGCTGAAGATATACCTAACCATTTACGAATAAGTGACCAAATAATGCCAACAATATATCAAGGCCAATCTACATCTTCTGGGAAAGGCACATTGGAGAAATTAACAGTTCCCTTCCCATCAAAAGAAATCAAATAATAAGGTGAATCTTCTTCAAAGTCAGCTGGCATCAACTTCCAATATAGACTTGGTTCCCACTCTGCTTCTTTGATAACATTCAATATCTCCTTTGTTACTATTTCACTCCCCTCATTTGATAGATGAACTCACTAAGAAATAATCAAACCACCTAATTAAATTATTAATAAACAAGTTTGAAACATTTTAGTTTAGATGCATACAAATGAGACCATACTTACATGAAACAAACATCTCTCCAATCATCTCTTTTCTGAATTGCAGACCACATATCAATGACCTTTATTTTCATCTCACGACACATATCCAAACACGCTTCTGAATATATTTGACTTACTTCATTTGTTCTTATTGGTTGCCCAAATTCATCACTGAGCTTGTTGGAACAAAATGTGTTTAACAATGAACCTTAAAGAGTTTTGATGATAACAAGGTATTAAAAATTGTAAATTGGACTAGCTAATATTTGTTCAAGTGTACAAGACCATAATTAAAAAGGTACATCATCATTGGTTCTGAATGAGCAAATATAGAGCAAAGGAAACAACATAATTGAAGCTTGGACGCTCCTGAAGGCAACGTGCTCCTGAAGTTAAGTCGCTTCTGAAGTAAGAATAGTGCTCCTGAAGACAAGAGGTCCAGAAGTCATATCATCAGAAGCTGCATCATCAGAAGCTGCAGAAGTCATATCATCAGAAGCTGCATCATCAGAAGCTGCCTCATAAGAAGCTATTTCACCAGAAGCTGAATATCAACTGGATTTGCAAAGATTCAAGAATTGAAGAATTATCACTGCAAAAGCTGTCTATTGGATTCGAAAATGCTACAAAGGATTAGTGGAATTTTGCAACGGTCATTTCAAAGGTGTTTGAAGGCATGTGCTTGCAATTTGGACGAAAGCGTTGACATTTGTACGAATTGTACAACCACGTTCTCCACTACTCTGTTTTGTGTCCACGCTACAAGACAAGAAAACAGCTCCAGAATACGGCTTCGCCTGCATAGATGTTCCTTTGGATAAGGAATGGATTTCAAATTAGTTCTTCATAGGACAACAACCAAATCAGGCAAAAGATCAAAGGTGAAAGATCAAGCTTCAACAACGACTCTGTGGGTGCTGGCAATTTCACAACGTCTCTTTCACACCTCTATATAAAGGAGTGAAGATCTAGAGATTTTGGTAATGCTGAACAACAGACTCTCAATACTTTTACAAGTGCCAAATCTCTGCTGAAATTGTTCTGCATTCACTTAGAATTTATGTGTCTCAAAGTCATATCTTAGAAATTCTTAAGTCCATTGAGTCTGTATCTGATTTGTATTGTGAGCACCTCTGATTGTATATCAAGTGTTCAACCTTAAACAATTTTCTGTGTAATTTTGTTTAGTTAGGAAGTCTCTTGCAGTTGTGCTTGAGCAGGAAGTCTCTAGCTTGTGTGCTTGAGCAAAGGAAGTCTCTTGCTTGTGTGCTTGAGCAATTGTAATCAGATATTACTCTTAGTGAAATCTCCTTGGAAGTGCAAGGGGGACTGGACTACTTCCGGTTTGTGGAAGGAACCAGTATAATTGCTTTGTGTCGTTCTTCTTCTCTCTCTGTTTTATTCCGCTGCATTTAGATTCTGATTATCACTTCAGAAGCTGTCTCACTTAGCTTCTGATCAGTGTGTTCAATTTTTAGGAGAAACGAAGAATTTTTCAAAACACAATTCAACCCCCCCTTCTTGTGTTTTTTCTCACCTTCAATTGGTATCTAGAGCCTTGGTCTGTTGTGTAACACTTAACCGTGCAACAGTCAAAGATCTGAGAAAAACATGTCTACTCCTCCTCCTAATGGTTCTGGTGATACTAGCTATAAACATGTCTCACATGATTATAGTGATAGTAAGTAATCCAGTGTTGGAAAGATTCCAAAATTCAATGGAGATGCTGAAGAGTTCTCTTGGTGGAAGACCAACTTTTACAGTTACATCATGAGCCTAGATGAAGAATTATGGGATATTCTGGAAGATGGTGTTGGTGATTTAGTCCTTGATGAAGAAGGAGCTGCTGTGGATAGAAAGAAACATACTCCAGAACTGAGGAAACTCTACAAGAAGCATCATATTATCAGAGGAGCCCTTGTCACTGCCATACCCAAAGCAGAATATATGAAGATGAGTGACAAATCCACTGCTAAAGCTATGTTTGCTTCTCTCTGTTCAAATTATGAAGGGAGCAAGAAGGTCAAAGAAGCAAAGGCTCTCCTGCTTGTACATCAGTACGAGTTATTCAAGATGAAGGATGATGAAACTATTGAGGAGATGTACTCAAGGTTTCAAACCTTAGTTTCTGGGCTACAGATTCTAAAGAAGAGTTATGTTGCTTCTGATCATGTAAGCAAGATACTCAGAAGCTTACCTGCCAGATGGAGACCAAAGGTGACTGCCATTGAGGAAGCTAAAGATTTAAACACTTTAAGTGTCGAAGATCTTGTTAGTTCTCTCAAAGTTCATGAGTTAAGTCTTAATGAACATGAGTCTACTAAGAAGAGTATATCAATAGCTCTTCCATCCAAAGGCAAGTCATCAAAAGCTCTCAAAGTGGTTGAATCTGAAGAGGAAGAACAGTTAAGTTCAGATTCTGAACCAGATGCTGCTGAAATGGCCATGCTCTCAAACAGACTTCAATATCTGGCCAAGAAGAACAGAAAGTTTCTCTCCAGAAGGGGTAACTCCAGAAGCTCAAAGAAAGAAGATCAGAAGGGATGCTTCAACTGTAAGAAGCCGGGACACTTCATTGCTGAATGCCCTGATCTTCAAAGAGAAAAGTCAAAGGACAAGTCAAAGAGGTCTACATTCAAACCAAGCAAATTCAAGAAGCAGATTAAGCAGAGTTTAATGGCAACCTGGGATGATTTGGGTAGTGAATCTGGATCTGATAAAGAGGAAGCTGATGAAAATGCAAAGGTAGCTGTTGGGTTGGTAGCAACAGCAACTTCAGAAGCTGGATCAGATTCAGACTCAGAAGATGAAAACGAGGTATATTCCAAAATTCCCAGAGATGAACTTGTTGAGTCACTTAAAGAGCTTCTTACACATTTTGAAGTAAGAACCAATGAGTTGAAGGATTTAAAAGAAAAATATGCTGAGTTGGTGCAACAGCAAAAATCAACTCTATTGGATCTGAAAGCTTCTGAACAAGGACTTAGGGGCTTTGACTTCATGTGTAAAACATATGAAGATCAGCTCAGGTTCTTATGTCAGAAGCTACAAGAAAAGTGTAATGAAAAACCTTTAAGTAACCATGAAATTGCTCTTGAAGATTTTATTATATCTGGCATTGACAGAAGCAGAGTAGCTTCTATGATTTATAGCATTTACAAGAACAATGGCAGAGGAATTGGTTTTCCAGAAGTGAAACTTGAGAAAACCAATCTAAAATCTTGTTGTGAATGCATCAAGGAAGGACTGAAAACCTTCTTTGTACCAGAAGGGGCTGAGTTGGAAACTGTTGTTCAATCAGAACCTGAAGCTTCTAGTTCTAAGGCTAAGATTACTTCAAAGCCAAAGAACTCTAAGTCAAAGGCTATGATCAAATCTGATTCCAAGACTTCAAAGGTTAGGATCCTGAAAAGATCAGAACCTATTCCTCAGAGTCTGGTGAAACCAAAATCTGGGGTTCTGAAGTCTAAGTTTCAGAAGAAGACAGTTACTGCTTCTGAAGTACCAAAACCTAAGGTGATGGTTAATCAGAAGCAACCCAACTCACAACACAAGGTACAAGAAGTGAAGAGTAAAGCCTTAAGTACTAACCTTCCAGGACCCATAGAACAATGGGTACCTAAATCTAAAAATGTCAATGATGCAGGTATGTCTAAGAGCAGTGCCAAAGCAAAGATCATGGTACCTAGACAGCGGTTGCTCAAGACACATGACAGGAGACAAGTCCATGTTCCTCATCCTAACAATGAAAGAGGGAGGAAATGTGAAATTTGGAGGCAACCAGTCAGGCAAGATCATAGGTACAGGAACTATTGGTAATTCCTCTACCTCAATTAATAATGTATGGTTGGTAGATGGTCTTGAACATAACCTTTTGAGCATTAGTCAATTCTGTGATAATGGTTATGATGTGCTTTTTGAAAAACCCAACTGTACAGTAATCAACAAGGAAGACAAATCCATTGTGTTCAAAGGAAAGAGAGTTGACAATGTCTATAAAATCAATTTTTCTGAACTGGCTGATCAGAAGGTGTTTTGCCTACTATCAGTGAATGATAAGAAATGGATGTGGCACAGAAGGTTGGGACATGCTAACTGGAGGTTAATCTCTAAGCTTAGTAAGTTACAACTTGTGAAAGGGCTACCAGACATTGACTATCATTCAGATGCACTCTGTGGTGCATGTCAGAGAGGGAAAATTGTGAAATCATCTTTTAAAACCAAAGACATTGTTTCAACCTCAAGACCTTTAGAATTACTCCATATTGATTTATTTGGACCAGTGAGTACTACATCCTTATATGGAAGTAAATATGGATTAGTCATTGTTGATGATTACAGCAGATGGACTTGGGCGAAATTCATAAAGAGTAAAGATGTTGCGTGTGATGTATTCAGTAGCTTCTGCACTCAAATTCAATCTGAAAAAGAATCAAAAATTTTGAAAGTCAGAAGTGATCATGGTGGAGAATTTGAAAATGAGCCATTTGAAGCTTTTTGTGAAAAACATGGAATTTTCCATGAATTCTCTTCTCCTAGAACACCACAACAAAATGGGGTTGTAGAGAGAAAGAATAGAACTTTACAAGAAATGGCCAGAACCATGATTCATGAAAACAATTTACCAAAACATTTTTGGGCAGAAGCAGTGAATACGGCATGCTATGTTCAAAACAGGATCTATATCAGACCTATTTTGGAGAAAACAGCATATGAACTCTTTAAAGGAAGAAAACCCAATATCTCTTACTTTCATCAATTTGGATGTACATGTTACATTCTGAACAACAAGCTCTACCTAAAGAAATTTGATGCCAAGGCCCAAAGAGGAATCTTTTTAGGTTACTCTGAAAGGTCAAAGGCATACAGAGTGTATAATTCAGAAACACTCTGTGTTGAAGAATCTATGCACGTTAAATTTGATGACAAGGAGCTTGAAGATAAAACTTCAAAGCAAGATGAAAGTTTTGCAGAGATACAGGTTCTTGAAGTTACTCCAGAACCTGATCAGATAGCTGAACCTGAAGATAGTCCAGAAGCTGAACCCACATCAGAAGCGCAGGATGAAGGTGCTTCTGATGAAGCACAAGATGGCTCACATCAAGAAGATCCTCCCAGAAACACATTCAAACACAAGTCTTCACATCCTGAGGAGCTAATCATTAGAAACAAAGATAGTCCAAGAAGAACTATATCACATTTCAAACAAGTAGAGTCAATGATTGGACTAATCTCAATGATTGAACCTACAACAGTTGATGAAGCACTTTCAGATGATGGATGGATCCTAGCTATGCAAGAAGAGTTGAATCAATTTCAAAGAAATGATGTGTGGGATCTGGTACCCAAACCTCAGCACAAGAACATTATTGGAACAAAATGGGTATTCAGAAACAAGCTGAATGAGCAAGGTGAAGTAACAAGAAACAAAGCCAGGCTTGTTGCACAAGGGTATAGTCAACAAGAAGGCATTGATTACACTGAAACGTTTGCTCCAGTTGCAAGATTGGAAGCAATCAGGTTACTTCTTTCCTATGCAGTTAATCATGGCATAATATTATATCAAATGGATGTCAAGAGTGCATTTCTAAATGGTGTCATAGAAGAAGAAGTGTATGTCAAGCAACTTCCTGGATTTGAGGATATTAAATATCCTGACCATGTTTTTAAACTGAAGAAATCACTATATGGCTTGAAACAAGCTCCCAGAGCTTGGTATGATAGACTAAGTAATTTCTTAATCAAGAATGATTTTAAAAGAGGACAGGTTGATACTACACTCTTCAGAAGGACCCTTGGGAAAGATATTCTTGTTGTGCAAATATATGTTGATGATATAATATTTGGTTCTACTAATGCATCTCTTTGCAAGGAATTTTCTGAGTTAATGCAGGATGAATTTGAAATGAGCATGATGGGAGAACTGAAGTTCTTCCTTGGCATTCAAATCAATCAATGCAAAGATGGAGTCTATGTTCATCAATCAAAGTACACAAAGGAGCTTCTGAAGAAGTTCAAACTTGAAGATTGTAAAGCGATGAACACTCCAATGCATCCTACGTGCACCTTAAGCAAAGAAGATGAAGGAGCTAAAGTAGATCAGAAGCTGTATAGAGGTATGATTGGCTCTTTGTTATACCTCACTGCATCTAGGCCAGATATTTTATTCAGTGTATGCTTGTGTGCAAGATTCCAATCAGATCCTAGAGAATCTCATATGACTGCTGTCAAGAGAATTTTCAGGTATTTGAAAGGAACAACTAATCTTGGACTCCTTTACAGGAAATCCTTAGATTATAAGCTAATTGGATTCTGTGATGCTGATTATGCTGGTGATAGGATTGAAAGAAAGTCAACCAGTGGCAATTGTCAATTTCTGGGTGATAATCTTATATCCTGGGCTAGCAAAAGACAAACAACTATTGCTATGTCTACAGCAGAAGCAGAATACATTTCAGCTGCAAGTTGTTGTACACAACTACTATGGATGAAACATCAGTTGGAAGATTATCAGATAACTGCTAACAGTATTCCCATTTATTGTGATAATACTGCTGCTATTTGTTTGTCTAAAAATCCAATTTTGCATTCAAGAGCTAAGCACATTGAAATCAAACATCATTTTATCAGAGATTATGTTCAAAAAGGGATTTTAGATATACAATTCATTGATACTGAGAATCAATGGGCTGATATATTTACTAAGCCTTTAACTGTTGAAAGATTTGATTTTATAAAGAAAAATTTGAACATGCACTACGTGTCTGACTAGATGTTTGCTTGCTCCTGAATAGGATTTTAGGTTCTGAAGTTAGTTCAGAAGCAGTAGCCCATCAGAAGCTCTTTATTGAAGTTCTGAGGAAAACTCGCTTCTGATGATGACGTCAGCATCTGAAGTCCAGAAGCTGGATTTGTTGCTTCTGAATAGTTGAATTAGTGGAAACGTTGGGAGTTACTTTTTAAAAGTAACTTCTGGCCCACTAACTTGGTAGTTACTCTGTGAACTTCTTACGTGGCCTGTATGTATTGGTGTATAACTAAAAAGGGCAATGATGATTTTAGCTTTGAAAGTACTTTTCACGCGCCCCCAATTTTGTTATTAATGTTATGTTTGTTTGTCTCTTTTGAATTGCAATCGTTTTACTTTTAACACTTTGTCAATTCACACACTACTCACTCACATCAAACACATTTGCTCTCAAACTTCTTGCGAAGTAAGCGCATTCTCTCAACCTTAGAACCCTAAAATCTTCATCATCTTCAAATCTTCGTCAATCATCAAATGGCATCATCAAGCTCAAAAGTTTCAGAATCTACACCAAATATGCAAAGCGCACCAGAATCTGGGTCAGTCTACAAAGAAAAGACTATGGATATTCCATGGAAATCCTTAATCGTTCAAGTAGAGTCACCGGTGGACTTTGCTTCACTCAAGAAGTACGAAGTGGAAATGGAAGGATTGATAGAAACTCAGAAGTTGTCTGAGTATTTCAAAATGCTAAATGGGCCAACGTATGTGAACTTGGTCAAGGACTTTTGGTTAAGAGCTGAAGTATACAATGAAAAGCCTGCAAAAGTCGTAAGCAAACAAGCTGGGTCAAAGAAAGGGAAAATGACCATGGATATGAATCCTACATCATTTGATAGCTTAGAAATAAGGTCTGAAGTGATGGGCATTCCTATAACCATCACTGAGGACGTTATAGCTAAAGCTTGTAGAATGAAAGCAGAGGGTAGATTCCAAGAAATAGTCAAGAAGGAAGATGTTCTGCTACAAGGTTACTACAACACTCTTCTGGGTGGGAAGAAAGATGCCAAGCCTTCTGAAATGGAGATTCACAACAGGATGTTGGTGAAATTCAGTAACGACTGCTTCTTTCAAAGGGCAGGAGGGTCTGATCAACCTAACAACCAACAGAAGCTAGCAATTTACTTCATGGCTATTCTGGAAAAGATAAACTTCCCACGATATGTAATGGATCATCTCTGCTGGGCAATAAATGAAAGCACTATCAGAGGAAGGAAGCAAGTTCCTTATGGAAGATTATTGTCTGAGATCTTTCATCAAGGAAGAGTGCTGGATTTCTTGAGAAATACAAGGAGTGCTTCTGATAATTGCTTCGAAGTTTCTACTGCAGAGAAGACTATCAGTAGCAAGACATTGCATTCTATGCACATATTCAAGACAGCCCCTAAAGATGAGAAGTGGTTAGAGATGACAACTGCTGAAACTGAGATAATCAGGGACTTTCCTCCCATCTTTAAGGAAAGTGACTCTGATTTCCTAGTTCAATCAGTTGCTAAGTATGTCCTGGAAGAAGATGCAAGCACTCAGGAGGAAGCTGTTCCTGCTAAAGTGAAGAAGGTAAAGAGTGCCACTGCATCAGAAGCAACTACTGATAAGGGCAAGCAAAAGAAGGATGTTAAAAGAAAGAGGGGGAAAGCTGAAACAGTTTATCACAAGGAAAAACTGGATGAAGCTTTGGATGAATGAGAAAAAGAGGAAGCTGAGCCCAAGCTGAAGAAGAAAAAGGCACCTGTTGATATAAAAAGCTCTATGGTTGAGCTGACTCCTGCCAAGGCCAGAATGGCTAAGGAAATTGCTGCTTTTAAGTTAGCAGAGTTACAGGAGAAGAAGAGAATTAGGGCTGCTTCTATTCCCGAGAAAAGAAGTAAGGACAAATCAAAGTCCATCATCACAGAAGAGTATCTGAACAAAGCTCTTGATGGGGTAAATGGAAATGAGCATAAGGAGAAGGCATCTGAACTAACCTTCACTCCAATGGTTGTAGTGACTTCTGATATGGAGAAAGAAGCTGATGAGCAAGCAGTTCAGATGCTAGCTGAGATAAAAAGGAAAGAAGCTCAGCACAGTCTGGAAAGGGATCAAAGGCTCAAGGCTTCAGGACTGGAGAATTGTGATGAATTCTTCAAGAAGAAGTCTGAAGAAGTCAAGGAAGTGGCTGTTAAAGCTTCAGAAGCGGTTCTGAAAGCACCCAATGCTACCACTTCAGTAGCTGGCTCTTCAGTCAAGGTATGTCAGATTCCAGTCACCTCTACCCCCATTTCACCCCTTTCACCACAAGCAACTGAGCAAGAAGAAGACACTTCTGTCTTAGACAGTCTTGCTCTCCACTACTCAGGTGAGTTACCTATAGACAAATCTACCTCAGAAAAAGCCTCTGAAACAACTCCAGAAGCAGCTGCTTCTGAAAATGTTGTTTCAGAAAACCCCCATCAACACACACCTGAACCACATAAACCCACAACACCCCCACAATCACCAACAGCTACCATTGACCCCCAACTCAACACTCAAACATCAACTTCACCACAACAACCACCAACTGAAACTGAAACCCAACCAGACCACATTGAACCCCAACCAACTCCCATGGATATTGACAACTCTCAAGTCAATGTCCAAGACCTAACCTCTACCGCACACATTGCTTCTGACCAGCCATCAACCTCAACCCCAACTCAACACATCACTATTCCAATTTCTAGCCCTGTTCAAGACCTTGAACTTAGTGATTCTGATCCTGAAATTCTTGAACAACCACCCACAAACATCCTGGAATCTGGATATATTAATGCTGAGCTACTCTCTATTCTCTCTCAAATGCATAATCTGGTGGATCAAAGGAGGATAATTGATCTCACCAACGCATATGAAGACTCCTGGGTATCACTTCAGAACCGGGCAACTGAGCTCATTGAAAACATAAAGGCTAAGTGCATCAGAGTCAAGCAAGCTTCAGTCAGAAGGCTTATGGAAAATCTGAATCAGAGTCTCAGAGTTAGAAATCCTACACTGCTCCTGGCAAACCAGCCTTTCTTCTTAGAAATGGACTACTTGACCAGAGAAGCAAGGTTGTGTAAGCTTCTGAAGAAACAGATGGCACAGCAGCAGCAAGAGGCTAGAGAAAGGGAACAGGCTCTTCTCCAAAGGCAACAATTTCTTGAAGAACAGTTGCAGAAGAAAATTGAAGAAATGGAGAAGATGAAGAAACAACAACAAACCAACCCTTAGTTGCACATCTTAGTGTTATCTTTTGTTTGTTGTTTGTTTTAAATTCTTAGTCCTTGCTTCTGAAACCATCTTGTTTTTCTTTTTTTTTTTCTGAATGCTTAATGGTTCTGACTGCTTAGCTACTTCTGATTTATGTACAATGCCTGGATATTCTTGTTCATTTACAATTGCACTGATTGACTTAGTTATTTTCCTATTATACTCTCTTCATGTTTGAGTTTTTCTCAAATATTTTTGTCTTTTATGCTTATTTTTTTTAATCTTTTTGATAATGACAAAAGGGGGAGTATATGTGACAAGTATTTAAAGGCTCTGAGCCCCATTAATGGCATTTGAAATTTTTTGAAAAACTTCTATCATTTTTTACCTTATTGGTATAAGCTATGAACGAAAGAAGGAGTATCAAAATTCAAGTAAAATTAATTGAACCATTCTTCTTATCTCCTAATTAATTCTTTCAATGATTCATTCTTTAAAGCTCTGATAATTTTATTGTGCGAAAAATGAATTTAATTAACCTGGATAGAACTTAGGGGGAGCTTACAAACCTCACCTTAAAAACTATCAGACTCAGGGGGAGTTTAAGCTTACAAACCTCAGATTCTGAGCTTACAAACCTCAGAACCCCAAAGTCAACTTGTTAATTAGATTAACAATAATTGATCAATTTTTAAATACTTTTGTTTGTCATCATCAAAACAGGGGGAGATTGTTGGAACAAAATGTGTTTAACAATGAACCTTAAAGAGTTTTGATGATAACAAGGTATTAAAAATTGTAAATTGGACTAGCTAATATTTGTTCAAGTGTACAGAACCATAATTAAAAAGGTACATCATCATTGGTTCTGAATGAGCAAATATAGAGCAAAGGAAACAACATAATTGAAGCTTGGACGCTCCTGAAGGCAACGTGCTCCTGAAGTTAAGTCGCTTCTGAAGTAAGAATAGTGCTCCTGAAGACAAGAGGTCCAGAAGTCATATCATCAGAAGCTGCATCATCAGAAGCTGCAGAAGTCATATCATCAGAAGCTGCATCATCAGAAGCTGCCTCATCAGAAGCTATTTCACCAGAAGCTGAATATCAACTGGATTTGCAAAGATTCAAGAATTGAAGAATTATCACTGCAAAAGCTGTCTATTGGATTCGAAAATGCTACAAAGGATTAGTGGAATTTTGCAACGGTCATTTCAAAGGTGTTTGAAGGCATGTGCTTGCAATTTGGACGAAAGCGTTGACATTTGTACGAATTGTACAACCACGTTCTCCACTACTCTGTTTTGTGTCCACGCTACAAGACAAGAAAACAGCTCCAGAATACGGCTTCGCCTGCATAGATGTTCCTTTGGATAAGGAATGGATTTCAAATTAGTTCTTCATAGGACAACAACCAAATCAGGCAAAAGATCAAAGGTGAAAGATCAAGCTTCAACAACGACTCTTTGGGTGCTGGCAATTTCACAACGTCTCTTTCACACCTCTATATAAAGGAGTGAAGATCTAGAGATTTTGGTAATGCTGAACAACAGACTCTCAATACTTTTACAAGTGCCAAATCTCTGCTGAAATTGTTCTGCATTCACTTAGAATTTCTGTGTCTCAAAGTCATATCTTAGAAATTCTTAAGTCCATTGAGTCTGTATCTGATTTGTATTGTGAGCACCTCTGATTGTATATCAAGTGTTCAACCTTAAACAATTTTCTGTGTAATTTTGTTTAGTTAGGAAGTCTCTTGCAGTTGTGCTTGAGCAGGAAGTCTCTAGCTTGTGTGCTTGAGCAAAGGAAGTCTCTTGCTTGTGTGCTTGAGCAATTGTAATCAGATATTACTCTTAGTGAAATCTCCTTGGAAGTGCAAGGGGGACTGGACTACTTCCGGTTTGTGGAAGGAACCAGTATAATTGCTTTGTGTCGTTCTTCTTCTCTCTCTCTGTTTTATTCCGCTGCATTTAGATTCTGATTATCACTTCAGAAGATGTCTCACTTAGCTTCTGATCAGTGTGTTCAGTTTTTAGGAGAAACGAAGAATTTTTCAAAACACAATTCAACCCCCCCTTCTTGTGTTTTTTCTCACCTTCAGAGCTCATTCGAACAATTTGTTAGTATAAATATATCATAGAATAATAAGGAAATGACAATGTCAAAGGTTATTACATGTTGTGCTTCATTTGTGCCTCATTGATTGGAGGATTGCTGAGAAATATAATCCGAGTTTTATGTGACAGACTCTGCCAATCATTAGGAATTATGTCAAAATTAACATTCATAAATTTTTTTAACAGTAAAAACAAAAATTTATTATTGATAATAAGAGGAAATAAAATATGAGATGAAAACTAAATTTTATACACAAAGTACACAAGAATTTCATGAAGTAGGAAACAATTCTTCATTTTTTTTTGCGCAATTGTGTCCTTTCAAAAGAAATTAATCAAATTATTAGAGTTGTAAGGAAAATTACTAAAAGGATTTAATTAGTATACTATGTGAGTGTATGGCTATTTTAACCATCACATTTTATTTTTGAGTTAGCATAATTTTTTTAAGGGAATTTTTGAGTTACCATGATATTAGTATGAAGTTTCCATTGTCTCTTAGGAGTGATTAATCTATGTCGGGGAACATGTGGGCACACACAAAGTAGGTTCTTCCCTCCCAACCAGATTTTTTTTCATACGGATGAGTCAGGAATCAAACTTCTAACCACATGTTTAACTAAGTCTTACCACTTATACCAATTTTTTTTTTCCAGTAACCATCAAATTACATTGGGACAAAAATTTGACATCACATTTTGACATCAATTTGGATAGTTATTGAATTTAAAATACGTGATTAATTATGTTTTGTGGATTGTCAATGAATATAACAACATATCACATCTTAGCAACCATCTATTAAACCCAAATACATACTTGACTGTGATTTTGAATGTCATTAACATATATGCAGTTGTTCAAAATATACATATATTCATTAGACATTCAAATTGTGTTCAAATATACATGATTTTTATGCATTCAAATGTACACTTGAAAATTATGGTTAATGGTGTTCAACATTGTAGTGAACATGTTTAATGAGTTGTGTCACTTTTTTATATATATATATACCTTTTTCTTTGTTTCACAGTGCCTAAAATGTAGCATAACAAATGTTTGTGACTACAACTACTAATTAAGTTGTACTTACGAAATTGACATCTTATTATATTTATTAATTAATCATTAAATGAATATAATTGACCACATATTTCAACTGTGTTAAACGTTTAAATTATATGTCAAAATTTGAAATCAAGATAACAATACTCTTTCACCATTTAGTAAAAAAAATACTAATTTACCATTATATGGGTAGCAATCTTCCTCATATTTTGTATGTATTCCTGCAATGGTACATGAGGACCAAGACCACTTGGATGTGGAGGAATACAATCGTTACCACCAAAGTACACAATCACCAATGCTGGTTGTTCGGTGGCATTCTGTATTAGAGATGACCAGACCAGAGTCAGTCTTCATCAACAAAATCAAAATAGTCACATTGTGCACAACTATATGTAAATAAAAAAAACATAAAAACTTATGTCTATGTTGCAAATGGTATTCATTAAATTCTATACGTTTAATAGTATGAATATCTATATATACTTCTCAATATGTCAAATTGTCAATGCCACCTTCCTAGTATGCTGATTCAAGATATCATGTATATGGTTTATTTAGTGTGGTCGACATAGTAGTTAGATTGAGATCTTCGAGTGTACTTTTTTCAAGATTTTTGGTTCGATTTTACTTGGTGTCAATTTCGGTGGGTTATGTCTATACAGAGCTATGCTCTGACTTTAACTTTAAATGAGAGGCTCCACAAGTGGACGATGAGATTTACCTTCTCAAATTAGTCAGTTTTTGGATCGAATACAGAGTTTTAATTGTTTTTTTTCTCTGACATTAATCAGTAAAATACATATTTGTGAAGGCATCACTTTTAACAATAATTTCATGGAGAAGTATAAAAATAACATTTTTCTCCCAGTTTTTAGAGATATTTTGAATCAAAAGATGCCTTCAACAATCATATACTCAATACCTTGGGAAAAATTCTATCCAAAACTTGCAATGATATACTTTTCTATAGACATTTTTATTTTTTATGCACAGCCCACATTTGCTTGTCAAATCTATTATCTTTAATTGTTGGGAAAAGATATTTTAACAACCTTTAAGGTAGGACAACATACTGTACATCTACTTTTTGATTTTTTTTTAATAATTGTTTCTTCACCTCGTGCAATGGATGATTTTGGGAGGCAACATATGGCGTTGATAGTGATACCAGACAACTCATTTAAGTCGTGTATATATCATGGGTCTTAAGTTATTAACCAATAATATTTTTACAACTATTTTATGATAATTTTTTAGATAATTTTATTTGTTTTTAGTTTTTTTGGTTAAAAATAATATAGAGAGAAAAAGAAAGAGAGGGAATAAGAGCACAATATGAGTATGAGAAAGAAAATTATTTAAAAGTTGTAATAAAATGGTTATATAAATATCATTTCTCTAATTATTATAGTCCAGATCAACATGGTTAGTAGTACTGAGTTGTCAAGCAATAAAAAAACGTGCAACTTGTCCTTGTGCAATTAAAATAAAGAATGGTTAAATATGTTTTTAGTCCTTACACAATCATAAATTGTTAAGTCTGTACCTATAAAATTTTAATGGTAATTTTAATCCTCTATAGTATTATAGTTTGTAAAAATAGTCCTTATTTTAAAAACTATTTACAAAAAATGGATATTTTTTTTAAGGAAAAAAATTGATACTTTTAGTTCTCCAAAATAGTCTCTAGAAAATGCAAATAAAGACTAAAAGTGAATATTTTTTTTAAAACTAAATTTGAAAGCTTTTAATTTTGTGGGAACTAAAAACATATTTAACTAAATAAAGAATAATATAAAAATAAGGATTTTTTTTTTCTATGTGGTAAACACCATTGAAATTCACAAACAATTATAATGTTTCGAATTTGAACGCATATGAAAGTATCCAATCTAAGCTATATCGATATTTTCAATTAACTTAGGCTTTCAAACTTTAAGAATTGGATTCAATTATATATACGGTAAAACTGTGTTTGGTAATGGTCTTTTCACCACGAGTTTATAACTTATTTTACAACCTTATGACTTATTTTCCAGATGCTATTTCAAGTAGCGTTTGAACTTATAGCTCATAACTTATCAATATTTCTTCCATTTTTCCCTTATTATTTTAATCAAAACTCAATTTTACCCTTACGTTATTTATTTCACTGCCTTTGCGTAATGGTCCCAAAGCAAGCCTTATTTCACTGAATGTGTGCCTTCCATTGATTTTTTTTTCCTCACGGCAACTTTTAAAAAAAAAAATTCATTGCAACATGCCTTCCATTGTTACAATATATATGCCTTCAGTGATTTATTTTAAGAGATATTATTCGTGTATCTATTAATTTGTTTTTACAGGAGTTGTAAGTATCTATTCGTGTATCTATTTTTTTTCTTATCGAAAAAAAAAAGTATCTATTTTTTTTATTTTTTTTTGTTTCTGTAAAAAAAAAAGTATCTATTTTTTTTTACATGAGAGTTGTAAGTATCCCTGTTAATATTTTTTTTGATCAAGCTAGAAATGCATTAAAACCAGGAGAGGGCCTGAACCCTAAACATCAAGTGCCAAACAAAAAGATACAAAACCAAACAAAACCCCAGCACCAAAACAACAAAAGGTGAGGGGAACAGAGAAGGTTAAAACAATCTAGAGAATGATAGCCCTAATCTGTCCCTATCCGGGAGAGACATGATAAAAGAAGGAGGGGAGGGCCACCATTGAGTAGAGAACAAGGCCAGACCCTGGCCATTCTTGGCTAAGGCATCAGCAACAAAATTGCCTTCCCTGAGCACCTGCAAACAAGAACAAGAAATACTATTGCAGAAATACAAGCAATTGAACCATCTGGCTCGCATCTTCCATGGTACTCCAGTGTGCTTGCTAAAAGCATTAACCACCTGGATGGAGTCAGTCTCTAGACATATTTGAGTTAGGCGCAGCTCCTGTGCTTTTTCAATGGCCATCATAAAAGCGGAAAATTCTGCTTCTAAGGCTGTGGCATGACCTATATTGCTAGCTATAGCCCCCAGAAATTGTCCCCTGGAATCTCTGAATACAATCCCAACAGCCCCACAAGGATGAGCCCCTATGGATGAGCCATCACAGTTGACCTTGATCACATTGGCAGTGGGTGGGCACCAATGAACTTCCTGTCTGATGGTGGCCCTTTTGGTTTGCAGATGGATGTTGAACAACCTTGCAATTTTGTAGTCATGCATATTCGAATTACCCTTAGCCAAAACCAAATTATAACTAAGCTTGACTTCAGCCAACATAGAATTGAACAAAGTGGACATAGATTTGTGCTTATCATGGAAACATCTTTGGTTTCTTTCAATCCAGATGATCCATATTGTGTGAATAACTGCTGAGTTTACAACATGCTGAACCATCTGGCTTCCTCTTCCAACAGTGCCCATTAGGAGATTCAAGCCGCTAGAACAGTCTAAAGGAGCATCAATTCCCTTGCTGAGCCACTGCCACAACAAGGAGGTAACCCTGCAGTCAAAGAAAATATGGCAGGAAGTTTCAGCCTGTTGCATACAGAAGCAGCATCTGGACACAATAGTACACCCTCTTTTTTGAAGATTTTCATCAGTAGGAACTCTATTTTGAAGGAGTCTCCAAGTGACAAACGCCCTGGTTGGGGGAATGTATGAGTTCCATAGTAAAGCAAACCAAGGGGCTCTCTGACCCTGTCCAGTTAAACAAGAAAAATCAATTTTGTTAGTTAAGACTCCATCTGAAGCCATATTCCAGTTCAACATATCTGGAGTATCCTCCACAGGCAAAGTGAGTCTCTGAATTTTGACAGCTAAATCAGGGTCTTTTTGAGCAATATATGGAGGCAGGCACCAGGTGCCATTCACTATGCAATCAGAAACTTTTAATTCAATAGCAGGCAGAATGGTGGGTGGAATATTCCAGTGCTCAGCAATAATGCAGTCTAACCATTTGTCAGTATAGAAACTGATACTCTTTCCATTTCCTACAGACCAAGTAGAGTGTTCCAAGATAAAATGAATGTGGGATTTCATTCCAGGCCAAACTGATGAAGTTATGTAATGACTCTTAGGTTTAAAGTTTGTGAGGAATCTTTCTCTGCATATATGCGCCTATTTTTCCTCAGAGGTGATTAACTTCCAAGCCAGAAAAAGAAGAGAGGCTTTGTTGACCATAGCAGGGTCTCTCACTGCAAGACCACCCTTTTCCTTTGATTGACAAACTTTCACCCAGGAAACTGTGCAGAGTTTATGCTGAGAGTTATTGCCACTCCATATGAAGTTTCTCATAGACTTAGAGATCTCTGAAAGCAAGCTGATTGGCCACTTATATACATGAAAAGAATAAGTCAACATACTACTAATGACAGCATTCACCAACTGGACTCTGCCCATTATGGTGAGAAGCCTGCCCTTCCAGGCATTGAGCTTAGACTGAATTCTGTCTACCACATGTCTCAAATTTATAGTTTTAGGCTTGCCTTTGAATAACAGGATTCCCAGGTAGTCGAAAGGGAGATTTCCATGACTAAAACCAGTGATAGAGGCTATTGTGTGAATTCTAGAAAGAGTGAGAGCCCCAGAATAAAATTTTCTCTTTTGGGCATTCACAACTCTACCAGAATAGGTGCCATAATCCTCAAACAGCTTCATAATGTTTCTGACATTTGTAAGAGTCCCCTTACAAAATATGAGAATGTCATCGGCATATAAACATGTAATAATAATTCTTTTCAAAAAAATACATATTATAATATCATCCGATAATTGTCTATTATTTATTTTATTTTTAAATTAAAAAAGCAGATTGTTCTTGTCTTGGTAAAAATTAGAATGATAAAAAAAAAAGTTCTTTTATGGCCATAAAAAAAGTCCTTTTATGTCATTTTACATTTATTAGCTAGTTAAACTGTTAATTTTACCAAACACTTCAATTAGTTTATCAGCTATAAGCCATCAGTTATCAGCTAGCTTATCAGTTATCCGTTATTTTTACCAAACAGAGCCGATGAATTTGTTTGGCAAAAATAGCGGATAGCTGATAGCTGATGACTGATAGCTTATAAGCTAATTGAAATGTTTGGTAAAATTAACGGTTCAACTAGCTGTTAAATGTAAAATGACATAAAAGAACATTTTTAATTCATAATAAAATTTATATCAATTAATATTTAAATATTTTTAATTTATATCAGTGTGGAGTGGTGCTAAGAACAAGTTCCAGATGATTCAAGATAATGTAACTTGGAAAATTGGAAATGGAGAAACTATCAGGTTCTGGTTGGATTCTTGGTGTGGTGAACCTCTGATTACAACTTTAAACATTCCTGCTCATTTACATCACCTTCTGCAATCAAATATCTCAACTTATTTGCTGAATCACAGATGGAGTGTTCCACAGGTTTTCTTAAATGCTTACCCTCAACTGCATCAGAAGCTTCTGCTAACAACCATTCCAAAGTCTTACAAATGAAGATAAAATCATCTGGAAACCTTCACATGATGGAAACCTATCTTTTAAGGATGCATATAGATTTCAAATCTCACAACCACAACATTTGCATTGGTCTAAAATCATATGGCAAGTTTCCATACCTCCTTCCAAATCTCTTTTGGTTTGGAGATTGTTACATGAAAAACTTCCAACTGATGAAAATCTCATCAAAAGAGGTTTACACTTCCCTTCTGTGTGTAATCTCTGTGGTGCTGCTCAAGAATCTACCTCTCATCTTTTCCTAGCCTGCCCTTTTGCAGTTACTCTTTGGAATTGGCTATCTTCCATTACATAGTTAAACTGCAAGTTTTCTTCTCTCCTGGACATTCTGAAGCTCACTGACAGGAATTGGTCTCCCCAATGTAGAATTGTCATTCTAGCTGGTTGCATCTTTTGCTTGAATACTATTTGGTACTGCAGAAACCAAAAGAGGTTCAATGACAAAGTTATAACTCCTAGAGCTGCAATCAACATGATTGTCTCTGGGACATCTCTTTCAGGCAATCTTTCTAAACTAGCTGCCAGCTCTTCTATTTTTGAATTTGTAATTCTCAAACATTTTGATATTAAGGTTAATCCCCCTAAGCCTAATATCATAAAAGAAGTTTTATGGTCCCCCCATCCTTAATTGGGTCAAGTGCAACACTGATGGTGCTGCTACTGCTGGTAAGGCTGCCTGTGGAGGCATTTTTAGGAATTCTAAATCTGAGTTTTTGGGTGCCTTTGCATTTAATATAGGTCAATGCTCAGCCTTGAATGCAGAACTTATAGGAGCAATGGTTGCCATAGAGTTGGCTCAAGTGCATAGATGGACTAATCTCTGGTTGGAGACTGATTCAATGCTAGTTTTCCTGGCCTTCAAGTCACCTAAGATTGTTCCTTGGAACTTAAGAAATAGATGGGATAACTGTTTGTATCTGTTGAATGGTTTTAGGTTTCAGGTGTCTCATATTTATAGAGAAGGTAATGTTTGTGCAGACAAGCTAGCCAATATTGGTCTGGATTTATCCTCTTATTTTTGGTACGATGATGTTCCTCCTCAGATTTTGTCAGATTTCTCTAGGAACAGGACTGGCTTTCCAGCTTATAGGTTTTCATAACTCTTTTGTGAGGGTCTGGTTTTTTGTCCCCCCTCATCTTTATTTTGTATTTCACTCTTTTTATTGAATGAATTTTGAAGTTGTGATCTCTCTGATTACAACTTCTTTGCCCAAAGAAAAATATTTATAATTTGGTATTTAAATTTTTTAATTAATTATATCTTTGATATTAAACTATCAAATCGAATTTTATTCAATAACATTTATTTTATAGTTATTTAGGGTTAATTATGTTTGAGGTCCCTATAAATACGGGACCTTCCAACATTGATCCCTATTTAAATTTTATTATATTTTTCGTCCTCAACATTTTCACCGTTATCAAGATTGATCCTTACCATTAAATTTTGCTGACTGGACAAACGGATGAAACCACATAGACGCCACATGGGATGCCACATGGAAAAAACAACTTAATTTTTTATATTTATTTCATTTTAATTATTAATTAAAATATTAAAGCAAATAAAATTAACGCAAAAAAAAAAAAAAACAAACATAATCCCCTTTAACCCCCTTCACCCTCACGTTCAGCCATCACTGCCACTTCTTCTATCTCCTCCCACTTCTCTCTAGGTTTTAAATTCTTCCCACTTCTCTCTAGGTTTCAAATTCTTTTTCCAGTTTCGTCAATCAACTTCTCCAAATTTAAAAACCCACACTCTCATCAATTCCCTTTCTCTCCATCACCTCTTCTCCACCTGAAACACCATCATCAACGATGCTCTTACTCTCTCCTCTTATTCTCTTCACCACCTCATTCTCGCCGGCGATACTCTTCTTACCTTCATGTAAGGTCTCGTCGTCGTTCATCGTGGGTTTAAGCAAAGTTTTTTGAGTTGGTGAGATATTAGGAGAAATAAACCAAAAGTTTGTTGAATTGGAAATGGTGAGATATAGATGGATCTAATCATTTGTGGTTCTAGTTCATGAACAGATATAGGCAGGGCCGTCCCTAAGAATTCGGAGGCTCGGCTTTGGGAATGAAAAGAGACCAGTGATAAAATCAAAACGTATTTTTTTTTAAAAGAGCAATGTTCTATTTATATTTTTTAAAAGATAAATATAAGGTGTTGTATATATGCGGTACACCCAAAGGTGAAAATTACTACCGTATACATGAGGAACCCCCACCTAACACCAAAAGCAAGAGGACCTAATTCTAATAGGCCTAAAAGGCTAAAACAAGAGGACAGAAAATGGTTGGGGGTGTTAAAAAAATTGGAGGGCAGTAGTACTAGTGGGTATATTAAAAAAAATTGAGGCCCATGGCTGGGGCAGGCCCAACTCTGTTGAGCTGTTTGCACCCCCCAGGGCCGGGCCTGGATATAGGTTGAATGGTTTTTTAAATATATTGAGTTGAGCAGAATTTAAGTTTCATGTTTTTGATTTTTGTGAAATTGAGATGGAAAGTTTGATTTTGAGAAAGGGAGAGGTTGATCCAGAAACAAATAGAGAAATGGGAGAAAGGGGTTGAGGGGGCGGATGAGAATTTGAGGGAAGGGTATGAATTAGGTTTCATGAATTTTTCTCCTTTTGTTTTTGTTCTGATTAGTTTTGAGTGGTATACTTGTATGTTTGTTGAGAGAAGTTATAGGTTTGTTTTTGCTGAAAAATTTCTGCAAATTTAGTTGTCTAGGTTGAACAGTGCTTGAAGAAGGACGATGAAGACTGATGTGCAGCTGGGATTTGGTTAATTTATTAAATAGATTTGATAAACAAAATTATTAAACTAATTAAGTGAAATATTTATAATAAAATTTTAAAAATATTGAGAAAGTTGACATTGGGCAGCCACGTAGGATCCAACACATTAATGAGGATGATGTGGCTTAGACATGTGGCATCTCCGTTATCCCAGTCATAAGAAAACTAGGGACCAATTTTACAAACGGTGAAAACTTTGAGGACTAAAAATATAATAAAATTTAAATAGGAACCAATGTTAGAAGTAGAGCTGTCAAAAACGGGCCGGGCCATACGGGCCGGCCCGAAAGCCCGAATTAAATGCAGGGTCTGGGCCAAAAATTTGGAGCCCGAATCGATTCAGGGCTTTTTAGCCCGGCCCGAAAAAGCCCGGAGCCCGGTAGGGCTAGCCCGGTCGGGCCTCGGGCGGCCCGCAAGCCCGCCAAAAAATACAATTTTTTTTTTGCATCCCGCAAGCCCTTAAACCCTGCCTTGTCTGCTGAACCTTCCAACACTGGACATGGGCAAGCCAGTAAAATTGGACCTTCAAGTAGCTGGATGTCATCTCTGCAGCGCATATCTTCTTCCAAATGAATGTCAAGCATGTATTTCTATTTCCAGGCTTGAATTGTATGAAGATTCCCAGAAGAATAGATACGTGGAGCTGCAGCTGCACACGTGGTTTGATTGCATCTTTCCCAAAGTGTTTGGTCAAGAATATTAAAGTGGTGTATTCATGGACATGGAGATTGTGACTGTGCTGGAAGGTTGGCAAATTGCATAGCTCCTATTTGAGGCCTTTACGTGTTGCTTCTTTCATGTAACATTAATGTGTGAAGTAGCCCCTTTTCCTGTTATGTTACTTGATGATTATTATCCCTGTGCCATATGATAAGTGCCAACACAGCTTAAGTTTAAATTTTTTGAAAAAAAAAAGAAAAAAAAAAGATACGGGCCAGGGCCGGCCCGTTAGCCCGTGAGCCCGTGCAGGGCCGGGCTCGGGCCCCAATTTTCCAACCCATATTCGAACCGGGCTTTTTAGCCCGGCCCTAAAAAGCCCGTTGTCCGACCGGGCCTGACCTAAACGGGCCGGGCCGCCCGTTTTGACAGCTCTAGTTAGAAGGTCGCATATTTGTAGGGACTTCAAACATAATTATCCCTATTTTCATTTAAGTGTTTATACTTTGTTTTTGTTTGAGGAATGTATTATTATTATTATTATTACTAGTTTAGAGACCCGGCGTTGCCCGAGTTAGATATTAAATAGTAAGTTTTATAAGTTTTTGTGCACGAATACACATGTAAGTATATTAGATTGAATTTATTTAAATTTACAATTATAATAATATCTTAAAAATATATATAAATGATGAGATGAATGTCCAATGCAAGAATAAAAAGTGTAACAAAATCAATAATGAATTAGTCCAAGTGGTAAGAGTTTTGGGTCCCTTTAAACATGTGGTCATGGGTTTGTTTCGTGGCCCATGCGTATGAGAGAAAAAAATCGATTGAAAGGAAATAAAATTGGTGTTTGGTAAACCTGAAAAAGGAAAAATGTTAGATGAAAAGAAAGTTTGGGGTTTCAGCTTGTACTCAAAATATGTAAATATGTGATTAACAAAAATTTATTCATTTATAATTAAAATTTGCAATAGAATATGCTGCTAAAAGATAACATAATAACTAATCGAACCTTTTTTTTATCAAAAATAAAAACTAATCGAACCTTTTTTTCCTCAAACATAAAAACTAATTGAATGATACAGTGCTAAAAGATTAGTAATAACTAATTGAAGTTTCTTTTCCTAGAAACAAATAAACAAATTGAAGTCTTTTAATCATAAAATAAGATCATACATGTAAAATTTGTTGAAAGTATTATGTGTAGTTTGTTGAGATATTTCTGCTACATAAAATATTAGAAATTCAAAACAAATTTTAAGAAAATATTGAGTGGATAAGATCAAAATGTTGTTGAGATATTTATGTTAAATAAAATATTGGTTTTTAAAAATAGAAATATTGAGAATGAATGTGGAAGTGACACGTGCATAAAAAAAACCTTACTTTATATATATACAATTGATTGATTAATTATTGATTGATTGATTGATGTGTAGTTTGTTGAGATATTTCTGCTACATAAAATATTAGAAATACAATAAAAATTTTAAAAAAAATACTGAGTGCATAAGATCAAAAGTTTGTTGAGATATTTATGTTAAATAAAATATTGGTTTTTAAAAATAGAAAAAATAATAAAAATATTGAGAATGAATGTGGAAGTGGCACGTGGCATAAAAAACCTTACTTTGTATATATATATATATATATATATATATATATATATATATATACTATTGATTGATTGATTGATTGATTGATTGATTGATTGATGTGTAGTTTGTTGAGATATTTCTCCTACATAAAATATTAGAAATTCAATAAAAATTTAAAGAAAATACTGAGTGCATAAGATCAAAAGTTTGTTGAGATATTTATGTTAAATAAAATATTGGTTTTTAATAATAGAAAAAATAATAAAAATATTGAGAATGAATGTGGAAGTGACACGTGGCATAAAAAACATTACTTTATATATATATATATATACTATTGATAATATTGATTGATTGATTGATGTGTAGTTTGTTGAGATATTTCTCCTACATAAAATATTAGAAATTCAATAAAATTTTAAAGAAATTACTGAGTGCATAAGATAAAAAATTTGTTGAGATATTTATGTTAAATAAAATATTGGTTTTTAAAAATAGAAAAAATAATAAAAATATTGAGAATGAATGGGGAAGTGACACGTGACATAAAAACCTTACTTTATATATATACTATTGATTGATTGATATAAGGTCCTGAAATATTATTATTAAAATCAAAACGCTATTGATTAATAATATTATAGGTGATTAATAATAGTATAGGTGATTAATAATATTGAAACAAAAAGGACCTGAAAAAATAGTATAGGTGATAGTAGTATAGGTGATTAATAATATTAAAACTCTTCTGTTGAAACGAAAAGGGAAAAAAATAGTATAGGTGTTAGTTCAAGGACTTGAAACAGAAACAATAGTACAAGTGTTAGTTCAAGGACCTGAAACTCGTAGGTGTTTGTAATGGATGCCAGCAACAATAGTTCAAGGACCTGAAAGAAAAAAAAGAAAAAAAAAACAATCGGTAAATTCACTCGTAGGTGTTAGTTCCCTCTCATATTATATATAAAAATAAAAATCTAAGCATGAGTAAAAGAAACAATAGTATAGGTGTTTGTTAAACCTAAAGAAAGAAAAAGCTTAGATCAAAAGAAGGTTTGAGTTTCAATTTCTGCACAAAATATGTGTTTACGCAATTAAAAAATTCTCCTTTATTATAGTTAAAAAAAAAACAAATCGAAGCCTTTTTTTCCTCAATGAAAAAACTAATTGAAACTTCTTTTCCTAAAAAAAAGAAAGAAAAAAATAAAGGAAGATTTAATGGATAGTATTGAAAGTATTATATATAGTTTGTTGAGATATTTTGGCTACACAAAATATTAGGAATTAAATATAAAATTAAATAAAATATTTAGTGGATAAGATCAAAAGTTTGCTGAGATTTTTATGTCAAATAAGATATAAAATAAAATATAGAAAAAATATAAAAATATTGAGAATAAACGTGGAAGCGACACGTGGCATAAAAAACCTTACTTTATATATATACTATTGATTATTATTATTATTATTATTATTATTATTATTATTATTATTATTATTATTATTATTATTATTATTATTATTATTATTATTATGTATTTTTTTGTCAAGATTTTCTATGTATTATTAACACTGGATTATATTTACGTTGAATACTTACTTCACTGAATTACATTTACATATTTAAAAAACAAAAAATTATTTTACCTAACAATAAGAGCATGCATGACCCTTTCTAAAAAAAATAACAGTATGTACCTGGAACCAAAATAAAAAAAGTACGTGGTTTTTAGTATCAAAAACAATATGTACAATATTTTTAAAGAAAAGAAATGTACATGTCCAGCACCTAACGTTTATTCAAAAAACAAATTGACCAGCAACTAACGTAATTATAATATATTAGTTTAAATTACAATAAATTTTGTACCAAAAAAAACAATTACAATAAATTATAAAGGGTAAAAAAGAATTTTGGATAAAACAATAAGGGTAAAATTGAAAGAAAAAATGATAAGCTATAAGCTATAAGCTCAAACGCTGCATGGAATAGCGTCTGAAAAATAGCTTATAAGCTCGTGATAAAAAAACATTATCAAACAGAGCTTTTTTGGTCAAACCGAGCTTATAAACTATATTCTATAAGCTATAAACTAACTTTGTAGCCATACCGATCAGACCCGATATAGTGTCACATCAATTAATAAGACATGACAAATATTGTGTTTTTAATTCATTTAATGACGTGTCAATCAACTAATAGATGTATTCGTCAATCTTAATTACGTCGTTGGTGTGTATGTAAATTAAATTCATATCTTTATACATATTTATTTATTATGATTTGATCAGATGTATTTATAGAAAAAAATTACAGTTAATGTATAGAAATTAGGGTTAATACCACTTTTGGTCCCTGTAATATTAGCGAATTCCAGTTTTAGTCCCTGTAAAAAAAAAATTAGATTCTGTCTCTGTAATTTCATATTCTTCCAATTTTGGTTCCTCGTTTCACCACGTCGGCAGAATCTGCATACATGGCACGTGAAATGAGGGACCAAAAGTGGAGGAATCTGAAATTACAGGGACCAAAAGTGGGAGGAATATGAAATTACAGGGACGCAATTTATGCAGATTCTGCTGACGTGGTTAAATAAGGGACCAAAAGTAGAGGAATCTGAAATTACAAGGACAAAATCTAAATTTTTTATTTTACAGGGACTAAAACCGGAATTCGCTAATATTACAGGGACCAAAAGCAGTATTAACCCAAGAAATTAATCACCAAAAATAATGTGAAACACTTCAAATTGACCCAGTTGTTTTGTATATATTATTAAAATTCAAATAGAATAAATATCCAATTTAATCTTTGAGGAAAAAAAAAAGTAGAAACTCAAATTAATCTCCTAAGAATGCCTTCCTTAAAAAAAAAAATCTCCTAAGAATGCCTTGCATCTAAATTTTAGTCACAAGAAACAATCTTAGGGGTTTTAGTCGCATGAGATGAAACTGATTTATCTATTTTTGGTCGTCAAGAACCAAACAAGTAACAATAACAACGTCAACGGCAAGTAAGCAATTAAATGATACATTTCAGTATGAAAAATTAGATCGAACTTTATCGATATTTATGAAGGAAAAAATGGATGTATGGTCGTGGAAAATTTTATCATGAGATGATCTAAATCCATAAAACATTCACTAAAAACATAGAACTCATAAATTGGCAAAATATATCAAGCAATTTACCCAATCATATATAGGCAGAGAGTTCACACTCACAGGTGAAAAACCTGGGAAAAAGTGACATAGGAACTAACGTTTTTCTTTAATCTGGGCATCTGGCACAATTCTAAATTCATGTTATTCGTCCGCGGCGGAGTCATATTGGGGCTCATGTGGGTCACGGTTCACCCGGCCTACAAAAGAGAGAGTACAATTTCTTATATAGACAATACTATTCTAGATTCTTCCTAACAAAATAGTGGTCATTAATCTTCTAGAACTAATGAGTCACAATTAATAACAACATAGTCATTCACTTTTAATGATGATCATTTTGACCTCTCTAACTCATTGAACTCAATCTTCGATCCTAAATTATTGCAGCCCATATCCTTGCTCAATAGTCAAGCTGAAAATGTTCATAGTTTTTTCATCTGGACCAAGTGGATCATAGGGCGAATTTTCTCGAAATTCATTTGGTGGTGACTTCCAATGCGAGCAAGGCTCTCAATCAACTTCTTTGAGGATATTAAGTATCTCTTTTACTACTATCTTGCTACCCTCAGATGTAAGATGAATTTCATCCCTATCAAAAACCACTTAAGCAAAGAATAAACACATTTGAAGTTTTTTCAATTAAGGGGCATATATGAGAGCAAATTTACGTGAAGCAAACATTTCCCCAATTATCCCTTTTTAGGTGATTATCGATTACTTAAAATCCTATTTTGCATACGTAATATTTATAAGTGAAAAACACATAGGTGAGATGGATTAATACAAGAAATATAATGTTATATAGAGCCATGTAAGAAGGGTACCATGTGTGAAAGAGTAGCACATGTGCGAAAGAGTAGCTCCCCAACCTTCATAATAACTATGTTGAATAATTGAAGAACCAAACAACACAAATTGAGGCCTCAGAGGAGTCATTGCTCCTTACACAGTATACACTATGACAAGGTTAAAGACTTATACTCCCTTCGGTCATTATTATAAGCAAAAATCAACTTTTTAGATTCATTTATTAAATGATGTATTTAGTCATTAATTTTTAACAACAATTATTTGTAGTTTGGTTGGTGTGCATATATTAAACTAAGGCAAATGCTAACATGTACTCTAAGAGCATATCCTAATGAATTTAAAATAAAAATAAATGTCTTAAAAGTTGTGCATTCAACTTTATTCAACTTTTTAAAGTCAACATTTTGTTCTCTATAAAAAATTCTAATTTTGAACTCCTTAACTTGTGCCCTAATATAGCAAGACCCTTAAACTAAAAGTATATAAGTTGGTCAATGACATTCTTAAGATTTTTGGGACATTGTTAAATTTGAAAGGGAGGCATGACTGGATAATCAATTTGTCCTTTTGGTCTTCAAGAGAGAAACAACCATAATTTGTTGGGTTTCAACTTCAAGGGTGAATGGTTAAGTCTCACATCACTTATGAATGGATAAAGTGTTTGATATATAAGAGTTGTGGCTTATATAAATAATATCTTGAAGTTTTGGGTGGATCTCTCTCTCTCTCTCTCTCTCTCTCTCTCTTGCGGTCTTGGAGTATTGGCTCGTTGTTGCTCCTCTTCTTAGGTTGACATTGTTGATGTTGGTTGAAGAAGTATCATGTTGCTTAGATTTATAAAGAAAGAGAGATACCAAGGTTACATATAGCTCTTACTCTTGGTTACAAAATGCACCAATCAAAAACACTTTAAACTTATCTAACTTTTTTCTTTTCTCTTATACTGTTATTTTAGAGTGTTGTGAGATGTAGTTACTTATTTGCTTTGGAGGGTGGTCTGAGAGTGTTTATGAGTAGTGTATGTGTTGTAAAAAAATTGTATATAGTGTTATTATATGGTTGTCATTAGACAATGATCATGGTTTTTCCTCCTGCTTTGGAGTTTTCGCTTTATGTGATTGTTATTTTATTTTCTTGATGTCGTTTTTTCCAACAACTGCTATTAAAGCTTTTGGTCCGGTCAAGGGATACGAGTTCTTAGTATTCTCTATGGTTGCAGCATTGTCTAATCTTTCCACAACAGAAAAGAAGACTTGTATTTTAAAAGTGTTGCAATCACAAGTTATGTTGTGAAGTTTGGCCAGAGTAAATTGTTGGACGAATCCATTTTGACTTGTAGAATTTTCAAGTCAAGGATATGTTAATACAATAGAGATTATACAAGGTCATGATTAGTATATGAACATTGATTGACATTGAAGCAAAGTGTTGCACCATAAGTTTTCAGCTTGATTTTTGACATGTGAAAAATCTTGGAGTAATTTAGCCTCAAGTGAAGTATAATACTCTAATGGAGGAGTATGATAGTTCTTCTTAACTAAAATTATCAATGAAGATAATGTGTAAAATTCTTGGAGTGATTTAGCTTCAAGTGACTATACTCTATATGGTGGAGTGAGATCATTCTTTTTTTAACTATGATTGTCAGTGACGACAAAGGAAACAAATGTATCATTTTCAATTAAGGTGAAGATTGTTGGAATTGGTTGAAAAATACATGTTGAAGAAATCCCACATTGCTTATAGTTGTAGAGGAAGATATATATATATAGGGTTTTGCTAGAAGCCACCCATGAAGGTGTCTTTTAGCAAGCCACACCTCAAGGTGTGATTTTCACTTTTTAGTTATAACTTTGCTAAAAGACGCCTTCATAAAAATTAGTTGGTGTCTTTTAGCAAATGCTCATAGAATAACTTGCTAAAAGACACCTTCATAAAAGGTGACTTCTAGCAAAACCTATATATATATATATATATATATATATATATATATATATATATATATATATATATATATATATATATATATAAGTTATTCTAGGGTCAAAACCCTTTAGTTATTTCTCTTATACTCTTGTTTTAGAGTGCTGTGAGATCTAGTTATATATTTACTTTGGAGGGTGTTGGTTTACTAGGGTCAAAAGGTGTTTGAGAGTAATCTATGTGTTATAAAAATTTGAATATAATGTATTCTATGTTATGTTCTTGTGCCTTGCATTCCTTTATTTTATTTATGCTAGTAAGCAATTTACTGCCCAACTTTTTTAAGTTTTTTTTTTTTTGACAAACTTTTTTAAGGTTTAAAGCTACTTTATAATTAAGGTAATATATAAAAACTTTAGAAATAAAGTTAAAGTTGTTTGACAATTTTAAATTTTTTCAACTTAAAATCTATCTTTAAACTAATAATTGTTTGTTGATATTTTTATAATTTCCATCAATTGAAACTCTTGATCATAAAAAACAAATTGAATATATTTTACTAGTTAAAGAAAAATTTATTAAAAAATAACAATCTTTTAAATGAACTTTATAATGATTCGATGATTTTTTTTTTTTTTTAGAAATAATGATCTTCTAAAACAAAATGAAGAAAAGATTATGAATTTTGCACAAGCGATAAATAAATAATCATAAAATTTTATCAAAATATTCGTGGCACAAATATTCGTCTCTGTGATTTGCATGAAAATCGAGATTGAAACTTCAATAAACAGTACACTCATCTTCCATCCATTTACCAAAATTGTATTCGTGGCATCACTATTGATTATGACACTAATGATAAACACATTTGGAGTGGTTCTCCTAATGGTATATACTCGGCTAGTCATAGGTATAAGTTGTAGCATAAAGATCCATCTCGACATTTGGCAACCACCGGTTGGAGTTGGATTTGGCGTTTATCAATTTTAGAAAATCTGAGGTATTTTTTGTTGGTTGGTGATGCATAGTAGTATTCCTACTAATGCCTTTAGAAGTTTACACCATCTTACTACTAATACTTCATGTTATAGATATGGTGCTGCTATTGAGAATGATATGCATACTCTTCATGATTACCCAAGCACAATGGCAATATAGAGGTACTTTTATCATATGCTTATCCCAACGATTTTTAAATGCAAAACTATCATATTTGGTTTAAACACCATGCTACTAGTGAAGCAGACATTTTTTTTCATTTTAACATGCTTTTAAATTTGGCAAACTAGAAACAAGATATATTTCAAAATGAGAAGAAGGATAATTGGGCATCAGTTAACACAATACTCTCTTATCATTATTCTATGGTCCATGCCCTCGGTCCCACTAACAAGCATCATGTTACTCGTCAATTCACTGGAATCTCCTCTGAAGGGAATATTAAAGTAAATGTGGACGGATCTTCTTTTGATAATCTTGGTAATGCAGGTTTTGGAGTCCTTTTGAGAAATGATAGAGGAATTTAGGTTCACGATTTTTTTTGGATCTTGTGGTAGAGCTTCAAATTTATTGGCTGAAATTTCGGCTATTTTGAGAAGGCTTCAGTTGGCTTGGGATCTTGAGTACCGATCTAACATAATGGAATCTGATTCCTGATCAGCTTTAGATCTGATTGCTGATTTTCATCCCCATGCAATTATAATCACCAATTTATTATTAATGAACATATAATATCAAAGACCCAACAATTGGCTCCATTAATCCAACACAAAATCAACTTTAATCACCCACATGCTGAAAAACCATGATAAAGTATTGCTCACCCCTCTACATTGAACATGATTTATTGAAGGCTACCATATTTCCTTAGGCATAACATTGAATCATGTAATTAAATCAATTTCCCTAAGGATTATATGAATTTGGAACAATATTTTTTTAACAAGCAAAAATGATATATATAATAATACAAACCGAGTTGGTTAATAAGCATAAGGAGTGCCAAGAAAACACGCAAGAAGTTTACAACAATTCAACAACAAATCGAGAAAAATATGCCGAAAAGAAAGAAAACATTACAAGGCGAAACCCATGCATAACAAAGGGTAGAGCCACCAACTATGATAATCAAAAGCAAAAGTATGGTTATTTGCTTTCAACCACCAAAAAGAGAATAACTTAACCTTGTCTAAAAATTGATGCACATGATCTTCCTTTTTATTAAAAATCCTTTTGTTCCTTTCCAAATAACCCACATGCTCGAGAACCAAACCAACAACATAGTATAACGAAGGGATTTGGAATAACCGCCTAACTAGACAAACTGAATCAAATGACCCGATAGACATGAAAAATCAGCTGAAGTTATACCTAACCATTCACGAATACGAGACTAAATAATGCCAGCAATATATCAAGGCCAATCTACATCTTCAGGGAAAGGTACATTGGAGAAATTAATAGTTGTCTTCATCCCATCAAGAGAAACCATATCATAAGGTGAATCTTCTTCAAATTCAGCTGGCATTAACTTCCAATATAGACTTGGTTCCCACTTTGCTTCTTTTATGACATTCAATATCTCCTTTGTTAATATTTCACTCCCCTCAATTGATAGATGAACTCCATCACTAAGAAATAATCAAACCACCTAATTAAATTATTATTGATAAACAAATTTGAAACATTTTAGTTTAGGTGTACACATATGAGACCATACTTACATGAAACAAACATCTCTCCAATCATGTCTTTTCTGAATTGCAAACCACATATCAATGGCCTTTATTTTCATCTCACGACACATATCCAAACATGCATCGGAATATATTCCACAATCTTCATTTGTTCTTATTGGTTGCCCAAATTCATTACTGAGCTCATTCAAACAATTTGTTAGTATAGATATATCACATAATAATTAGGAAATGAGAATATCAAAGGTTATTACATGTGGTGCTTCATTTGTGCCTCATTGATTGGAGGATTACTGAGAAATATAATATGAGTTTTCTGTGACAGGCTCTGTCAATCATTAGGAATTATGTTAAAATTAACATTCATAAATTTTTTTGAACAGTAAAAACAAAAATTTATATTTGATAATAAGAAGAAATAAAATATGAGATGAAAACTAAATTTTATACACAACGTACACAAGAATTTCATGAAGTATGAAACAATGCTTCAGTTTCTTTTGTATGCAATTGTGTCGTTTCAAAAGAAATTAATCAAATTAGAGTTGTAAAAAATATTACTAAAATAGGTTATATGATAATAACAATTAGTAAATAGGAAGATGAAACTCTAGTATGACTATTTTAACCATCAAATGATATTGACACAAAAATTTGACATCACGTTTTGAAATTAATTTGGATAGTTATTGAAGTATATATGTGATTAATTATGTTTAGAGGATTGTTAATGAATATAACAACCTATTGCATCTCAACAACCATCTATTGAACACAAATACACAATGAACTATGATTTCGATATTTTTTTTAAACTGGATATCCTATGTGCGCAACTGCATAGACTAATCCTTCAAGCCTTGTGAAACTTAAATGGACTGCAAACTCTTACTAAGAGTTTTAACCCTGTTGTATGTCTAAGGTTGGATTCGAATCTAGGACCTTGGCAAAGTTACAAGAGACATGTCATCTCTTTTAAACGCTCTTGTGTATTTTGAATATCATTAACTATATTTTTGGGTGTTCAAAATATACACATATTCATTAAACATTTCAATTGGGTTCTAATACACATGATTTTTGTGTTCAAATGTACACTTGAAAATTGTGGTAAATATCGTTTTAAGGTGTAGTTGCTTGTGATCGGTGGATAGTTAATGAGTTGTCACTTTTTTTTGTTGCTTAAATGCACTTTTGGTCCCCCTATTTTTAGAAAAATGATGTTTTGATCCCCCTATTTTAAAATCCAACTTCTTGGTCCCCCCAATTTTGAGTTTTCTTCATTTTTGGTCCCTCACTCCATTTTGAAGTTACTTTTGCTTATGTGGCGCACCTAGGTGGACAATTTTATTATACATGTCATTACTATTTTCTTAATTCAATAATAAACATTTTAAAACTAAAAACATTTCATTAAATCTTTTAAAAAAAATAATAAACATTCAATTAACCTAAAAATTTAATTGTGTTCATCATCTTCATTGTTGTTGTTCATCATATCCATCATCATCTTCATAAATAAACACAATTTTTCAAAATCACCCTCATCAACATGAATAAACTCAAACAAATCATAATCATTTAAAAAAAAAACCAAAACATCTTCAAAAATCAAAATCCCTAAATTCTCAATAAACCTTAATTTTTTCTTGAATTAAATTTTTAGGTTAATTGAATGTTTTTTTAAAAGATTAAATGAATTGTTTTTAGTTTTAAAATGTTTATTATTGAAATAAGAAAATAGTAATGACATGTATAATAAAATTGTCCACCTAGTGCGCCACATAAGCAAAAATAACTTCAAAACGGGTTGGGGGACCAAAAATGAAGAAAACTCAAAATTGGGGAATCAAAACTTCATTTTTTTAAATAGGGGGACCAAAAGTGCATTTAATTTTTTTTTTTTTTCAAATGGTCAAACATGGGCAAACTTACACACACTATGCACAGAGAAGTAGAGTATTGCAAGTATATGCCTCAGCATAACAAATATGTTGGTGCAACTGTCATTTAAGTCGGAGATTGAAATCTTATTATTATTTATTAATTATTAAATAAAAATAATTAATCGCGTATTTCAAATGTGTTAAACGTTTAAATTTATGTCAAAATTTGAAATCAAAATAACAATGTTCTTTTACCATTATATGGATAGCAATCTTCCTCATATTTTTTATGTATTCCTCCAATGGTACATGAGGACCAAGACCACTTGGATGTGGACGAAAAGAATCATTACCACCAAAGTAGACAATCACCAATGCTGGTTGTTCAGCGGCATTCTGTATTAGAGATGACCAGTAACAGGTTCACCAAAATCAAAATAATCACACTGTGGAAAACTAAATGTAAATATAAAAAACATAAAAACTTATGTATATGTTGCAAATCGTATTCATTAAGTTCGTACTTTTAATATTATGAAGAGTTATAGATTCTTCTCAATATGGCAATGCTACCTTTCTAAGCAGGTTCGAGATATTATGTAAATGATCACTTTCTAATATTATTAATTAGAGGAATGCTATTGTCAATCTCTCTTACACTCTCTTAAAGTGCAGGTAAAGAACCGGTAGCCGAGAAAACATTTTAAAATATGGATGACTTGGCCCAACCAAAGAGAGGGTGGTAATGAGAGAGTGCTTGAGCGGCTGACCGTAGCACTCCTCTATTAATTAATGGAGAAGGTATAAAGGTTTAATTCAACATTTCGTCTAAAATATAGCAATTTTTGTCCCATTATTTTAGAGTGGTTGTGGTCTCTAATAAGTTTCCTTTTTTGCAATAAAGGGGTCTCCTTCTACTATTTTTGTCACGATTTTACTATTTTAGACAACTAAAATGGGAAGAAAAAAAAATTAGGAAACCACTTTATTGCAAAAGGAAAACAATATAAAAAATCAAAATCGCCCGTAGAAAAGTAAGGATCAAAATGACTATTACAATACTTGTAGAACTATAATGTTCAACATGCATATGTTCAATACCTTAGGAAATATTTTATCCAAAACTTGCAGAGCATGCCTCGAATTCCAAGCGGCATATCCCCGCAAAACTATATCAGCCTACATCAAATATGTTAGGTCTTCCAAAAAAATTGTGAGAGTGATATAAGTTTTATAATTTCTAATATTTGCCTATATATGTGATTATCTAAAATCTTAGGCAATATTTAGTTATAAGTGAAAAAATTTAAAGTACAACTTATATTTTGAAAGACCGAAGAGACTTTTGATATTCTAGAACGTAAATTTGAACTCGTTTTTTTTCTCATTTGGTGTGTGATCTTGGTCACTAGACTCTTTTATTTCGAGAAGGTACATTACCAATAAAACGTTACGGTATTAATAATCAGAGGAAGAAATAATAATACCTACCTTACAAGCAGTGGCGGAGCCCTTCATGGGCTGAGGTGGGCCACGGCCCACCCCCAAAAATTAAAAAATCAACGATTATAGGTTTACTTTGCGAGATTTTATACAATTTTGTGTCGGTTTTAGGTTTCGGTTGATCCAAATTCCCGTAAAGTGGTGTAGTGACTCACCCAAAAAATTTAAATAATTCAATTATAGGTCTATTTTGCGAGATTTTATACAATTTTATGTCGATTTTAGGTTTTGGTTGATCCAAAAATAAAACTCCTTTACGCGGTAAATTTGCACATGAAATAATTGGTCACTTGAATGGATAAAAAATTATTTGGCCCACCCCCAGAATATTTTCTAGCTCCGCCACTGCTTACGAGCATACAAGCGAGCAAGAGTAGCTCCCCAACCTTCATAGTAACTGTATTGAACAATTGATGAACCAAACAACACAAATTTAGGCCTCGTTAGTGCTCCCCAAAGTGAGCAATGGACCTCTTTATTGCTCCCCAACCTTCACATTAATATGATTGTATTGAACAATGGAAGAACACAAACATACAAATGATGTCGACACTCTGGTATGTTCACAAAAAAAAAAACACTCTAGTATAAAGGAAATGGATTCTTTATCTTTACTTTTTTTTTTATTTTTAAATTTTGATGATTTTCGTGTATTTAGTAGAGAGTTCGATGATTAAAATAAATTAATTAGATGGGAGCGAATGATTGTTCAAGATAGATAGAGAGAAAGTTACCAGAGAGAGAGGATTGAAAGGTAGATAATATGCATCCCATAACTTCTGAGTTGAAATAGTTTTCTCTATCTTCTCAATGTTAATTATGATCAGATGGTGTATTGTTTTGAAGAGAAGCACTGCATGAGTTCAAGGAAGATAAATGGATTCATATACTTAAGGCACTAAGATGAGAAAGTCAACGACTTGTTCGAATACAAAGCTCAGATCTTCCTGTTTCTATACAACCAAACAGGCGACACCCATTAAACAGAATCAATGAATTAAACAAATGTAATGTATCTTTCTTGATCATATTTGTTACCATCGACTTTCTGCCATCATAGGAATGATTTCCTCGTATCAGTGGTGCCGTCTGAGGGAAACTCGTTTTCCTCATATGTTTTTCCTTTCAAATTATCAAAACTAACAAAAGAACTTCGAAAACGTCCAATCTCTAGAATGGCTACCGGTGCAAAATAAAATAAAAATCAGGAGGAAAGTCCATATGCGGGCCTCCATCTTTCGAAGTTGTACCAGCCACTATCCCCAAAATGGACGAAATGCTAAACAACATCATTCAAATCGCAAGAAGAAGGTGTTCGATGAGCATAATCTCCGTCTTCCCCGAATGGAGGAACACCGAGAAGAAGGAGAAATGGTTGGACGTCGTCGCGGTCGTTCCCCCACATCTCAGCCCTAACGAAGGAGGAGGAGGTTTATCCGTGAGAGAACAAGGTCCCCGTGACACTCAAGTTGAAGAATCGAGAAGGTCCCCATGACCAAAGTACCAAACGAAGGGTAAAAATTGGCGGTCACGTTCCTCATCTCAAGAGAACGAAGAATGTGTTCTTTGAGGTGTGTTCACGAGGAGGATCCAAGAATCATGCAATCAAGTAGGTTTACGAAAGCTTCCACAGATGGAACCATACAACGGAACCACATATCCAAATGAATACATTGAAAACATTGAAGTCATCCTCGAGTATCATAACGTTCGAGGAGCGGTCAAATATAGGCTCTTTGCACGATGCCACAAATGGGAGCCTTGAAATTATGCAAAAGCTTGAGAGAAGAGTCCATCGACTCTTGGGAGGAACTATGTATACAATTCACTACCCATTTCACTACATCGAGTAGGCAACCCAAGAAGGTTGCGACCTTGAAAGCTATCATCCAAGGAAAGAGAGAGCATGTTCGAGACTACATTGAAAGGTTCAACAAAGAAGTTGTACAAATCCAAAGAGTGGACAAGAAAACGAAGTTGTACCTGTTGAAAAGGGGTCTCCAACCAGGAACCGATTTCCTCAAAGCTGTAAGATAGCTAAGACTAAAACTTTATTTTCATGAAACATGAAAAGCACATAGGGAAAAGCTGCACAAAGCAAGAAAATTACCTAACGATGCAAAATTATATTGCTGCCACTGGATCACGATATTTCAGCCATATTGCTTTGAGTCACAATAAACTTCACAACTTAACTGCAGGAAATACATCATAATAAATTGCGAAAGAGAAATCAAATGAACAAACATGCAAATTGATATGTCGAGAATTAACGATATGCCACTATATCCACCAACTTGCATTGAAACTGTACCTACAAAGTCATAGTATCAGACCGTGGGAATGTTACGAGTAAATTTTGTGCGGTAACCTTACGGGTTGGTGACTTATGGTTACTTTGGCGGTATAATTGACCGATTTAGTGTACATTTGTGAGCAGTGTCCCGTAAATTCAAGACCTTTTCTATTTAATTTAGAATTTTTCTAGTCACATCTCATATATTTTTGGTTACACCTAAATTTATTTAAAATTTACAATAATATCAAAATTACCCTTTTACATAATTTTTTTTTAAAATCTTGATCTATTGTTACTCTAAACTTTCACCTACAATCATAAATATTCAATCAATTCCAATGAAAGATTAAAGAGTGATCAAAACGTCTTTCATTCATAGTCTATTTATTGCATATAGGTAAGTGATTTTTTTTTTCAATGATGCTGAGTTTCTATTTTTTTTCTTATTGTTCAACGTGCTGATATGTTATGCACTCTACAAGCGACGAGTATTTGATGTTGCACCACGTGTTAACGTTAATCAAATTTAAGTAAACATTCATTTAAAGGTTGACGTTAACATAAATTCAGTTTAAGTAGATACATGTAAACTGAGTTTACATGTACTCACTTAAAATAAGATTAAGTAGAATGATTAAACAAAGTTGACGAGGTTAGCGCAAATTTCAGTTAAATATGTACACTTAAATTCAGTTTACATGACCTATTTAAACTGAATTTTTTATACACGTTTTTTTTTTTGGTTCAATACACGTTTTAATTTTTATGTACAAGCTATATTTACCTGTCAAATCTAATATCTTTATTTATTGAGAAAATAAATTTTAACACCATTAAGGTAGGACAACATATTCATACTGTACATGTTCTTTTTGCTTCTTTTTAATAATGCTTTTCACCTAGATTTGCGTGCAATGCATGATTTTGGAAGGCAACATAGGGTGTTGATACCCGCGCCGTCTCCGGTACATAAGAGCCATTTGGGTGAATTGTAACACCCATACTAGACGTATCTAGAATGTCTAGCACGTGCGTTAAGTTTAGTATTGGATACATTAAAAATTTACAACAATACAACTACGAATGAATATATATACAACCAAATGCGTTCGTACATAATAATACAACTCAACTTTACTAAAGTATAATAGATACATCCTCGAATATCCATCTCATCCTGCAGCGGGTACGAACGAACACTTGTCGCATCATCCATTCGGCTACTAGCTTGCTAATCCAACCTGTTTATCTGAAACAAAAAGGATTGGGATGAGACATAATGTCTCAGTGAGTTCCCCTAAATCCTAGGCTATAGGTAACCTCAGGGGAAACCTACGGTCACCACGTGTCTAAAATACAACCTGACGGTTGATTATACGTGTGTGGGGACTTGCATACTTAGACGGTCGTGCATACTAGGGCCGTCATAGTCTCATCTCACTTGTTATAGGCTTCTCTTCCTATATGTGTCATGGCGGTCGAGGGGAATCTAAAACCGCAACGCCAAGAATACTCTCTACGTATCGAGGCCTAAACATACTATAATCATGACACAATTCTAAACCGGACGATTAGGGGAAACCTAAGATCGTCTTCGGTATATCTTTATCTATTTGCTCTAGTGCATAATACGATGTTTCTAACAACGTATCTTCTCTTGCTATCATTCTAGTTTTGACGATCTACGTCTATGTTCTACTATTCTTGAAGATCTACGTCAAGGCTCTACTGTTCTTGACGATATACGCCAAGGCTCTATGACATAACATAAATATATCTAATAAATATGCATAGTCAAGTTCATTCATAAAGTTAGCGTTTAACAATCAAACATTATCTGAGTTCATTTTACGGAAAGCCTCGAGTGGAGTAACCCCGAGCGCAATCCCTATCTATCCGGTGGAAACCTATCTAAGGTATAACCAACGGCACTCCTGCAGTGACGTGCGGGATCCTTACGGCTAACCCCGTTTCACCTAATGGAAACCCCTTGCACCAACCTAGTGTGGACACAAGAGACACGACCACTACCTCTTTCTTACTAAGTGACATGCGGGTTCCTTACGGCTAACCCCGTTTCACCTAATGGAAACCCCTTGAGCCAACCTAATGTGGTCTCAAGAGACATGGCACCTTTAACTTAATGTCTTGGTCTATAAATGCATGAGTACTAAATCTATACACTATATTTCTTTTACCTCGGATGCCTATACGATCCGACTAGAGGTAAACTATATGCTTGCTTAGCTTGCTATGTGAAGAGATGTCTAATCAATTCACGTCTTGCCATACTCGTATGGCTCCCTAGTTCCTATACGAAGAGAATACTCTATATCACTTCGTATCTAATCAAGCATACTACTCATGCCTAGCATTCTATTCCTTACTAACTATTCTAGTTCTTGACAAGCTATGTCAAGGCTCTACGTTCATGCCCTTACTTGATTCATCACTACCCGAGTAATATCGGCTTACTCTCTCTTGATTCACTCTTGCCATTCTTGTTAAGATTGCCATGATTTTCATTTCAAGAATCGTTTGATGTTATGTGCATTGCCTAGATGTTGTTTTGGAGTTATAAAGTTATAAAACGTTGAAATAAAAGCTTCGGAATGCGCCACGGTCCCTGAATTGGGCCAACAGGCCAAAGCAAGTTGGCCAAGTCCAGAGAGCTGCGCTAATAGCTCAGCTGGGGCGTGGCTCATCCTGTCAATTTCGCTATTAGCGTAGATTTCGCTAATAGCGTGGTTCATCCTGAAGAATTTCGCTATTAGCGTAGATTTCGCTAATAGCGTGGTTCTTCGGGTCTGAGGTACAAAATTTCCAGTTTTTGACCCAAAACTCATCCTAATGGTTCCTGCAATGCACCAAAACATCCAGCAACATATATATACATTTCTAAACATCTTTCATGGCAAACTAACAAGTAATCAACAAGAATTTATCAAAAGTACATTAAGGTTCTAAACCTCTCATAAACATAATTCACTACTTTCTAGCATGAATTTACACAACCAAGTGAAGGTAAACTATCTATGGAACTCACCAAAACATGTTTCTTGCAATTCCTCAAGCATCAAGTTCAAACCCTAGCTTTTGGCTTCATCCTTGATTCTTGCCTTTTCCACCAAACCATGCTTAAATCCCTTCCTCTACTTGTTTCTTGCTTGCTAAACCATGCTTGATCATGTATTGAAGAAGTTTGGATGACTTATAGAGGAGAGGGAGGCGCAATTCTTAGAGAGAAGGGGGAGAGAAAGGTTTTCCAAAACCTAGAGAGAGAAGTGAAATGGGAAAATGAATATTTTGGCCCCAAAAACACTTATATACTCCCTTGTGCAAGTTTACTTAAATGCCCTTCGTCTTGGTCGCGCTTAACCTGACACTGATACATAAACCCCTGCTTGACTGATATTTCATAAAAACATTCTTCCGTCGTACTTGACGTTCTGTAACACTTAATATCTGATATCTAGTTCATACATGACTTATGCCATTAATAGACATTTCCATGAATATTTGTCCTCTGACGCGTCTGATGGGTAATATTCCGTTACTGATAAGCGGGATATTACACTCTACCCCCCTTAAAGAAATTTCGTCCTCGAAATTTAGAAATCATCTATCAATCACAGTAACTAAAATCTATTTCCTTTGGTTTCTGCTAAATGATATCTGATCAAAACCACTCTAGGAAGGTTGAAGAATACTTTTCTCAATAAAGCATGCAATTTATCCTCTTTCTTATTCTGCATATGATTGAATATGGTCTCTTCAATCTTACTATCTTTATCAAAATCACAGAACTGTCTGAGAACATAGTGATTAAAACTAACTTTTGTTATAAGAGGATTGCTTGTCTCGGATCTATTCCTTCTCTGCTTAGCATGAACTCTGCATCTACGTAACTTTTCTCTATCTGAATCACTCAGGATTTGCCTTTAAACTGGAGTTCTACTGATATCCAGGTTTGCCCTGCAGTGCTTACGTGTGTCTAACACATCTTCCATGTATACATCTTATCATGCATACATAATCTGTTTTACCGCACATTGCGATTTATGCCACTTACTGTTGCTACTTATCTTGATGATTCTACTCATCTCTAATCATAGTCTTATGAAACCTTTCTATCTCTTCGTAATCTCCCTGTACTGCAATTCATGGGTAACTTGTCTAGCTTGGCATGAAGAAGTGAACTCAACTACACTGATTCATCTGACAATCTATTAACCTGTCTGGCGGTTCACATACTCTTGAAACTTTCTACTAAGTCCTTTTGCACTTGCATTGAACACTCTTAGCACAAATCTGTGCATCCCGTATGACACTAATATCACATGGGTCTTGTCATTCATTCATAAAAACTGTATCTTCTAGTATTGGCATACTTTCTAGCACCATTGTTTGTTAGTTAATAACGATACTCATTCTAGCTTTTGTTTCTAAGAGTTTCTAAACTTTGGTACATAGGTTCTTGGAACGAATAATTTCTTGACTAAAAGAAAATATCATTTTGAAACCAAATCTGGAATGGTACCGCAGAACCACAGGACGAGTCTCTTTATTTTGAAAAAGGTTTTACATCTCGCTCCAAACTTGTCTCTAACAAGGTGGTCCTGAAGTATATACGTCTTAAGTGAGCCTGCTCGCTTATGACGCGTCTCATTAGTTTCAACAATGTGAAATTTCATGTATTTTAAAACATCGTTACCAAGTTCCTTAATACCAATCTTAACTTTAAAAGTCATAAAATCATGGCTTAGCACCATTCTAGAAAGTATCGTTATCATTTAACAAGTATGGTATAAGAGGGTATGTACTTCGTCAGGCATAACTCATAAATCGTACTCCATTAACATAGCACATACTCTTTCTGGCTAACCAACAACTCTTCTGCGCATTCGGCATCACCAAATTGGCAACCCGATTAATTCGTCTGTGTAACTCTAGTCTTTCTCATCTTACCTGAGTGAAGATGCTTTCTTTAAACTTTCACTTTAATCAATACTAGCTGCGTAAGCATCTATACTTACTTACATAACGAGAACTCCTCGCTTTCCACATAATACTTCTCACTAAAGCTGCATTGCTATCCTGAACTTCTTCACGAAGTTTCTTACTACCAATTTTCCATGTTCCATGGCTACTGCTCGCAACTTAAGTAATTAACTTCCGTTGCGCTACTCTGATTTCCACCGGTTGACCTCAACCAATACTCTGATCCGTTGAGACGAGGGAAATTTTATTCTTTTTCTATTATCACCTCAATATCTGTTTGAACTCTGCTCGATACTTCTATGTTGCATGCTACTTTGCAACCTCGTTCTACTCTTTGCTGGTAAGATTGAATCTCAAGGAAACTTACCTCTGGACATATCAATGTCACACTTATTCTTATTCCTGAGCAACTTAACTCAAGGAGCACATCTTTGCAATTACATAACTACTATTCCATGAGGCGCTCTTACAACCTCCCATGGTAGACTAATCTTGCACTCGGACACACTTCCTTATGCATCTAACATTGGAGCTCTGAATCTCGCATACTATGTTTTGCTCAATCCTTCCTATGCTTGCTCGTTAATTTTTCTTTCTAAGAAAATTTCGTAAATTAGCACACGGGTCATTGACGTTGATGATTTACAACTATATATAAAACATATACTGAATCTAGGTCCCAGTCGTTACTCTAAAATCCCAGGATGAGTTGATAACACGTATGTGTCGTCAAATCTTAGTCCTAGTGAGTTTAGCCCAAACTACGCGAGTCGTAACAAACCGGTACCTACCAAAATTTCATTTTGAATTTCAAAAATGTCAACTTCAATCACCCATATGCGTATGTCTTTCTAAAATCATGTAACTTTACAACTTAGCATCCTAACGAGCCTTCGCAAGTTCATCAAGCAAAACATAGATTCGAGGGGTACTCATAACTTCGCGAAATCCAACATCCTTGTGATTTCGTATGACTCTGCTCCACTTTAACCCCTTACTTTATGCCTTCACATCTGTGACTTCCATTCTAGATACTGGTGCCTCTAAACTCTTGATCCAAACTCATTCTCATTTCTTGACACATTAACTTCCAAAGTCACGTTAAACCGAATCGATCTTCGTTGATGGTTGCCCATGCCTTTTTCCCTTTTTGAAAACTTTAGGGGGGTGATATGCATTCGTCACTCAATATATAAAAAAAAAAACAATTTCTCATCGCATAAAAGATGGTGAAGACAACTCTCCAATAGTCACTGCATTCCCTGGAGACGAACTGAAAATTTCGCTCCGGGTTCGCTATTGATGAGTTTCTTCAGCTCAATTTTTCAAAACATACTTTGCATAAATATATTTTTTTTTCTCAAGTAAATCAATGCACATCAGTCATTCCCAAAATCTAAAATATATTCTACTACATATGCATGGCAAGCATCAACCTAATTCGATACAATTCTCGGCACTTTAGAAACTGATGCTTCATTCCTGATAACCTAAAACTTTCACTGAATCCTTTTCTACTACGAGTAGCTTACTCTCTGCGTTACCGCTTAACGTAGCTTCCCGAACACTAGAACCTTGTTCACTTCGAACATTCAAGTCCATAATCTCAATAACATAACGCTAATCATGAGAGTCTACTAATCCCGTCAACCTACGTTGACTGCTCTCTATCTTGTAGCCTTGCGCTTACTTTCTGGAATACAATTCTGTTCTAACTACGACCCTTACTGAAGCTTCAGGTCCTGCTAAGGTATTTCTGTACTCTTCACTTACGGGTATACAAGGTGTCACTAACAACTTACCCAACACTATCGGAACGACCCTTCTCAACATTGCCTTACATTGCCGGAGGATTCATACTTCTTACTTGCTTAGTTCACCGGCCACCTACTGGCACGATCAACTTCTTACTAATACTCATTCCGAGTTTTTTTTACTTCTGAGTTCACACTTTCTGGTGCATCTTCATCACATACTTCGTTCCTCCAGGGTCCTATTCAGCTCTCAGGCATCCATTCTAATCGTCGAATGCTAAATTGAGTTGATCAGGCTCAACTAACAACAACAACTAGAACATTTACCCAGAACCCAATGGTCCCACTACCTTTGTTGTAACTTAATGACCCAAGGCACGGTCTGAATCGACCTGCTCTGATACCAAATTGTAACACCCATACTAGACGTATCTAGAATGTCTAGCACGTGCGTTAAGTTTAGTATTGGATACATTAAAAATTTACAACAATACAACTACGAATGAATATATATACAACCAAATGCGTTCGTACATAATAATACAACTCAACTTTACTAAAGTATAATAGATACATCCTCGAATATCCATCTCATCCTGCAGCGGGTACGAACGAACACTTGTCGCATCATCCATTCGGCTACTAGCTTGCTAATCCAACCTGTTTATCTGAAACAAAAAGGATTGGGATGAGACATAATGTCTCAGTGAGTTCCCCTAAATCCTAGGCTATAGGTAACCTCAGGGGAAACCTACGGTCACCACGTGTCTAAAATACAACCTGACGGTTGATTATACGTGTGTGGGGACTTGCATACTTAGACGGTCGTGCATACTAGGGCCGTCATAGTCTCATCTCACTTGTTATAGGCTTCTCTTCCTATATGTGTCATGGCGGTCGAGGGGAATCTAAAATCGCAACGCCAAGAATACTCTCTACGTATCGAGGCCTAAACATACTATAATCATGACACAATTCTAAACCGGACGATTAGGGGAAACCTAAGATCGTCTTCGGTATATCTTTATCTATTTGCTCTAGTGCATAATACGATGTTTCTAACAACGTATCTTCTCTTGCTATCATTCTAGTTTTGACGATCTACGTCTATGTTCTACTATTCTTGACGATCTACGTCAAGGCTCTACTGTTCTTGACGATCTACGCCAAGGCTCTATGACATAACATAAATATATCTAATAAATATGCATAGTCAAGTTCATTCATAAAGTTAGCGTTTAACAATCAAACATTATCTGAGTTCATTTTACGGAAAGCCTCGAGTGGAGTAACCCCGAGCGCAATCCCTATCTATCCGGTGGAAACCTATCTAAGGTATAACCAACGGCACTCCTGCAGTGACGTGCGGGATCCTTACGGCTAACCCCGTTTCACCTAATGGAAACCCCTTGCACCAACCTAGTGTGGACACAAGAGACACGACCACTACCTCTTTCTTACTAAGTGACATGCGGGTTCCTTACGGCTAACCCCGTTTCACCTAATGGAAACCCCTTGAGCCAACCTAATGTGGTCTCAAGAGACATGGCACCTTTAACTTAATGTCTTGGTCTATAAATGCATGAGTACTAAATCTATACACTATATTTCTTTTACCTCGGATGCCTATACGATCCGACTAGAGGTAAACTATATGCTTGCTTAGCTTGCTATGTGAAGAGATGTCTAATCAATTCACGTCTTGCCATACTCGTATGGCTCCCTAGTTCCTATACGAAGAGAATACTCTATATCACTTCGTATCTAATCAAGCATACTACTCATGCCTAGCATTCTATTCCTTACTAACTATTCTAGTTCTTGACAAGCTATGTCAAGGCTCTACGTTCATGCCCTTACTTGATTCATCACTACCCGAGTAATATCGGCTTACTCTCTCTTGATTCACTCTTGCCATTCTTGTTAAGATTGCCATGATTTTCATTTCAAGAATCGTTTGATGTTATGTGCATTGCCTAGATGTTGTTTTGGAGTTATAAAGTTATAAAACGTTGAAATAAAAGCTTCGGAATGCGCCACGGTCCCTGAATTGGGCCAACAGGCCAAAGCAAGTTGGCCAAGTCCAGAGAGCTGCGCTAATAGCTCAGCTGGGGCGTGGCTCATCCTGTCAATTTCGCTATTAGCGTAGATTTCGCTAATAGCGTGGTTCATCCTGAAGAATTTCGCTATTAGCGTAGATTTCGCTAATAGCGTGGTTCTTCGGGTCTGAGGTACAAAATTTCCAGTTTTTGACCCAAAACTCATCCTAATGGTTCCTGCAATGCACCAAAACATCCAGCAACATATATATACATTTCTAAACATCTTTCATGGCAAACTAACAAGTAATCAACAAGAATTTATCAAAAGTACATTAAGGTTCTAAACCTCTCATAAACATAATTCACTACTTTCTAGCATGAATTTACACAACCAAGTGAAGGTAAACTATCTATGGAACTCACCAAAACATGTTTCTTGCAATTCCTCAAGCATCAAGTTCAAACCCTAGCTTTTGGCTTCATCCTTGATTCTTGCCTTTTCCACCAAACCATGCTTAAATCCCTTCCTCTACTTGTTTCTTGCTTGCTAAACCATGCTTGATCATGTATTGAAGAAGTTTGGATGACTTATAGAGGAGAGGGAGGCGCAATTCTTAGAGAGAAGGGGGAGAGAAAGGTTTTCCAAAACCTAGAGAGAGAAGTGAAATGGGAAAATGAATATTTTGGCCCCAAAAACACTTATATACTCCCTTGTGCAAGTTTACTTAAATGCCCTTCATCTTGGTCGCGCTTAACCTGACACTGATACATAAACCCCTGCTTGACTGATATTTCATAAAAACATTCTTCCGTCGTACTTGACGTTCTGTAACACTTAATATCTGATATCTAGTTCATACATGACTTATGCCATTAATAGACATTTCCATGAATATTTGTCCTCTGACGCGTCTGATGGGTAATATTCCGTTACTGATAAGCGGGATATTACATGAATCTTCTCCAAATTCATTTGACAATGACTTCCATTGTAAGCAAGGTTCCCAGTCTGCTTCTTTGAGGATATTACGTATCTCTTTCACAACTTGCTACCCTCAAATGTCAGATGAATTTCATCCCTATCAAACACCACTCAAGCAAATGAAGGAAGAATAAACACATTTGAAGTTTTTTCAATTAAGGAGCATATATGAGAGCAAACTTACGTGAAGCAAACATTAATTAAAATCCTATTTTGCATAGGTAATATTTATAAGTGAAAAGCACGTAGGTGAATGATGTAAGCAAGGACAAATTAGGAAGAGCAAAAAAGTTGAAGCTGTCGTCCCACTTTCTCGCCCCTAGTGAGGGGGAAGTTTTTGTGTGGGCCCCACACCTAATTTAATCTTTCCCTTCCACTGTTTTTTGCATCCAAAGGAGGAAAAGGATATTGAAATACGTGCTTTCTTTCCATCAACTATCTTTCCCACTACCTTTCACCAGATCCAGACAATACCAAAGTGAGGCCTCAGAGGGGTCATTGCTCCTTACACACTCTGACAAGGATAAAGACTTATACAGGTAGTCATTATTTGTTAACCTCAGTTATTTGTAGTTTGGTTGTTGTGCAATTATACTAAAAGTATATGGTCAAAGTGTTGATTATGCCAAGTACACCCTCCGGTCACAAATATAAGCAAAAATTCATGTTTTAGATACATTCAATAAATGATGTATGTGGTCTTCATTGTAGACAACATACATCATTTATTGAATAGATCTAAAATATGAATATTTATGACCGGAGGGTGTATGTGGTTAGAGTAATTCTTCTATAGTGTCACGAGCTTAAATGAATCTAGAGTAAATGAATACGAGAAATTCTTAAATGGTCACATGACCAACAAATTGGTATTTGGTCACAACCAATCAAAACATGACACCTCATAAAGTTTGTCATAAAAAAAAGAAGGAGAAATCTGTGGAAAAAAAAATATAGTGAGAGAAACTGATGCCAAAAGAAAGAGGACGATGGCTTCACTAGAAGAACCAACGGCGGCGACAGCAGAAAAAATGGCGACGAAAGTGATGACAATGAGATTGATGGGCCATAACCTTGTTCCTCTTCCATGGCTGTGCAAATTTCTTTCTCCAGTCCCCTTTTTTCGAACTTCATCCTTCACAGACCACCCATTAACCCCTACACCTTCTCATCATCTTTCACCCAATTAATTTTTTCATTATTCCTGTGTTGATTTAGTGGAAAAAAAATATGAATATTTAGTTAATTCAAACACCTTTTTGTTTATCATATGGTGGGAGATCTAATGGTGACCAAACCGGAAACTGTTGTATTTCATGAGATATAAACAGTGGAATCAGCAATGCGCGCAATAGCAGAATCACCGTCGTCAATCGTTGTTGTTGATGTCGTTATCATCGTCGCCTTCATCATTGTTTCTGCTTGCGGTGAGACCATTGTTTTCGGCGTTGCCTCCTCTCTCTCTCTCTCTCTCTCTCTCTCTCTCTCTCTCTCTCTCTCTCTCTCTCTCTCTCTCTCAATTTTCTCAATTTTTTGTTCTTTTTTATTTTTCTGTTTTTAATTTTTATGACTAATTTTCTCTCTCTTAGATGCATATGAGGTGTCACGTTTTTATTGGTTGTGACCAAATACCAATTTGTTGGTCATGTGACCATCCAAGAATTACTCAATGAATACTTCATCCGTCCCATATTAACTAACATAGTTGACTCTGTCACATATATTAATGCATATGTTTTATCTTTAATATCTTTAATTTTCTATTAAAAAATTACTATGAAAATTTAATATTTTAAAAATATTTATCGAGACGAATCCAACATCATCTTATATGATATTATTTATCTTTGTATATTAGTAGGAAAATGTGGTCAAAATGTGTTAGGTAAATAGTGCACATTGTCAAATAGGTCATCTATTAGGGGACGGGCGGAGTAGTATTTTGGCACACAGGTATAAAGAAAAAAATTAATAGTAAAAAATTAATTGATAACAAAATGATTTATTACTTTAGGAATGCTTTATGACTCCGTACGAAAATAATCAAGTTAAACGGGATAATATTTAGGTTATAGTTTTTGGGGACATTGTTCTTGTTTCTCTCTTAATCAATCATTTTCTCACATCTAAATAATTTATTTTAATTATTCATCTATCATTTTCTCTAATCTAAATTGCACAAATATTTATTATCAAAAATAAAATATGCTAATGTTACCAATGCCATAAAAAAACTATATCATCCAAGTAAAGTCCATGTTAAAAGAGGAGAATATATTATACCTAGTAGAATTTCCTACTAATATTAGCCGGCCCCTAAACAACAATAAATTAATATATGATATAGTATCTTATTTATAACATGGTTTTAAAAAAATCAAATGTATTATCGTAAATTATTATGAGTCAAATAAGTTATTATAGTCCAGATGGATAGGGTGAGTACTGAGTTGTCAAGCAATACAAAAACTTGCAACTTGTCCATGTGACGTGAGGCAACAACATCAACATTATAGTGTACTGCAAGAGAAACGATCAATATTGAATTTTTATGGTACTATCATCAATACTCAATTTTTATTAAGCAATCAAACTTAGCTCATCACTAAAAATGAGTGGCGTTGGGAATAGACATGGTGGGTCTACATGGACCTACGGTATGATCTGTTTAGGCCTGACTGTTTATTAAAAATGATATAGGCTTAGGTTTTTTAAAAAACATATGTTAGACTTCGACTATCAAAAAAGCATTCAATATGCATATTATTAAAACTTATTTTTATTTATATTAAAATATAATTTATATTAAACATAAAAATCAAGAAACAACTCAAATAATAGACTTTTTAAATAGGCTTTAAGGTCTTACAGTGAAATAGGTTTTTAAGGCCTTATAGTGATAGACAAGTCTTATTTCGAAATTGGTTTTAAGGCCAATTTAGCCTATTTAAAAGTAGATAAATTGAATTATTTAATGACTTTAATATAAATTAGGCTTGTATGTATGCTTTCAGGCCATACCAGACTTTTAAATAGGTCAATGAGGTAAAAAAAATAATAGGCTTACAAAAGGTCATAGGTCAGACTCAGTTTTCGTAGGTCAAGCTTAGACTATCAAAGTTTGGCCTGACCTGACCTATTTTCACCCCTAAAAATGAGGGATACAACGAAAAACACAGCGACTAAGCCAAGAAATAGCCGCCATAACCAGAATGATAGTTCTTTTGAACTACAACTGTCAATGACGACAATGGAAATAAATGCGTATCATTTTCAATCATGGTGAAGATTATTGGTGTTGGTTGAAAAATACATGTTGAAGAAGTTTTGATTTGCCTAAAATTGTAAAGGAAGAGGGAAACCAAGACTATATATACGAGCTTTAGTTCTTTGTTAGAAGATGCACCAGTCAAAAACACTTTAAGCTTGTAACTTACTTTTTTCTTTTGTCTTACACTCTTGTCTTAGAGTATTGTAATATGTAGTTAGATATTTGTCTTTTGAGGATGTTGGTGTACTAGGGTTGGAGGGTGTTTGAGTGTAATATATATGTGTTGTAAAATTTGCATATAGTATTATTAGGTAATGATCGTGGTTTTTTTCTCCGATTTTGGAGTTTTCATGTTATTTTATTGTGTTGTGGTTGTGTTCTTTTATTTTTCTTATGCTAGTTTGTTCAAATACAATTAACTATGTTAGCCGACAAGTAAGCAATTTAATGGTACATCTTAGAATGAATAGTTAGATGGGACTTTATCAATTTTTTTTTGTCAAGTAATCTAGTGGCTAAAATTCACTTTTAAAGTGAATAAGTGGGATGTCCAGGGTTCAAACCCCGACCCCTGCATATAATAATGCATTGTCCCTGCCAATTGAGCTATGCTCATGGGGACGGACTTTATCAAACTTTAACGATATATATAAAGAAAAAGATGAATGTACGGTCATGGATAAATGTTAGCCTTAATTATAATTTAGGTCCCTCTATATTTTGTCATTTTTTCATATTTGATCTCCCTATTTTAAAATCTCACAGTTTTGGTCCTTTCATTATATTTTTGAACAAAAAATTGATGATGTGATAAGTTTTAAATGACGTGGTATAAGGTTGACTATTGGAAAAGATCAACATCAACAAAATTGTGGAAAAAAAAAATCTTAAAAACGTCATGTAATATCATCATATTTTAGACTAAATATTTGAGGAACCAAAACAATCAAATTTAAAAATAGGATATCAATTTTGCAAAATGGTGAAACTAGGGAAACCAAAACTAAAATTAAACCAAAATTTCATCATGAGATGATCCAAATCCATATAACATTTACTAAAGACATATTTTTTTTTTTTTTTGATGTATATTTACTAAAGACATATAATACATAAAATGATGAAATATTTTAAGCAATTTATTCAATTGTATATAGTCAAGAGAAGAGATATGGACGGATGTAGTGTAAGGCATGGTGTAACTATGGCCACACCTGATATACTTTTCCCCAATTTTTTGGACGCAATAGTTGATGTGGTTGAGCTTTTACTAAGCTTTTGGAATTTACACTCACATGTCGAATGATTCAATGAATTAGGGCATGTCTTAGCTCCCAAATGTACATCAGTCACATATTCCATAGTGTTGTTAAATGTAATTTTAAAGCTAATCACGTGTCTTAGGCATGGAATTTTTTAGTCTTATTGCTATTACTAGTGTTTTTTCACTAATCATCCATCTAACATAATTGTAACTTGTTCATTTTTATATTTTGACAAATTAATGTAACTTTTTTTTTGAGGAAAATTAATGTAACTTATTTAATTGGTGTATTGGTGTATCTATATCCAATTGCATAATAGGGTATCAAAAGCTCCAATATAAAACTAAGTGTGAGTTGTGTGTATAATAATGCATCTATTAACTATTATTCCATCAACATGGCTCGATTAAAATACAGAGTCAAATTTCACTACTCACATGGTGAAAATCCATGATCAAGATATGTTCACCCATTTATTAATGAACATGTAATATCAATGATACAACAATTGGCTCAATTAAATCACCATAAAAAATAAAAGAAAAAATCAAATTTCATTACTCACATAGTGAAAAACCATGATCAAGTTTTGCTCACCCATGTATTATTGAACATGCAAGATTAAAGACTGCCATATTTCCTTTCGAAAAACATTGAAGCATGTAATAAAATCAATTTACATAAGGATTCTATGAATTTGGAATAATATATCAAGGCCACTCTACATCTTGAGGAAAAGGCACATTGGAGTAATTAATATTTGTCTTCCCATCAAGAGAAACCATATCATAAGGTGAATCTTCTCCAAATTCAGCTGGCATTAACTTCCAATATAGACTTGGTTCCCACTCTGCTTCTTTTATGACATTCAATATCTCCTTTGTTAATATTTCACTCCCCTCAGTTGATAGATGAACTCCATCACTAAGAAATAATCAAACCACCTAATTAAATTATTATTGATAAACAAATTTAAAACATTTTAGTTTAGGTGCATACATATGAGACCATACTTACATGAAACAAACATCTCTCCAATCATCTCTTTTCTGAATTGCAGACCACATATCAATGGCCTTTATTTTCATCTCACGACACATATCCAAACACGCTTCTGAATATATTCGACTTATTTCATTTGTTCTTATTTGTTGCCCAAATTCATCACTGAGCTCATTCAAACAATTTGTTATTATAGATATATCATAGAATAATTAGGAAACGAGAATGTCAAAGATTATACATTTTTTAAGGGAACAAAGGTTATTACATGTTGATCTTAATTTGTGCCTCGTTGATCGGAGGACTACTGAGAAATATAATCCGAGTCTTATGTGACAGGCTCTGTCAATCATTAAGAATTATGTCAAAATTAACATTCATAAATTTTTTTGAACAGCAAAACAAAAAGTACATTGATAATAAATGGAAATAATTAAATTAACATTCATAAATATGAGATGAAAACTAAATTTTATACACAAAGAACACAAGAATTTCATGAAGTATGAAACTTAATTATTAAATGAACATAATTAACCACGTATTTCAATTGTGTTAAAGTTTACATTTATGTCGAAATTTGAAATCAAAATAACAATACTCTTTTACCATTATATGAGTAGCAATCTTCCTCATATTTTCTATGTATTCCTGCAATGGTACATGAGGACCACGGCCACTTGGATATGGACGAATACAATCATTACCACCAAAGTACACAATCACCAATGATGGTTGCTCAATGGCATTCTGTATTAGAGATGACCAGTATAAGAGTATCAGAGGTGAGTATTTGTCAACAAAATCAAAATAATCACATCATGGACAACTAAATGTAAATATTCAAAACATAAAAACTTATGTATATGCTGCAAATGGTGGTATTACTTAAGTTGAGGGTAAAATATGCCTTAGGAAATTTTTTGGATCAAAAGATGCCTTCATCAGTCATTATATTCAATACCTTAGGAAAAATTTTATCCAAAACTTGCACAGCACGCCTTGAATTCCAAGCAGCATATCCCCGCAAAACTATATCAGCCTACATCAAATCAATGTTAGGTCTGTCCTCGTGAGCTTAGCTCAGTTGATATGGACAATGCATAATATATGCCAGGTACAGAACCAATAAAACATTACGGTATTAATAATTAGAGGAAGAAATAAGAATACCTTACGAGCGTACAAGTGAGAAAGAGTAGCTCCCCAACCTTCATAGCAACTGTATTGAACAATTGAAGAACCAAACAACACAATTTTAGGCCTCGTTATTGCTCCCCCACTGTGCAATGGAAGAACCCTCTTTATTGCTCCCCAACCTTCACCATAATATGATTGTATTGAAAAATGGAAGAGAATGATTGTTCAAGATAGATAGAGAGAAAGTTACCAGAGAGAGAGGATTGAAAGGTAGATAATATGCATCCCATAATTTCTGAGTTGAAATAGTTTTCTCTATCTTCTCAATGTTACGATCAGATGATGTCTTGTTTTATGATTATTGTTCCTACCACACCATGACAATTGAGGGGGATGAAGACTTATACAGGTAGTTGTTTATTTTTATAGACATTTTTATTTTTAATGGTTCATGCTAACTAGTACTTCGGACACTAGTTAAGAAAGTAAAAAATTGATTTTTTTTATTGAAAACAACAACTTTTTTACTTTAAAAAATTTGATATTCTAGTTTTTACCACTTTCCAATACAAAAAATTTGTATTAATTACCTTAACTAATGCCTAGGAGCGCTAATTAGCATTTTCTATTTTTAATTAACAAGTCACGTTTTCCTTCTCTTGGAAAACGTCCAACCTTAATTAATAACTTTTGTTTATTAAAAAACAAATCTATTATCTTTGATTATTATTATTATTATGTTCAGATCGATAGGGTTAGCAGTGCTGAGTTATCAAGCAATACAAAAACTTGCAACTTGTCATCGTGAAATTAAAATACATAATGATTGAGGAGACTAAATACAAAGAAAATACTAGTATAAGAATAGTTTTTTCACGCTTCGTCTACGGCTCAAAAGAAGGTAAATCGTATAACCTCTCTTGATGATGGTGCTGGTAATAAAATTACTAGTGAGCAGGATATGCAAGAAGTGGCAAGGCAATATTTTGTAAATATTTTTCAACAACAGAATAGTGATTCTTCTTCCGTTATTGATGTTATTAATCCGTTTGTTTCTAATAATGACAATGAAATGCTCACGACCCCTTTCTCTAAGGCCGAGTTCAAGGATGCTATTTTCTTTATGCATCCTAACGTAAGGTTTTTACATGTCATATTCCTATTTACACGTGTAGTATATTAGGATCGTTTCCGCAGGGAGTTGCGTAATTCATAAGCATTTTCACAATATTTATCACATTAAGTGTTTGGGTATAAATTGTTTGTTTGTGTAAAACTATTTTTAACTATTTGACATAAAAGTAAAACGAGACGAGATAGGGCTATTTCGTTGGGGTCAGAGATATCAACCAAGCGTAACAGCTGCAATCTCTCGATCAAATAACGGATTCTAGCTTTTTAAACGACATTATCACAATCACTCAACAATATCATTCGTGTCCAAATGATATCGTTATTTCTAAGGGATCGTTTGAATGTCGATTTCCCAAACATCTAAACAATCACAAAGTCGATTGGATTGTTTAATCGACTATTTCCCAACCTATTAAACGACCCAGAAGCATTAAGTTCTAGATTAAAAGTGAATATCAAATATTAACATCTATGTCTAGAATGAAAACTTAAGATAGATTGTTATTCTATTTCTTAGATCCATAAGTATTTGTCAATAACATTTTGAATCTCAATAAAGCATTAAATACAAGAATAACAACAATATTGAATAAATAAGCTAGAACCATTTATTAAAAGATCAAGAGTTTACATAATAGCTTGTTTGAATAGCTCAAAACCCACAAGGGTAGATGTAGCTACATATGTCTATGATAGCTTTGCAAAGGATGAAGATTCAATGCCTAGATCCATGATGTCTCAACAAATCTTGGGTTGAATCTACTTCTAACTACCTTGTTTTGTGTTTCTCTCTCTAGAAAAGCCCTAGTCGCTCTCTAAAACCAGAAAAATATGCAATAAAACAGTAATTGAATGTGGAAGGAGGAGAGAAAACTATTTAAGTTGGGCAAAATTCGTGCCTGCATGCTTAAGCGTGCATCCAAGAAATCTTCTGTTGGCCAATTGGGAGCAGCCACATGTGCCTTATCCACTTGCAGCCTGATGAAGTTCGCTTGAGCGTGCGGGAAGCGTGCAGTCAGCGTGCAGATCTGGGCTCTCGACGTTGTGTACGCTTAAGCGTACAACCGTCTCTTAAGCGTGCAAGATAAATCTTGGAAGAGTGTACCACAAGCGTACATGAAGATTGGTCACTGGAACTTTCACGCTTAAGCGTACTTGGGACGCTTAAGCGTGCTGCTTGAATCTAGGGAGCGTGCAAGAAGCATCCTGATAGCGTACAGGAAGTTGCTCTCGACATTGTGTACGCTTAAGCGTGCTGAGGACGCTTAAGTGTACTGACTTTCGTTCATGAGCTTCTTTCTTGTTCGTTGCTTGTCATTTCCTGCATAAGAGGGGTGAAATCAGGCATGTAAAGCATAAATGGTAAAAGAACATAATTTGGTAGCTTTTCCTTAGATAACTTGCAGAACACGTCACTAAAATGCCTAGATTAACACATAAAATATGTTACTTTTGAGCACTTATCACATCCAGACAAGTGTTCAGGCCCTGATGGCTTCAATCCGGGTTTTTACCAGCATTTTTGGAATTTATGTAGTGATGGTATTTTTAAAGAATGTTGTGGTTGGTTAGATACGGGACAATTTCCCCCTGATTTGAATATTACTAACATTGCCCTTATCCCAAAAGGTTCTACACATGTTAGCATGAAGGACTGGCGGCCTATAGCACTTTGCAATGTGTTATACAAAATAATTTCGAAAGTGTTAGCAAATAGGTTGAAGAAAGTGCTGCCTAAATGCATTTCTGACAATCAATCCGCCTTCGTCCCAGGACGCTCCATTTTAGATAATGTTATGGTATAAATTGAGGTTTTACATTTTATGAAAGCCAAGACGCGAAGGGAAGACAGGCATGTTGCTCTAAAACTTGATATTAGCCAAGCCTATGATCGTATGGACTGGAATTATTTGAGGGCTGTTTTGAATAAGATGGGTTTTCATAACCGTTGGATTCACTGGAGCCTATTTACGCTCATATATGTTGGGGGCTTGATGCCCTGATTGGTACCACATGCATTTGCATATTCAAGTTGATATAAGAAGATAAGAGTTGCATAGTCGAGTCGAGTTGCATTTGTCGAGTCAAGTGTTAAATTGTCTCATGAAGTTGATGTTGAAGTCGATTAAGAAGTTGTTTAAGTTGATGAAATGATTATGATGTTTAGCTGATGATAATATGATGCTTTAAGTTTTATGTTGATGATGTTTTGTTGGTGAATGAATATGATGCTGTGACTTTACATAATTGTTATTATGATCTATTGATAATGCTTAAGTTGTTAGTTATAATTGATGAATTATATGCTTAATGTTATTGTTTGTGAAATCTCACCCCTTCTGCTTGAAAATGTTGCCCTTCATATGGGTAACTTGCAGGTAATCAAGAATAGGCGTGGTCGTGAGTGGACTCCTCACTTTGTGTCTTTAGGTGCTCTGATACGTAACGGGATGGGAGTTTGACATTAGTTTCTATTCATTACGTATTGTTTTTATGAGAATTATAATAAAGGTTTCGGATTGAACTAATTGTGATGTTTAGACTATTTATGAGACTTTTATGATGAGGCCTTGGTGCCAAAGACTTTTATGTTGTTGAACTAATTCCGCTGCAAAGTTTTAAAGATTAAGTTGAATAATTTTTTAAGGATAAATTGTCATTTATTCTATTTTACGATTTCTAAGAAGTATAGCATTCCGTTTATGATTGAAAGATACTCTGATTTATTATGAAATTTTTATGTTGGGAAAACGGGGTGTTACAATTGGTATCAGAGCAGGTCGGTCCGTCCGGCCAAGTAGTTGAGTCGAGTAGTGTTGTTTAACAGTTGGAGTGCCATTATTATGTTATTCTGATTGTTGTGTGATATGCAGAGAACTAGGATGACTGGAAGAAATGATGCTGCGATTGTTGTTGCGTTGGAAGCTGTAGCTCAGGCTGTGGGGCAACATCCCAATGCTGGTGCTGGTGCTAATGCTGAAGTGAGAATGTTGGAGACTTTCCTAAGGAATCATCCCCCTACTTTCAAAGGAAGGTACGACCCTGATGGAGCCCAGACGTGGCTCAAAGAGATTGAGATGGTCTTCCGTGTTATGCAATGTACGGACGATCAGAAGGTGCGTTTTGGTACGCACATGCTGGCTGAGGAGATGACTGGTGGGTGAGTCTTCTACCTACCTTAGAGCAAGATGATGCGGTGGTTGCATGGGCTGTGTTTAGGAGAGAGTTCCTAAACAGATACTTTCCGAAGGATGTACGCGGAAGGAAGGAGCTTGAGTTCCTTGAGCTGAAGCTAGATAACATGATTGTGACAGAGTATGCTACAAAGTTTGTGGAGCTAGCTAAGTTCTACCCGCACTACACCGCTGAGAATGTTGAGTTTTCCAAGTGTATCAAGTTTGAGAATGGTTTGCGTCCTGACATCAAGCGGGCCATTGGTTACCAATAGATCCGTGACTTTTCTGAACTAGTAAGCAGCTGCAGAATCTATGAAGAGGATACCAGAGCTCATTACAAGATGGTGAATGAGAAGAGAGGCAAAGGTCAGCAAAGTCGTCCAAAGCCTTACAGTGCCCCTGCTGATAAAGGAAAACGAAGAGTTAATCATGAGAAGAGGCCGAGAAAGAATGATGCTGCTGCTGAGATTGTTTGCTTCACTTGTGGCGAGAAAGGCCATAAGAGTAATGCTTGTACTAAGGATGAGAAACAATGTTTCCGTTGTGGCAAGAAAGGACATTCGCTTGCAGAGTGTAAACATGAGGATGTTGTGTGCTTTAATTGCAATGAAGAGGGTCATATTGGGTCTCAATGCAAGAAACCGAAGAAGACTAAGACTACTGGGAGAGTTTTTGCGCTGATTGGTACTCAGACAGAGAATGAGGATCGCTTGATCAGAGGTACTTGTTATATTGATAATACTCCTCTAGTTGCTATTATTGATACTGGTGCTACGCATTGTTTTATTGCTATTGATTGTGCTTCTAAGTTGGGTCTTACTATGTCTGATATGAATGGAGAGATGGTTGTCGAAACTCCAGCTAAGGGTTCGGTAACTACTTCTCTTGTTTATTTGAGATGTCCTTTGTCTATGTTTGGTCGAGATTTTGAAATTGATTTAGTTTGTCTACCTTTAAGTAAGTTGGGTCTTACTATGTCTGATATGAATGGAGAGATGGTTGTCGAAACTCCAGCTAAGGTTTCGGTAACTACTTCTCTTGTTTGTTTGAGATGTCCTTTGTCTATGTTTGGTCGAGATTTTGAAATTGATTTAGTTTGTCTACCTTTAAGTGGAATGGATGTAATCCTCGGTATGAACTGGTTAGAGTACAGCCAAGTTCACATTAATTGTTTTAGCAAGTCGGTGTATTTCTCTTCTGCTGAAGAAGAAAGTGGAGCAGAGTTTTTGTCTACTAAGCAGCTGAAGCAGTTAGAACGTGATGGAATTTTGATATTTTCATTGATGGCGTCTTTGTCTCTTGAGAATCAAGCAATGATTGATAAGCTACAAGTGGTATGCGATTTTCCTAAAGTTTTTCCTGATGAAATTCCTGATGTGCCGCCGGAGAGGGAAGTTGAATTTATAATTGATCTTATTCCGAGAACGAAGCATGTGTCTATGACTCCTTACCGTATGTCGGCTTCTGAGTTGGCTGAGTTGAAGAAACAGTTGGAGGATCTGCTTGATAAGAAGTTCATACGACCGAGTGTTTCACCTTGGGGAGCGCCGGTATTGCTAGTAAAGAAGAAAGATGGTAGTATGAGGTTGTGCATTGATTATCAACAGTTGAATAAAGTAACTATAAAGAATAGGTATCCACTTTGATGGATCAATTAGTGGGTGCACGTGTGTTTAGCAAGATTGACTTGAGATCGGGTTATCACCAGATTAAAGTGAAAGATGAAGATATGCAGAAGACAGCTTTTAGAACCCGTTACAGACATTATGAGTATAAAGTGATGCCTTTCGGTGTTATGAATGCACCTGGTGTGTTTATGGAGTACATGAATCGCATCTTTCATGCATTTTTGGATCGTTTCGTGGTTGTGTTCATTGACGACATTTTGATATACTCTAAGTCTGAAGAGGAACATGCTGAGCATTTGAGGATTGTTTTGCAAGTCCTAAAGGAGAAGAAGCTATACGCTAAATTTTCAAAGTGTGAATTTTGGTTGAAAGAGGTAAGTTTTCTCGGCCATGTTATTTTTGGTAGTGGTATTGCAGTCGATCCGTCTAAAGTTGAAGCGGTATCACAATGGGAGACTCCTAAGTTAGTTACAGAGATTAGAAGCTTTTTGGGATTGGCCGGTTATTATAGAAGGTTTATAGAAGGATTTTCTAAGTTGGCACTTCCGTTAACGCAATTGACTTGTAAAGGTAAGACCATTGTGTGGGATGTTCAGTGTGAGAATAGTTTTAATGAATTGAAGAAGCGTTTGACGACGGCTCCGATTTTGATTTTGCCGAAGTCCGATGAACCTTTTGTTGTATATTGTGATGCATCAAAGTTAGGCCTAGGTGGTGTTCTCATGCAAGATAGTAAAGTGGTTGCTTATGCATCAAGGCAGTTGAGAATTCATGAAAGAAATTATCCTACTCATGATCTTGAACTAGCTGCAGTTGTATTTGTGCTTAAGATTTGGAGACATTACTTGTATGGTTCAAGATTTGAGGTGTTTAGTGATCACAAGAGCTTGAAGTACTTGTTTGATCAAAAGGAGTTGAATATGAGACAACGAAGGTGGCTTGAATTGCTGAAAGATTATGACTTTAGTTTGAATTATCATCCGGGTAAAGCTAATGTAGTTGCAGACGCCTTAAGTAAGAAGACTTTACATATGTCTGTTATGATGGCTAAAGAGTTTGAGTTGCTAGAATAGTTTAGAGACCTGAGTTTGGTTTGTGAATTGTCACCTCAGAGTGTTAAGCTGGGAATGCTGAAGATTGATAGTGATTTCTTGAAAAGTATTAAAAAAGCGCAGAAGGTCGATGTTAAGTTTGTGGACTTGTTGGTTGCCGACAATCAGACTGAAGATAGTGGCTTTAAGGTCGATGACCAAGGCGTGTTGAGGTTTCGAGGTAGGATTTGTATTCCAGACAATGATGAGATGAAGAAGATGATTCTTGAATAGAGTCATAGAAGTAGCTTGAGTATTCATACAGGAGCTACAAAGATGTATCATGATTTGAAGAAGTTGTTTTAATGGTCTGGACTGAAACGTGATGTGGCACAGTTTGTGTATTCCTGTTTGATTTGTCAGAAGTCGAAAGTTGAGCATCAGAAACCTGCTGGATTGATGACACCTTTAGATGTGCCAGAATGGAAATGGGATAGTATATCCATGGATTTTGTGATGAGTTTGTCCACTACTCCTAAAGGGAATGATTCCATTTGGGTGATTGTTGATAGATTGACGAAGTCGGCTCACTTTATTTCGATTAATATTAGTTTTCCTATAGCTCAGTTGGCAGAGATTTATATTCGAGATATAGTGAAGCTGCATGGTGTTCCTTCGAGCATTGTGTCAGATAGAGATCCAAGGTTTACTTCTAGATTTTGGAAGAGTTTGCAAGAGGCTTTAGGTTCTAAGTTAAGGTTGAGTTCGGCTTATCATCCTCAGACAGATGGTCAGTCGAAAAGGACGATTCAGTCGCTAGAAGATTTGTTGAGAGTCTGTGTACTTGAGCAAGGTGGAACTTGGGATAGTCATCTACCGTTGATAGAGTTCACGTACAATAACATTTACCATTCTAGTATTGGAATGGCACCTTTTGAGGCTTTGTATGGTCGGAGGTGTAGAACTTCGTTGTGTTGGTTTGAGTCAGGCGAGAGTGTGGTTTTAGGACCGGAAATTGTCCAACAGACTACTGAGAAGGTAAAAATGATCCAAGAAAAGATGAAAGCGTCGCAGAGTCGACAAAAGAGTTATCATGACAAGCGTAGGAAAGACTTTAAGTTTCAAGAAAGACATCATGTGTTCCTAAGAGTTACTCCCATGACCGGTGTGGGTCGTGCATTGAAGTCAAAGAGGTTGACTCCGAAATTTATTGGTTCGTATCAGATATCAGAAAGAGTGCGAACGGTGGCTTACCGAGTGGGTTTACCACCGCACCTTTCGAATTTGCATGATGTGTTTCATGTGTCGCAACTTCAGAAGTATGTTCCGGATCCATCTCATGTGATCCAAAGAGATGATGTGCAAGTTAGAGATAACCTTACGGTGGAGACTTTACCAGTGAGGATCGAAGGTCGCGAAGTGAAGAAGTTGAGAAGCAAAGAGATACCCCTTGCGAAAGTCGTTTGGGACGGAGCGACTGGTGAAAGCTTGACATGGGAACTAGAGAGTAAGATGCTGGAGTCTTATCCAGAGTTGTTTGCTTGAGGTAAATTTTCGAGGACGAAAATTCTTTAAGTTGGGGAGAGTTGTAACACCCATCGTAATTATTTAATTATTTTAATGAGTTTTAGCATATATTTATATGAATTATGTGATTTATGAGAGAATATATGATTTATATGTGATTTGTGTGATTTTTGATATTTATGTGAGTTATATGATTTTTGTGAAGTTATAATGATGGTGTGACTTATTTAATTATTAAATAAAATAAGATTTGAAAATAAAATAATTATTGAGATGTGGGGCTGTTTTATAAATTTAGAGAGTGTAGTGGTTAAGAGGAAAATAGAAAGAATAGAAGAGGTGTTATAAATAGAGAAGTGAGGTTTAGAGAAAGACATAACGTACGATCAGTTTTTGGTGAAAAAGGGAGAAAAGTCAAGAGAAGAGAAGAGAACACTGGAGGCTGCCGATTTCATCTGTTATAAGGTAAGGGTGAGACTAGCTTTCAGTAATATTAATCATGTGATTCTGAAATTATAATTAGCATGTGGTAGGATTAGATTGTGAGAATTGATAATTAGGGTTTAATGAGAGAATTGATGATTAGATGATGAAAACTTGTTGAATTGATGTAGAAGTTGTGTACAGACCTTAGAATATCCATAGGGTGATTATTAGAAGCTGTTTTGATGTTAGAACCATGAGATTAGGTGAAAATTTGAGAAAATCAGAATCCTGCCCGACCTGTCTGTCACCGCTCGCCTCGCGAGCAGTATCGCTCGCCACTGCGAGCCAACCTAGAGAGCTCGCCTCGCGAGCGTAATGGCTCGCCACTGCAAGCAAGTCCAACGAGCTCGCCTCGCGAGCAGATTAGCTCGCCACTGCGAGCAAGTGCGTTTGTGAGTTCCAGAGAACATGTCTAGCTCGCCGATGCGAGCAAACCCACTCGCCTCGCGAGTAGTGCTGTTAGTAGCCCAAAATTGTTTCCCTTGCGATTCTTTTTGCACATGTAGTTAAGAGATGGCCTTGGGGCATTAGATGGAAATTATTTATAATTATTATGTTGTCCAGAGAGTTTACTTTAAGATGACTAAGGTTGATAATTAATGAGTTAATGTTATATAAGTTTCATGTGAATTATGTGCGATGTTTAAGATGTTGATGATATCCCTTTGATAATGTTATATTGTGATGTTGTTTCTGTACTGCCATGTTGCCGTTATTACTGAATTAAGCTGCACGAGTCGATATAAGATGTTGTCTCAAATGTTGATTACTAATGTCATGAGGTTGTATAAGTTGGTCTAAGTTGCAAGTTGTATGATGTCGTCCAAACTCTTGGAGTCACATAAGATGTTTAAGATGATTGAGATGTTCAAGATGTTTAAGTTGTAAGAAGTTGAGTCCATTGACATACTCATTAAAGTTGAGGGCTTGATGCCCAGGAGCCATTGCTCAACCCACGTTGGGGGCTTGATGCCCTGGAGCTTTTGCTCAATTAAGTTGGGGGCTTGATGCCCTGGAGCCTATTTACGCTCATATATGTTGGGGGCTTGATGCCCTGATTGGTACCACATACATTTGCATATTCAAGCTGATATAAGAAGATAAGAGTTGCATAGTCGATTCGAGTTGCATTTGTCGAGTCAAGTGTTAAATTGTCTCATGAAGTTGATGTTGAAGTCGATTAAGAAGTTGTTTAAGTTGATGAAATGATTATGATGTTTAGCTGATGATAATATGATGCTTTAAGTTTTATGTTGATGATGTTTTGTTGGTGAATGAATATGATGCTATGACTTTACATAATTGTTATTGTGATCTATTGATAATGCTTAAGTTGTTAGTTATAATTGATGAATTATATGCTTAATGTTATTGTTTGTGAAATCTCACCCTTCTGCTTGAAAATGTTGCCCTTCGTATGGGTAACTTGCAGGTAAATAAGAATAGGCGTGGTCGTGAGTGGACTCCTGTAACACCCATACTAAACGTATCTAGAAAGTTTAGCATGAACGTTATTCTTAGTACTGGATACATTAAAATATACAACATAAAATTACACGAATGAATAATATTTACATCAAGTCACGTTCGTATAAATAATAATACAATACATCTCATCCATACATAAAAATACATCCTTGATGTCCATGACGTCCTGCAACAGTACGAACGAACCCTTGAAGTAATATCCATCTGACTTCGAACATACATAATCATCCTGCTTATCTGAAACAAATAAGGATTGGGATGAGACATAATGTCTCAGTGAGTTCCCCTAAATCCTAGGCTATAGGTAACCTCAGGGGAAACCTACGGTCACCACGTGTCTACAATACAACCTGACGGTTGATTATACGTGTGTGGGGACTTACATACTTAGACGGTAGTGCATACTAGAGCCGTCATAGTCTTATCTCACTTGTTATAGGCTTCTCTTCCTATACGTGTCATGGCGGTCGAGGGGAACCTAAAACCGCAATGCCAAAGATACGCTCTACGTACCGAGGCCTAAACATAACATAATCATGGCACGACTCTAAACCGGACGATTAGGGGGAAACCTAAGATCGTCATCGGCATAACATATTTTACTTCTTCTATACATAACTTGCACTTATCTTATAACATCTAATGCTCTTGCTCTTAAACATACTTGTACCTGAATTCATAACATAATCATAATCGTAGCTAAGTTCATTTATTAGGTTAGCGTGTAACAAACAATTATTATCTTGATTCATTTTACGGATAGCCCCGGGTGGAGTAACCCCGAGATCAATCCCATACATGACCGATGTACATACATCGGACTCCCTCGGTGTCGTGCGGGTCCCTTGCGGCTTGAACCGTTCCCCTTAGGTTGAGAACCTCCCGTATCCCCCTGGCGTGGATAACAAGAGACACGAGCACCTACATCTTGTTACTCAGTGACATGCGGGTCCCTTACGGCTTGAATTGTTCTCATTATGAGAACCCCTTGTATCCCCCTAATGTGGATAACAAGAGACATGCCACCTACACTTATTAGTCATAGTCTTGTCGTGCATAAGTTAAACATATACATACTTGCTTATTTACCTCGGAACCTTGATTGATCCGATTGGCGGTAACTTATACTTATTCATACTTAACATGGTGGAGGGGTCTAACCTATCAATCCACAACTTACATATTTGCTAAATCATTCTAGCTCATGTGCGAAGAGATTACACTTCGCGTCTTACTTACATATGCACTCATTCCTATACTTGGCATACTTAGGGATTCATGCTAACTTGCTAGTTCTCAACAACTATGTCGAGGCTCTACATTCATGCCCTTTCTTAATTCATCACTACCCGGACATATTGCATAACATAACACTCTTGCGTATCATTTATCAACAAGTATTGTTAACAATTTGCCATGCTTTTCCCTTGATTAAAACCTTGTTTGGAATTGTACTTTAGGCACTTGGAATTGAGGGGTTCATAATTTAATAAGGTACTGCGAGATCGAGCCTCGGATAGCCCATGCTGGCCACAAAACGAATTGACAACACATGCTGTGCAGTCAATTTCGCCATGGCCAAATATTCTGCCAGGCCAAATATTCCGCCAGGCCAAATATTCCGCCAGGCGAAATTTTTCGCCATGGCTAGCTAAAAGGCGAGCTATTCCAGAGAGCACTGATCCCCAGCTCGCCATGGCGAGCTCAATTCCACCAGGCGAACTGTAGCAGTCCAGAATTCTGCAGAAAACGTGATTTTGCATAAAAACCTCAATTTCAAGCATCATAAGGTACCTGGAACCTCTAGGACACATAAAAACAGTTAGAAATGAAATACATGGCATCATTAACATGTTTTAATCATAAATGATACAAAGGGGCAACTAGAACCCTAAATTACATACTAACAAATTCATGATTTTCTCACAAGAAATTGCATAACCCAAGGGAGGGATAAGCTATCTAGGAACTCACCTAATCAAAGCTCTAGCAACAACTCCAAGTCAAGCAAGCCAAACCCTAGCTTTGATCCACTTGCTTCCTTTGTTCAACCCATCTCAAACTTGTTGTTTTCATGCAATCCAAAGCACCATAATCTTGCTAGCTCATCTCTAATCCAACCCAAGCTTCCTTCAACAAAACCCTAATCTCATGATTTCATCCCTTGTGGGGATAGAGTGGAAGAACAAGCTCAAATAAAGCTTATACTTGTTCCTTGATCTTGGAAGTACCATACATAAGCTTAATCTTTGAGAGGAATAAGTTTTGGTAGGTTTGTGATGATGAGAAGAAGGAGAGTGGCGATGGAGAGTAGAGAGAAGGAGGAGAAGCCTTGCCAAAAACTTAGAGAGAGAAAGAAGATTGAAAATGGGATATTTTGGTGTCTTAACCAAATAAATATCCCTTCCCGTGCAATTACCAATTTGCCCTTGCCTTAAACGTGTTTTAAACAACACTGATTCTTTATCCGTATTATGCTGACATGTCATAAAATATTTCCATCACACTTATCTTCCATGAATTTAATTCCTCTGACACGATCAACGGTTAATATATCGATACTGACAGGCGGGATATTACAACTCCTCACTTTGTGTCTTTAGGTGCTCTGATACGTAACGGGATGGGAGTTTGACATTAGTTTCTATTCCTTACGTATTGTTTTTATGAGAATTATAATAAAGTTGTCGGATTGAACTAATTATGATGTTTAGACTATTTGTGAGACTTTTATGATGAGGCCTTGGTGCCAAAGACTTTTATGTTGTTGAACTAATCCCGCTGCGAAGTTTTAAAGATTAAGTTGAATAATTTTTGAAGGATAAATTGTCATTTATTCTATTTTACGATTTCTAAGAAGTGTAGCATTCCATTTATGATTGAAAGATACTCTAATTTATTATGAAATTTTTATGTTGGGAAAACGGGGTGTTACACAGGATATGATACATTAATCATATTCTGCTTAAATCTCTTGTTTGATGCACCAAAGGGATAGGATAAAATAAACCATTTCTCTATCCTATCCTGACTTTCCTTTGTAATTAATATCCTGAGTATAGGCTGGGTTAGAAATTATCCTGATGGGATTAGAAGATCATTCCTTATTTATTATCTTGATATTTTGCCATTTTGAAAATATTGTCATTTTCAAAATAATGATAGCATGTATTTTCTATTATAATTAATAACATACCATTTTTACAATATTTAATTAACTATGAGAACAATTTTTTCATTTAATTATAATGATATCATGTTTGTTATCATATGCGCATCAAACACATGATAGGATTAATGCTTATCATGTCCTTATCATATCCTATCTCTATCTAGTTTTATATCATATCATGCCTCTATTCTATCCTGACCATCAAATAGGCCCTTTATGTTGAAAGATGAAACAATTTTCTCCTTGCAAATGATCCAAACACAAAAAATACAGTGCATATAAATTAATCTCTAATAATATGAAATACTTAATCTAACCCAATTATTTTGTATCTATTAAAATTCAAAATAGAATAAATATCCAATTTAATCTTTGAGAAGAAGAAATAAAAAGTTGAAACTCAAGTTAGTCTCTAAACAATAAATTCTACTATTCAACAAGAAATTTAAACCTAAACACGTTTTTTTTTGTAATGAACATTGACCACGTTATTCACTACGGCTTTGTTTGCGAGTTGGGTTTGGGGGGGGGGGGGGAAGGAAAGGCTTATGCAAAGGTAAACTCTTGTTTGGGAGTTTTAAAAAAACAAGGGAAAGGTTTTGGGGGGTTTTGAAGGGCTTTATTTGTCCAATTTAAAGTTCCCCCAAATTGGGGGGTTTTGGGGGTTAAACATACAAATTGACAATTTTTTCCTCATAATAATTCAAAATTCCAATTATAATTTACAAGATAAATTACAAAGTATAACATAATGTATTGATTTTAAGAGAAAAAAAATGGTAAAATAGCAAAATTATCACATAAGCCCTCCATCTCTTTTCCTTGTTGGTTTCTTTAACCCCCAAACAAGGGGAAGGTTTTCCCTCATTTCTCTCTTCCCTCCCTTTCCTTCCCCTCCTTAGCCTTTCCTTTCCTTCCCCTCAAAACCAGGGGCGGATCTAGACTTTAGGTACATGTGGAGCTAAAATTTCAAATAAATAATAATACAAACAATTTTTTTTTAATCGACAAATATTATTACCTCATTGTTTGATACAATACATTACAATGAAAATCATCTCATATCCATTTGTTGAAAATGAGATAAAATGACATCATTGATAATTGTTAATAGAGCATCTCTTAACCACTGATTACTCATTTTATTACATAGGTTACTCTTCACAACTTTCATAGCTGAAAAAACATGTTCAACACTTGCAGTTGCTACCGTGTGTGTGCTATATGTGTTTTATCTACTAAAAATAAAAAAAATAAATAGGGAAAAGCATGTGGAGCTATAGTCCCACATAGCTCCAACATGCATCCGCCCCTGCAAGTAAGCAAACCACTAAACATGTGAAACATATTTTTTGATGTGCTAAATTTTAATTAACTTTTGAAATATAATAATAACAACTAAAAATACAACATAAAAATTAGCTTTCATCAAGATTCTATAAAACATTTATCATGAATGATCCAAATCTATAAAACATTCACTAAAGACATAAAATAGCGAAATATTTTAAGCAATTTACTCAATCATATAGGAACTAAGAACGGCATTTTTCTTTAATTAGACACAGTTCTAAATTCCTGTTATTCGTGATTGTTGTCAATTGATTCAATGAATAGGGGCATGTCTTTAGCTCCCAAATGCACATCATTCATATTCCATGGTTTCCATAAAGGTCAAGCTGGAAACATTCAAGGTTTTTTCATCTGGGCCAAGCGGATCGTAAGGTGAATCTTCTCCAAATTCATTTGGCAGTGACTTCCAGTGCAAGCAAGGTTCCCATTCCGCTTCTTTGAGGATATTAAGTATCTCTTTCACAACTATCTTGCTACCCTCAGATGTCAGATGAATTCCATCCCTATCAAAGACCACTCAAGCAAATGAAGGAAGAATAAACACATTTGAAGTTTTTTCAATTAAGGGGCATATATGAGAGCAAACTTACGTGAAGCAAACATTTCGCCAGTTCTCTCTTTTTTGGATCGCAGACCAAAGATCGATGGCCTTAATATTCATCTCGCGGCATAGCTCCAAACATGCTTCTGAATATATTCGACATGATTCGTTATTCCTTGGTGGTCTCTTTATGCAACTGGTTGAAGGCAAAAAATTAAGTCATCAGTTTGATATTTAAATATGATAAATTTATAAAATAAAATAAAAATATATAAAAAAAAGTGCTTGAAAAGAAACATGTCATTCTTAAAATTTATCAGATGTAAATTAGACAAAACATAAAAGCCAAAGAGAAATATATGGTTCCTGAGCTACAGAACCTAAACAGGCTTCATAATCTGGTTGTTTTGTTTGTTATAACAACTTCAAGCTGTGCAGCTCTCTCAACTATGTCCTTTCTCTTTCTAGTTGATACATTGTGTGCAATCTCGGTACAGTAAGTTTTGTTGTGCATCATAAACAGATCTGAATTTTTTACCTTTTTTTTTTATAGAAAATTTTTAAAAAATGAGTGATCATACTGGGATTGAACATGATCAATAGAACTTAAGAACAAAGACAGTTTGCCAAACAATCGTCTACTAGCTTGCCTTAAGCCATACTATATATATACTTCATTCAAATGATGCATATAGTTATGAGTGCTTCCCCTATAAATGGCGCTGTTAAATTCATTACTGTAATAAAATGATGCATATAATTATTTCTGAGTGCTACCCCTAAATTTTGGTTTCCTCCCAATAGCTTGGTAGTTCTCTCTTTCTCGCTAAAACTCTAAATTTATCATAATGCTACTAGTGTTGTCAAATGTAAAACCATTCACGTGTCTTGGTCTAATATCATGATCTTTTGGGATAGTTGATTTGTGACATAGTATCAAGTCAATTATTAGATATCAGCTGTACAATATTACTCAACAAGCTCAATTTGGAGGAACAATTTATTTACATAACCTTATCAGCACAGGTTACCAAATCTATAGTTCGCAAGTTCTATTGCCAGTTTTTGGCACTATATTATAGGCATGTGCGTGACTATATTATTATAGTATCAACATGAGTGCAGGAATCGCTAGGATCTCTATCTTTCAATTCTGAAAAATTATAATAATCAAATAGGTATTAAATTGCAGTCAAAACCTGGTTCCATAAATTTGTGTCTCATTGACAGGAGGAGCAGTGAGAAATATAAGACGAGTCTTCTTAGACAGGCTCTGGCAATCATTAGGATGTGTCAAATTTTATAATAACAAATATAAGGAGTAATAAAAGATGCAAATTATGCAAGCATTGCACAAGAAATTAATACTTGAAGAATGAAGGATTTCTTTCATATATTGATAACCAAGACAGAAAGTGCGTTACTCTAGTGTGAAATTTTACCTTGAGATGGTTAGCAATCTTCTTCGTATTTTCAATGTATTCTTGGAGAGGAACATGTTGACCTAGGCCACTTGGATGTGGAAGAACAGAATCATTACCACCAAAGTACACAATTATCAACGATGGTTGCTCGGTGGCATTCTACATTATACAAACAAAAGAGCAAAAGGGTGACACTTTATATTTGAATTTAGTCAAGAATCAAAGTAATCACATTGTTCAAACCTGAATCTAAAATAAAAACACTGTAAGCTACAAATTGTGATAATTAAAAAACTCATTGTACTATATTTAATATTGTACAATTCAAAATAATCTTCCTAGGACGAATTGAGGATACTTTATGGAAGATTATTTAAGCCAATCTGTAGCAAACTTGCTCAAATTACAGACTCTTTTCCAAGTTGTCACTTGTTACTCAAAGACCACACCACAAATACAATAACCATTTTTGAACATTTATGAGTAAAGGAAAAGACATTAAAGATGAAGAAAGAAGGGAAAATTCCCCATACCTTGGGAAAAATTGTATCCAGAACCTGCACAGCGCGCCTTGTATTCCAACCAGAGTATCCCCGCAAAACTATATCGGCCTATGTAATGACATTGTATGATATAAATTAAACACATTGACCGTATCATTTTGCAAACACAAAAAGATGAATCAAATAAAAAGTAACTTCAATCTTTTATTGGCTGATAATATAAAAAGTAAGGCATTTTATATACATTGTTCTTATAATAGTCTGAAACAATTGTAATACATAGACGACGAATACACGGTGTTACATCACAAAGTACATTCTATGAATCAAGTTTATGGTTTAGAGAGTACAACTTGTATTTAAATACTACGGTTCAGTTTACAAGATTACCCCAGAATCGTACCCGCTCATACCTTATTCTTCCTATCATCAAATTCAAATCTCTTCAACTACAATAACTAACTAAACCTTACAAATAACCAATCGATTAATAATGTCATTAACCTACAACTACTAATGTGTACACTACAAATGGCATTCAAATTGCAAAATAAGAATATTCCTCAAAAGAATTAGGTTAACTTTTCATTTGAAAATTTCTTCCATACGAAAAAATAAAGTCAACTTGATTGTAATATTGTTTCGTATAATATTTATTTTTGGTTTTAAATTAACGTAAACGATTTAAGAATTCAGACACAGAAAGCATAATAATGAAAAGAAAAAAGAAGTACTACCTTGCGAGAATAGAGATGAGAGAGAATAGCGCCCCAACCTTCTTTCAAGAAACTGAGCTGAACAATGGAAGAACCAAAAAGAACGAATTGAGGGCGAGATGGTCCTACCATGACTCTCACTGACACACACTGTGGTGATGATGTGTGTGACTGACTCAGTGGTGGAAAAGAAGAAGAAGAAGCTGATTGGAAACTATTGTAACAGTGTAAAAGATAATCTTCTTACTTTAAAAGCTTGTAAGGTTTAGATATAACTAAACCCTAATCACACTCCTTAATTCCCTCCTTAATCAACTAATCCTAGCTTCCACAATAAGCTTTTACACGTGTAAAAACAACTCCAATTTCACTTGGGAAAAGAAAACTAATCCTAGCTTCCTTTGGAAGCTGTTATACGTGTATTTAATGCTAGACACACACTAGCCTTGGTATCTGTCTGTATTCTCAATTTGAAATTGGAATTCCCTCTCCCCGGGGTGTTCATGGTTCTAAACTGCATTGGAACTGAACCACATTAATGGATACAATTCAGTTTTTAAAACCACTTTAAAAAAAACTGGTTTATTTTTCAAACCAGTTCCAGTTCGGTTTAAAACCGGTTCAGAACCGGTTTACAGTTTTGAACCGGTTTATTTATTTCGAACCAGTTTCGAACCGGTTTACAGTTTTAAACCAGTTTTTGAACCAGATTATTCTCGAACTGGTTTTCAAACCGGATTTTAGTCATTGTTTATTAGGATATCCTTTTTCAAAACAACTTATTTACGTAAAACAGCTTATTAGGATCTCCTTTTTCGAAATAACTTATTCAAAAAAGCTTAATTACGTAAAACAGCTTATTAGGATCTCCTTTTTCAAAACAAATTTTTCAAAACAACTTATTTATGCAAAACAGCTTATTGGGATGTCTTTTTTCAAAACAAATTATTCAAAACAGCTTATTTATGCAAAACAGCTTATTAGGATCCCTTTTTTCAAAATAACTTATACAAAACAGCTTATTTATGCAAAACAACTTATTAGGATCTCTTTTTTCAAAACAACTTATTTATGCAAAACGACATATAAGGATCTCTTTTTTCAAAATAACTTATTCAAAACAGCTTATATATGCAAAACAGCTTATCAAGATCTCTTTTTTCAAAATAACTTATTCAAAACAGCTTATTAGGATCTCCTTTTTCGAAATAACTTATTCAAAACAGCTTATTTATGCAAAACGACTTATTAAGATCTCTTTTTTCAAAACAACTTATTCAAAACAGCTTATTCATGCAAAACAACTTATTTTAATAAGTTGTTTTGCATAAATAAGCTGTTTTGAATAAGTTGTTTTGAAAAAAGAGATCTTAATAAGTCGTTTTGCATAAATAAGCTGTTTTGAATAAGTTATTTCGAAAAAGGAGATCCTAATAAGCTGTTTTGCATAAATAAGCTGTTTTGAATAAGTTATTTTGAAAAAAGTGATCTTGATAAGCTATTTTGTGTAAATAAGCTGTTTTGAATAAGTTATTTTGAAAAAGGAGATCGTAATAAGTTGTTTTGCATAAATAAGCTATTTTGAATAAGTTATTTTGAAAAAAGTGATCCTAATAAGCTGTTTTGTGTAAATAAGCTGTTTTGAATAAGTTATTTCGAAAAACGAGATCTTGATAAGCTGTTTTGTATAAATATGCTGTTTTGAGTAAGTTATATTGAAAAAAGAGATCGTAATAAGTTGTTTTGCATAAATAAGTTGTTTTGAATAAGTTATTTTGTAAAAAGTGATCCTAATAAGCCGTTTTACGTAAATAAGGTGTTTTGAATAAGTTTTTTTGAAAAAAGATATCGTAATAAGCTGTTTTGTGTAAATAAGCTGTTTTGAATAAGTTATTTTGAAAAAGGAGATCGTAATAAGTTGTTTTGCGTAAATAAGCTGTTTTGAATAAGTTATTTTGAAAAAAGTGATCCTAATAAGCTATTTTGCGTAAATAAGCTGTTTTGAATAAGTTATTTTGTAAAAAGTGATCCTAATAAGCCGTTTTAGGTAAATAAGCTGTTTTGAATAAGTTTTTTTGAAAAAAGATATCATAATAAGCTGTTTTGTGTAAATAAGCTGTTTTGAATAAGTTATTTTGTAAAAAGTGATCCTAATAAGCCGTTTTACGTAAATAAGCTGTTTTGAATAAGTTTTTTTGAAAAAAGTTATCGTAATAAGCTGTTTTGTGTAAATAAGCTGTTTTGAATAAGTTATTTTGAAAAAGGAGATCGTAATAAGCTGTTTTGCATAAATAAGCTGTTTTGAGTAAGTTATTTTGAAAAAAGTGATCCTAATAAGCTATTTTGCGTAAATAAGTTGTTTTGAATAAGCTGTTTTTGAAAAAGAGATCCTAATAAGTTGTTTTTCATAAATAAGTTGTTTCGAGTAAGCGGATTTTTATAAAAAGAGATCCTAATAAGCTGTTTTGCATAAATAAGTTGTTTTGAATAAGCAGTTTTTGAAAAAAAGGTCCTAATAAAATTTTAAATTATTTTTATATATTAAATTATTTAATTAAAAATTAATATAAAAATTTGAAGAAAAGAAAGTGTACTAAAAAAATATGGTTCAAATATATTAAACTGGTTCCGAACCGGTTTTAAAATTGAACTGAATTGTTTTTGAATTTATGGTTCAGTTCATAAACCATTTAAATGGTGCAGTTTTTTTTTGTCCAGTTTGATTCAGTTTATGGATACAATTCAGTTAACCACATTTTTTGCACACCCCTACTCCCCATAATTCAATCGTAGCTTCTATCAATGAGTTTGATTGCTACCTTGGTTCTCTATATATACACACTCATGGTACTGTTTCATTCACTCTTAACCCTAAAACAAACTAACATTACACCTGCTCATCATTTCAATGGCCTTTCATGAGTTCCAAAGCTTGCTTGCATTGCATTGCTTGAAGGTTATAGTATCCTGTTAAAACCTTTTGTTGTTTTATTCTATTTTCATTTTACGCATTAATTAACTTTTATGCTGTATATTTTCATGAACAACTCCTTTGGATCCTTGGACAAACTCGTGAATGATTTGCGACTGTAGGACAGGTCGACCCGTGCTTGAATCAAAAAACCCTTGAAATTGGTAGCTGTGATGCTTGAGCCAGATGACTGAAAGTGCGGTTGGATAGTTTTTGTTTGGCTTTGTAATAGGTTTTGGTTTGGTGTTATTTTGTGGTTGTTGGTCAATGTCTTTAATATCTGGATTGTTTAAATTGCGGTGTTGTGCTTAAGTTTTGTTATCTGGACCATCTGATATGGCCTTACTTTTGAAATTTTGGTTGTTATGCATGTTTTGATTTTTGAATGTTTTTAATTATCTCATATGTAGAGTTATTTTAAGTTGATTATAAATCATTTATGTCTACGTGAAATTATCTAGGGGACAAAATCAAATTTGGTTTAAAACAAAGAGATTAATCTGTTGTCTTGAAATTACGGCATACATGTTATATCAAGGATTTTAGCGTGGTGTCTGCATCATCAATATTTAAAATTCACAGCTTCAAATTATAGTTTATTGTAACTTAGATTAGTCTTATAACAACAAATCAAGTTTTTTCAATGTCTGCATCTAACTGAATTGTGATGGACTCAGAAAGTACTATTTAGAGTATAGTAAAACTCCAGAAAGAAAAGAATTGACAAGGAGAAAAATTGGATTAATTCTTGCTTGCTTTCTTCGTTCAATCCAAGTTGGCTTAAATAGCCTCTAATCACTTACAATGATAGTGCGAAGTGGCAGCTGATGCGCATGATAAGAATTACAGGAAAAAAGAATCAAATTGCAACAAGGAAATGTGAAAATTTTGGTTCTAACAGAATGACAGTAGAAGAATTAAAATTAAGTGCCCTTGCAAGCTAGCAGTAGCACCACGTGATCCTTTTGATGAGTCATACATAGCCATCCAACCATTTGGGAGCTCTCCTAACTCTTGGCCTAATTATGTCTTTGGCTGCTCATGATCCATATCTTCCTGCACCTCCTTATCAAATTGATATTATTAGAACTTTTTTTTAAAAGACAATCAGAGGAATGATTCCGCTACAATGTTTTTACGTTTTACACTTGATTCTGGACTCTTATTTGTATAATCAACGATCAATGTCACAATGTTATGGAGAAATAGAGGATTTTTTTAAAACAATATGAAAAGGGAGCATTTTTAGACAGACATTGTTTGTGCGAATTTCGATCAAGTTAACTCTTTACTGGTATAACAGTCATTGGTTATTGTTTATTACTCCATATTTTGAGAAGCATTGCTATTCCTTTGGAAAATAAGTTGTTGAAACAAATTGTTATTCGAAGGGTATGTGTATACAACATTTTACACATCCAATGATACAATAAGAACATGCAGGGTCGAATTTATTGGGGTGGCATCTTCCCAATTGTAATCATTAGGTGCATACTATTTATTATAAAATCTTGAAGACCTTATTATATGGGAAATTATTAGCATATTGTAAATTGCGGCTTCTGTGATTTTTGAGAGTCTAAAGAATCTAAGCGTGCAACTAAGTTAAGTGATATTTCCCAATGTGATATTAATTGACCCAGACATATTGTTGGAAGATACAATGCCTTGCCGTAAAGTGTGAATTGTTTGTACAGTAACCAGTAACCACATTAATAGTCATTTATAACAGTCAGTCAGCTATAGCCACATGAAAGAATGTGAAGAGTTTTGGTTTTCAATTCCATTACAGTCAGTCAGCTTTTACTGCTGTTATTTTTTTTTCACTTCTTATGTGTTTTGCTACTGGTGATGTAATGCTTAATAATTGTTGCGATATGTAACTCAAGTACTAATGTGTGTTGTTATTATTCTCTCTTCATAAGGTGTGTTGTATATCCGCAATTTATAATTTCGCTGGTTTATATTCACAATTTATTATCGCTGGGTGGACCCGTGCGGAGCACGGGTCGGTGTCCTAGTTATAAATAATTATTTTAACGGTGTAACCATTTTTCTATTTCTTTTCGGTTTTCAATTACGTCAGGTTTTTATTTTTTTAGAAGACTTACATAATTGGTTGAAGTAGAATATGTTAGTAGTTTTCGTATTTTTATATTAACAAAAGAGAAATTAGGGGTGATTTTATAAAATCATTTCTTACTAATGAGATGGGTTAGAGATTAAAAGAATTGAAAAGAAGAGAGTCCTTCAAAAAAAAAAAAAAAAAAAAGAGAGAGTAGTAAAAAATATTACAAGTTGTTTTTATTTTTTTTATTAGGTAAAGAGGGCTAAGGCCCTTGACGTTTTCACACATATTATTAAAAAATATAGTTAATTTTGTAATGAAAAGATAAATTAAGAGTTATTTTACAAAATTATCCATCATTAATGATATGAGAAAAAGAGAATAAAATAATTAACAAAAAAAGAGAGAGCAATAAATAATAAAAGGCACGATAGAAAGAAAAAAAAAACATTAATGACACATTGTGATGAACCCTAATTTTGTGAAATGGTTCACTTTTCATCTAAACAAAGAAATTTGTGATTTTTTGCTTTGGGTTTGAATTTTCGCGTACTTATGACAATTTGGTCTAAAAATTGGTGGTTTTGATTAATTTGACGAAAATTGTGAATTTGGTTAATTTGGACGAATTTGTAAAACAAAAATAGAATTTGGGACAAATTTGGTGAATTTGACTAATTTGACAAAGTTCTGAATTTTGTTATTTTGGACGAATTTGTAAAACAAAAACAGAATTTGGGACAACATTGGTGAATTTGATTAATTTGACAAAATTTTGAATTTGGTTAATTTGCGCAAATTTGTGAAACAAAAACAAAATTTGGGATGAATTTGACTCAAACAAGAATGGATGATAAAAAGATGGATGACATATTTTCTAATCCAAGAAAGTGATAAGTCGTTGAGAGTGAAGATCACCAACAAAAATATATTATTGATATGATCAAAAATTGGTCCAATTCATAACCAAAAGAGCAATGCTCACTTTTTTTTTTATCAAGATTCATCTGAGTCCTTATTCAATTGGTCCAATTCAGAACCAAAAGAGCAATGCTCACTTTTTTTTTTATCAAAATTCATCTGAGTCCTTATTCGATTTTCGCGTAACCTTTATACACAAAGGTTCATGCTGACTTTACGCAGGGAAGCTAAGAGGAAAATTATAAGTTTAGCAAATAATAATAACTTCAAGCATAGGTTGTTGAATTTGTTACAAATCGATTACAAATTGATTGTCAAATGAAGGAGCTTGAATGGAGGTGGCGGCCGGTTCCAATTGCTAAATGGTACTCCCTCCGTCCCGGTTTAATTGACCTACTTTGGTTTTTCACACAGATTAAGAAAAGTGTATAAATAAAGGGGAAAGTGGAATATATTGTATTGGGAATGATAAAAGTAGTATTATTTAGTGTTATATTGTATTGGAAATGATGAAAGTTGTATTGAAAATTGAAATAGGTCAGTCATTTTGGGACACTTTTTTTTAGAAAATGGGTCAGTTATTCCGGGACGGAGGGAGTATCTATAATTTCATCATTGAAAAGCTGCATAATTTCTCTTGATTATTGATCATCTCTCTCTTTCCTTAAGTGTTGCGCCATATATCTCATATTAAATGTCAATTTCTCTTTTTGCACCCCCTTACTTCAACATATTATTTGCATAAAGAAAACACTATTGAGCTTAAATAAAACAAGTTTGGCCCAATTATAAGGGGTCGTTTGATTGTCGGGATAGGGAGACATGATATGATATATTTATCATATCCTGTTTAAATATCATGTTTGATACACTAGATAGATAGGATAAAATAAATCATTTTCGTATCCTATTGCGAATTACCTTTGTAATTTTTATCCTGAGTATAGGTTGAGTTAGAAATTAACATGACAAGATTAGAAATTCATTCATTATTTATTACCATGATATTCTGTCATTTTTAAAATATTATTGTTCCTTACTTATTAATAAGTAATTACATGCCTTTTTTTAAATATTTAATTAATTACAAGAGTAATTTAATTATAATAAAATAATGATATTCTATTTGTTATCATGTGCGCATCAAACACATGATAGGTTAATGTTTGTCATGCGCATCAAAATAAAATAGACATCATGACATGTGCCAACCTGTTTCCCAACGGTTTGATGCAATTGACCATTTTGCCATCCTAGTCCTCTATTGTTGGCTTTGCTTTAATGATTATGGTCACCATTTGATTTACAGCCTCCCTACCTTTCTTAGCAAGCACCGGTCTTCCTAGCCCTTGAATTGCCTGACTTGTATCTTGAACAATTATCTTGTCATCACATTGGTATTATATAAGAGAATTTTAAAGGGTGTTATTTCTACCAGGGAAGGATTGCAAAAAAGTAGCATTACAAAGTCATCACCCTTTACCAAGAGTAACAACTTGGGGATAAAGGGTGTTTGTTTCCTCTAAGAGCTCCCACGAGTCGTGTCCTTACCCCTGCAAAGTCATCACCCTTTACCAAGAGCTTGGGGGGCTACTGTTCTAGACCGAACAAACAGTTCAGGCCCATATGCTTAGGACTAAAACAAAAACCCAAATGCAACGACTCTGCAAACACCCACCTCTATATAAAGGGGACTCTCAGCAGTCCCCAAGGTTAGAATCTACTCTATCTCTCTCTCAGTAAACCTCTCATTCTGACCTCATACTTACTTAAGTGTCGGAATGTCTGCAGGTACACGTCCACCCCCCCCCCCCCCCCCCCCCCCCCCCCCCCCCCCCCCCCCGCCACCGTTCCAGTCAACAACTGAGGCATTCAAGCACCACTTAACCACCGTAAAAAACTGCACTAATTGTCACTTTTTGATCATGTACGATCAGATGATATTAGAAATTTCAATGTATTTTACTTGTTTTATTTACCTAGTCATAGTGTTGTTAGTGGAAAAGGATTTACATTATTATGAAGTTTATATATCAATTTAAACTAGCAACATACACCCAAGTCATTAATTAAATCAGTAATTAATTGAAATTTATATATATATCAATTTAAATTAGACAAACACCATAATCAAACAACGTTGTACCAAAACGATAAATAAAACATCGATCTACATAATAACCATTTATTTAGATAAACATGGAAAAAAGGAGGGATGTGGATGGATAATCACATATAAAAGGAAGAAGAAGCAAGCGAGAAGTAGAGAAAAAGTCGAGGAAGAGCTCTAGGTTTACACTCAAACCCCCTCATTGTGCAATTATTTTTGTCCGTTCATATAAGTTATAATCCACCAAATAAAAAAACAAGAGATTATGCTAACTTATATTCCAAGTGCACACCACCAAAAAAATAAAAAGGAGGTCACCACCAAAAAACAAAATATTCCAAGTGCACATATTAAAAATCTTAAAGTTATAAATCTTGCATCGACAAAAAAACTTTATAATTTTAAGAACTTAAATACAAGAATTTTGAAATAAAATTACTATACATAATTTCTTAATTAACATTTACTCTTACAGAATCTATCATTGAGAATCTTTTTCATGAAGAATCTCCAACCCTACAGGTGAGTTGAGGGCTACGGAGCACATGGTGATGTCGAAGATATGTGCAAGGACTTATCATCTCCATCACTAGAATTATTGGTTTTTTTTAATACATATCAATATCATGAATAAAATGGATGATAATTGAACAATTTTTTGTTCATGGTCACCAGACATATCATATTACAAGACCCTACATATAGGGCGTGCATCAGCTGAATAATTATTTGGTTTTCTTTTTGTTTCCTAAATAAAAAACAGAATAATTATTTGGCATATTTATTCAAGGTCACCTCACATGTCCACATTACTAGAGCTGTGAATATTTCAATTTTTATTTTTAAAAATAGTTGAAAAAAAAGAGAGCTATTTTTTTCCATGCATGATAAAAGGGATAAATGATAAAAATTATTTTGCTAAAAGACTATATTTATTAAAAAAAAAAAATGTATCTTTCATGTGTAATATTGATTGACAAGAAATTAACTATGTTTTTTTAAATTAAGAAATGAACTAATATTCCCTAAAAAAAAGAAATGAACTAATATTATGCTTATATGCAAATCAAACATACCACATAAATTAACACCCATCAAATAACTACACGTTCTTTATGAAGAAAAAAAAAATAGCACCGCCCCTAAATTAAGAGGAAAGGCTCTGACCAAGACATGTACAGTGACATAAAAAAATATAGGGGAAATAGTCACTTTGGTCCCTCAATGTATCGAAATTGCAAAATAGTCCCTGATTATGCACTTTGTTAGTCAAAATAGTCCTTAATATTATTTCGTTAATATTGTCATATTAGTCCTTCAATAAACTTACTTATTATCATATTAGCTCTTATACGTACTTACTTATCGTCATTTTACTCCCTATATCAATTACTTATCGTCATTTTACTCCCTATATCAAAAGAGTTATTGTGAGTATTAAGGGATTATTTAAGCTTTTGGGACTATTTTGACTAACAAAGTAGACAATCAGGGATTATTTTGGAATTTTGATACATTGAAGAACTATTATGACTACTTGCTACACATTCAGGGACCAAAGTGACTATTACCCAAAAACATATATATGTTGATTTGAGCAATGACACGTTGCAATAGAACTAAAGATAAGAATTCATTAGAAACACAAACAAAAAAGACGTCAACGACAATTACAACATTGTGTTGGTCTCTCTCTCTCTAAAGTAGCAAACCCTATCTCTCGTACGTAGGTTCTCTCGCACAAACAAGAATTGAGAGTCACACATACACCATGAATTGTTGAGTGAGAGAATAAGATAGGGGCTTAGGATTTTCTAGATCATATGACCTAGAAATAATTAATAACCAAAAATAACTATGTGTTGACGTATCATTAGATGAATATTTTTTTTGGTTACAATATCATTAGATGAATATGAAAGCAAACACTACATTGATCGCATGCATAAGTTGGTACAAAAATGATTAAGTAGGACTACGTTTAAATGTATGGATAGACAATGATTAATTTTTGTGAATTGTGAGACACTCATTACGCATTAACCCAGATAAGATAATGATAGAGTATAGATGTAAAATTACGAATTATGAAGAACAAAAATGATAGAGATGGAGATGTGATATGTGAATTGAAATTGATTAATTAATTAATAGTACATTGAGCATGAATAAATACATAAAAAATTGCAACAAATAAGTAAAAATCAAAACACTCCTCAAAGGAAAAGATAAGGAAATTTCACCACGTGAAAGAACTAATCCTTTCATTATTTCAAAATACATGAAAGACAAACTTTCCCATTCTGTGACTTACTTTTCACAAGGGCTCCACATAATTGAAATTTTCTTTCATTCTTTGCAAAATAAATTGCAAAAAAATAACAACCAAAGTTTTTTTTTTCTTTTTCAATTATTGCTTCATGAATGAATCAAACCACACCACACATAAATGCAAATATCAGATGATTTTTTTTATAAATCCCATTGCAAATGCCTCCTAGGGATACTGTAAGAAACATTTATAGTGGTGGTTCCATCTGCACTTGGAGGGTAATATGGTGAATCTTCTGCATATTCAGTTGGTAGTGACATCCAATGCAAACTTGGCTTCCAATCTGCTTCTCTAAGGACCCTTAATATTTCCTTCAATACTACCTTGCTTCCTTCAGCTGACAAATGAACTCCATCCCTAACAAAAAACAATAATCAAATATACTTTATCAAATTCATGAAGGGAAAAATGATCATTAATATATTTTTTTGATAACAAGCAAGTAGCAAAATAATTTATTCGTCAGGTTGTAGGATCTAACTCCTTCCGTTAGACTCAACTTCATTGATATATTCATTTATATTAACGTTGATAGAAATATGTAACACATGTATTTATGAAAGAATAATGATAATGCCACGTAGATGTGAGTTGGGGTCTATGATGTGATTTTTTATTTGTATAAACAAAAGTTGACGGCAGCAGCTAACAAGATTTGGAAATGTTAAGGAAATAACTGTAGGATTAAAAAATGTAGAAAAAGTAAAAGTGGAAATACTATGATTGAAAGTACCACTATTATTAAAAGGAATATTTATACTCACGTAAAGCTGACATCTAACCAGTCCTCTCTTTCCTGAATTGCAGACCAGAGATTAATAACTTTCAAATTCATCTCATCACATAGTTCCACCAGTGCCCTAGCATATATTCCACAATGTTCATTTGTTCTTCCAGTCTGTGTTGCACTGGACTCATCCAAGCCATAAAAAATGTTAGAAATTAAATCAGTTATTCTAGTTAGCTACAATTTAAGATATAGTAGAAACGTATGAGTCATATATACAATTTAAAAGAAAAAATTATACTAGAAAGAAATTCCATGAACCTGAGTTTTTTCTTGATTTGTACTTCACTGATGGGAGGAGAGGTGAGAAATATAAGGCGGATATGATCCGAGAGGCTCTGAAAAGCATTGTTATTTGTGTTAAACTTTGCACCAAAAAATTATGAATCATATTTAAAATGAATAATTTTGTAAATAATTATTTAACTTAATAATTCTTTACCTTAATAGTGTATACAAATTAAATCATAATTTTGTTTATAAGAAATAAATAAATAAATAAATCATAACTTATTGTGTGGAAAAACATGATTATTTACCTTTAGGTAGTTAGCAATCTTCCTCATATTTTCTTTATATTCTTCAATGGGAACATGAGGACCAAGACCAGATGGGTGGGGGTGAATTGAATCATTTCCACCAAAGTAGATAATTACCAATGATGGTTGGACATGAGCATCCTAAGTTGATTAAAAAACATAACAACAAGATAAAATGGTCATTGCTTATATCTCAATTCAATCTTAGCATTAATCCAAGTAATTATACATTTGTGATTCACCATAATGAGTAATTAGTAATCACATGCATTGTGCATAGCTAAGTCAAAATCTAAACAATCAAACAAATTAAAAAAAATTGAGTTAAATTATGTGCTCGATTCCTAAAACTAATTAACGTGTTAAGACATTTAGACTATTTCAGTTAGTTGACTCCATTTAGATGTGTAGACATTGCTCAAATAAAATAATAAAATAAACCAGCTAGCATTAATATTTACTCCCTCTGGTCTTAAATATAAGAAAATATTCTCTTTTTAGGTTCATTCAATAATTAATGTATCTGTTTTACAATGTAGACCAGATACATTAACTACTCAATAAACCTAAAAAAAGAATTTTTTCTTATATTTGAGACCGGAGGGAGTATGGTTGAAAAAAAATTAAATATTCAAGAGGATAACAATGGAATATTAAAATAAAAAACAATTATTGGAATATTGAAAAGGAATCCAATGGAATATTCAAAAGGATACCATTAGAATCTATTAGATACCTTAGGGAAAACTTCATCAAGAACCTCCAAAGCACGTCTTGAATTCCATCCAGAATATCCCCTCAATACTATGTCCGCCTATATATATGTCAATATTTTACACGAATTTATTAATTTATTTTCACCATCAATAATTACAACAAAAAAAAATAAACACATGTAAACTAACAAGAAAAGTGCTTATCCGAAAAGTGCTCAAAGACTTATCAAATCTATCAACTTATCAAGAAAAGTACTCAAAGAAAACGTCCTTAAATTTCTCCTTTTCTTACATATATTATACTAGTTAATAATATAATATCCAACAAGAAAATAACTCTTAGTAAATTAATTATAGTAACTCAATATTTTTACTCTTTTAATAGTTGGTCAATTCAGCTTCATTATACTTGGTGATTATTTAGTTAGAGGTTGGAGAATTTTTTGCAGTAGGTAAGAATCAAAATCTGGACCTCATCAATAATATATCTTTGGCATTTCAAACCATACCATTGATTATACCTTGGAGGATAAGTTTCACTATATTTAAGTGTACATTTAAACCTAAAACACTAAAAAAATATACAAGAAGATGCAAAATATATGCAAAAATGTACTTGAAGAACATGAAAGTATATATATAATAGCAACCATAAAATGATATAGAGTAGGAAGAAAATGACCTTTCTAGCATACAAATTAGCTAGAATAGCACCCCAACCACCATTATCAAAACTCATCTGAATTATGGAGGAGCCAAATAGCACGATTTGAGGTCTCATTGGTCCTGCCATGTCTTTATTACTACGTTGTTATCTTATTTGGCTCCCTCTCACTCAAACACTACTCCTGAGATGTTGCACTATGTATCATATTGGAATCACAATTTATAGATGTGGATCTTATTATTTTTTGATTATTTTTTTGCCCCTTGGGCCAGTTTACAGTCCTTGCCACGTTATATGCTTGCCTACGTAGCTGGCAATCATAGCTTATTATATTCTCAAAATTTGCCATTTCAACATTATCCATGATTCAATGGGATGTAATATTACTGGTTCAACAAATTAAATTGAACTTTCGTGTAAATAACAACCACATAATATTTTTATTTTAAAAACGATTCTTATTCAAGACCAAAAAAAAAAAACTTGTTCACATGCAATAATTGTATTCATAGAATTTTTTTGGCTTAATTACTTGTGTCATTTTCATTAGCTTTTATTTTAGAAATGTTATTGTTTTGAAACTAAAAAGTTAATTGATTTTACAAATATTTGTATCTTTATTGCTTTTGAAAAAAAAATGAGAATCTATTTTTTTTTTTAAAAAGTTACTTTAAATGAGAAGTTGTTTTGAATAATTTCTGTTAAAATCATTTTGATATTTTTTGAATTTTTTTTATTATAGTAAGAAACATGAAATGAAAGTTTCAGCTTTTTTTAAAAAAAAAAAAATTATTCTAAATTATTGAATATCTACTATAAATCAGCCCTAAGTGAGTTTAGTTAACTGTAGATTGTTTTATACTCCCTCCGTCCCGCAATACTTGACCTACTTGGCCATTTCACACAGATTAAGAAAAGTGTAAAGATGAAAGAAAGAGAATGATATTTTTACTGAATTGCCCTTATTATTATTTTTAAACCTTCACTTTTTTAAGTAATGATTACTTTCTTTGTTCCACTACAAACTTTTACATGGAGACCACAAAAAGTAACTATAAGGGGTAAGCTTGTCAAATTAAGCTTAAAAATTTGAGAAGGTCAAGTATTGTTGGACAATTTTTTTTCTTTCAAATAGGTCAAGTAATTGTGGGTCGACGGAGGGAGTACCTCATTTCCCATATGTCAAAATTAATTATCACTATTTCAGTTACTTAGGGATTCTGTGGTTGATCTTATCTGAACATATAAGCTTGTAATCATTCATTTGCAAATCATTTTTTGGATGAAGTGACAGATTTCAATGAAAATTGCCAATAAAAGTTTCTATAACTTATGTAACTTGTAAATTTTTTACTTTAACAATGAAAATTGATTGCAAAGCAAACTTATGACATCTAACAGTAAATTATAAAGTAAAACAACTAATTAATTAATAAATTAACGTAGAAAGTGTAACAAAATTTACAAATCAAAATAATACAAGACAAATAAAAGTATAAATTATCATCAGAGACTAGTTTTTTCTTTGTGCTCTTTGTTCTTGCAGGTGCTTCGCAGGTGTGGGGCGGCTTCCTTAAGGTGGAATCTCCTTGTTTGTGTTTTTTCCTATTTTTTTTTGGGATTTTAGTGGTGTTGCTTCTCCGGTTTTCTCTTAGCCCGGCTTGTGGGCTTCAATGTATTTCGGGGGTGCTTTTCTGTTTTTTTTTTTTTTGGCCTCTTAGGATGACCTTGCAGTGTATTTGTACAGTTTCTTCCTTATCTTCTTATATATATATTTTTCCATTCAAAATTTTTTTTCTATATTTCGTACCGATAAAACAAAACACTAATTAAAGTTAACACTAAATAAAAATTCAATAAAGTACGCAATTAATATGATGTAGTTCGTCCCTAATTTTTTTCTCTATTTCTCTCTTTCTTCTCTCATTCTCAAACTCCAGTCGTCGTCCCTTTCTTCTTCTTGTCTATTGAAACGAGGTGATTTAGGGTTAATTTTGACCCAAAATCACTCATCCGAATTGTTTTTCTTTCTATTTTTAATTAAATAAATGATTATCACATATTTTCAGCCTTCTGTCGTTTGTTTTTTGTGATTTCATCGTCTCTACAAGACTCTGTTTGTTTTGATTTTTCGTCCTTGTGCAGTGTATTTTTGATTTCACGTCTTAGTGCGGAGTTTATTCGATTCAGGTTGAAAGATTAGCTTTGAGCAAGTGCAAATCCGACCAATGACTTTGGTGTCGTCAACGTTGCAGATCCGGAGACACGAGCATTCCAGAGACTTGAATATAGTCATATTTGTAGGCATATGTACTTTGCCGTTTTATGTTGTTAACATGGATGATGTGAGTTTGTTCGCATATTCATCATTTTTGTTTTTACCAACTTTGGTTTTGTATTATATCAATGTACTCTATCAATTTGAATAAATGACTATCTTTTATTTTTGTCAAAAAAAAAATACACGATTATATAGAGCCAAAGCTTCTCCCACCTGTACTGAATATAGAGGAGAAACATAAATTGTTCTAGCTAACACAAAGGTAGCTTCATTGTCTCGAATGCAAATTCCTATCTTTGTTCTATTTAAATGATCTTAGAAGGATGCATCAATGTTAAATTTTACCCAACCATAAGAAGGTGGCTGCCAACGGAAATTAATTGTATTTGAACTTGTTGTGTGGGCATTAGCAATTTGAGGCACGACTTGTGGTTGTTCGGGCAACACAGGTGCCAGTTGGTCTTGTACCATTGTTGTTCACGAATTGTTGAGTTGTTCAACAGTTGCGTATTCTTGACGAAAGATCATTAGCTGATTTCAAATCCTCCAACAAGTGGACAACTCGATCAATTGCTTGAGCAACAATTTCCTATACATCTTGCCAAAGTTTCAGATTTTGATGCTTCCATAGACGCTAAAGAAGAGCAGCAAAGCGTTGAGAATTGTCGTGCGGAATATCTTACAAAAGCTAAAAAATGGCTTATGTTGTTGACGCGCATGATGCACCGCGTTCCAAAGGCCGCTTCGATGCCAGACCTACGCAGCAAAAGAATAAGCAAAATATACATGGGTGAGGTCTTCGGACGTGTCGTCACAAGTAACACTAGACAGTTGACATTGCACTCCTTTATCTTGAAGTCTAACTCGAGTAGGCAAGCGCCTCTATACATACGCCAAATTAAATTATTGATCTTTGGTGGAACTTTCAGTCGCCAAATACCAGACCAATACCCAGACCTCCGAAGATGGGAGGTGTCAATCAATTTCTCAACACAAACGATAAGCACTTTTGACCAAGTACATCTCATTTTTCTCTGCTTTCCAAATCAGCTTGTCTTCCACCACTTGCTCAACCAATGGAGTTTTCAAAATTAATGCAGCAATATCATGACTAAAAACTTACTGAATGACTTCCTTGTTCCAAGCTTTTGGTGAATGGTTAATTAAACTGCTCACTAAAAAACCATTCACATAATGGGCTCCCAAAATCGTATCATCAATTTGTTCACCATTCACTAACCACAGTTCATTGAGAATGGAAATAGAATTGCCTATTCTGATTTACCAAGACGTCACTCATCTAATAATGAACCGTGTCTTCAAAATCATGCGCCACACATAGCTTGGGTTGTGATCCAAATTAGCAGTCGTGTAGTTCCGATTTGGAAAGTACAAAGCATTGAAAATGCAGGAAACGAGAGAATTAGGCTCAGTTTGAAGTTTCCACCATTTTTTACCAAACATCGCCAAATTAAAAGCAAATAAGTCTTTGAATCCCATACCTCCATGGTTTTTATGCATAAATAACTTCTCCTAAGATAACAAATGGAATCATCGATTATTGGCTCCACCATGTCCCGATCAAAATGAATTCATCATTTTCACTATTGTAGAAATAAAAGAAGTAGGTAAAAGAAAAATACTCTTAACATATGTCGGTATAACCTGCATTACTGACTTGATAATTACCTTTTCTCCCAACCTTGGAAAGACATTTGCTGCTTTACGAGTTAATCTTCTACCAAATAACGTTCCCGTAGATAATTACCTCTCTCCCAACCTTGGAAAGACATTTGCTGCTCTACGAGTTAATCTTCTACCAAATCAGATCAATATTTAACGTTCCCGTAATTTTTTATTTTAATTTTTTTATCAAATAGGACTTGCCTGAATTTCATCCAACACTACCTAAATACTTTACCGCTTTGAATCGATTTTTCAACTGAACACTGCCTCTCCTCCGTGACATGATAAGTTGTATCCAGACAAGCGCATGCTCCAGGTACATTATGTGTTGTTTATTATTTATTATTTTGAGAGAGTGTTGTTTATTATTTTAAAATTAAAATCGAATCTCTTCTACCAAACGTATCGTCAACATTACATAGGTATGCATATTCTATAAATAAATAAAAACCATGGTATATTAAAAAATATCGTTAGTTGATTGGTCTTTGCTGTTGTTTAAATTATATTTAACTCATTTCAAATAAGGGAAATGTTAACCGGTGCCCCCGGAGCACTGGTTAAGGGAACTAAAAAAGGAAAAATATACTCCCTCCGTTTCAAAATGAGTGTCGTTTTAGGTGTTTACACACATATTAAGAAATGCAATGATTAAAAGAAAGAGAATGGTTATTTTACCAAATTATCCTTATTAACTATTGGTTAGTTTTAAAAGTAATACTTTGAAAGTAGTGTGCAAAGTATTAATTGGAGGGTACAATTGAAAAGAAAATGTTATTATTGCATTGGAAACTGAAAACGACATTCATTTTGAAACAAATTTTTTTGGCTAAAGCGACACTCATTTTGAAACGGAGGGAGTAGTAATTATTGCATTGAAAATTGTATAATTAATCCATAAATAAGTCAACAAAGTTTTCTTTTATGGTAATAATTTTATCTTTTTGTATGCTTAACCAGTGCCCCGGGGCACCGGTTAGCATGACCCTTCAAATAATTACTCAAAAAAAGAAAAAAAAACTCATTTCAAATATGATTCTTAATTTACATGCAACCAATGTTTGTAAAAAAAAAAAAAAAATCAATGCCGTGGGTTTAGCGCAATTACTTTCTCACAACATAGTAAATTAATGTTCAAAGATTCATTGTGAGAGTGACCGTCATATTGAGTATATTTTTGCTTTTAACTTTAAGATGATTTTTATTTAGATGCAATTAAACTAGACTTTTAATCCGTGCGTCGCACGAGTTTTCTCGACTATAACAGAGACCAATAAATAATCTTTAACCTGTAAGATCATTGATATGGTAGAAAATATTTTCTTCAAAAAATAAACGGCAAGCGGATAGGAATGAAATTGGTGTGCAATGCATTTTTTTAGATGGAATTTGTTAGGTTAAATAATTGCAAACCTAATAAAGCAAATGAGCGGGAAAAAATTAGGTTAAGTTGCTGCAGACGTAACAAAATTAATAAATAAGGATGTAAAAAAAAAAAGGCATGAAATTAAAAAAAAATAAAAAAAAAAGTGTAAAATTCTTGACAAAAAAAAGTATAAAATAGAAGGACCATACGTGATCATTGATATGGTAGAAAATATTTTCTTCAAAAAAAAAAGGCAAGCGGATAGGAATAAAATTTGTGTACAATGCATTTTTTTAGATGGAATTTGTTAGGTTAAATAATTGCAAACGCAAATGAACGGGAAAAAAATTAGGTTATGTTGTTGTAGACGTAACAAAATTAATAAATAAGGATATTGTTGCTCATCTGTTAGTCAAAACAACATTGTGGTATATTATTGTTGTTTTTTAAGAAGCTAAATTAGTTGTTCCAAATTAGTACCGTAGAGACTCAAACTTAAGACTTTTAAGAGAAGTAAACTCTTAAGTTCTAAGTCAATACTATCAGACTAATTCAAGTGGTATGTTATTGTTAAATTCATGTGAATGTCATTTTGTATTATGACTGCAATTATACCCAATAAAAAATCTCCACCAAAACAATAATGATTGCAATTATGAATTCTTTTAAAAGATGGGTAAAATGAACTAGTTATGCTCTTTGTGGGTGCGAACCATTTGTTTGACATAAATTATTTTGAGGAAATCAAAGTTCAGCTAAAATAACATTGAAACATATAAATGAATGATTTTGATGGATGTCAGAATGAGTAACTCTCTGTTTACCTTTTGTTAATGAGTAATATATTTGTCAACTAAATTTAAAAGAGTAATAATTTCGTTACAATATTTAATTCTTTCTCTTTTAATTTTCTTTATCATTTACGCATGTGTGTTCAAATAATTTAAGAAATGACATTTGTACAATCATTTTAAGATAACTTTCTTCTTTATACTCACATTGTGAGTTTGCTTTCTCTTTCTATTGCATATGTTTTCCTGTTAGTATCTACTTTTCTTTATAAATATTTGGTTATCACATAAGTTGTCATATAAATTAATGATTGATTAAATAGCATACCTCAAATAATTTTGATTTATAGGTGTGTCTAAGTAAGATTTGCTCCTTTTATACGATGTCAGCATGTTGTCAATTTTTGGGTTAAAAATCATTTCCCGTTGTTCTTTGGGTGCAATTACAGCATGTGTAGTAAAGATATAAAGATATGTAAACACGCTTATCACACAATTGGCAAAGGTCTAGAAGGTGAATAATTTGATTAACTATTTGTCCATTTTATATGATGATTCACACACATGTATGTCAACATTGTACAAGATTCTAAAACAGGCAAGAATATGCTGTGGGGAAGAGTTTCACAATTATTGGTCTTTAATTTAATATTGGTTATTTTATTCACAACAATTTATTATTGGTTTAATTGAGAGTTTGTATAACTCATAGAATCCGATGAGCACAGCAGCTCCTTGATGCTTGATTGATAGTAGTTGATTAAAATAATAAATAATTTAACCATATGATTTTTGATTCCGGCTTATCTGAAAATGATATGTTTAAATTTAAATTTAATTTCCATCCATCGTTGAATAACTTATTTTTGATACAGTCATCATACACAATTATATTTCAAATATTTTTTTTCTTCAAGTAGCCTAGTGGCTAGAATTCGATGAATAAATGGAGTGTTCGGGGTTCGAATCCCGATCCTACATATAACAATACATGTCTCTACCAACTGAGTTATGTTCACGGAGGACAAATGTTAATCCGAACTTAAGTAAATTGAAATGTAAATATTAATCAAGTCAAAATAGATGTCATTCTCGATCTTAAGATTTGGATCAACAATCACACAAGTGTGTGAATGAGAAGGAATAATCCAAATTCATTATCCAAACGTGCCTCGCGTGATTGTGCAATGAATATTCTATATGGTGTAGATAATCCGAGTATTGATCACAAACAAAAAAAGAATAATCTGAGGATTCCCACACAAAACCTTGGACTTAGGTTAAAGAAGTTATTAGTCCACAAATTATTGACAACACTTGCATCCACTTTTTAACCTTTTGCAATAATTTTTTTTCCTCAACAATCATATGGAAGAATATATAATTTCTACGAGTAAGATGGGTGGCTTAGCTTTATCGACATGACTATTTTGAGCACATGGATAAAGGGTCAGGTGAGGAGAAATACAATCTTCTATGTAATGATTTGTTTGGATAATAATATAACCGCAAGAGTTTCGTTCAGTGGTAAAAAGATAGATCTTGATTTTGAAGTTTTGTATTTTAGTTCTAATATTGTCTTTAAAAAGAGATAAATATAAATATTTTTATAATATTTATTGATTTTGATAGTCTTTTCTATCTTGAACTAGAGTACATCTCCTTAATATAAATTATTTTCATAAAATAAGAGCACAATATTTATCCACCAACATCACATTTACCTCATGGAATGTAAGTATTAGTTTTAGGGGAATTCTTTACTAAATGAAAAAGTTAGGTGCATATATTTATAAGATAAAATTAACTCAAAATTTAAATTTATAAAAAGTAATATGCTGCAGCAAATGATTGAGCGTTAGGTATTATTACCAACAAAACTCTAAGGCTTTGTTTGCGAGTTTGGAGGGGAAGGCTTTGAAAAAAGGAATGAGCAAGTGGAAGAAATAAAGGAAAATGGGAGGGGAGGGCTTTGGGGGTTAACTTTTCTTCATAATACTAAACCCTCCTCATTTGGGGGAACTAAAAAATTGTATTGAAGGAGGGTTTTGGGGGATTTGGGAAGGTTTATATGAATTCTTCAAATTTAATCTATGTTGTTATATTAATTTTAAAATTAAAAATATAGTAATCATATGCATTGATTTATCATCCTCTAAAAAACCACTCTTTTAATTTTTTTGAAAGATTTCTCTATTTTCCCTCATATTTTCCACCCCTCAAAGCCTTCCCTTCCCCTCCCCTCCAAGCTCGCAAACAAAGCCTAAGTTTAAAGCAGTTGTCCCCGTAATAATATAGATATTGTTTTGTCAAAATGATGTGTACTTCTGAAGAAAAAAATAAAATATTTTAGAACATAAATCATAAAAAGACCGGATAAACATAATATAATCAAGTAAAAAAAATCAGTAGTTTGTAAAAAAAAAAAACTATCTAGTTACACCTTAATTTATTTAAAATTTAATTTAATACCAAAAGTTTTTTTTCCTTCAAAAAAAAGTTTTTTTTTTTGGTACATACCAAAAGTTCTTTATTACACAAAAATCTTTATTTTCTTCGCTCATCTAATTCTTGAGGAGTTCATGAACGGATTTCACGTGCGCTTAAATGAATTAAGTTGGCGTTGGCTCTCTCATAAAAAATATGTTGTCACTCTCATTTCATAAGAGTCACTTTTCAAAGGCTGTGTTTGGTAACACAAAAAAGCTAGCTTATAGCTTCTTGGATTAGCTTATAAGCTTGTTGGATGAAAACGTGATGTGTTTGGTAACAAGCTTTTCTCATGAGCTTATAGCGTTTTTTGAGATGCTATTTCAAGTAGCTTTTTAGCTTATAGCTGGTAGCTTTTTATATTTTCTTCCAATTTTAACCTTTTATTAATATAGTTTAATTTAATTTTAATTAAAAAAACTACTCACATTCTTATTCAATTGCCCAGTTTTAAAAAAAACTACCCATAATCTTTTTCAAATTTTCTTGTTCACTTTCTTTTTTACATACTCTTAATTCAATAATAAATAATTTTATATAAAATTTACAATAAAAGTTTAGAGTAAAATTCATTAAAAGAAGGTTTTGTTAAATAAAAAATGTCAATTGAATTCATAAATACATTTATCATTTGGGAGATGAAAATATTTTGAAATAAATTTAAACATTTAAAAAGAAATACATTAATTAATAAAAATTGTATATATGATTTATAAAAAAAAGATTGTCCTTTTACGTCATTTTATATTTATCAGCCACTTGAACAGCTAATTTTACCAAACATTTTTATTTTAATAAGCTAACTTTTCAGCTATAAGCTATCAGCTATCAGCCATCAGCTACCAGCTAGCTTATCAGCTATCAGCTAGCTTATAGCTTCTTTTTACCAAACACACCCAAAGTCTCAAAAATCAATAGAAAAAAAAAATTCAACTTATCTCCTTATGTTGTTCTCGTATATCCTTTCCTAGAAAAACATTGTTCTCATAAATCCTCACTTTTCAATGTTGACCATTGCTTTTTTGACATAGAATACTTCCTATTGACACATGGAAATGACCAAATTACCCCCACGGTAGTTAACGGCCGTTGATTAAAGCGTCGGTAGTTAACTGCCGTTGGACACTCAGCGGTAGTTAACTACCGCTAGAAACTTGCTTTTTTCTCTCACGAGCCGATTCCAAACGAGTCCACTCAATGGAAGTTCCTTCAACATCCATTTCCAAGACCGACCACACAAGCTTCACAAATCCAAATCCGTTGACCTTCTCCACCAACAATCTATCCCTCCCATCTCTGTTCTCTCTAGCCTCTTCTACTTCTGCTGTTTTTTGCAGCAATATGATTCTTTCATTGCTAAAAAAAATATGATTTTTTCATTCTTTTTTACAGTATTTTTCTTTTCATATTTAATTAACAAGTTGAAATAACATAATTAATTACTGATTGTGTGATGCAATTTGACAGTAAAAAAACAAAGTGTGACGCAATTTGATTCTGCCAAATCTGGATATATGTGGTGAGAAGAAGAAGAAGATGAAGTGGTTGAAGAAGATGATCCTTTACCTTTTCAATTAATTTGATCACTTATGATTATGCAATTTGGCCATAAAGCTCTCCACATATTAATTGAAACAGAAGAAGATGATGAATGGAGGGAATAGAGGGAACATAAAAGAATATGGCGAGAGAAAAAAGCAATTTTCATATCCAACACTGAGTGCCAGCGGCTGGTGAGAGAAAAAAGCAAGTTTCTAGCGGTAGTTAACTACCGCTGAGTGTCAGTGGCAGTTAACTACCGCCGGTTTGCAGAGCAGTTGTTAACAACCGCTGGGGGTAATTTGGTCATTTCCATGTGTCAATAGGAAACTTTCATTGTCAAAAAAGCAATTTTCTACTAACTTTTGGTGCGATCTGTAACACCCTATTTCTAATAAGCGGTAAAACGCGCGAATACATCAGACATATTCTAAAAATAGATGCTACGTCTCCGAATAAACCACAATACAATACATGCATAAAGATCATGTTACACAACATAGCAGCGGACATACTTAAAAATCATAAAACATCTCCAGATCTCAACAAAATACAATTGTATTCTCCAAATCCCAAATAACAGAATATATCAACAACTCCAAGATACATAGTCAAAATGAAATAACATGCAAGGACTATCCTAGATCAGAGCCCTAATCTAGACACTTGCATGAAAAAGAGGAACTCCACTCCTCGACATCAACAAGCAACAACTAAGCATCCTGCACGCCGTCTACCCATCCATACAGAGAGGTAGGCGGTCCACCACAGACCACTGAGGGTTAGCATTACATCATCATAATCCATAAAAGATTTAAACAAGAACATTGGAAATGAAAGATATATTCAAGAATACAAAATAACAAATCATACATGTATTCACAGTATTCATGATTCTCATACCATTCAAACCATTCCATATCATCATTCCAAGTTCATATCAACAAGTGTATCATACACGTATCACATATACATAACCCTCCCTCCTAGAACACTAGCATCACATGATCATTATTATCCCCCATCACTTACATTTCAAGCTATCACATTATTATCATAGCATAGCATGCATATTCAACCTCCAATCAAGTCATCAACAAAAGCTCATCATTTATCAACATCAATCAATGAAAACATTACTCACTTCATTACTCATCTAGCATGCTTATCTAAACAAGTACAATTCTTCATATCGAAGTTATAAGCAAGCCATCATCATTATCAAAGAACATCACCACATCATATATGTATATATACATATACAAATCTCACCTCATCATTATTATTAAAATAACCATCATCAATTGATTCACCAAGTGTATAAGCACAAACAATTAAGACATGCAATTAGAGCATAATACAATTAGTCATAACCATCCACAAAATTCACCAATGTACATATACACCAATCCACATAATCACAACATTCACCAAATTTCACCAATACACAAATTCACCAAGTCATATATTCAATTATGACACAACTCATCAATTATTCAAATGCATGCAATGTTCTAGACTCTTCTCTAGAGGCATGTGGTACCAAAACACCTCAAGGTCGTCACCTTCGATGCAACAAAAACATCGTACTCACCTCAATTGGATATAAAATCCGCCACCATCAGTCTTGGATATAAAATCCACCACCATCAGTCATGAATGCATAAACATATGACTCAACTACAAATGCATATGTTCACACAAACAATAATCACCTCACCATCACCAATACATGTATATATGCAATCATCAATAATTCACCACCAACTTAACATATATACAATCACCAACAACATCAAAAATCACACAACATGAAGTTGTCACATAATTACACCACCAATCATCTTCACATAACATATAACAATTCTCCATAAAGGATTCACAATCAATTGGTTCTCAAAATAGTCAAGTTCGTCTCTCAAAGTCAAAATATTCAAGTATTTGAGCATTTAAGTCAAAACCAAGTAAACAAGCTCAATTGTCTATGCCATGTACTCTCACAAGTCACATATATATGCAGTAGAGATTACATAAGCAGTTCATCGGAAAATACGACGAATTCAAGAAAAACACGAAGTTCATCTCACTTTATCACTTTTCACAAAATTTTCCATTTTCAAAACAAAACAAGTTCAAACTTGATGAAACCACTCACAACCATTTTTAGAAATCATATAAACATTATATAACTCTAATCCCACTTCAAATTCCGGAAGAAAACGAGTTTTCAGAAAAATCAACGTTTGGACCGTTTTGACAAAAGTTAGATGATTTTCACAAATTCAAGTCCAAACCAATTCAAATCATGTTCCAGTAGGATTAAAGGTATAAACAGATGTTAATTAAGTCCAAAGAAACATTTTAGAAGTATTGGATTCGTCCCCCAAAGCTCAAAACAAACAAAACAAAAAAACTGTTTCTGGGCAATTTGGCTATTAGCTCAATCTGGGCTATTAGCGAAACAGAAGAAAAACTGCTTATGGGAAATTTCGCTATTAGCTCAATTTGGGCTATTAGCGAAACTGAAGAAAAACTGCTTCTGGTAAATTTCGCTATTAGCTCAATTTGGGCTATTAGCGCAGTTCTTGAGAAATTCTGCAGTAGTTACGGGTTCCTCATCATTTTCACCCAAAATCTCATTTTTCAAATCCCCAACTCCCAAACCAAGTTCCAGAAAGTATTTATGGGTCAAAATAGGTTCAATACACTTAAACAAACATGATTCAAACATTAAAAACAACAACATAGCTCATTTCACCAAAATCATAAAATTTTCTCAAAACTCCAACATAGCCACAAATCTCCTCATGAATCCATAAACAACGATTCCAGTCACACCAATTCAATTCCAACAGTTCAACAATCATCAACAGCAACTAATGAACACAAATTCATGCACAATTCAACATCATAACTTCATTTTTCATCAATTTTGCTCAAGAACACAAAGTACAAACAACTATGCATTTAAACATGTTAATTCACATACTAACATGCAATTATCATATAAATCATGTTCTTAAACATAACAGCAACAAGTATGCACGAATTTTACAACAATTAGGTTCAATTCATCAATTTCACAAAAATGGGTAAAGAGAAAAAGATGTGAATTATGGTTGAAATCTAACCCTCTTACCTCTAATCACCAAGATTCTCTAACCCAACTTCAATTTAGCTCCTAGATGATGAATCCTCTCTTTGCCTTCTAACCCTTGTTGTTGTTCTTCTCTCTAGCCTCTATCTCTTCTCTTCTCCAATGAAATGAAATGTGAAATGTTGTAAAACCTAATTTCACCAACAACTAGAGTTTATATACATGCTCTACTCAATTGGGCTTATCTCTCAAACCTTAATGGGCCTAACCCATTTCTATTCTAACACCCAAAATGTCACTACTCACTTAATGGTAAATTATAACACTAACGGTCACTTAACGGTAATTAAAATAATTACTACACCTTCTCTAGTAACTTGGTAAAATAATACTCTTACTAAGCACTAAAAATAATCCTCATCCAAAATTACAAAATTACCCCTGCTCTCAAAATGACCAAAATGCCCCTAAGTCCAAAATGACTAAAATACCCTTCTACACCGAATTCTACAATTCCCAACCAAAAATACACACTGAGACAAATAATCACATAAGAGCACATATAACACACATAAATAAATAATAAAATAAATCTAAAGAAAATCGGGCTGTTACAACTCTCCCCCACTAAAAAAGAATTTTCGCCCTCGAAAATTACCTGAAGGAAACAACTCTGGATACGCAACCCTCATCCTACTCTTCGACTCCCAAGTGGCACTCTCACCCGTCGGTCCAACCCAAATCACTTTAACCAAAACGACCTCCTTGCCACGCAAACGTTTCACTTCACGATCCTCAATCCTAACTGGTCAAGTCTCAACGGTCAAATTATCCCTTACTTCCAAATCATCCACTTGAATCACATGAGACGCATCATACACATACTTCCTCAACTGAGACACATGAAACACATCATGAAGATTCGACAAAGATGGCGGTAACGCAGTCCGATACGCTACAACCCCAACCTTCTCAACAATCTCAAAAGGTCCAACAAAACGAGGAGTCAACTTCCGACACTTCAAAGCACGTCCAACACCAGTTACATGATTCACTCTCAAAAACACATGATCACCAACCTGAAACTCAAGGTCTTTCCTCCTCTTATCATGATAACTCTTCTTCCTACTCTGAGACGCTCTCATCTTCTCTTGAATCATCTTAACCTTTTCGGTTGTCTCTTGCACGACTTTCGGTCCTAATAAAGCACTTTCACCTGACTCATACCAACACAAAGGAGTTCTACACCTCCGACCATACAAAGCTTCAAACGGTGCCATCCCGATACTAGAATGAAAACTGTTGTTGTAAGTAAACTCAATCAACGGTAAACATTCGATCCAACTGACACCTTGCTCCAACACACAAGCTCTCAACAAATCTTCCAAACTCTGAATAGTCCTCTCCGTCTGACCATCAGTCTGGGGATGATAAGCAGAAATCAACCTCAACTTAGTTCCCAAGCATCTTGCAAACTCTCCCAAAACTTAGAAGTAAACCTCGGATCCCGATCCGACACAATACTAGAAGGAACACTATGCAATCTAACAATCTGCTCAATGTAGATTTCAGCCAACTTCGCCACAGACATACCGGTCTTAATAGAAACAAAATGTGCCGACTTCGTTAACTGATCAACGATCACCCAAATAGAATTAAAACCCTTAACAGTCTTCGGCAACGCTCCAACAAAATCCATTAATATACTATCCCACTTCCACTCCGGCACAAACAATGGTTGCATCAAACCTGACGGCTTCTGATGTTCAATCTTAGACTTCTGACAAACCAAACAAGCATACACAAACTCTGCGATCTCTTTCTTCATTCCAGGCCACCAAAACAACCTCTTCAAATCCTGATACATCTTAGTCGCTCCTGGATGAATACTCAAACTACTTCTGTGACCTTCTTCCAAAATCTGCCTCTTAAGCTCAATAACACTTGGTACACAAACACGATCACGAAACATCAAAACACCGTTCTCATCCAATCTGAAATCTCCACCCTTACCTTGGTTAACCAACACCACTCGATCAACAAGTTCCAAATCTTCCTTCTGACCATTCTTAATCTCTTCCAAAATATTACTCGTCAGCTTCAACATTCCTAACCTCACACCATCCGTCGTCAACTCACTAACCAAACTCAAATCTCGAAACTGCTCAATCAACTTTAACTCCTTGACCATCAAAGCAGACATATGCAACGACTTCCTACTCAAAGCATCAGCAACAACATTCGCCTTCCCAGGGTGATAACTCAACTGGAAATCAAAATCCTTAAGATACTTCAACCATCTCCTCTGCCTCATATTCAACTCCTTCTGGTCAAACAAATACTTCAAACTCTTATGATCACTGAACACTTCAAACTTAGAACCATACAGATAATGTCTCCAAATCTTCAAGACATACACAACAACCGCTAATTCCAAATCGTGAGTTGGATAATTCTTCTCATGCACTTTCAACTGCCTCGAAGCATAAGCCACAACCTGACGATTCTGCATAAGCACACCACCAAGACTCATCTTTGAAGCATCACAATACACAACAAACGATTCCTTCGGATTCGGCAAAATCAACACTGGAGCCGACGTCAACCTCTTCTTCAACTCTTGGAAACTCTTCTCACACTTAGCATCCCAAACATAAGCTTGTCCTTTCCGAGTCAACTGCGTCAATGGCAACGCCAACTTAGAGAATCCCTCAATGAACCTCCGATAATAACCTGCCAATCCAAGAAAGCTTCTAACTTCAAAAACAGACTTAGGTGATTCCCACTGCAACACTGCATCAACCTTCGACGGATCCACACCAATACCACCTTTAGAAAACACATGACCAAGGAAACTCAATTCCCGCAACCAGAACTCACACTTCGACAACTTAGCAAACAACTTCTTCTCCTTCAAAACTCCTAACACAATCCTCAAATGCTCGGCATGCTCTTCTTCAGACTTCGAATACACCAAAATATCATCTATAAACACCACCACAAAACGATCCAGAAAAGGATGAAATATTCTATTCATGTACTCCATGAAAACACCTGGCGCATTAGATACTCCAAATGGCATCACAGAATACTCATAGTGTCCATACCTTGTTTTGAACGCAGTTTTGGATATATCTTCCGCCTTCATTCTAATCTGATGATATCCTGACCTCAAGTCAATCTTACTGAACACTTCTGCACCAACCAACTGATCCATCAAATCATCAATTCTCGGAAGCGGATACCGATTCTTGATTGTCACCTTGTTCAACTGCCGATAATCCACACACAACCTCATGCTTCCATCCTTCTTCTTAACCAACAACATAGGAGCTCCCCACGGCGAAACACTTGGCCTGATAAACTGTTTCCCAAGCAACTCTTCCAACTGCTTCTTCAACTCATCCAACTCTGATGCAGACATCCGATACGGCGCAATCGAAATAGGACTCGTTCCAGGTACCAAATCAATTGCAAACTCAACTTCCATCTCCGGCGGTAACTCGGTAATGTCGTCCGGAAAAACTTCTGGAAACTCTTGCACTACCGGCAAATCACCAACTCCTTTCTCACTACTCTCCTTCAAGGAAGTAAACATCTTGAACACACTAGCTTCACCATCCAAGAACTTCTTCACTTGCTCCGCGGTCAAGAACCTTCTACCTTCCTCAATTACAGGCTTAGAAAACATTACACTCTTGGTCAAACAATTAATGTTAACACCAAAAGTCAACATCCAATCCATACCAAAAATAACGTCCATATGCTTCAACGGAAGACACATAAGATCCAACTCAAAATCAACAGGAACCTTAACACAAACCACAACCAACTGAGCCTCCGCAACCAAAGATACCTTCCCTTGCCAGACCCAACAAACCTGAAACAACTTGCTACTCCCCCACTACGCTCAAACCCACCTAAAAGAACGAAACAACACAACAAGTACCGACAGTACTTCCGTACATGTCGCATACAAACAGGAAAATCAACGGGTTTTAGTCTGGACAAGACCGACCACGGCTCTGATACCAACTTGTAACACCCTATTTCTAATAAGCGGTAAAACGCGAGAATACATCAGACATATTCTAGAAATAGATGCTACGTCTTCGAATAAACCACAATACAATACATGCAAAAAGATCATGTTACACAACATAGCAGCGGACATACTTAAAAATCATAAAACATCTCCAGATCTCAACAAAATACAATTGTATTCTCCAAATCCCAAATAACAGAATATATCAACAACTCCAAGATACATAGTCAAAATGAAACAACATGCAAGGACTATCCTAGATCAGAGCCCTAATCTAGACACTTGCATGAAATAGAGGAACTCCACTCCTCGGCATCAACAAGCAACAACTAAGCATCCTGCACGCCGTCTACCCATCCATACAGAGAGGTAGGCGGTCCACCACAGACCACTGAGGGTTAGCATTACATCATCATAATCCATAAAAGATTTAAACAAGAACATTGGAAATGAAAGATATATTCAAGAATACAAAATAACAAATCATACATGTATTCACAGTATTCATGATTCTCATACCATTCAAACCATTCCATATCATCATTCCAAGTTCATATCAACAAGTGTATCATACACGTATCACATATACATAACCCTCCCTCCTAGAACACTAGCATCACATGATCATTATTATCCCCCATCACTTACATTTCAAGCTATCACATTATTATCATAGCATAGCATGCATATTCAACCTCCAATCAAGTCATCAACAAAAGCTCATCATTTATCAACATCAATCAATGAAAACATTACTCACTTCATTACTCATCTAGCATGCTTATCTAAACAAATACAATTCTTCATATCGAAGTTATAAGCAGGCCATCATCATTATCAAAGAACATCACCACATCATATATGTATATATACATATACAAATCTCACCTCATCATTATTATTAAAATAACCATCATCAATTGATTCACCAAGTGTATAAGCACAAACAATTAAGACATGCAATTAGAGCATAATACAATTAGTCATAACCATCCACAAAATTCACCAATGTACATATACACCAATCCACATAATCACAACATTCACCAAATTTCACCAATACACAAATTCACCAAGTCATATATTCAATTATGACACAACTCATCAATTATTCAAATGCATGCAATGTTCTAGACTCTTCTCTAGATGCATGTGGTACCAAAACACCTCAAGGTCGTCACCTTCGATGCAACAAAAACATCGTACTCACCTCAATTGGATATAAAATCCGCCACCATCAGTCTTGGATATAAAATCCACCACCATCAGTCATGAATGCATGAACATATGATTCAACTACAAATGCATATGTTCACACAAACAATAATCACCTCACCATCACCAATACATGTATATATGCAATCATCAATAATTCACCACCAACTTAACATATATACAATCACCAACAACATCAAAAATCACACAACATGAAGTTGTCACATAATTACACCACCAATCATCTTCACATAACATATAACAATTCTCCATAAAGGATTCACAATCAATTGGTTCTCAAAAGTCATCTTTAGTCAAGTTCGTCTCTCAAAGTCAAAATATTCAAGTATTTGAGCATTTAAGTCAAAACCAAGTAAACAAGCTCAATTGCCTATGCCATGTACTCTCACAAGTCACATATATATGCAGTAGAGATTACATAAGCAGTTCATCGGCAAATACGACAAATTCAAGAAAGACACGAAGTTCGTCTCACTTTATCACTTTTCACAAAATTTTCCATTTTCAAAACAAAACAAGTTCAAACTTGATGAAACCACTCACAACCATTTTTAGAAATCATATAAACATTATATAACTCTAATCCCACTTCAAATTCCGAAGGAAAACGAGTTTTCGGAAAAATCAACGTTTGGACCGTTTTTACAAAAGTTAGATGATTTTCACAAATTCAAGTCCAAACCAATTCAAATCATGTTCCAGTAGGATTAAAGGTATAAACAGATGTTAATTAAGTCCAAAGAAACATTTTAGAAGTATTGGATTCGTCCCCCAAAGCTCAAAACAAACAAAACAAAAAAACTGTTTCTGGGCAATTTGGCTATTAGCTCAATCTGGGCTATTAGCGAAACAGAAGAAAAACTACTTCTGGGAAATTTCGATATTAGCTCAATTTTGGCTATTAGCAAAACTGAAGAAAAACTGCTTCTGGGAAATTTCGCTATTAGCTCAATTTGGGCTATTAGCGCAGTTCTTGAGAAATTCTGCAGTAGTTACGGGTTCCTCATCATTTTCACCCAAAATCCCATTTTTCAAATCCCCAACTCCCAAACCAAGTTCCAGAAAGTGTTTATGGGTCAAAATAGGTTCAATACACTTAAACAAACATGATTCAAACATTAAAAACAACAACATAGCTCATTTCACCAAAATCATAAAATTTTCTCAAAACTCCAACATAGCCACAAATCTCCTCATGAATCCATAAACAACGATTCCAGTCACACCAATTCAATTCAAACAGTTCAACAATCATCAACATCAACTAATGAACACAAATTCATGCACAATTCAACATCATAACTTCATTTTTCATCAATTTTGCTCAAGAACACAAAGTACCAACAACTATGCATTTAAACATGTTAATTCACATACTAACATGCAATTATCATATAAATCATGTTCTTAAACATAACAACAACAAGTATGCACGAATTTTACAACAATTAGGTTCAATTCATCAATTTCACAAAAATGGGTAAAGAGAAAAAATGTGAATTATGGTTGAAATCTAACCCTCTTACCTCTAATCACCAAGATTCTCTAACCCAAGCTTCAATTTAGCTCCTAGATGATGAATCCTTTCTTTGCCTTCTAACCCTTGTTGTTGTTCTTCTCTCTAGCCTCTATCTCTTCTCTTCTCCAATGAAATGAAATGTGAAATTTTGTAAAACCTAATTTCACCAACAACTAGAGTTTATATACATGCTCTACTCAATTGGGCTTATCTCTCAAACCTTAATGGGCCTAACCCATTTCTATTCTAACACCCAAAATGTCACTACTCACTTAATGGTAAATTATAACACTAACGGTCACTTAAAGGTAATTAAAATAATTATTACACCTTCTCTAGTAACTTGGTAAAATAATACTCTTACTAAGCACTAAAAATAATCCTCATCCATAATTACAAAATTACCACTGCTCTCAAAATGACCAAAATGTCCCTAAGTCCAAAATGACTAAAATACCCTTCTACACCGAATTCTACAATTCCCAACCAAAAATACACACAGAGGCAAATAATCACATAAGAGCACATATAACACACATAAATAAATAATAAAATAAATCTAACGAAAATCGGGCTGTTACACGATCCATGGATTGAAGATGGTCTGCTTTGTGTTAGATTTAATCGATTGTATAATTTATCATTAGAAAAGAATGTATTGATATGTGAGATATTTAGGTCGGAGTGATCTATTGATGGTGTTGAGTGAAGGTGGAGAAGAAGTTTGTTTAGATGGGGTAATCAAAAATACCCCATATACAATAAAAACATTAGAGAATGAGTTAATTCATGCTTGACCATGCTGATGATTACTCAATGAAAGGCATAAATCACTTGTTGTGCAAAGACAAGGGGGGTTGAACTTGAACCACCTACATGATTTAATTTGGAACAAGATTACTCTATTGAATATATCTTTATTTGCATGGATGTTACTGTATAATATACTTCTAACAAAAGATAATTTGATTCGACGTGAAGTCATTGCACCAAACGCATTGACCGGTTTAGGTGGTTATGGGAAAGAAGAAAATTATCAACATATATTCTTTGAATGTGCATTCTTGAGTAATTTATGGAGCAATGTTCTTAATTGAATGGACATTTCATGTGTGCTTCCAAATGATGATACTTCACATGCTCAGCAATTTTGTTGGTCTTAAGGATTTCAGAAAAATGTTCGGGTTTGTTTCTAAATAATGATTGTGTTGTGTTTGGTGCTTATGGAAGTCAAGAAACCAACGAATGTTTGGTCAAAAGGAATATCACTTACACATAATACTCCCTCCGGTCCTATTTACAAGAGAAAGTTGACTTTTTAGATACATTGAATAATGTATGTGTCTCGTCAAGAACCTAAACCAAATACATAAATTATTTAATGTAACTAAAAAGTAAATTGTCTCTTGTAAATAGGACCGGAGGGAGTACATCTTCTTGATAGAATCAAAGTGCAGATCATGGTGGTGGCTAAAGTAAAAGTATAAATGTTTTAGTTATGACTTGAACTTTGAAGCATTGGTTATCTAGTCCTTCTAGTTGAATTTGGGGAAATTTTACCCTATACCCCAACATATGTACTTTCACCCCTACAAATATTCAAATATTCCAATTTTACCCTTTTTGTTATTTAACCAATCACACATTAATTTCCCCATTCGGTATGAGTTCACCCCACCTGATATAAAGGTTCCAATCTTTTTTTGGAATACTCATACTAACTTTTCCGAAAATTATTCAGAATAATCATGTGTATCTTTCCGTAATAATCCAAACTCTCAGATGGTTGGATCCAATAGTGAGAAGGGCAGTAGTGACAGAACAATCACTAGTGGTTTATTGCTCTTATGTGCCAAGCAAAAAACAATGGAATGATATTGGTGAGGGATAGAGAAAAGTATGGTTAGTAACTAACCCACCTCTTCGAATCAAGTCTTAGTAATCTAAATAAAATAGCAATAATTCCCATTCTCAATTTTGACAGAGAAGAATATGATTTCGGTTGAGACAATAATTCCCATTCTCAATTTTAACATTCTAAGAATACGATTTCGGCTGAGGATTGAGTAACAAAAAATTAAGAACTTAAAAAAATGAATTTCCGGAACCGATTTCGGGAAGAATCAACCCGAAACTTTTTGCACATGTTTTCTGGGAATCAATGATTCCGAGATCGATTCCTGCAATTCATAATCCACTGACCCAGAAAAATCCTCAAATAGTGAACAATTAAGAGAATAAACACATGAAAAGATCAAGAGAGCAATCAGTAATTGATGTTTGGCAAAGACGTCTTACTGTTTGTTTGAGTTTTCACCCCAGCGAAGGTTTTTACTAGAAAAAGGTAGGGGTGAACAAGTGAATGGTGATTGTGTTTTATTTTTATTTTTATATAAAGGGTAAATTTGGTAGTTTATGTCTAATGTTAGGGTGAAGGTATAATTGTAGGGGTGTGGGGTATAACTTCATGAATTTGGATAGTGATATTTTGGTTTGGTATTACTAGTTTGGATAAGCCCGGTTAGATTGTAACGTAACTGTTTTACTCTACTCTTGGCACATCTGATTTATTCAAGGAAATGCTTATGTGTGCTTCCAAATGATTCTTTATAAGTTTTCATAAAAATTTGTATATTCAATACAATTTTAGAAATAATTTATTAATTTATTAGTAAGACCCATTGTTTTTTTTGGTAGATTTAAGACCCATTGTTTTATTAAGGTCAAATTATATTTTTGGTCCCTTAAGTTAATTTTAGGTTTCAATTTGGTTCCTTAAGTTTATTTCGTTTCATTTTGATCTCTTTAATTACAAATGTTAGACAACTTGATCCCTTAAATTTACTCCATTTCAACTTGGTTACAAATATTATTTCTTCTTGGTGGAGGGAGGTAGTGAAGATTAGGGATGGGGTTGAGGGCGCAAATGGTGGTTGGTTTGGTGAAAGGGTATCGAAGGTGTTAGGTGATGGAAACAACACGTTCTTTTGGTTTGATAACTGGTTATGAGATGTCCTTTTGTGTAGATGGTTTAGTCGTTTGTTTGATTTAGCGACAAATAAATTTGTTAATGTGGCTGATATGTGTGATCGCAGTTGGGAGGATGGGGGAGAGAAGACTGTGGACGTGGGAAGAAGAAATGCTAGAGGAGTGTAGGGAATTACTTGATGGTGTTTTTGTGCAGGCTAATACTCTTGACAGGTGGAAGTGGGATCCAGACATACATGATGGATATACTGTGAGAAGTGCTTATCAGATTCTGACAACTCCGGTCTCTTCCACGGTTGACGCATTTAGAGACCACATTTGGCATAAGCAGGTTCCCCTAAAGGTCTCCATTGTTGCTTGGCGTCTGCTAAAGGATAGGCTCCCAACCAGAAACAATCTCCTTAGGCGCGGTATAGTGCAAGCGGCGGGGACGTCGTGTGTTGCAGGGTGTGGGCTTGAGGAGACAACAGTTAACTTGTTTATTCATTGTGAAGTGTTCGGTTCGTTGTGGCAGCAGATTAGGGCCTGGATTGGAGTGGCGGGAGTAGACCCGCTTAACATCACTAGCCATTTTCTACAATTTACTCATTATATAGGATCCTCTAAGGCTCGCCGTTCTTTTCTTCAATTACTGTGGCTTCTTGGTGTTTGGCTGATATGGAGTGAACGTAACAACAGAGTATTTAAAAACGTCGAAACTCCTATATTACAGCTTCTAGAGAAAGTAAAATTCCATTCATTATGGTGGCTGAAGGCTAATAATGCCAAGTTTGTTTATGGTTTGCAGAGATGATGGTCGGACCCTTTGATTTGTTTGGGTATCGACTGACCAGTTTTTCTTGTATATACTTTGTATGACAGCTTGTTTTTTGGGGTGGTCTTTTCGGTACACCTTGTACTGAGGAGCTCACACCGCCAGTGTTAATATATCCCATTTTTATGTCTTCAAAAAAAATATACATTCATAATTTAGGGACCAAAATTAAATGAAAACAACTTAATGATCAAATTATATAGCGTTTGTAATCTAAAAGAGCAAAATGATTGTACAAAAAAAAAAAAAAGGAGCAAAATGAAACGGAACAGATTTAACAGACCAAAACTAAACCTGAAAATTACTTAAGGGACAAAAAAAAATCTAGCCTTTTATTGGAAATTTGCAATTCAAACGTGATCATGAATTCATGTTTCCCATTCCACTTTATCTAGTTCATATTTAAATCGACCATGATAACTCATTTAGACACACAATGTAGTGGAGGCAATTCAAATTTTAAAGCAAACACAAAGTACAAATCAACATTGAATACCACATATCTATTATGAAAAGGATCCTAACCGTGTTCAACAATCTTTAACATTAATGTAAACCCTTACACGAAATGCTATATATAAACATTACATCCCTGAATCATAAAAAAATTCTTGACATAATTATCATGACAAATGTAAGAAGCTAAAAGTCATGTAAATCTAGCACTTTCTTATTTCCATTTCTTGGAGGATGGACCTCTATTGATGACTTTGCCAACCCTAAAAGTGTTGTTGCTGCCCAAAAAACAAGCATTACCAACACAAAACCCTAGCAACATTCCTTCTTAGATATCAAAAGTTGAGGTTCATCCTGAGTCTATACCACCCTCTCTTGCAAGCACCCACAAACATCCATCCACTTCTCACAATAAATCTTTTACTTTTAAACCTTCTCATATTATGTACCTCCCTTTGGTGATCTTTTGTCCTTGAATCAACAAAAATATTTTTCGACATTGAATTAATCCAGCCACCAAAATTAACTAGTGTGTGGTGAATGAAATAAGGGTCTTAGATTCTTATTAGGGACAAACAATAAAATGTGTTATTTCCTTTGTGTCTTGTGACTATCTTTTATAGTTCATTTTGAGGTTGTTTTTTTAACTACATTCTAGGTAACAAGACCTTGACGTTTGCTTGTTCAATGATTGAAAATTGAGATGTTTGTTTTAAAACCGTGGTAGAATTTTGGAAAGTTAATTATGGAAGTCTTTATTATTAGTTTGTTGTAGTACTAAACTAAAATGTATATTTAGTGAGTTGTGTAATTAATTTATGGGTCAGTTTCTCTATTTTTAGATGAGATGCGAACAGAACGTGTTCAATTGGTGTGCTATTCTCCCATGACCATGAGTATATGCTTTTTTGGAAAGAACCCATGAGTATATGCTTGAAAGGGCTAAAAATAATAACAAAAGAATTTAAGGCATAAATAGGGTAAGAAAAATTTAAATAAAAATTAGATTTTACAATTTTTTTTTTTGAGAAAAGCAAAATTAACTCATATCATTAGTAAGGAAAGGTTCAATACAAAAAGGAGAAAACTCGAGAACATGGTGACTAGTCCATGAATTGGCTGCCCTAGCTAAAGAGTGAGCAACCATATTCGCTTGTCTCCGAATAAACAATAGAGAATTCACAAGAGTGCACAAATCTGACTCAAATGACATTGTGCCATCCTTTGCTGCTAACAAAACGGATTGCCTCCAATAGGGCCATGGCCACTCCTTCCAAGAGGGACACTTTCATTCTCTTCCACCTTGTTTGCGCTGTGATAAACCAACCATTTGAATAACGCATACAACACCTCAAAGACACTTTCCTATCGGCTTCATGAAATGCAACATCCACGTTACACTTCAACCAACCAACCAACGGTCTTTCTCATTTGGAATTGACAACAATTGTAGTTGTCGGTCTAGATCGACCATATATTTAAAATATGAGATTTGCTAACATACACCTATTTATTATTTATAAGAAGTATTTTAACAAATAAAAAAAAAGGTTAAATATGTGTTTTCATCTTTTCTACGCAAGTGATGCCTAGAAAATATAGGTCTACAACTTTTCTACACAAAGTAGAGATAAGCCACTACCACTAAAGATTCAATTAATCATGACCCACAACTATGATAAAGAGTCCCACATTAGATAAGAGATGATCTGACAATGTATTTATAATTTTCTTATTTATATCTCATATTCTCATTCCTTGCTAAACTTTTCATGTCATAGAATTTGCCTTGATCATTTATATACTCATCTCCTCTGTAAACACAGTATCTACCAAGCCCCCTTCATATTATCAGCCTCATACACTCAAGGCCAGCTACAATTGTTGATTCTCCAAAATCATCCAACAAAAAACATAAAAAATTCACCGCACATTTCGGCCAGCTATCCGCGGAAAAATCCGCTTATGCTCTAGACCATAAAACAGACCAGGCTTTTCTTCAAAACGGTATCTTCACAGCCTATATGCGTGATAGCGATTTTCGCAAGTGTACGATATCGTGCAAGTAGTAATTAAAACGGTAAGACCGAGTATCGAACTCGAGGATTGCGGTATACTGTTGAATAGGATTTATGATTTAATTGAACAAAAGGTTACAAGATTTGTTTAATCGCAATAATGAAAATTACGCAAAGTAAATTGATTCAAACTTAATGAGAGAAAAGCGTTGGGGATGAGTTTCACCGGATTATTACCTAGACCTATTAAAGTGATTATCACAATTGAATCGACTTATTTAATTGTTACCAAATTCTCTACAATATTTGTGCCCTAATTCCTTAGTGACAGAACCTTTGATCCTAAAATAAAAACCTAATTCCTTAGTGAATTTGAAGATTAGAATTAAGCATGAACAAACAAGAATTCTCAAACGATTCCTAGGGTTTGCATCTATTCCTAGATTGCAAAGGCAAGGATCTCTTATCTCAAGCGTTTATAAATTCCACTTCCGTTTTACAATATAAACCGTAAATCAATTTAAAGGTGACCAATCAATAAAAGCATTAAGCATGGAGATAAGAAAAACAATTCAATAAGTTTCACCAATAATCATAATCAAATCACATGGCAAAGGTATTCATCTAGGTTTACTCATCCCCAACAATGGAGGGTTTAGTTACACATAATGATTAAGCAAGAAAACAAGGGCAAAGAGATATTACAAGAACAATTCATGAAAGTTCCTTGCTGAATCTCCTCCAATCGTGCTCCAGATCACTTCCGATGTGTTTCTATGCTTTTCTTCTCCAAAAACGTGAACCCTTAATTCAGAAACACACTTTTCTATAAATAGGCAACTCAAAATCGGCCACCGAGTCTCAAAATCGGGGCCTGAAATAAGAAAAAACGCGTCCAGAAAAAGCTGAAATCGGGGCCCGATTTCACCAAATCGGGGCCCGATTTCACCAAATCGGGGCCCGATTTTTCCAGAAAGTTGCCCATTCCATTGTTGCGAAAATCGGCGCCCGAACTCATGAAATCGGGGCCCGATTTTTCCAGTGTTCCAGTGGCTTGAAATCTTCGTTTTTGAGTGCTTTCAGCTTGAATATCTTGATGAATTACCTTAAAAATACATGAAAAAGTGTCTACAAAACTAGTAATGACAGAGTGTCATCAATGCGCATACACAACCTCGGAAACTTCTTGCAATTGTAGCTTATAAGCACATTATTTTTCCAAATTAATTCTTTCCAACTTTCAAATTAAACAGGAGTGCACACTGTACACCAAATTCTGCATAATTCACAGCAGACTACCAAATCTACACCCCCACCAATTCACCCTGGCACCAAAGAAAACAGCTTCACACATCGTTGAAATGCATTACTTTAACTTCCCTTCTACTTTGATAGGTTAAACCTATTTTCTAACATCTTTTTAGAATACCATCCGTCATCGTACATTTTTCTAACAAAAATTAATGTTTTGAAGTACTTGAAAAGAGACTGTTGTTCAACTGAAAACCAAGTGAAAGTATCGATTTCATTTAATATTATCCTGTTCACCGAAAATTCAGAATACAAATGTGGATTGGTCCAAAGCAGTTCTAAAACTAGTATTCAAACACAGTTCCAAACTAGTATGCAAACCGCTACGAAACCTGTAAGCAATGAAAAACTATACGAACCAATATGTGATCGCAATAGCAATCAGTAATATCAATAGAAAAATGTAAATTAAATGCAAAACCAGTATGCAATCAATAATATCAAGACTACCATCATCAGTCATAAATAACACTATAGTTAAGATTTAGATAAAACCAATAAAAGCAGCCACTCTAAATGAAACGAATGCCTCTAAATGAAACGAATGCCTTTGACACAAGAATAATTCATTGATCATTTGGCGCTGCTCTTCTGGCGGATTTGAAGAGGTACTTCTGTAAATCTTGACACTGCGCAAGACTGTTGCATTTTGGATAATATATTTGGCGAATTGAAGCTCACTTTCATTGCCTCCATAATTTATAAAAGAGAACATTTGTAACTGTGATGAAAAGCATTCAGGGACAAATTGTGGATGCAACCAATTTTTATCATCATCATCGCTTAATAATCCATAGCCTCCTCCAATCTTATGAATCGCAAGACTCTGAAGACTTGGGCAAGCGCGGATGAATTTGATTAACCAATCCCAATAATATTCCTCCTCAAATCTAAGTTCCATATGAGTTAAATTGAGAAATTTAGTGGCAGAAAAATCTTCTTCTAGTGTATGTACCGCCACTTGCGCACGTAAAAACTCCACATTGCGAAACAGTTTCAACCGAATAAAACAAGAAATAGAAGACTCAGAAATGTCGGCTTTAAGCAAGTTGGGAAAGGTTATTAAGAACTTTGTAGCATCATCGGCAGCAAGATTATTGTCGGTAACTTGTAAATTTTTCATGAGTAAATCTTCAAGAAGTGGACATAGAGAGAGAATCTTGATAAAAAATTTCAGCTTTAGAAGATGAACTTTTGTCAAGTGCAGTATCTCAAGTTTCGGCAAATTAGTAAAAAGTCTATCAACATAGTCTATAGTTAAACCATTCAACTTCAAAACAACAAGAGTTGTACAAGTTAGAATCTTGTACGGCAAGCAAACGATGGAAGGTTGCTGCAAGAAGGTGAGATTGACATTTTCAACATTGCGATTCACTAAAAGATGAAGAAATGTATCCAAGTTTGAAGAGCGACAAAAGGGAGACACGTATATAAGATTGAAACATTTGATAGGAATCTGTATCTTAGACAAAAACACCGACACCATTTTATAATAATAATCCCAAGAGGTGCTGCCGCATTCATTCATATAGGTTCTATCATCCAAGTTGATGTTGTCAATTCTTCGACGGAGTGGTCTCCAGCGCTTTGAGAGAAGGGATGTCGCGAAGATTTGTTTTATGGACAAAAGATTTATGATGCGACATAGTACTTGTTCCGGTAAAGCGCTGATTCTGTCTGCGTTTGGCATTGCTAGCCAGAGTGGATTCCATCGTTTTGATAGAAGACTTGTGAGAGCGATTTGTGAGGAGGGTAAAAATGAGAGGATGTGACATAATAGTTTGTCTGGTAAATTGCTGATTCTGTCTGTTGATGCTGCCATAGTTATATAGTGTTTGGTACTGCTATGCGGTGAGAAAAATTGATTGACTGAATTTATGCTGCAAAATTGATTCTGACTTAAATTGAAAATTGAGTTGAAGATAAAACTGTGTTTGGATACATTCATCTAAAATCAAGTTGGCCAGTATATTTTAGTGAAAGAATCAATTCTAAAATCGGAAGCTACAATTTCTAGAATCAATTTTGACGCTTCTAAAAAATGGAACGAAACGTACACTATCACTATTCATTGATGATTAAATGAAAAAGAAATGCTAACGAGAGACAACAATGATCAGAATCAGAATGAGAATTTCAGTAAAAGAAATAATAAATAATCAGAGTGAGTTGTTACCTTTGTTACAGAGTGAGTTGACATATATGTGATTTTATATGATATATCTATAAGAACTAAACAACTCACCAAAAATATGTTAGTAACATCATCGGGAAACAATTTTTTCTCATATGAAAACTGAAAACTAGCATCACCATGTTGATATGGCAATGGAATATCATTAAGCACACAATCAACAACATCAACTTTTTCAAAAACAAATTTCATAGGAGGATTAAATGTAGGATAATTAACCGTTTGACCAACCGTATCCTTAAGATTAATCTCAAATCGACCTAAACCCAAAAAAGTCATCGTAACCCAATCACCTAAACGAATACCATCTAATCAAGAAGAGCTTTGCTATACTTTTGTTAAAAAAAAAAAATTACCATTGAACCTCTCAACTAACACTTGGAATTCATTGTTGTTTGGATCGACCAATGATGCATAGCGACTGATTTGACCACCAAAATCTTCAGCAAACATATTTGGTAGCATTACGACACACTGAACACAAAAAAGAATTTGAAAAGATATATACCAATATGTGCATCAATATGGACGAATAATAAAAAATACAAAGCATACAATCTCACATGGTCCCCATCAAACTCCATGTCATATGTTCTTGATTTGATCCTTAGTTTGTTTACCAGTTTATCTAAATCAGTTACCAGATGTAGATCTAGAGGTGTCAATGCATAAAAACAGACTAGGTTACATATTAGTAACATTATAACAAATTTTAATACGAAAAGATAATAAAATAAAATATGAAACAAACAAATACCGATCAAGTAATGATATGAAATCATTGTCTTCATATTACGATCGGTCATGACCGAAATGAGAGATACGAAAATCCGAGTTATGAATTTGTAAGATGACAGATAAACAACAAATGAAAGTGGATTGACAAATGCGGGATACGAAAAGTAGAGATCTGAATTTATAGAGGAATGAACAAATGTGTAATTCATATATTTAGGAGGGAAAAGATAAACTTTGAATTCAAATTTCAAATCTTATTGAATCTGTTGTTATAAATAAAAGCTTGTTAAAGGTCATTTGACACAACTAATTATGGTGTGTTTTTAAATGTCATTTAATAGAAAGCAAGGAGGGGACAAATTTGTCGTTAATAGAAAGCAATGAGGGGAAAATATGTCTTTTTAAATGCATTAGAGGGAAAAAATCAGTGTTAAGGGGTAGCTTGACCCAACAGACTTTTAGGGTGTGTTTGAATGGCGGGTTTAAGAGAAGAAGAGAGGGGAGGACTTACTTTTATTTTTTAAATTACGGACATTATAAAATTATCTTTAGAAAATTGAATTAACAACATGATAAATTAACAACATGATAAATGATCATATAGTACTTCAAAAACACTTAATTTATTTTAAAAAACATTTTATATTGTTCGTAATTTAAAAAATAAAAGTGAGTCCTCCCCTCCATTCCTCTCCTAAACCCTCAATTTGAACAAACCCTTATGATCTCATAAGAGATATAAAATTCAAATTTGATGTAAACAAAGTTTGCATAAAATGACCAACCACCTTTTACTAAATAAATTGACTAGGGTCCGCGTGAGATTAACTCAGTTGGTAAGGACAAAACATAATATATGCAAGGTCGGGGGTTCGAACATCGGACACCACAAAAAAAAATTGATTAGGGAGAAATAGGAATTAGATTTGCCACAGTTACAACATGACGCTGTAATCGATATGAGACGTTCGATCTGAAATTAGCAATTAAGATTGTTTTACTATATGAAATCAAGTTTAAAATATGAACCATCTGATCGGAAATCAAGGGCTACGTTCCCAATTTCGAATCCTAACTAAACTAACTACTAACAGTTAGTTGAGTTCATTTGTCAAAAAAAAAAAAAAAAAAGTTAGTTGAGTTCAGTTCTCATTTCCAAGCCAACAACCATTCTAAGCTCTAACTAACAAACTCGCATTGAGTTGAATTGAACAAACACCACTGAGCTTCAATGAACCACCTTCTTCTTCCACACACAGGTTTCTCTCTTTCACTTCTTCTCTTTCTCTCTCTAGAATGGAAGAACCGAATTCCGCCACCGCAACTCCATCTTCTTCCGCCGCCAACGGCGAAACTTCTCAACCAAACGAAAATGCTCAAGTCTCACCGAACCGTCCACGCGTGAGCATCATCTACGGGAGATTCGCACGGCGTATCAACGGTCACTCCGCCATTGCTAGGGATGATCACTGCTCTTGCTTAGCCGTTACCTTCTGCTTTTGGTTCTTCGGTAACCAAATTCAATCTCTCCCTTTCAATTTTCATTAACCAAATAAACACTGATTAAATCTTTTAGTAATGTTGTGAAAATCATTTATTAGCTCATACTCAAATTACTGATAATTCAAATGTATAAGGCTCTGTTTCGCAAAAAGTTGCGGATAGTCGATAAGCTAGTTTACAGTAGATGAACTTATAGCGAATAAATTATAACCTAGCTGATTGAATTTGTAGTGTTTGGTAAAATTAGTGGTTGAATTAGGTTTTAAGTATGAAATAATGTAAAAAAGATATGTTTGATTAATATTTAAAAATTTCAAGTAAAATTAAAATGATAAGGGTAAAATTGTGAGAAAAATGTTAAGCTATTGGCTAATTGAATTAGCTTATCAAAGTAAGTTATAAGTTAGTAAAAATGAACTGTAAGCTCGTGACAAAAAAGGTTACCATGCGAGTCTTTTTTTTTGTCGAATGATCTTTTAAGCTATAAGCTCGAAATCTGGCATTGCCAAACAAAGTCTAAGTATTTGTCAATTAAGTTAGTTATGGCAGTTGGATTAGTTAGGTAATTAACTATAGGCCTATTTAGGTTGAATTATTTGAATTTATTTACTTAAATGAACATTTATGAGACTTTGGGAGAATTTTTTAAAACAGTTTATAACATGTGCATAAGCTGATTTCAGGTTATTTTCGTAAGTTCTCCAATATAGCTTATGAAAGCAGCTTATAGCTGACACACAAACAATTTAACTTTATTTTGTGTTTTGTTATAGAAATAGCTTATGCATAAACGCTTATCATGGTAAGTGTTTATGCTATATGTTGCAAATTAATTTGTTTATGTAAGCAGGGACTGTAACCGCAATTTTACATAGTACACTTAAGGGTTGTACAATAGCAATGATTGTTTAGTAATTTCAGTGAAATACTTCTTACTTCATTTTGTCCATTCACAAGTTCTTACGTAGTTGGCCTGAACACTGAATGCATTTACAATGCTGCATATATTTTCATTATGAAATATTGAGATTACTTTGTAATGTTACAGTTGCGGTGATAATGATAATGGGGGTTTATGGGTCGATGAGTGTGGTTCTAGGTCCATTTTCCTCACTCATCTTGCAACCTAACCCTATGTTTGTGCAATATGTGAAGGTAAATTTCAGTAACTTCATGCTATTGTTATTTTTCTATATATTTTCCATTTGTAGTTTGTGAGTGCCTGTGTAATCTGGGTTTGTTTGCATTAGGTAGAAAACTTAAAGGCAAATCCAGGACTCATTCTTTATGGTACACATCAAGATCCACCTCTTGATGTTGTTTCCACTTGGAGCGAAACCCATAATATATCTATTCCTTATGGCTCAGTTAAGGCAAGTATATGTATTTCCCCTTTTCTTGTGATTTGAAATTTTGATGCTGCAAAACAGAAAGAATTTATGCTTGATCTTGTTACTGAAGCCTCATGTTTCCCGTGATTGAACTGACACGCTTTTCTTATGTCTTCCCCAGGAATGGAAATATTATCTGAATAGAGGGTCTGAAGTAAATATTTCGTATAACTTGAGCTCTGAGAACTCCTCTCTTTATCTTGTAATTGCAGAAGGTATTCGCTCAAAAATGAGATTTCAGTGGTTTCACTTTTAATTTTATGAATTTGTTTCTCGTACAACAACCACTCACTTGCACTTAGTATGTGTTTGTATCCGTGTTTGACAAGCGTGATTATGAATGATTTTGATTCTGTAAAATTTATTTGGTTAAATTAAATTTGAGGTGAAGTGGTTCATGTTATATGTTTTTAGTCTATAACCAAGTTTGATGTATAGCTTAGTGTAAATTTTCAATCTAATGCTAGAGCTGCTTAGTCAAACCTTCAATTTTGATTCAAAAGTTACCAAACGTCTCTTTTTCTTTTTTGTTTCTTTCTAAAATCATGTTTGATATAAGTCAATATAAAACAGACCTAAAAAGAATGAAATCTGAAGCTTGAGTTGATAAACTACCACCCACAATAATTCACAAATTTACCGAGATGGGTAGCAAACTTCAAGATCATATTCAAAAATAACAAAATCGAGAACTGCACAATCCACAACTGAATAAAACACTAATCTTTTTTAAGAGGATGAGATTTGCGTGACTAAGTATAATGTTTACTGATAGAATTAAGAGCTCTTTGATCTTCTTTGGAGTGGAATGTGTTCTTTTGTAAATGTTTTTTCTATAGTGTGTTAATTAATCCTATGGTAGGTTTCATTATTTTACAATTTCTTTAGATATTGTTTGCTAAAATATTACTTCCTGCAGAAAATATTTCATTTGAAGTTTCGTTTCTGTGTTTCTTTTTCACTTCCATTCCTCTTTGTTTGGCTTCACTGGCTATATCGACTGACAGGTCTTCTGGAACTTTATTGGCTTCACTTCCATTCCCCTTCCCTTCTGTTTGGCTTCACTTCTTGTTAGGGCATATCCCTTTGTTATAACCCTGCTGTGTCTCTTATGGAAATTTCTATTCTTTTTAGGTGCACTCTCTTACTGAACAAAACAAATCTGGCAAAGTTTTATTGGCAAGACTTGTTTTCTATTTTTACCAATGTTTTAGATGTAACAACCACTTAATACTTTAACTTTGAGGTGGAACATAATGGAAATTTTCCACAATCCATGTACATATAACATGATTTTTTATATTTTTTTTTCTTTCAAAACTCGGACATATAACATGATTTGTGAAGACATTTATACAATGAAGCCCCAAAATTGACTAAACACGTAGTTGTAAGAGAGGATAGAGCTGGTTTAAGTTTATCCTTAAAACCTTAGTTCTATGGCTGAGTTACATCGATCATAAATATTACAATCAGATGTGTAAAACTTTTGCAAGCAGCATTACAAATTTGAAATGTACTCCCTGTTTTGGTTATCATGAAGCCCAAGTCCATTATAGTTACTAGGGACATACCAAAATTATATCTAGTGAACATTTTTTTTTTTGTCTCTGCTTGCAGGAGCTCAAAGCCTCTCCCTATGGCTGCAAGACCTAACATATCCCAATACAACGCTGTCTTGGAATGTGATCCGGGGTAAGAAAGCGTGAAAGAAAACTACAACTGGATTCATATTAGTCATATACTGATTTTTTTCTTCTTCTTCTTCAAGGAACTGGTATGATTACACAGAAAATATTCAGGTCATCCAGCTATTATGTGGCATTGGGTAATTTGGATGAGGAGGTGAAGGTATTTTTATATTTATATACCATACTTGTTTCTGTAGCTGGTGTAACTAATTCCCATCTCTAGAACGATAGAAAACAAAAAATTCCATTGGTTATGAAGCCATGGTGTGTTATTTTTCATATTGGGAAAAATGATATTAGATTACAGGATCTCTTGTTCAGTTGAGCAAGATAAGTTATTCAGAGATTATAAAATGTGGATTTAGGCCTAAGTTCTGATGTTGTGTTATGCTTGGTTACTATGATTTATGATGTGAATATTTTCATGTCTTTAATTACATAGATTTTGATTTGTGTGTTTGATAACCCTTGAATATTCATATGTTAATTTAACATCTGAACATGGACATCACTTATCCCTAATACACTTGCTTTGGTAAACATCTTTGTGCGTATCTAAACATCCTTGCACAAGAAAGCTGGTACATGAGAACTAATTTCTAAACTACATGCTTTCAAAGAAAAATCCAAATAGTAGCGTGACACATCGACATGTGATAAATATGGAGATAGATATTCTGATAGCAAGGATTTCAGAATAAGCTAACTACACGAGATTTATAGGATTGAACTGTTAAAGACTGCAATGCAGATAAATGCAGACTTGAATTCTAACAGTACCTTGAACATAACCTAGTCACAAACAGAAACACTGCCACCAGATCACATTTGTGCCACTGCTCGCTTATAGAAAAAAAAAACTTTTGCACCACTACTTATACTTCTTGATCATACCACCAATACCCCTTTGTTGTTCCCTCAAATCTGTGTAAGCATGAATACCGTGTTTTAGCATCCCAAGTCCTTTGATAGATTGATGTTGACCACTAAAGAAACAAATATCTTGCAGAAGCCAAATTTAGTACATATTTGGTTGGTGTTTTATTCCTCATACCATAATGAAATTACGTATCTTTTTTATTTTGCCCTCTTTCCATATTTTTTCTCCCTATAATCTTGTTTTGATCAGTTGAAGAAAACACCAGACCTTTGATTTGCACCATATTTGGAAAGAGTTAATGTTACACAAAGGGCCTTGCGTTTAATTAAATGGTGTTTGAGTTGTGATAATTCTGGACCGGAGTGTTCTGAGTGTCAGAAAGTTGGTATTTGATGCAATGCAGGTGTTGTTATAACATTTTATTTATTTTCTCATCAGAGCCAGTTCTTTTTAACCTTGTATGATTCTAACAGGCTTATAAACTTGTAAGTCAAAGTGTTTATTATTTTCATCATCATGGATCATCCTTAGTTGTGTCCTTTGTTTCTTCTTGTCAAATAGGTTGAATTAAACCTCACTGTAAGGGCCTTCTTGCACAACACAACAAATGCTTACTACAAATGTGCCCTGACTGGTCATCCATGCAGAATGAATATCTTCTTTCCTGACAGAAACACAGCTGTCTTAGTTTCTCCTGCTCCACAACAGGCAAGATTATTTATTGTATTACTTGTTTCAAATAAATTGTCATCCTTATAAATCTTAAGTGGAAATAAATTTTTTAATGAGGCAACCCAGCATTCTGGTTTATCTCTGATGTTGCAATCTTGAAACTCTGCATTTCCCCTATGTGAAACAGATATTTATTCCTTAATTTAGGAGATGACTATATTTTAGTTCCTTTGCTTTTCCTGTTTATTTATGTTTTCTTTACTTTTGTTCAGAACACATCCAATGATGAGTGGTATGTCAAACTGACCTATGGACCAAGATGGCTTACATATATTTTTGGCATAGGTAGCCAGCCTCTTTCTATAATCAGCCTCCGAAAGTATTAATCTAAATGGTTTTATATGTTACTTAAGCTGCATCTCCATACAGGTGTTCTGACTTTGATTATGTTTTGGGCCTACAACTTCTTCAACAAGCTTCAATGTTCACATGATGATAGAGTAGGATCTAGATCTGAAGGAACAGGACCTGATCGAGCCCCTTTCCTTTCACGCAAAGATGATCTTTCAAGGGGTTCATCATATGATTCCTTACCAGAGGATGATGAGGATCTTAACTTTGTCCCCGGATGTTCCACTGATGGGAAGATATTAGGTGATGGTGAGACCAGTAATAGCACCCAGCGTCTTTGTGCGATTTGTTTTGATGCTCCACGAGACTGCTTCTTCCTTCCATGTGGTCACTGTGTGGCTTGTTTTGCATGTGGATCTAGGTAAATCCATCGTTATCAAAACAAGCACTTCCAAATTCCTGAAACAATTTTGTTTAGAAGTATATAACTCATAGGTACGAGACTGAAGCAACAGAAACTTTTTGCAATGACAAAAACCACGACGTGACTGCAAAGTAACCTTGTTCATGATTTAAAACCTTGATTCAAATATACACTTCCCTCATCAATATAAAAACTAGCACATGTCTGAAACTTACATTCCAGAAGAAAGATTTAACAAAGATAATTTCTTAAGAATTTGATTCCTCTCGTATGATTTTGACATTTGCAAGTTGATGAATTTAAGGCCTTTACTCTACAAATCACATTTTCAGTGACATACATCTTAATGCATTATGGTGCCTGATGCTTTTACTTGTATGGTGAATGATGTATGCCCAACCTTATCTGTGCAGGATAGCTGAGGCAGCAGGTACATGTCCTGTTTGTCGTAGGGACATGAAGAAGGTGAGGAGAATTTTTACTGTTTGATCAGTGCTCCGAGTCACGGACTAAATGAATAGCTACCATAACATAGATTTCTTTCTCATGTACTCGTTATTTTCCTGCCAATCATTACAATGATCAAGCTAATGCTACCTGCTGCGAGGGTTGTATTGGTCATTGCAACAAAACCTGAGGGGGAAAATGGGAGGGTGTATTTCAAATTGGAATGACCTACCATGAGATGAAATGTAATTGGTGTATGAATTTGTCTGAATGAATGAATATCACAGTAACTGTTTTTGTGCTGTGAATGTTTTCCATGAACTTGCTTTTAAATTTCTACTAGGAAATTAGAAATGCCAAAAGGATCGGTGTAAATATTGCGATAGGATGATCATATACAGCAAATAATAAGCCCCTTTGTTTGTCTTTCCGTGAATTGATTACCTTGGCATTTATGGCCGCTATCTAACGGGAATTGGATGCAACGGTTTGGAATGTAGTATGATGGGCTGTGAATGCTTGCAAAGAACCAATTCGGGTCGAAGAAATTCGAGTAATAATCTTAAAAAGAGTCATCATCCCTTGTTATAACCTAACAATGATCATAGCAGAGGTACACAGTCAATAATGCATGACTATTAAGTGGGAACATGGCCTCCCGTCAATCGGTAATTATTTCTTAATGTTGAATTGTATTAAGGCAGAGAAGATTTCCCTAGCCAAATGCCAATGGTTTAGATATGAGTATACCATAAAATGTCATGGTTTTATCTGAAGCCATCCATCATCTGCAGTGCAAGATAAAGTGTCGGGTCGGAGAAGTGGCATAATAATCTTCCTTGGTTTTGGGAATGAGTATACTACATGTACATGGTGATGGTTCCATCTCAAGCCATCCATCATATGCAGCGTAAGATAAAGAGCTAGGTGGGAGAAATAACATAAAAATGTAAATAAAAAATTGAATTATGTAGTATGATTTGAAAAGACAATGAAGAAAATAATATGAAAATACAATCTTCCCCTCCCTCTCCAACAAGCCGGCACTAGTTTTCTCTCTCTAGGTTTTCTCTTCCATTTTCTTCATTGAGGGATGGTTTTGGGTCAATTCTTGACCTAAAATAACCCCTCTTCATCTTTTTAACTCTATTTCAATTTAAATAAGTGATTTTCACATGTATCTAGGTTTTTTCTTTGTGATTTCATCATCTAAGTGTGGTGGTTTGTTGTTCGCCGTCTTGTGCGACGTTGTTTGATTTCCCGTCTTCTTGCGGTGTTCATTTGATTCATATTGAAAAATCGATTATTCAATCAAAGATTTGAGCGTCAACGTTGCAGATCTGGAGGCCAATGAATATTCCGGTCACTTTAATTTTATCATATATTTTTGTAGGCATTATGTCGTTATATGCTATTAACTTGGATGTTGTGAGTTTATTAGCAGATTCATCCTTTATGTTTTTAGCGGTGTTGAATGATGTAATCTCTCAATTTGAATGAAATATCATTTTGTTTTTGTAAAAAAAAAAATGACAATACAAACTTTTTATATTGAAAGAAAGAATCGTCAATTTACGTGATTTTAATGGATGTGATATAAAAAAAAAAGTAATGAGAAAATGGCACGAGAATAAAAACTTTGGTAATGTGAGAAGAAGTCATTGAATTGAATTACATTATTTTAAAGGATATGAAGTGAAAGACTAATTTTTATTTTTCAATACTCAACTATTGAAAATAAAAAAAAAAGACTAATTTTGATCGAGGGGTTCTTTTCGGAAGATTCACACCCATTACATTGAGTATGTTTCTTCTACCTCCATCGTTTGGGAAAGAAATTCAATGAATGAATGATAAATTATTTTTGGTGGGGCAGAATGCTGATCAAGAACATGTGCAAGTACCTACATCCAAACAACTAATAAAGTGATAAATAGAAACCGTTCCTACGAGAGTTTACTTAGTTAAAACATCAATTTCATTCACTTCATCAAATTAATTAGTGATCAGAGAAAGATAATAAAAAATTCATTTTAGAATAAATATGTAAGAGATCAAGACTTAGATCAAAGTTGATGTAAAAGAGTTAGAATGTGTATATCCTTTGTAACTTCAAAGTTGGTGTGCTCTCTGATGCTACAACATTTGAGTGCAAAATAAAATGTATAGAATGCCTATGATGTATGAGACGAGCATGTATAGAATGTAGTGGAAATTTACTGTTATAGGCAAGATTGTAGATTATTTTTTATTTTTTTTTTATAATTATTTCATGAAATAAAACCTTGATCCTCACATTCACGTGGACTGTTAGATGTGCTTGGGAAGTGTTGAATGTATAAAAAGCAATTTAGCCAACAAACAAGGTATTCTATGCAGCAAAACTCACCCTAAATTTTATTGTTGCTGCATTTTTAGGGATATATTCAAACCCAAGAAGTTACCTATTTATTTTGTTATAAATTCTTGAATAATTTTGTTTTTACCCCATTAAAATTTAAGAATTTTACAAACGAAAATTATCGAGTAATTTTATTTGCGAAAATACAAATATAAAATGTTAGAAGATATAAATTGTTGAATGGTTGTTTGGTCACATATATAGAAAAGATATATATTTTTTTGGTCAAGTAGAAAAGATATATTTAATAATGTTAAAAATGAAAATAGTGCATCCTTTTAAAAAAAATGAAAATAGTATATGAATAATTTAATTACTTTAATTAATTTATGGTGACTTATGTGAAAGGATGAAATTATGCATGATTGAGGTGTAAGTGAATTTCTATAAATATTTGTAACTTTATGGAAGTTACTAACTAATGCAAGGGTAGTGTCTTTTCCATAAAGTTTATCTACTAACAGAAAAGAGATAGATTAAAATTTGGAGAATTGTTATTTCTAGTTTCTACTATCTATTACCTTGTATAAATGTATGCCATTTAAATGTTTTTATCATGTGATAATCATATATTTCAAATCCTTATAATTTGTTAGTTTTCTAGGATGTAAACATAAATATGAAAACTATAACTTATAAATAATACTCCCTTTGTCTCAAATCATATGTCAATTTAGTGATTTTACATGAATTAAGAATTGTAGTTAATATTGTATAAGAAATTGAGTTATTTTACAAAAATGTCTTTTATTAATGATAAAAAAACATAAATTAAAAGAATTGGTAAATGATAAAGTAATAAATAGTTTTTTTTTTTGAACAAGCCAAAATGGAATATATTATATTACCAAAGGTGATTCATCTCGCACAAGATGTGCAAAAGAGAACACCCAACATAAACAGAGTTTAGTTACAGTCTTACTTCAAAAGATAAAACGAATAACAGAAGAACATAAACAAAAAGCTACACCAGCACACCCATGCATAATAAAGGATGTTGTCCCCAGTCATTATAACTGAAGGCAAAGCTGGGCATATTTGCCTTAAGCCAATTAAAAGACATAATCTTGACCATTTCTGCTAAACGATCCGAAGTCAATAACTTTTGCTGAAAAATCCTGTTATTTCTTTCCTTCCATATAACCCAAACACAAGCATGCCAGATTAATGTCATAAAAGAATGAGTAGACCTCGACAAACCTGCCAACTGACCAAATTGCTGAAAGTGGTCGCCTATTGTAGCTGGAGCAATAAAAGAAATGCCTACCCACCTATAAACATAGTGCCACACTGAACCGAAGACTTCACATTGAAGAATGAGATGAGCTGCAGTCTCAGCACAGCCGCACCCCCCAATGCAAAAAGTGCCATCCTGATAAATAATTCCCCTACGAAGAAGGTTATCTCGAGTTGGAAGTCGTTGACGAAGGAGCCTCCAAGTAAACACAGAGACCTTAAGAGGGACTTGCCTTTGCCACACAGCGTCGAACCTACCCCGTTCTACGGAGTTAACAGATGTTGTAATATACTGATATGTCCCCTTGACGGAGTAACCGGCAACGGTATCAAGTAGCCACCGCCATCTGTCTGGAGCACTGTCCTGCAAAACAATATCATGCAGCAAGAAAGAACAATTTGTAACAGACTCCTCCTCCCAAGCCAAAAGGCGCCTCCTCCACTCCCAGGCACCGCCCCCGTCCATCCAACCCCTACTCTCCATCTCCTTCACCGTCACCCACTTGTCAACGGCTAAATCAAATAATCGAGGGAATTGCACCCTTAAGGGCACTCCTCCCACCCAGTTATCAGTCCAAAAAAAAGTCCTATCACCACCGCCTACCACCCTACGCACATTATCACCAAACCAGTCCCCTACACCTAAACCGACACCCTGACGAATGTCAGTCATCATCCGCCACCACACCGAACTCTCCCTACCCCCATCCTTCAACCGCCCACCCTCCTCCCCGTACCTAGCTTTTAAGACCCGGTACCATAAACCCTCCTTATCAACCAACATACGCCAACACCATTTACCAAGCAAAGCAATATTAAATTCTCTTAGTCTTCTGACACCTAAACCTCCCACCTCCTTCGGTAAACAAACAGAATCCCAGTCAACCCACGCAATTTTTCTATAATCCTCACTTCCCCCCCAAAAAAATTTTTTAAATAAAGATTCGATAGAAGAAATTATACCTGTGGGGGCCTTGAAGAAGGAAAGAAAGTAAACCGGAAGAGATGATAGGACAGATTTTAGGAGAATCAGGCGACCACCAAACGAGAGAAATTTGCTTTTCCAGTTCGACAATCTGGAGATAATATTGTTCACAATCGGTTTCCAAAAATCCAACCTACGAGGATCCCCTCCGATAGGAAGGCCCAAATACACAAAGGGAAAAGTCCCAACTCGACAATTCAACAAAAGAGATGCCTCATTCAACCAGGTATCAGATACATTCACTCCAGTCAATAAACTTTTTTGGAAATTCACCTTAAGACCAGACAAGTGTTCGAAAATCACTAGCACAGCCCGTATAGATCGCACATTCGCCCAACATTTTTTACCAATAATCAAAGTGTCGTCAGCAAATTGTAAATGAGAAAGACTTAGTTCAGTACCTTGACCCACGTGATAACCATGAAACAATCCTGACTCTACTGACGACGTCATAAGAACATTAAAACCTTCAGCAGCCAGTAAAAACAGAAACGGAGACAAAGGATCACCTTGTCGAAGACCTCTCTCGATGGGAAACTCATCCGTGGGGCAGCCGTTAACCAACACTGAAGCTGTGGCCGTACCGACACATTCTAACATCCACTTCCTCCACAAAGTCGGGAAATTCATTCTAACCATAACCGCCTCTAAGTATTTTAAGTCAACCGAGTCGTAGGCTTTCTCAAAATCAACCTTAAAGAGCAACATTTCCTTATCAAGGCGACGTGCATCGTCAACCGCCTCATTCGCTACCAAAATACTGTCTAAAATTTGTTTCCCCTTAACAAAGGCTGACTGGGAATCTGAGACCACACTTCCAATAACATCTCGAAGTCTGTTGGCAAGAATCTTAGCCAACACCTTATAGAGGCATCCTACCATGGATATAGGACGAAAGTCATTTAATCTTTGAGGACTGTCAACCTTGGGAATAAGAGCAATAAAAGTGGAATTTACCCCCTTAGTCAACCGCCCATTCCGATGAAATTCAACAACAAAACGCATAAAGTCATCCTTCAACTCCGACCAAAATTGCTTTATAAAACCAAAATTGATCCCGTCCGGCCCTGGGCTCTTAAAACTGTCGCAGTCCCAAACCGCCTTTCTCACCTCATCCATAGTAAAAGGTCGAATAAGATTACTCGACTCCGCCATAGTCAAACGGTTAAATTGTAAATTTTCCACCCCTGGCCGATCCATACTTAAGGCTTTGTAATGAGCTGAAAAATGACAATAAACAGCATCACGAATATTTTGAACTCCCTCAACTTGGACACCGTTGACATGTAACAACTGTATAGCATTATGACGCCGCCGAGAAGACATGATCCCATTAAAAAATCTTGTGTTAGCATCTCCCTCCTTTAACCAGTTAAGACGCGCCTGCTGCCACCTTATACTAGTCTGTATTCGCGACAATGAGTGCAAATTCACAGACAAATCATTGAGCTCGGCAACTTCCTCCTCATCAAGGGCGACTGCCTCTCCCTTAATGTCCAGAGATGACATCCGATCCTTAACCGCAAAACACTTACTCTCCAGATTCTGAACATGACTCTGGTGCCACTCCTTTAAACTACCTTTTATCAACTTTAGCTTCTCTTTCAAGACAAAACCACCCCACCCATCAATATGAAGAGAATTCCATTTGTCTCTAACAAACTGTGCATATCCAGGAAAATCCGCCCAGCATTTTAACATACGAAGAGGGCGCGGTCCCCAGTTAACTTCATCCACTGACAACACCAACGGGACATGATCTGACAGACCCCGCTGGTTTGCCACTTGAACACTATTTGGCCAAACAGAGCACCAGTTTACTGACAACAAAAACCTATCCAGACGGCTCATCGAATACCCATCACCGCGATACCAAGTGAATAATCTCCCACAAATCGGCAAATCCTCCAAAAAACCATCATCAATGAATTTATTAAAAATATCAGAATCATGTTGACGAAAAATAGTACCCCGACCTTTCCTCTCCTCAATAGATCGGACAGAATTAAAGTCACCGCAAAGACACAAATTTGCATTATTATTGTGTATAACAAAAGGCAATAGTGTATCCCACAACAACTGTTTAGCAACAGTGTCACAAGGTGCATAAACATTAGCAATAATGAATTCGTGACCAGTCTGAATAACCCTCCCACGAATCACCAAAACATGAGCAAGCCTAGACGTCGACCATACTTCAACAACATTACGGTCCCACGCCGTCAAAATACCACCAGATGCCCCAATTGACGGTTGAAACGAAAACCCCACCGACGGGTTCGGCCATAAAGACTGAAACAACACATCATCCACTACAGTTAACTTAGTTTCTTGTAAACATAAAACATATGGCTTTTTTTCAGACAACATCCTCCTAACCTCGCTTCGTTTCTCAAAACCACCAAGACCCCGCACATTATAAGAAATAATCTTCATTCTTACCTTCCCACACCCCAATCATAACCACCGATCAGAACCTACTGACTACCTCCTCCGCTCCCTCCCGTCACCCCTTTTGCCAAAATCCTCCCCACCTGCTCTCTAAGCTCCCTCCGACCCTCCTTCGATAAAGTATTAAATTTATTCAAGTTTTCCTCCTTAAACTTCACACCTAACACCTCCCCAATATCACACACATCCTTGTCCCTCGCCTCCAAACCACTCCGTAGCGACACCCAGTGCTCCAAGTCTTTGTTAACTGAAGAAAGTGAAGTAGTTGAATCTATTTTTGATGAATTAGATGTTACAGTACCCTTTTTTCTACTAGAATTAGCTATGAATCTAGCTTTTTGTTCCTGTGCTTGCTTTTTCAATATTTTTAGAATTTCCCTCCTATCCTTAGCAGGCATCCTTGCTACTCTTTTCAAATTGCGAGACGAATACCTGAACCCACCGCCTTTATTTTTAATGGTAGCTCCAGAAGAAGGAATAAACTTTTTAATACTTCCATCCAAAGAGGAACCGACATTTAAATTTGGTGGTAGTGATTGGCCTTGTATATTCCTTGTTGCATTAAAGATACATGGTACAGTAACTTGTGTAGGTTGTTGATCAAGAGGCCCCACTACCATGTTCAAATTCTCAAGCGCTACATTAGTGATGTCATGCTTCAAAGAAAGAATATTAGGATCAGCTGCTTCACACGCCACTACTTTGGTATCATGCTTCATAGATGAATTATTTTTCTTAGTAGCTCCTGGAGAAGAAATAATCTTCATAGTACTTTCAGCCATTGAGGAACCACCATTTGAATTTTTAGGTACTGATTTGCCTTGTGCCTTCGTTACTGCCTCAACGCTGCATGGTGCATTAACTTGTAACGGTTGTTGAGTAAGATGCACCACTGCTACATTCAAGTCTTCATGCTCTACTGATTTGTTATCGTGCTTCACAGAGGAAATGATAGGAGCAGATGCTTCATGCTCCTTCCAATCGTTGCGTAGATCATCAAGTATAGCTTCGACCTCCCCTCCTTCCCCCTCAATGTCATGACTGTCGAAATTATCAACGCCTTCATCTTTAAACAAATTCTGTTCAACATTATCCTCCGATAGGAAAACATCCTCACCTAGATTACACCCCCATTCTTCGACCAATTTAATAGAAAACGTCGAACCATCAACCAACACATCCGTTGATAAATTCAGCACTTCCAAAGAAGTAGTGGTGATGAGAACACGGGCATAGTCAATTCGTCCCCTATCAAGCGTACAATCATCAGCTCTAACAAATTTACCACATTCCGAAACACAAAGCTTGAAAAAATTAATATTCCATGCATGAGCCGGTGTCCCATAAACACGTACCCAAGCGCCGCGTTCATATCGTAACTTCTTTGAAGACCATTTCTGCACATCCGATAGAAACATTCCAAAAAAATCCTTAGCTAAATTATAAACCTCCCATATATTCTCATTATTGCTACCACGAATAAAGACTTTATCACCGCCCATCGGAATGACACCCATAGTAATAAAACCAGCATCTTCCACCCGTTGCTGAATAGATAAAATAGATTCACCTGAAGTAACCGTCGCCACAATACCCGCACTAGCCCACTCGCGGTCTTGTTTATCTGATTGATACTGAAGTTTAACAATTTTAGCCATCTTTCCTTCCAACGCTACAGCCATAGAGGGCTTCTCCAATCGATCCATCTCACTTTCAGACACCCTAGTAACCTTCCCGTCTTCATCAACATCCAAAAATGTAACATTAACCTTCCTCTCCACCCTCGGCCCTCGTTCCTCCTCCTTCAACATCAAAACCGGTGATTCTCTCACCTTTCTATCCTCCCACTTCCTGCATATGTCATCCTTAACAGGCACCTCAATTTTCCCCACCCTCACATTTTTTTCTCCCTCCCCTCTTCTTCCCTTTCCTAGTTCCTCCTCTACTCCCTCACCAAGCCTCGCATTTTTTTCTCCCTCACCATCAGCCGTAACCACCTCCTTCCTCCTTCCCCCAACCTTCTCGAGACGCCTAACATGTTTAGAAACTACAAGTGGTTTCTTGTCATTCTCCGCAAACCTATCAAACCGAGCCTGTCTAGCCCAAACCCTCAAATGACCAAACCAGACATTATTCAATGCATTCGATAGCTTGTCAGCGTTCTTTACATGTGAAAATCTAACAAAACCATAAACCTGACCTCTAGCATTGCGTTGACGTGCTACGTATACATCAGTCAAAACACCGCAAACCTCAAACTGCTGTCTTAGAAGAAAAACAGGCAAACATTCCGGAATATTGGTGAAATAGAATGATACCTTGTTACCAGTAGTTGAATGAACATTGCCTTGTTGTTTTGAATCAGAAGCCAATCGCTGAGTGTATGTGGAATTAGCCTGTGCACCACCCCCTGCTGGAGGACGCGCAGCTCCTGCCCCAGCCGATTGATCGTCGTATGTTGATTCCTTTGCAGACCGATTGTGAACCCTAAAATCTCCTCGTTGTCGAACCTGCAGCCCATAACTCTCATCTTCTTGTCGCACTGAAACCCTAGAACTGTCCCTTCGTCCTGCTTCCGGTTGCGTCGCTTTCCGCTTCCTAGACCTGACCACAGACCAATTTCCCCCATCCCTCCCATTTTCTGCCACCCTGGCTGGAACCCTATCCCCCCCAATGTTCCTCTCAACCGGAGATTTGCTCCGACGTGGTTGCCCTAGGCTTGCCCTAGTTGCACCACGGTGATCACTCTCTCTGTTCTCTCTCATGGTTAATTAAATTAAGTAATAAATAGTAAATGACACAATACGAAAATAATGCGAAGATTTGATCACTGATCTCCAAATTATCAATGTTCAAGATCAATAATAGATTATGACCATTTATAATATGTAGATCAATGATCAAGATCATCACATAATTTTCTCAAAGTTTTTTTTAATGGAGAGAATGCATTTTCCACATAGACATATGTATCCTAGGAAAGTCACATAACTTTCTCAAGTTTTTTTTAATGGAGAGAGAATGTATTTTTCCCAGAACATATCACATCACATATGTATCCTAGGAAAGTCGCCGCCAAAAAAGCAATTTTACAAACAAATAACTTTATTTCACATAAACAAAAAGCCGCAACTATTAGTAGTCACGAAAATTAACCATTTGGATAAATAACACATAACCTTTAAATTTAGTTTTTTTTTTGAGGAAAGACCTTTAAATTTAGTTTTGTAAGTCTAACTATAAATAACAATTCCGTCAAAAAAAAACTATAAATAACAATTATCAGATCTTAGTAATTATGCTTTGAATCTAACCATTCAACTTTTTTTTTACAACAATCTAACTATTCACCTAGACTAGACACATTTGTATTAGGAAAGTGTTAAAAGTAACGACTGCTACATAAGTAATTTAACCGATAAACAATATCTTTTTATGGAATAATTTTTCTACGGTCTAAAGTATCAACAATCACAAATGCCATCCATTAAATGAAAATCACACGATCAATATACTTGTTGAATTTTTTTTTTTTGGTTATATACTTAGTTGCATTTTAAACCTAGTTGTATTTTGAATCTTATAGTCCACATAGATGTAAGTATATCAAGAAAGTGTTGAAAGCAACCACATTTAAAAAAGCAAATAAACCCGCAAACAACTTTACTTTATGAAAACTAGCGAAAAGATGGCCACTCACGTTCCCATCTTTCCGCTATTTTTATTGCACTAACGTTTGAAAATTATGAACTGTTTTTTTTATGAAACTTTGATTTTGATTAAAACTAAAAAAAAATATAAATGTTTGTTGCTTTCAAATTATAAAAAATCAAACTAACCATGATTATTTATTTCAACAACACCAACAATAATACAATATAACAAAAAAAAATCTAAATTCTTTTTTTAATGACACCAACAACAATTTTATTATAGAATAAGTTGTTTAAAGGTATAATTGAGATAATGAAAAAGTTATTATAAATATACTTATCTAATTTGTTACACTTTTTAAATGATAAAGAAAAAAACAGACATATATATATATTCATATCGTATCTGTTACATTTTTTTAATATTTAAATTTATTCTTATCTATTTGTTACAAGTGTGATTTGTATTGAAAATTGAGGGTATTTTTGAAAAGAAAAATCCAGTTCAAAAGTGCTGAAAGAGATAGTTTTCTTTATATAGACTAGCGAAAAGACGGGCACTCACGTGCCCATCTTTTCGCTCTTTTTATTGCGTTAACGTTTGAAAATTATGAACGATGTTTTTTATGAAATTTTAGTTTTGATTAAAAGTAAAAATATAATTGTTTTTTACTTTCAAATTATAACAAATCAAACTAATCATGATTATCTATTTCAATGAAACCAACGATATAACAAAAATATATAATCTAAATTATTCTTATTTTTTTAATGACACTAACAACAATCTTTATTATAGAAAAAGTTGTTGTTTAAGGGTATAATTGGGATAATGAAAAAAATATATATACATTCATCTAGTTTGTTACGCTTTTTAAATGATAAAGGAAAACATTAAATATTTGTGTTTGTTACATTTTTATTTTAATATTTAAATTTATTCTTATATATTTGTTACATGTGTTATTTGTATTGAAAATTGAGGGCAATTTTAGAAGGAAAAATCCAACAAAAATTGCTGAAATGGATAATTTTCTTTATATATAGCATAGATATAGATATATTCACTATTATCGTAAGTATCAGTAGTCATGAAAATCAACCGTTAGATAAAGATCAGACGACCTTTAACATTAATCCACCCAACAAACCTAGTAAACCTAGTTTAGTTTAACCTAAAATAAAACATTAGTTAGTTGTGTGGTATCACAAACCTCACTTTTGTGTAATCGTAGAGAATTGTTACCTTAGTAACAAACACACACTACACTACTAGTACAAAAACACACCCTTTTCTCTACGTTCTTCATTCTTCTCTCTATTTACCCTTTTGATCCATTCTCATGGTTTCACCCCTCTGTCCTTTCAATTCAATCTAGTTTCTCCAAATCCAACCCCCTTTTTCTCAGATCTCAATTGGGTTATGGAAATGGCTTCTAGCCCTCGTACCGTTGAAGAGATCTTCAAAGATTACAGCGCTCGTAGAATCGCCGTTGTTCGTGCTCTCACTCAAGGTACTCTTATCTATCAAAATTCTCATCTGGGTCGTTTTTTTTCGTATTTTTGATATCAAAGTTCCAACCTTTTTTGTAATTGTTTTTGATTTTTCGTATTTTTCAGATGTTGATGAATTTTACGGTCTCTGTGATCCAGGTAAAGTGTATTAGCGGATCTGAATTTGTTCTTTTTTAATTTAATGTTGTTGTGTTTTGTTTTACGTTAGAATTTTGTTTTGTTTTATTTATACTTTTTGTTTTTATTGGTTGTATTAATATTTTGATACTGTGTTATGTGTGAATTTTGCATGATTTTTTTCTTGTTGAATTTGACTAGGGTTGTAATGTATTTGTTTTAAAGAATTTGATAAGAGGGTCACATTGAATTATAGTTTATGTGGTTTTATTTTATTTGTGCTTTAATTGAGTTTGAAGTTTGTGTTGTGTTTGTTTCGATAAGGATAATTTGTGTTGAAGTTATGAGTGAATTTTGCATTATTCTTCGTTTTGTTGGAATGTTAAATTTGACTAGGGTTGTAATGTAATGTATTTGTTTTAAGGAATTTGATTAGAGAGGGTCACATTGAATTCTAGTTTAAGTGGTTTTAAGATTGTTAGTTAGTTAGTTAATTTGAGATTAAATTGAGTTTGAAATTTGTTGTGTTTGTTTAGATAAGGATAATTTATGCCTCTATGGTCATAATAATGAAAGCTGGGAAGTAACTCTGCCAGCAGAGGAAGTTCCGCCGGAGCTCCCTGAGCCAGCTCTTGGAATCAATTTTGCTCGAGACGGTATGAACCGTAGGGATTGGCTTTCTCTTGTTGCTGTACACAGTGATTCATGGTTGCTTTCTGTGGCGTTCTATCTTGGAGCTCGTCTTAACCGCAATGAAAGGTACATTCTATCTTGCTTTGGTGGAGATGTTTGTATATGGTCGTAATTGAAGTTCTCTGTGGCGCTCTATTACATTCTTGTGCACCTTGTTTAGTGTTAGAAACTATGGCTTATAATTGGAGTATGTGGTGATTGTTCAAATTTGTGTTTTGTTGATATGTGATGCTGGATTGGTACATACATGCATTGGTTTATTGCAGTAAAATGTGTCTTAAGACATTCCTATGTTACGAGCAACATTAGCTGAGGTCCAAGTCAGGAAAATTAACAAATATAAATGTGAATTATTTTAGATTGGTGATGGGAGTATTCATGTTGACTACTTTAATAGCCTACTTCAATTTTTACTAGTATTATCAATGGTCAATGACAATGACAGATTTTGGTGACAATCCGCCATATAATTTTGGTATTTCGGCCGATGGCTTACTTTATCTGCCTTGGCAGCAATTTGACAACACAAATATTTTTACCTCTGTAATCAACCATAAAATGTGATGACGTAGGAAGGTTGAATTTTCCTTTTTATGCAGCATGAAAGTTGTGACTTTGGTTGGGGCCAAGAAGTTGTCACATTCTATGTTTCAATAAGTCAAAATTCTAAAACACTCCCTTTTAGTCAAAAAAAAAAAACGGGTTTTCCTTTTCACTGTTCTTGTATTTGAGCAGCCTTCTCTTAGTCTCAAGTATCCTCAATCTTAATCCATGGCTCCCTTGTCCAATCTATTGTGTAATAACTAATAACCACTGACCTTATCCATCGACTCTGAGAATGGAGCAACAATGCAACTCATTAAATTGGTATAGTGTATTGTAGTCACCGCTGTCTGCTGGTATGACAACGACTCTGTTATAGGTGTTCCTGCACTGCCAAACATTCACACTCAAATGTGTTCCTCAGTTGCTAAAGTGTGAAATCATAACACAGAAATTGTGAAATCATAAAATTGTTCCACAATCAACATCATAAAACCTAAGCAAGACTTAAAATAACACAATTTGAGTTTTTTTTAAGGGTTAATTATGTTTCTAGTCCCTATAAAATAGCGACCTTGTAAGTTTAGTCCCTACTTAATTTTAATAGCATTTTTAGTCCCTAATTTTGTTTTTCTGCACTGAGTATTAGTCCCTACTCAATTCAAATTTGTTTAATTTATGCTTAAACTCTTAAATTTTTGAACAATTTTTTGCAGACATGTTTAGAACATTACTAAAAGTTCGTCCGCAAAAAATTATTGCAAAATTTGATTTCTACATCCAGATTTTATTACTTTTTATCTTTAACTTTTGTCGTTTTAAAAAATTCATATTTAATTCATTTCATTTCAGAAAATTCTAAATTTTAGTAATCGAACCTTTCATAGTGTTCTAATCTTGTCTCAAAAAAATCGTTCAAAAATTTAAGAGTTTAAGGATAATTAATCAAACTTTGTTTTAGCAGGGACTAAAATTATAAGTAAATTTTTTTTTATAGGGACTAAAAATGCTATTAAAATTAAGTAGGGACTAAACTTACAAGGTCGCTATTTTATAGGGACTAGAAACATAATTAACCCTTTTTTTAATGCTATATGCTATACTAATTGAGTTTTTTTTTTTTTTTTAAATATATTATGCAATTTGATATATCACTTTTCTTTAATCGGTGGTTATTATGTTTTTCCTCTTAAGGCTTTCTCTTCAATTGTAATCACTGCAGTTGAGATTTATACTGACCTTAGATTGAGTGTATTCATTGTGGCATTTCTTTTCAACATCTGCTGCAACTTCACAGATGGTTCCTTATATTGATGGTTTCCCTGATTCTTTATGGCAGGAAACGTTTGTTTAGTTTGATCAACGAACTTCCCACCGTTTTCGAAATTGTGACCGACAGGAAACCAATTAAGGACAACAAGCCAGCAGCGGACAGTGGAAGCAAATCCCGAGGAAGCACCAAGGTTAGTGTTTTCCCTTTTCTAGTGATATACTTGTTTCTTTGGTTCTTTTGGCTCGTTAGGTAAAATTTCACCTTTATTCGCAGAGATCCAGTGACGGGCAAGTCAAAAGCAACCCAAAGTTTCCTGTGGATGACGGTTATGAGGAGGAGGAGGAAGACGAGCACAGTGAAACACTTTGCGGGAGCTGTGGCGGTAATTACAATGCCGATGAGTTTTGGATTGGTTGTGATATATGTGAGAGGTGGTACCATGGGAAATGTGTGAAGATCACTCCTGCCAAGGCCGAGAGCATAAAGCAATACAAGTGCCCTCAATGCAGCATCAGGCGGAACAGACCCTAGTTTCAAAGGCAATTTGGAAGAATACATATATGTCAGAAGTGATTGATGTTTCATGGCTGAAAAGGATACTTGACTTTTGTTATTACATTACTTAGAGAAGTTCATGTTATACTCTTTTACGTTTGACTTTAGTAGGAGAAAATTAAACAATTTTTCTCAAGTTTTATTCATGTTTTCTTTGTCACTTAATTGCAAGTATGATCCATTTTTCCGTAACCAACATGGAAGAGGAGGCATAGCATACTCCATTAATGAATTTGAACATAACCAAAAATTTGATGACAACAATGACGCCGATTTCTTGATTGGCAATACTATTGTTATTCTTTGTTTGCAGGGAAATCAAAGAGCGTCGACAAGCCTTATCCCACTAGTTGGGATAAGCCAGATGCACCAAACAACACCATAATGTTATGTCATAATAAACTATATTTTGAAATTATTTTTTCTAAACCCTTTTTAAATAGCTCAATTTGATTCACTCTCGATATTACAAGACTTGTCTTATATCAAGTTGAGATTAGATATTTTGAGTAAATGGTCAATTATCCCATGAAATTGTAACTTTCATCAAAAACCAATTTTGCAAAACTTCCAAAACCGAAATTTTTTTATTTGTGCCCTACTTTTTGCCAAAAAATCCAAAACTACCCTACTTTTTCAGAAAATTGCAGAAATACCCTACTTTTTCTAACTTTCTGGTACCACTCCACTTGGAGTTGCGGGGTACCCTAAAAAGTGACAATTTTTGTCCTTATTGTACCCCTCTACTCCAAGTTGAGGGGTATTTTCCTTTTTTTTTTTTTTTCGAATTTTTTTACTACCACTCAACCTGGACTTGCGTTGTATATATGGCCTTTTTTTAAAAAAAATTTAAATACCCCTCTACTTGGAGTAGAGTGATATAATAAGGACAAAAAATTTTTGAAACATAGTTTTACGTTAAAGCATGCATAAAAAGAAAATACTTCATCCGTCCCATATTAGATGACCTAGTTGACTCTGACACACGTACCAATGCATATATTTTATCTTTGATATCTTCAATTCTCTGGTAAAAAAAATTATGAAAATTTAATATTTTAAAAATATTCATCGAGATGAATCCATCAATATCTTACATAATATTATTTATCTTTGTGAATTAGTAGAAAAATATGGTCAAAGTGTGTTAAGTCAATATTGTTTTTTGTCAAATAGGTCATCTATTGAGGGACGGAGGGAGTAATAATTATTATAAATGTTAAAAAAACTAATTAAAATTATATAACAAATAAAATACCATAAAATCTACAATTATTATAAAACATGTATTATTTCATCTACTATAAATACTTCCTTTCATTTTTCAATTTATCACACCATTTCAACTTATATTAATAATGTTAATTTAGGCATTAATAAAAAAGTAATTATAATAATAATCATAATATTTATAAAATAAATAACATACGAAATACAATAAATATGAAATAAAGATTAGATTTCTACTGATGTCTAATATTAATGCAATCTTTGCAGGAATGACCAGGCATCCTACAAACGCCGCATCTTCTCTCAGTTTCCACATCGTCCATCTCGGTCCTAATGCGAGTAATTGGTGGACGACCTTTCTTTGCCCTACGCATGGATTCGTCTCGATGAATATTTTTAAAATATTAAATTTTCATAATTTTTTTTAGCAGAGAATTGAAGATATCAAAGATAAAATATATGCATTGGTACGTGTGTCGGAGTCAACTAGGTCATCTAATATGGGACGGAGGGAGTATTTTCTTTTTATGCATGCTTTAACGTAAAACTATGCTCCAAAAGTTTTTTGTCCTTATTATACCACTCTACTCCAAGTAGAGTGGTATTTAAAAATTTTTAAAAAAAAGGCCATATATACAACGCAAGTCCAGGTAGAGTGGTAGTAAAAAAATTCGAAAAAAAATAGGAAAGTACCCCTCAACTCCAAGTAGAGGGGTACAATAAGGACAAAAATTTTGTCACTTTTTAGGGTACCCCGCAACTCCAAGTGGAGTGGTACCAGAAAGTCAGAAAAAGTAGGGTATTTCTGCAATATTTCAAAAAAGTAGGGTAGTTTTGGATTTTTTGGTAAAAAGTAGGGCACAAATAAAAAAATTTCTCCAAAACCCCTTGAGGTAATTGTTTGTACACATGACACCACCATGAGGTAATTATTATTATTATTTTTTTTTTTGCGTGATTATAAAAATATACAAATTCCCCACTCAAATTTAAAACTTGTTTGCAAATATCCCAATCATTTTCGAAGGTAATTGATATTTCATAATAATATTGAGGGAGACTTTAAAAAATGTGTTGCTGCAACTCTTTCCCCCATCATTCATAATCATAATTCATTGACTAATTAATTTGTTTTTGATGGTAAAGACTGTTAGGTTTTTACATGAGAGTATACTACCTGGTTTCTTCCGACAACTAAAGACAAAATGTAGAATCTAATGAAGCCAATTTACCTTGGTGAACATCGCCACGATGGTTAATTCTATGTCTCTTGACAACTGTTTTTGTCTTGTTTTTCATTTTCTTGACTATAATCCTTCATTTTAGTAACCAATTTTTTGGGCCTCTTTCAGACCCCTAGAGTTCAGTTATGGGTTCCACTCGCTCAGATGGCTCTGCCACACACAAAGAACGCTTAAGATGGACACAACAACTCCATGATCTCTTTGTGGAGGCTGTAAATAGGCTTGGGGGGCCAGATAGTGAGTTTTTGCCACTAATAATACTTTGCATGATAACCTGTTTAGTGCAATTTGTAGATTTGTTTTAACGTGCACAGTTTCTTTAGTTCACAGCCATGATTTAAAAACCGAATTGGACGGTTCAACCAGTTGAGTCGTGAATGAATTATTTACGGTTTGATTATTTGAACAGTTTGATCGTGGTTATGTCCAGATTCAAACGGTTAAAATGGTTGAACTATGATCCGGATGTCTTGTAGGCTCAATGTCTGGTTCAGTTTTTAAATTATTAGTTCAAAGGAAATATGTCAAATGGTCAGTCCTACTACCAAAGGGTACTAAAAAAGGGTTAATGAAGAGATGTTTGTTGATTTGTGTTTGCAATATTTACAATGATAGAATTTATGATTTCTTCAAAAAAAAAAAATGATAGAATTTATGAACTTTTTCTTTGTCTAAGAAATTTTCATATTTGGAAGGCAACTTAAAAGTTCACTTATTTGAATTGAGATAGATGGACTTACACAAACCACATAAACCTCTATTAGTGTAATTTTTTGTACTCAAATTGTTGCTATTAAGATAATCATGTTAAGCAGTCAAGAGATCTTGATTGTTGAATAAGATTTGATGGCTCATATTCTGACCTCGACAACTCTACTTTAAAATGAAACTTGAAATGTAAGTTGTCTGATTTTCATCCGACAATCAAAATTGATGACAACGTAAATCCATGATTGGATATAATTCATTTCCCTGTTTTTTTTTCTTTTCTTTCTTTCTATTCACATGACTCAAACCTTTGACTTGACTTAAGAAAAATTAAAAACCAAGCTCTTTGATACTTGGACTAACAATTTGATTTATAAACTTATTTGTAGTTGCATTTTCCTCCTTCTCTTTTTTATTTAAAAATGATTTTGTGTGCTACTGATATATCTATTTTGACTTTTTTACGTTAACTTTTAGCTTGAAAGTATAATATGATAATATTTAGTTAGAGTTGTAGGAGGCAACATTATTTACATAGAAAAGTTTATGATTATATGCATTTTCAATTTGAATATTGTTTGTCAGGGGCAACACCAAGAGGTATACTGAAAGGAATGAAGGCTATGGGGGTTTCAGAATTGAAAATATTACACGTCAAAAGCCACTTGCAGGTTCTTCACCCATTTATATTGGTCATAAAATTTTGAATGAATTTATCACATGATCTAAAGTATTAAGTATAAACACTTTTACAAGTATTTAGAGTAGTTTATGGAAATAAATTATAATATGACTTTTTTTTTATTATATAAACTTGCGTTTTATCAGCAAAACAGTAAGTACTGTAAGTACTGGACAAAACATTACAAGACAAAACAGAACAACACAAGGTACAACAACACATGAAAAATTTGTAGGTATTGAATAATTTTTGATCTTATACGATTTTTGATGGATAAAATGTTATTTTGGTATTTTAGACAACTTGTACGTGAGACAAAAAGTTGTGTGATGGTTTGGTGAGGGACAAGAATTTCAATTTTTGTCTTGTCGCTTGCCACCAATTTTTCATATCCCTAAAACAGTTTTACAAATCCAACACCGTACAACTGGAGTTTTTCTTGTCATGTCCTTATTTTTTAGCAAACCAAACGCACCCACAGTTATATGAATTACAAAATATGCTAATTAGTAAAAATGGAAGAAAATATTAAAAGCTACAAGTTCAAACTGCATTTAAAATAGCTTCTCAAAAAAAAAAAAAATCACGGGTTGGAAGCTTCTTTATCAAACACATTTCATTTGATCAAACAAGTTTATAAGTTATTTCAATAAGCTATAAATTGTTTGTACAAACTCACCATAAACTACATTAAAGTATTTATTAGTGTTTTGACACATTTATACTTTTACCATCCACATTGACTTATATAAAGCAAAGCCTAATAATTCCCTTGAAAATTGAAATACAAGTAACGTTATAAAGAATGACTAATATGCTCATCTTGGATATGTTCAGAAATACAGGATTTCCAAATTGATTCCAGAATCCACCACAAGTAAGTTTTTGGTTTAGCCAAGTAATAGTATTTGATTAAACAATGATAAGACCAACTTCAAGTGAAATTATAACTTGTTCCATGATGATTTATGAAGGAGGAAAGGTTGAGAAGAGAAGCATATCAGATATGCTGCCAAATTTCTGTTCTATATCGTAAGTCAACAACTAATTAAGCAATAATTTTCATATCTCATTTTCAAACAACTTATATAATTATATTTTGTAAATGAACAGTGCTCTTCAGCTAAAAGAAGTCCTTCAAATGCAGGCTGAGGTGCAAAAACGCATGAGTGATAAAGTTGAGGTATTTTATAGTATTTGAACCTATAGGATGTAGTCATTAAAGTTTGATTTATCTAATTTTCTTTTGGAGAATGTTAACCAGTGCCCCCGGGGCATTGGTTAAGCACCAAATAAAGTAAGTTTTTATCAAAAAGTAATGTAATTATTTCTTGATAAAAAGTAGCAGTTTATATTTCCAAGACAGAAATTCTATTTATGTATTCCTTAACCAGTGCCCCGGGGGCACCGGTTAACAAGACCCTTTTCTTTTTAGTAAACTTTCACACAAAAATTTAACAGTTTGTTGAAGAAAAATAACTTAAAAGTTTCAATATTATGTTTTTTTTTTATCAAGTAAGCATATGATATTTTAATTTGTCAAGGAAGATCAAACATATTACACTTTTGCTTCTTTATCCAAATATGTCTTCTACATTTACAATAATATATATATATATATATATATATATAGTCTTTATAATTTTTAGGTCAAGAATTGTAGAAAGTTTTAAAGGGAATTAAAACAAAACAATATAATTATTTCTATGGAGAACATGTATAACTTCCAAGAGGAAAAAACAGACATGGAGATAATCTCTCAAGTTAAAATTTTGTATTATTTGTTGGAAGGTTCAAAAAAGCTTGAGGCTGAAAATTGAAGCACAAGGAAAGTACCTAGACAGAATTGGACAAAGTAATCAAATCAGAACTATTACAAGAAAAGCTTGCAAGCCTTTGGTTGGTAAAGCAACACCTCTTCCCTCTCTTACTGAGGAATCTGAATCCTTTAAAACACAATCCGAGGAAGAACATCAAACAGCAAGAAAGCAAAAGGTCACAGATGAGAATGTTTTTCCTACAGGTTTTGAACTAGGATCATCCACTACCTCAGAATTCAGCAACCAAACCTGGAACCTTTCTTGGAGTCAGCTGGCTGAAGCAACCTACCAATCACCTTTGGTGCCTAGTTTCTTATTATAGGTTTTGTATAATTAGAATAACTGTTTGCCCTAATAATAGAGTTGATGATGATGTCCATCTTATATATACAATGTTTGCTTGATCTTTTTTGGTCCTTCAAAGCAGTTTCATATGGACATTTATAAGTTGGAAGACCTTGAAATGAACAATGTTATGTATATATTGTTGGATGAAAATAAAAGGTTCAACAGAATCACACATCATATATGTATATTTTGATAGTAAGTATAGTTGATTGCATGCAACAAAGTTATTATGATTTTAGAGTGTTGTTGGACATTTTACTTTTGATATGTATGGTTTGTTGCAAGGTTCTTGATTGATCATAGATTATCTAGGCTAATAACTAGTTCAAACTGCAATTTAAACATGATTTTGAAGGTGAAAACTAAGGCAATGAAAATATTGGTTAGTAAATTTTTAACCGAAGAGAAGGCTAAGTCCGAGTAATGTATCACATAAAAGGATATTTAACCATTACATACATAGAGCTCATAAATGATCCTAATTTGAAAGATAATTGATTACCTTTCTATCAATGATTAATAGTTATGACCCAAAAAAATGGATAATCGATAAGTCATAATGAATTACAACTGCCAAATAGGAAAATAAAAATTAACTCTTATCAAGAGTCTTATTTATCCTATGTGAGATTTGGATGGTGTGGAGTGCCTCTTCTTTATAAACTTATGTTAAGACCATATTTTATCTGATGTGGGACTATACATGGGTGTGGTAGCCTCGAATAGGGACCCACCTTATTCCAACGAGAATTTTTGAGTCAGTGATAGCCTCGAATAAGGATCATTAGTGATAGTCTCGTATAGGGATCACAATGTTGCATCTATGATGGGCAACATTATTTTAGTAGGCGTTGACCTACAACCATCTGCGGACTGGATTATATTCCGAAATCATTTGCATGTGACAACCTTGGATAGGGGTCACAATGACGGCCTCGTATAGGAGTCACACTCATGTAGATTCTTAAACATCGGAAAATCATTGATACCACTCTTCTGTACAAATCTAAAATTATTGGCAAAAATAAAAGGCATCTTAAGAGTTATAACAAGTCTGACATCATAAAGTTGTAAGAAAAATGTTGGCAAATGTCTCTAGTGTTTATAAACTCTTATCAAAAGTTTTATCTATCCAATGTGGGATTTAGATGGGGTAGAGTGCCTCCTCTTTATAAACTTATGTTCATGCCGTATTTTATTTTATCCGATGTGATACTATTTAACAGTTGTAAACTAGATATGACTATCTTTTACCGTTATTGTAACATGATGCAACTGCAAGTAATTTGGTATTATTCAATTATTCTTTGCTTACTCAATTATTTATTGGTATATTAAGTATCTTTTATTCGTTACTCAATTATGAACTACATTTATCGCAGTTCACTGTGTTTAAATTTAAGGACTCTCATGCCCTTCAACTAGTCACCCTCACCACACTCTTCTCCCACCTCTTTACTCTCTCCACTGTTCAAAAGTCGTCACACTCACAATATGGTTATAAATTCATGGCCAAATACTTCCCTAGGTCCTTTAAGTTTCACGTTTGTTTCAGATAGGTCCTTTAAGTTTCTAAGGTTTCAGATAGGTCTTTAAGTTTCGAGTTTGTTTCGGATATGTCCTTTAAGTTTCTAAGGTTTCATATAGGTCCTTTTAAGTTTCGAGTTTGGCTTAACGGACAGATCAACTTTGGCTTAACGGAGGTTGATAGAAATGACCTATATAAAACAAACTCGAAACTTAAAACTTAAAGGACCTATCTGAAACCTTAGAAACTTAAAGGACCTATCCGAAACAAACTCGAAACTTAAAGGATCTATCTGAAACAAAAATGAAACTTAAAGGACCCGGGGAGGTATTTGGCCTAAATTTATACATATGCATCTAAAATAGCTCAAGCAAAATATAAGAAAAAAAATGGAGAAAATGGTTTCATAATTCTAGAGTTCATACAAATTCTAGAATTTTGCATGGTGTACATGATAGTTTTACCACTTGACCATGACATACTCTACAAAGCCTAACTCTTTGAGCCAAATATTGGAAAACTAACATCCGGTTCGCTACATAACATTTTACATATTATATTTGCTAATATCATCGTTTATTGGAAAAGACTCATCATCTCTTCCAAATAGTTAACTAAAAATAACAACCATTTTGATTAAACAACTATTAACAAAGTAAAAACATAGGGGAACAAAATAGTCAAAACATAGAGCTTTACCCTACCATACTTTATCTTAAATTCACTCCATCACTAAAATATCACCTAATTATCAAGACCTTTGTACATAAAGCCACAGCACTGAGAACCTGGCGCTAGAATAGAAATACGAATTGGCTCTTTTCTTTTCACAGCTTCACAGACTAATGGTTGTGCCATTTTCAAGCTAAGCAATTCATGTTTGTGTTTCTCTATTTCTCATCTTCAGGATAGCCAATTGCACCTCGCTCTCCTAAAATTTTCACTTCACTCAATATTGAATCCTGCAAATTGATTAAGAAATTACCACACAAAAATTTAATTGAATAAATCCTTAAGATTGTAGAATAAATTAGTGATCAGAATTATCTCTAAATAATAATCAGCATAAACATATAAGCATTAATAAACTATAAGCAAAAGAGAGATATCATTAGACTTATCTATCTTTAAAATTGCGGTGATTCGAAGTCGGTAACGGTGAAGTAATCAAACAAGAAGTAATGAACAACAATGACTGCAAAGTAGTAAACCGTTAAATAACCTAAGGCGTGACAAAGTCACTGTCCTTCAAGATTTATTCACCCCATAAGCGTATATCCTCCCAGGATACAAGGTTCTTCCCTGATAAACACAAGAGATGCAACCAGGAAGCATAAACTCGATTTCATAAGTGAGAATAAAATTAATTTTTTGTGTCAAAATATGTTCTATTGATAGGAGGGATGTATTGTATGAGTAAATTTGTATAGAAGTTTTGAAGCCGTTTGTACGTATCTGCGTATCTGACTGCAATACATTTATAGCCAATACTGTTTTATTTTTAAGAGAAAGATAAGGAGCACTATGTATAAAAAAATTAGCGAGTGGTGGTAGTTCCTAATTTTAAGCATGAAAGGAATTACCATAGTGTAACATAAACGTTACACCTCATACATAAATCTTTGACCAAGTAAGCAAACCACTAAACATGTGAAACATATTTTTTTATGTGCTAAATTTTAATTAACTTTTAAAATATAATAATAACAACTAAAAATACAACATAAAATTAGCTTTCATCAAGATTCTTATCTATCAAATGTGAGATTCAAATAGTGTGGAGTGTTTCCTCTTTATAAAGTGGGATTTAGATGGTATGAAGTGCTTTCTATTTACAAACTTATGTTCAGATCATATTTCATCGAATGTAGGACTATCTAACAGTTGTAAACTAGATATAAGTAATATCTTTTACCGTTAGCATGATGCAACTGCAAGTAATTTGGCGTATTTTTTATTCCTTACTCAATTATTAACTATTTTTATCGCAACTCACTGTGTTTAAATTTAATTACTCTCTGCCCTTCAACCAGTCACCCTCACCACATCACTCCTCTCCCACCTCTTTACTCTCAACTGTTCAAAACTTGTAACACTCATAATATGCTTATAAATTCATAAATATGCATCCAAAATAGCTCAAGCAAAATATAAGAAAAATGGAGAAAATTGTTTCATAATTGTTCAGCTCGTATACCTTATAGAAACTTTTCGTGGTATGTGATAGTTTTACCACTGACCATGCCATACTCTACAAAGTCTAACTCTCTGAGCCAAATATAAGCAAACCAAAATCCGGTTTGTCATATTTTACATATTTTATAGATGCATCTAACCTTAAATGTCTATTTATAACAAAATCATTACAAGGATTGAAATACAAGTGTGTTAAAACATTCACCAAACAATTTTTTGTTTTGTGTTTACGTTGAAGGCTGTACATATACCTTTCTAGCTGAGATTTGACCCAAGTTTGAGTAATTTTCATCTAGTCTTTGTAAAAGAGACGAGAGTGAGTGAATGTTATGTTCAAATTCCATTTCTTAACCCTAATATGAAAAGAAAAACAATAACAGTCGTTCGAATACCAAATCTAATATGAGTTATTTTTTGAGTCGCCGTGTAGCACATGTAACACTGAAAGAACAACGGTGTGTACTCGTGAGCTTAGCTCAGTTGCTAGGGACAATATATAATATATGCAAGGTTCGGGGTTCAAACCCCGACCATCACAAAAAAAAAAAACAACAACGCTTATCTCTGCTTTAAAGAATCAAAATGATTTTCATTTGTCGTTTGAAAAAGATAGAGAGTGAGTAACCTATAATTTTTTTTATTTCATTTTTTTGCTATGACTTTTTTCAAAGAGATTTTTATTAAAAAAAAAAAAAAAAGACATTCAGATGAAAAATTGTTTTATATAGCTTCTAATAAAAAATCAGTTTAAGTATTTTATTATTTTGTTACAATTTTTTTTATAATAAAATTTTAGTTTTCCAAAATATATTCAAAATGATTTATAATTGTTTAGGATTTCTTATTTTATTTTAGAGTTTTTGTGCGTGATTCTTACTTTCTATACTGTTGAGATCATAGCAATATATAATACAAATTTTTTTTAAGGATATAAATTATAATTCACATATTATGTAAATTTGAAGAAATAATGTTTAAATACTAACCGGTTAGTCAAAGTTATCGGTATGCAGGGGCGGACCTGAGCAAGGCAGGGTGTGGCAATAGCCACACCAGCTCAGGCCCAATATTTTTTTTAACCCAGCCCAATATTTTTTTTTCTCAGCACTAACACAGTAGAACGGAACACGCACGTTTTCCCTTTCCTTCATCTTTCTCAAATCGCGCATGCAACACATGAACTCACCGGTCCTGCAGTCCACCACCACCACCCACTAGTGAACCGCCGTCGGTCGTCGCTCTCCTCTCCTCTCTCTCAGGCCATCTCCTCTCTCAGTCAGTCAGCCATCTCCTCTCCTCTCCTCTTCTCTCTTAGGTCAGTTTTGATTTTGAACTCAAATTACTTGATAGCAGCAGTGAGCAATTGAACCAGGAATTGAAATTGAATTATGATAGTGAGTAGTAGTGATTGCATTACTTAAAATTGATTTTAACTTTTAGGGTTTGGTTAATTGGTTACTGAAATTGATTTTATTTGTTTTGTTACTTGATTCTGTTCTGTTCCTGTGTTGTTTCAAGTCTAAACTTTTGTAGAGAATCTATTCATCAAAAGCAAGGTTGAAAACTCTTTTAAATCCGAAGATTCTGGTTTGCGTTAGTATTAGTAACCTGTTATTCGAACACATAATAGTTTGCATAATCCTTTATATCTAATGGTTGCAAACATGCTTACCCTAATTGCTAACCCTAAACCTAAAAAAATGGCTCCAAAATTTGAAATTTGAAATGCATTGGAAACCATGATAATTACTATCCACACTGCTCCACACGTGACTTAGGAAACATGAGTCTCTCTCACTTCCTTTCTAGCGTGTAATTTCCAACGCTTTCTTCTCCCTGTATTCAGCTTTCTCTCTTCCTCAAACTCTGCCATCCCTTCAACTTCAATCCATTGTTTCGTCTCTTTCTCTGATTTTGAAATTTGATCCTCTTTTTCATCTCTCCCTCTCTCATCTCTCTCAATCCATTAGCTTCATTTCACTACACGTATCTCTCTCTCACTTTCTCTCCATGCCAATGAAGAAAATTTCACCCTTTCCATTTTCACAGTCATATTTCTCCTCTCATCCTTTGCCGTCATCGACTCGACCGCCACCATCCGTCGTCGTCCTCCGCCTCTACACTTACCCTGTCTGCAACGCTGCCTCTCCCACCTTCTGTTTGTCTATTGTCTCTTCTCTCACGCAAACCATGTTCACTGTAAGTTCATCATAGGCGATTTTTATTTCTGGGTTTCAATTTTTATTTCATAAATGATAATTTTTATTTCTGATCTCAACAATGATGTTTTTGCGGTGGTGGTTGGTGGAAGAAGGCTCTCGATTGCGGTTTATGCGGTGGCTATAGTCTACAGTTGTCGGTGGGATTTTCTCTCACAAATAAAGGTAATTGTTGTATAAAAGATTGTTAGGGTTTGGTTTGTTTGTCAATTTAGGAGTTTCTGTACTGGGATTTTGCAAATAGAAGTAATTTTTCTTTTTTTTCATGTGAAGGTTTAGTGGCAAAGTAGCTTTAGCAATTAAAATGTAAAGATTAGTGCAGCGGATATGCAACTTTATGAATGTATGAGGTGTAAGCATTGAAACTGGAATGTTTTTGTTTTCATCCTTTTTGGTTGAACGTACTTTACTTCTTCATTATCTTTTTGGTTCCTGGTGTAAGAATCAGGTTGCTGGAACGTTTTTGAATTCATAACACTACTATGTGTTGCTTATTGTGTCATATGTATGAGTTTTGCATAATAGACAACATACTCTCTCAAATCAATTTTTTGTTTCTTTTTACCTTTGCAACCCCAAGCTGTTTGATTGTTTGCTTATATGAACTTTGGCCTATAACATGGTTTTTCAAGCAATGTTTTTTTTAAAAAAAAAACATTTGGAATTTTCACTACTTATATCATAGTCCAATATCATAGTGGCAAGTTTTAATTTTTGGCTAAAATAAAATAAGTGACTCTGAATTTGCACTACTTGCAATCTTCTATCATTCAAACTACATCGCTAAGCATGTATGATTTGCTGTGAAATTGACATATAGCAACTAAATCGTTTGTTTCTGTTAGGTCATGCATTAGGTATTTTCATTTCTTCTATTTTTTACTTGAATTTATGATTGATCAATGGAGATAAGTAACTTTGCATTGTGTTGTACAATTTGATTAAGGTTAACTAGAATTTTTCTTACCCTCACATGCATTTCATTTGACAATGTCATTGCAAAACTATAATATAATATACTAATCTTGGAAGATTCAACAATGTGAGGTATCATGGCTATTTTACATACATGGCTATTTGGTTTTAACCTTTGTGTGTTTTTCTGCCATTCACTTGCCTTATGTAGTTATTTGAATTCATGCCTTCTACCTTAACCTACTCTAGCATTGAAGGTTCATGTAGTTAAACATATGGTTAGATGAAAGTGTTTAATTTGCTACGTTTTTTATTGTAGTTTTCTATATCATGGTGCCTTCATATGGATGATTTATGCTTTAATGTATAGATGTTCATAGAAAGGAATGTTTCTCACTGACTGTATATTTGTGGACTGCGTTGAACCATGAAATTGATTTGTGCTTTAATGTATGGATGATTTGTGCTTTAATGTATAGATGTCAGGTTTAAATTGTTTTATGGATGTATTATTTTCATTGTTCAGATAGCCACAAGGGTAATAGCCGCTCGATACGGTGTTAAACTCAACCCTTCGTTCCTGGTGCCGTTTAATTGGACAGGGTGCTTAGGAGTAATGAATAATTAGGAATCTCTCCTCCCAAACAATAAATCTCTGTTTGATATTCCTGTGGTGCGTACTGCAAGTATGTATTTGACTTCATTAGTTCTTGCTGTTACTGAATTTGCATTGTGAGTTGTTTACACTGTACCTTCTTCTGATGCACTTCACTTTTCTGATACATACTTCTATAGTAAGCAAGAATGGGAAATGAAACTACACTAAACTTGAATAATTAGTCAATGAATATCGTTTACTAAGACCACAGTCTTATGGCTTCTTCAATTGAACCAAAAAGAAGACCACAATCACCGATGTTGGTTTCATACAAATTTTCATGACAGTATTGAGATTATATATAAATTACATAAGAAGATATTTGTAGAAGAACAGAGCTTGAAATTCTTACAATCAATCAAATAAATTGCAAAGTGAAATCTTTGTCTTTTTTATTAAGAAGTCTTTGCTTATTCTTTCCTCTATAAAAAAAAATGTATTGTACCCCGTGAATTGAGCCCTATTTTATATGTTTTGAATTTTTATTGTTATTGTTTTCAACACGATATTTAGTGATGATAACAACTATATAGGATTATCTTGGTGCTTGAGCATGAGTGTGATGTTCTTGAAATTGACATAGTGCTTGAGAATGTGTGAGATCATTTTGAGATTGATAGTGCTTCGTGCTACTTTGCTTTTGTAACGATATTGCCAACCAATAGGCTGGAACTCTCCATTTGTATGATTCATTTTAAGCCACTTTTAGAACCTATATTTAATTTATTATGTGCTCTCAATAACATGTTCATTTGGTTACTGATTAGTGTCTTATACCAGCATGCATCTTTCTATCCTAAGAGATCGTTTTAAATTTGAAGTTTGAAATGTGAAGATTTGGATGAGAAACTACTATTGTATAACTTGAATTTACTGTCCAATTTTGATCAGTTTTTTTCCTCACTAAATTTGCAAAGAGGTTTGGGGTTTATGTATGCTAATTAGGCAAGCTTAATAGAGCATTGCCCGTTTATTCTTTAGTTCTTTCCTCTTTTTATTTTGTTTTCCTTTTACTTTTGCTGAATATTTTATTTCAATTATATCTTTAGTTCCTTTGGTTAGTCCCAAGTTGAATGATTGTGAACACAATTGGGATTGAACAATCAATTTCTTTGTGATTCAGATTCGCATTTCAAGATTGGTTGTGGCTGAGGGGCAGATTTGCATTGCTTAGAATTTAGAACTGACATTGATGTAGCTCAAATCTCGATATACCTGACAATGCATATGGTATGTCACCTAAGTTTGTTAATTTTATGCATTCAGTTCTATGTAAATTTGAGGCACATTTCCTGAAATGTTGTATATCGAGAGATATTTAGGAACATTTAGACTTTCCCACGGTTAATATACCTCCTATTTCGGTTTCATTTGCAATGACAATCAACAAAAGTCAAGGTCAATCGTTGAAACAAGTTGGAATATATCTTCCTCAACCGGTTTTTTCCCACGGTCAACTATATGTTGCGGTGTCGAGAGTTACATCAAGAAACGGATTGAAGATATTATTGTTGGATGAAGATGGCAATTGTATGACCACTACATCAAATGTGGTTTATAAAGAAGTATTCCGCAATTTGTAAGGATGCATCAACGCTGTTGGTGTCTTACGATAATTTTTCACATAAACAGGTAGCTGCTGAACTAATAATTAATAGAAATTAACATTGTTCTATAATTTTTCTCGCAGTTGCAGCTGATATATTAAGATGTTTGTGTGTTTGTCCAGGACATTATTGCTGTGAATGACAATATAGAGGCTGCTATTTCTTGGCTGACCAATATGAGATTGTACTTATAACATTGAAGGCAATAGAATGCATTTTAATGTCACACATGTTGTTGTTGCGTTAAAGGTAAATACTGCAATATTATAATAAAGCATCTAAATGATTATTTAGTTATCTTCCTGTACACACCATAAACACTGTTATTTGCATGTATTGCAGGTAAAACTTGATTTCATCTTTTTCCTAGCTTTGGAAGGAACTTTTTGGTGATAACTTAATGTTGGTTTTTCCATTTGCAATGCCAATTGCCATTCCAATTTGCAACACTATCCCTCCTGTTCAAGTTTTTGCTATCTTTTCCATGTTTTTTACGTATGTCGTCAGCCGTTTCGTCTTCACAATTGTCCAGGATTTTGTCTTTTTGGTGGCAAGCTTTAAGTTGCTTTTATCTATTTTGATGAACTTACTAGGTGTTGCAATTTTATATGGAAAGCACTATTGCGGCATTATTTTGATGATTCAGCCTTTGTAATTTCGTGAGTACAAAATTGCAGATTGAACTGATGTCAATTATCTTGAATGCTAATTCACCTTGCTTTCATATCAATTCTATTACTTCCAAACCGATTTATAATGGTATTGCAACTATATGGAATTAAATTGTGCTTCTGAGTTCTTATGCTTTATTTGTCACATGCACATGGTTACGATTATTAATTGCCGTTGGAGGTTATCGAGATATTATATTTATTCACGGTTCTTCGAAAGTAAGTTACGTTATAAATACCGTGGCGTAGTCAACCAAATATGTTAGCAGAATCAAACAATCACCACATTGCCAATTTTACATTGATTCAAGATACATTTTTAACTTTATTTGACCCGTGCGGCAGCACGGGTAGACGTCTAGTGTATACTGTAATCCAATACTAGTTTTACCTAATTGTCGTGCCTACCTCAAGCTACTGCAAGGGGAACCTAATTGTCATGCCTACCTCAAGCTACTGCAAGGGGAAGCACTAGACTACAACATTACCAATTACATGATTTCATTACATGTCTAAATCAGTAGCATTGTTTTTGATTCCTTTGATAACCATGGTTGTTTGGATGCTTGTATTTTGGTTTTTGGTTTGATTGCCTCTAATAGAGCATTTTGCTTTGTAATTTTGGTTGCTACAACCACTTTTAATATAACTTCTTATTAAATTTAATATTATTTAATCATTTGACAAAAAAAACATTGCCCCACTGGTATTGGAAGTCCAGGTCCGCCCCTGTCGGTATGAATAGAATATTGCCTACCTTTCCATCAACAGAATAAATCTTTTTGGAGGAGAAATATGATAGATAATTTTTTTTTGTTGGTGAAATATGATAGATACTAGGTAAGCAAATATATTTTAAAGCATCCTTTTCCAAAAAATATAGACATTTTCAAAAGAAGATTATTAATTTTAAGTTGTGTTTGATTTCGGAGAGAAGTTGTAAAGAAATAAATAGGTAAGAGAAAGTGTAAAAAGAGGGATGAGAAATACAATAGATTTAAAATTTTGTTTGGTATAAGAAAAAGAGAGAAGAAAATAATTTCATTTTCTAGTATCTTAATTAATTGGATTAATTTATAGTATTATTTATTTAAATTATTTGAAATGTTATTAAAATTAATTAATTTTGACATGTTATAAAAAAATTGCTCAAGTTATTAAAAGTATTAATTTTTCATCAAAATGTTTTTTCACACCATGTGTATATTTGATTTCACTTTTAGAATGACCATAATTGTTTCTAGAGGTGTAGAATTGATTTACTATGTTTGATTGCTTTCAAATAGAATTGATTTGGCCTCTAAAATTGATTCTACTTGAAGTTAGAATTTGTATTTTTTTTATTTTAGAATTTATTTTTACACACAAACTTATAGTTCAACTCAATTTTACATGAATATATCCAAACACAAATCATTTTATCTTCAACTCATTTTTAGTCAAAATAAATTCTTATCACCGTAGAAACAAACATATTTTTTGTATATATATTCAATTAATCATTTTTTTGAATAAATATATTCAATTAATCATGATTGTTTATGTACTAAATTCATTAAATGTGAGTTTGCAAAAAAATATCTTTTATTTTATGCATATGTACAAAAAAAATACAAAGAATAGATTAAGACAAAAGAAGACAAAAAAAAACAAATAATGTTGTTGATATTTTTACGTCTAATTTCAAAATGTTAATTGATGTACTTTATAATTTTTTAATGAAATAATTGAACGTTACAAAATTTTATGCAATAATTTAAAAACAACAAGTTATTAGATATATAACAGATACAAAAATACATAAATGTAATAGAGGTTAAAAATTACAATCACTTTGTATTTCTAAAATATATAATATTCATTTTCTCGTGACATGCATGACACAAAAATCATATTTAATACATGAAGAATGAAAGAGATATGAATATTTTACAAAATATACTTGCGATTCAAGCGTTTTTTTTTGTTACAATGGTTCGTGCATATAGTTGGTGTTTTTTTTTTGAGAGGTAGTTGGTGGTGGTGTTTATGATTGAAATGTTTCATGTTTAATTCATGAGAATGAGAAAAAATCAATTATGTTTGATTTATCTAATATTCAAAATCAATTTTTTAATTTAAATTAAAGATACATTAATTGCGTGTTTATCTTTTTTTAGCGAATAAAATATGCATTAGCCAAGATCTAATATGTTTCTAAAATCTCTTTTTGTTAATTGATTCAAACAAGTTGTGAATCAATTCACAACATTAGATATTGTATTGACCACGACTTTGTCAGTTTTGAGAAAAATAATCTGTGGTGTTATTTTTGTGGTGTTATTTTATGTTGTTTAGCATGATTTTTTTTAGATTTATTTGTATATTATACAATGATGTGTCTTTCTCTATTTTTGTCGGTTGTACATGCAGTCCTACTAGAGCTATCATACATTAAAAAAAAGGGACTCCACTTTGGTGTCATAGCTTGTGTGCCATTGGTGCCATAGCTTGCATCTCCACCACACATCACACACACACATCCACACACATCAATGGCCAGGATTTCCCCAATGGCACCAATGACACACAAGCTATGTCATGGAAGTATTTTCCCGGGTCATATTAACTTGTGCCCTAAGGGCACATGTTAAGGAACCTAAAAAAAGCAAATTTGCATTGGAAAACATGATATTTTAACGTTTTAGAAATTGACTACACGACTTTTGATGCGTATATTTCTATAATTAGTTCCTTAACATGTGCCCTCAAGGGCAAAAGTTAACATTTGCCTAAAAAAATTATCTCTTTTTTTTTTTTTTATATATAAAAGAATGTTAAAAATTTGCAACTTCAATTTTTGTCTTGGTTTTAACACCTCATTTATTCAAACTGTGTCGCTTTGGAGTTTGGACAATGGAAACAATCCTAATAACATGATTAAGAGGAGGGCATCATTATTTTAGTTGACTTAAAATAGGGCTGGCAATGAACCGATACAACTCGAAAATAGTTCGGAATTCGATTCGATAATTAACTCGTTGAACTTGGTTCATGAACCAAATGAGCCGAACTTGAGCCGAAAATTAAGTTCGTTAACTAAATGAACTGAACTTGAACTATATATAGTTCGACTCGTTTGGTTCATGAGATGACTCGATTACATGTATATATGTGTATGAGTTTGGAAATGGAGAATTTCTTTTATGATATTATCAATTTTAACGTTAGTGTCCTTGTATTCCTTTTTTAAAAAATAAAATAAAAATGAAAGTAGTCACACATTAAAAGTTGAAGCATATTGTCGTTGTATTTAAGCTCTTTAGACTAATGTGAAATTAGTCCCACATCGAAAGATTTTAAACATTACAGAAGATGACTAACATATAAAAGGAGGTGTGTATTTTCAGTCTCTTATGTAAGCGCTGTTTTAGAGAATAGTGTGTTGGATCCTTATCCAATTAATGGGGTGGTAGTTTCCATGCTCATTAAAATTGGAATTAAGCTTTTATTGGTTTCCCAACTTACAATACGTAAGTGGATCTCACACATTTTATGTGAATTATGTAACTAAGGAAAATATTGGTAAAAAATTAGTTACAATTTTTGAATTATGAGACTCAAGTAGATGAGTTGAACCTAACGAGTCGAACCGAGTCGTTCGTGAACTTTTATCGAGTCGAAGTCGAGCTAAAAAAAAGGTTCGTTTTATTTTCGAGTCGAGTTTCGAGTTGAACCGATTCTTATCGAGTCGAGTCGAGCTCAGACAAGTTCGACTCGACTCGACTCATTTCCAGCCCTAACTTAAAACTCCAAAATTCAGGGTCGCTATGTATCCCTCCATGCACGCTTGCACAATATCTTAGATTGAATTTTGATGTTGATATTTATTTACTCCCTTCGTTTCAAAATGAGTGTCGCTTTAGCCAAAAAAATTTGTTTCAAAATGAATGTCACTTTCAGTTTCCAATGCAATAATAACTTTTTCTTTTCAATTGTACCCTCCAATTAATACTCTGCACACTACTTCCAAAGTATTACTTTTAAAACTAACCAATAGTTAATAAGGATAATTTGGTAAAATAACCAATCTCTTTCTTTTAATCATTGCATTTCTTAATATGTGTGTAAACACCTAAAACGACACTCATTTTGAAACGGAGGGAGTAGTTTTTTTCAGGGAATATTTATTTAGTTTATTGAGTTTACATTTAACAAATATATTTTGATTTGTTGTAAGGTCCTTGGTTTATGATCTATGCTAATAACTTGTTAAAACCTGTAATTGAAAAATGATTTTAAAAGTGAAAATCAAGGAAATGAAATGTGTTGGTAAATTTTCGAAAACAAGAACCAATATAAGCCTATGTTTGAATAATTGATCAACTGAAAGTACATTTAATCATTTCATCCATAGAACTCATAAAATTGGTCCTAGTCCATTACTTTTCTACAAGTCAATTACTTTGAGTTGGTTTGAATGATTACTTTTCTACCGGTGATTTCTAATACCAAATATAATAAAATTAAAAATAGAATTTTGAACCTAGAATATTTTCCAGACACCTCATTGAAGATTTTTGTTGAAAGATAATGTGAAAGAGATAGAATCACAATTACTCAATGAAGAAGAAGTAGAAACAAGCAAAGCTTTAGTAACTTGCAGCACAAGTTACTGGTTTATATAGTAGTTAGAACTTGTAACTAACTTGATGAGCTGTCAAATAGTTAGTTACTATCTAGTGTAGATGAGTACACAATAGCTTAAGCTGTATCTTCATGTTGTAAACGCTATATAAGCTGTTGTTACTTCCATTACAAGTTAATGAAAAATCATTCACTTTTTCACACTTTTCTCTCTTTTCATCAAAGTTCATCTTCTCAATAATTTTTAACTAACATTTCAAATGCTAAAGGAGTTGTTATACAGAGGTGTTTATCCTGATTTCATCTTACCTCTATGAATTTAGCAATATTATTCGTTGAATTTCAAGAACGAGTATAGCATTACATTTGTTCTACAAACGACAACATTTTTGAACTCCCAGCCTTCCTCAATAAAAGAAGAATGCAAACCAAAAATTTAGGAAAATTAAAATGAAAAAAAAAAAAAAAAACTTGGGGCTCGTTCACTTCCTTTGTTATAGATCAACTAGTTTTCTCATCGTTTTATTTTAATTTTTTTGAAAAGATTTCTACCATTTTCATAAATTTTTGAAAAATTGTATGAAGTGCTTCTCATAATGAAACAAAATTCTTAGGTAAAAGCATTCACAATATCTACATGCTATATCTAGATGATATTGCATCCAATATGGAGTGCCTCATATTGGTAAGTGTGATGATGCATATGGTTGTGGAATAAGCCTTGGCACAAATAAGCATCGATTGTCTAACAAGTTACTATCGAAGTTCAAGTGATATTAATAAATTTTTTGAATATTTATTTGGGTCAATGGAACTCTAAAATATCATTTATATGCAAACTTTGCAGTTCACAGGGAAGGGAACGCCTCATACACAAAATATCATTTATGTATATGTGTAAGTGCTTTGATATGTTCATATAATTAACGCGACTTTATTTTCAAAAATTACCAAAGGTTGATAAAAGCTTTAATTGTGATTGAATCTTAATAGGGACCGTCCTTTTAATAGTACCACACATGACTTTTTTCTTTCTAAGATTTTTTATTTATTTATAGTCATTTTGAGGAGTCTTCTTTGAAGATCTACCGAATCAATCAAGAAGAATTCAGAGAAAGAAAGTGCGACATCAACTCCTACCATGTTATGAATGTAGCAAGTCGGCGAACATTCAATCTTCCTAAAAAAGGAGAAAGCGGACAAAAACTCGAGGAAAGGAGAGAAAATAAAGCTAAGTTGTTTATGATTTCTGAATATGGGGATAGAAAACTCATCCTTGTCTCATGATAAGTCACAAGGGTGATGACGAGGATAAAAATGACGAAAAACATAATCAAATCATGTCAAGTTCCAAACCAATATATAGACATTGACAATATACCAAATGGTGTGAATTTCACATGCATATTTCTTTTGATCAGGATTGATAGTTGAAGTTAATTGTGATTAGGTTATTCTATTTGGGATTATTTATCAATACTTGCTTTATATCAGATGTTTAGTTCAACGACACTAATTTTTTGTTTGGTTTCATTCTAAATCTATTTGAGTTTTGGCAAATGTCTTGGGTGTTTTTTATGGTCATGGAGGACCTCAAAAGGCTTTTCTTTTGGCTGACGATTGCAGCGTGGACTTCATTAGGGACCCATCTCTTACTGCTTTGATATTTGAAAGGTAGAACTGTATTTTACATTGTTGGTTTTTATTTTTAGTGCACTATCTTATGCTTATTTCTTTTCCACATTTGTTATAGCTCTAATGTACGTCTACTAGACTACTATTAGTTAATCAAAGCTTGGTTGTATCTCAGAATATATGAATGTAAGTAAAATAAGCTCGATAAAATACCATGGCAAAGCTTTTTTTTTTTTTTACTCAATAGTCAATGTTATTTCCATCTTTACTCACCAATGTGACATGATCATGACAATATAGCAACTAAAATTTTGGATACTAAAATTTTGATAATTTTTAAGTATTTCGTCATTTTTTTATAATTTTTTTGGATACTAAAATTTTGAAAAAATCTCTAAAAAAAAAGCTATTCAAATAGTTTTTCATAAAAATCATTTTTAAAAGATGTCACTTTGAAAAAATATGTGATTTTTACTGTGTAAAATCTCTAACAATAAATATATAAGCTATTGAATGCCAAAATCTTATTTTTAACTTATGTTAAATGAGTTTGAAATAACTTCTACTATTTTTGAGTAAATTTTTTAAAAAAATCCATTTTAAGAAATACAAAGAAAACTCTATTTTTTGTAAATCTAAAACAAATGGGCTAATATTTAATGTTGTGATTGATTCACAATTGTTTGAATCAATTAACAAAGAAATGTATTTGGAAACATATAAGATTTTGGTGAGTGCATACTTTCTTAGTTAAATAAAAGATGAAACACAGATAATGTATCATTAATTTAAATTGAAAATTCAATTTTGATTATGTTATAAATATTAATAATGGATGTCCAAATAGCAAATTGGTTAATGGGCTATACTACTAGATTGTTTGGGCTTAGTCCATAAGCTATTATATTTTCCTATAAATAGAGCTCATTTGTAACATTGTAATAGACACCAGAGTAGAATAACATTTCTCTATATTCTCTCTTCCTCTTATTCTCTCTATCATTCTCTCTATTTGTTTTATTTTCATAACACGTTATCAGCACGCTCTAATCAACTAAGAAGGTACATAACTCTTCTTAATCTATTATAGTAGATTGTAATTTTGTATCGATGATTATAGGCTATTGTTGTAATTCCCTCAATTTGGAATCAATGCCTTATAGATACACTTTATCATTATTATGCAAATTATATACTGTTTGTTTATTTTTAATTAAAAATTCAAGCTTCCCTGAAGGATTGCATAAAAGATTGATCAAATCTATAATATAGTTCCCGAAGAACTATATTCAGAAAGGAACGCATCCTTGAAGGATTGTTTAAAAACTCAAATTATTTTCCAATGAATTCCTGATGAATTCAAAGGTTTTGAATCCCTGAAGGATTGCTTAAAAACTCAAATTGTTTTCCAATGAATTCCTGATGAATTCAAAGGTGTTGCATCCCTGAAGGATTGCTTAAAAACACAATTTTTTTACTGAATTCCTAATGAATTCAACAAAGATGCATCCCTGAAGGATTGTACAAATGAATTAATTAGAGTTATTATATTTTTGATCAAGATTTAATTTATTATATAGTTTTGGAAGAACTCACAAAGAATTCAATAAGTATTTTAATATCCCTGAAGCATTGCAAAAGTAGCACAATTTTCATTATTTTTATCGTAAATTTGCTCTGTTTTAGTATGATCATCTTTAGTGTTTATTTTAATTATTGTGATGAATAATACCTTAATGTGTAAGAGTAGTAACAATTTTTCTTCTTTAATGTGAATTTTATTGTATTTTAATATTGTAATCAATAGTATTTTAATATGCATGAATAATTACCATATTAAACGTTATGTCATTATGGTTGCATTAAATCATAATTATGTGAATTTTTTTTATATTACTGTTATTATTTATTCTGTATACATTTTTGAAGAATTCAAAAGTGTTAATTTCTAAAAGATTGTTAGAGGATTGATTTTATTGTTTAAATATATTGCATAGTTCTTGAAGAACTTAAATACTCGGTTTTATTTTCTATGAATTCATGAAGAATTCGGTAATGATACATCCTAGAAGGATCCTACAATTAACTGATTGGATCGGTTATATAGTTCTTGAAGAACTTAAAAACCAAATTTTATATGAATTTCACAAGAATTCAAAAGTCTAGAGTTTATTCTCTATGAGTTTCAGAAGAACTCAAAAGTCTCAAATTTTGTTTAAATATGTTGGCTAATTCCTGAAAATTTAAAAAAGCCAATTTTTATTCTCAATGAATTCTTGAAAAATTCAATATTGATGCCTCCTTTTAAGGATTACTTGAAGAATAATTTTCAAAGATCATTGGTTATGAACATATGTGATATAGTTCTTGAAGAACTAAAATAAACATATTATTGAAAGCATCCATGAAGGACTACTTAAGGAATGAATTATCTCAATCATTGTTCATGAAGATTTGTGGCATAGTTCCAGAAGAACAAATGCTTTAATAAACACCCTTATGGGCCGTAAAAAACGGTGATTTTTCTTGGTCACCGTTTATGTAAATTTGATGTTGAGTTCTTGAAGAACTACACATTTAAATCATAACAGAACACAAATTTATAAGATCTATTTTATCATGAAAAAAAGGAGGAAAATATGAGACAATAGATGTTTTTATACCACTCGAATATGCTCCTGAAGTAGCAAAATGAGTGAATATCTTGAAGAATATTTTTAAATGGTTACTCACATTTGTAATTGAATAATGAGTGGTTTTTGATCAAAATAGTGAAAAGTCACATTGAACGTCATTCCCAGAAGTGAATGGTTCATATTGTTTGTTTTATATAACGAATATCATGGTTATGGTAATTGATTTAGTAAAGATTAGTATTGATATGATACATGCCAAGTTTGGTTATGATTTTCTTCTTTCTTATTGCATAAGACTTCTAGATGGCTTGAATTACAAGGTAAGCACAAATTCTTCTCTACATAATTCTTGAAAATATCTTCTATGAATTAACGTTATCTTATTTACTTCTAAATTCTTCAAGATTATTATCTCATAAACATTACATGTTAGATATATATATATTTTCTTATGAAATACATTTATTTGATCTTGATCTCACATGTAATTTACATTGTGGAGATGTCAAACTTGAAAAAGATATTTTATTGACAATTTGTGTTGCCTAAATATTACCTTGAAAGAAAAGCTTTATGATTTATAAACTTTTACTTCTTCGAGAAATTTCGTGTTTAGTTTATTTTATAATTGATAAAATGATGGCTATGCAAAAGATAAATCAAGGTTTTAAGAATATTCCTTATATAATTTTATTTGGGTAGAATTTTGTTGTTGTTTATTATTATTGTTTCAAATTGATAAAAAACAAATGAAGCGAATATTATTGTAAACCAGAAGTTTACAAATCATCTTTCAAATGGTAATTCTTAAAAATATATAACAATTCCAGAAGGATTGCTCAAAATTGTTTTTCTTGATTATTTGTGATATAATTCCCGAAGAGTTACAAGATTACTCGAAGCTCCTGAAGAGCTAATGTATTGTTACATAAAGTAACAAAGTTACACATTGAGATTGCATTCTAATATGATTTTATTGAGTTATAAAATATCCATCCAAATGGATATCATATTGAAAAATATATGTTAAATATCTCTATTACGAGATATACTCTGGTGAAAATAAGCGTAATGGAAAAGTGATGTTGTCTATGATTTGTAATACGCTTATATTAGTGCAATGGAAGCACATATTATGTAAACCAAGAAGTTTACATACTATATTAAATTTGTCGTTGGCAAGACCGGTTGGGTTATCCCGGATCTATTATGATGCAAAATAGATAAATTTTAATGGATTTGTATTGAAGATCCAGTAGATTCTTCAATCAAATAACTTTTGTGTCTTAAAAAATTGGTGATATTTGTAAATCGATATATCGAAAGTGTTGATGAACTAAATGACATGTATGACTATTGTCAATTCACAACCAGAAGTTTGTGAGATTATTTTGTCAACAAATTTGATAAAGAGTTTATTTTCTGAACTTTTCAGAAAAAAAAATATGATAAGTATCATTTGTCAATTGAAATTGATATTGAACAAATGCTAGCATATGCTCATGAAAAAAATGGACTTGAAGATCCATTCTTTAGACGTCTAAAGTTAATTGTATGTTTGATACTTATGAAATATACATTATAAACTCTATTTTGGGAATCAACAATCTTTTATGTTGATATATTGATTTGCATCAAGCCAACTTATTACTATATGTAAGTCCTCCCTCTAATTCAACATTGGTTTTAGGTTAACAATCTAATATTTCTCATCTTAGTAAATTTTTGGATGTGTTGTGTATATCACAGTTGCTCCAATATAATACACTAGGATAAATCTTGAAAGAATATTGGGAAAACATTTTTGATATGAATCTCCATCTATCATAAGTTTTATTAAGTCAACTTGTTTACAACCCAGTAGGTTGATTATCGATTGATGGATTAGTTTTCCCAATATTAGGGGGAGATGATAAGCAGCTAAAAAATGTGAACCTGAAGTTCAAATAATTATTTGAAAGGAAATATTATTGTCTCATCATGATCCTCAAGATATAACTCATTTGCAAAGTTAAACAAATTGAATATCAGCTGCTAATGCTCCAAACGAAATAGATATCCCTGTAGGATATTCTAATATTGCAAATGAGTCTCAACTGTGCCTGAAGCATGGTAGACCAATCGGTTCCAAATATATAGAAAAAAAAACCTCGAATAAGAAAAGGAGCTTAAAGGAAAGATAACCCAAACGAGGATATAGAAACTCTAAAAGAGTGTTCTGACATAATTGATATTTCAGTTCCAGAAGAAACTGATCAGGTACCTGAAATTCCCGAAAATAAAGAGATCTCAGTAAATTATGTCACTACTGAAATCCAATGGAACCGACATGAAATCAACGTTGATGATATTTTTGCAAACAACATAGCGCTGAATGTGATAAATGATAACGAGGATCAAGAACAAAGGTCTATTAAAGAATGTAGACAAAGCGAAAATTGGCCAAAATGAAAAGATGCAATTGAAGCAGAATTAAACTCTCTTAATAAGAGAAAAGTATTTGGACCTGTTGTCCGAACACCTAAAGGCCTGAAGCCAGTTGGATATAAATGGGTGTTTGTGCGAAAAAGCCATGAGAATGATGAAGTTGCTAGATACAAAGCAAGGCTTGTTGCTCAAGGTTTTCTCAAAGACACGAAATTGACTTTAATGAGACATATTCACCTGTAGTTGATGCAACTACTTTTAGATATTTAATTAGTCTTATAGCTCATGAAGGGCTAAATTTGCACATGATGGATGTGGTCACTGCCTACTTGTATGGCTCACTTGATAGTGACATCTACATGAAGATCCCTGAAGGATTTAACTTGCCTGATGCAAATAGTTCAGGATCTAGGGAAGACTACTCCATAAAATTAAATAAGTCTCTCTATGGGCTAAAACAATCTGGACGCATGTGGTATAATCGCCTCAGTGAATATTTGCTAAAGGAGGGATACAAAAATGACTCTGTTTGTCCATGTATTTTTATGAAAAGATCTGAAAATGAATTTGCTATAATTGCTGTCTATGTTGATGACATAAACATTATTGGGACTCCCGAAGAGCTTCCAAAAGCCATAGATTGCCTGAAGAAAGAATTCGAAATGAAAGACTTGGGAAAGACAAAGTTTTGTCTCGGATTACAAATCGAACATTTAAATAATGGAATTTTTGTGCATCAAGAAACTTACATAGCAAAAGTGTTAAAACGTTTCTACATGGACAAATCTCATCCATTGCCGACTCCAATGGTTGTTAGATCACTAGATGTGGAGAAAGATCCTTTTAGACCTCGAGAAGATGGTGAAGAACTACTTGGTCCTGAAGTACCATATCTTAGTGCAATAGGAGCACTAATGTACCTTGCCAATTATACGCGTCCAGATATATCATTTTCTGTCAACCTATTATCAAGATACAGTTCTTCACCTACACAAAGACATTGGAATGGGGTCAAGCATGTATTTCGTTATCTTCGAGGTACAATGGATATGAGATTGTTTTATCCCAAAGTATCCAAATTAGAATTAATTGGTTATGCAGATGCAGGTTATTTGTCAGATCCTCATCATGGTAGATCACAGACAGGTAACTTGTTTACAAGTGGAGAAACAGCCATTTCATGGAGATCTGTAAAGCAGACCATAACAGCAACATCATCAAATCATGCAGAACTTTTAGCACTCCACGAGGCAAGTAGAGAATGTGTTTGGTTAAGGTCATTGATTCAACATATACAAAATAATTGTGGTTTATCTTCTGGAAGAATGGACGCAACAATCATTTATGAAGATAATACAACATGCATTTCTCAGTTGAAAGAAGGATACATTAAAGGAGACCGAACAAAACATATTTCTCCAAAATTCTTTTTCACTCATGATCTTCAGAAGAATGGTGATGTCAACATTCAACAATTTCGTTCGTGTGATAATCTTGCAGATGTTTTTACAAAGTCACTCCCAAGTAAAGTATTTGAGAAACTTGTATCAAGAATTGGTTTTCGCCGTCTAAGAGATATTCATCTTCATGAGGGGGAGAAATAAATGTTTTCTGCACTCTTTTTCCCTTCACCATGGTTTTATCCCATTGGGTTTTCCTGGTAAGGTTTTTAACGAGGCAGTTCACACTCAAAAGGATATTGTACTCTTTTTCCTTCACTAGAATTTTTTTCCCACTGGGTTTTATTTTAGTAAGGTTTTAATGAGGCATATCCTCGATGGACATCCAAGGGGGAGTGTTATAAATATTAATAATGGATGTCCAAATAGCAAATTGGTTAATGGACTATACTACTAGATTGTTTGGGCTTAGTCCATAAGCTATTATATTTTCCTATAAATAGAGCTCATTTGTAACATTGTAATAGACACCAGAGTAGAATAACATTTCTCTATATTCTCTCTTCCTCTTATTCTCTCTATCATTCTCTCTATTTGTTTTATTTTCATAACAGATTATAAGATAATCACACATTGTTGATTTTCTCGCATTCCTACATCAGCACCAACTATCTCTAAAGTAAACACCACCAACTATATGCATGAACCACAAATATATTTTGCGAAATAAGCTTATCTCCCTTATTCCTAATGTATTACATATGACTTTTGTGTCATGCATATCACGTGAGAATGAATATTATATGAGAAGTGATATTTCCTACGACTAATCAAATAACGAAAACCATGATACCATAGTAAACAATTGCAAATTTTTTTGTTTTAATATTAAAAATAATGTATTTGGGTTTTGGTGGAAATCATGGTAGCCTTAGTGTGTTGTCCGTTGTTTTCGTGGGTAGGAAATTTGTGGTAACCATTATTATCCATATTTTATATGTTAAAAATACAAAATGATTGTATTTTTTAAATAATTTAAATACTTTTAATAATATGCCAAAATCGATTAATTTTAATAACATTTTAAATAATTTAAATAAACAATACTTTAAATTAATCCAGTTCATTAAGCTACTTGACTATGAAATTATTTTCTTCAATCTTTCTCTTATATGAAACAAAATCTCAAATCTATTTCTCTCATTTCACATTTTCTTTTACATATTTATCTCTTCACAACAAAATCTCTCATGTACATGTCTATTTTCTTTATGGTAAAAAATTACGAGGAAAAGTCATCGTGAACTTAGCTCAGCTGGTTGGGACAATACATAAAAATATGCAAGGTCCGGGGTTCAAACCCCGACCACTACCAAAAAAAAATTACGAGGAAAAAAAAACAAAAATAGTGGCTATAATTATTTATGATTTGAAAGTACAAGTAGGAGCAGAAGAAAATGAAAAAAGAAATATAGTAGCTCAAATAAAATTTTACCTCTGCTCTAGGTCGGGCCTCCATTGTATTTTAACATTAGGTTCAGAAGCTTTTCCTCGGTAAGAATGTGAGTGTCGAGTTCCTTATTGTTGGGTGGGTCCCTCCTCAAGTGGGACCACGCATTTATTCCGCTTTGCGCACTCTGATCCCAACAACTGGCATCAGAGCTTCAGTTCTTTTTGTGGAAATTAATTTTTTGGTGAACAATGGAAGTCAACACAACTCGTATGTTGTCTTTGAATGGATCGATTTATGCCCTTTGAAAAACTAAGATGGAGGATCTGCTTTATGTTAAGAAATATCATGAACCTGTGTTTGTTGCAGCGAAGCCTAAAGATAAGACTGATGATGAGTGGACTCTACTACATAGACAGTTGTGTGGATACATGTCAATGGGTTGATGATAATGTTTTGAACCACATTAGTGGGGAGAACAATGCAAAATCATTGTGGGATAGGCTTGAGCAACTGTACGCGAAGAAGACAGGTAACAACAAGATGTTTCTGATAAAGAAAATGTTAGGTTTGAAGCTCCAAGAAGGGACTTCGTGTGCAGATCATTTAAATACTTTTCAAGGAATTATGAATCAGTTATCTGCTATGGGTATTAAGTTTGATGATGAAATTCAAGGGTTGTTTCTTCTTGGTTCTTTGCCCGACTCATGGGAAACATTTAGAATGTCTTTGTCTAATTCTGCTTCTGATGGTGTGTTGTCAATAGACCTTGTCAAAAGCAGTGTTTTGAATGAGGAAATGAGAAGAAAGTCTCAGGGCTCATCTTCAGAGTCAGGGGTACTGGTTACTGAATCAAGGGGGAGAAACATGAACCGGTATTCAGGTAATAGAGACCAAAGCAGAAGTAATTCCAAGAAAGTTATTGAGTGTTACAATTGTGGTAGAAAGGGGCATAAACAGAGATTTTGTTGAGATTTTAAAAAGGAGAATGAGGACAAAGGTAAAGGTAAAAAGAAAGAAGAAGATTCAGATGGTGGCTCGACTAATCTGACATATGATGATGAATTGCTTCTTGTTGAAGAGCATGATATTGTTGATAGTGCATCCAGTTGGGTGATTGATAATGGTATATCAGCACATGTCACTTACAGGAGAGATGTTTTTTGCTCATATACTTCAGGTGAATTTGGTGATGTGAAGTTGCTCATAAAGATGTGTTAAAGTGTGTTGGCCTTGAGGATGTTAAGTTGGAGATGTCCAATGGGGCAAAGTTAACTCTCAAGGATGTGAAGCATGTTCCAGACATCCGGTTGAATTTGCTTTCAGTGGCTAAACTATGTGATGAAGGTCATGACAGTTTGTTCTCGAGGGATTCTTGGAAACTTTCCAAGGGATCTATGATTGTTGCAAGAGGTACGAAATGTTCTAACCTTTACTTGACACATGCAAAAATAATTAAAAATGTGCATGTGGTTGAATTAGTTCAGAAAGTTGAGTTGTGGCATAAGAGATTGTGTCACATGAGTGAGAAAGACATGGTTAAGCTATGCAAGAGTAATGTGTTGTCTGACATGAGTAATCCATACTTGAAGAAATTAATGTGATCACTATTTTGTTGAGAAGAAAAACAAAGTTTCTTTTGATGTTCACTCACCTAGAAGACCAGAAATTCTTGATTTGGTGCATTGTCATTTATGTGGTCCTATGAAGACAAGAACTATTGGGGGAAGCGCATACTTTCTGAGTTTTGTTGATGACCATTCAAGAATGACTTGGGTTTACACCTTGAAGAGTAAAAATGATGTTTTGAGCATGTTTAAGAAATTTAAGGTTTCAGTTGAGCGTGAAACTGGGAAGAAGTTGGAGTGCATATGCATAGATAATGAAGGTGACTTTCTGAGAAAAATTGGAGTTTATTGTAGAGAGAACTTGATTAGATATCAGAGGTCTCTGCGATTTAATGGTGTTGCTGAGAGGATGAATAGATCTTTGGTGGAAAGAATTAATTGTTTGTTGTTAGATGGAGGGCTTCCTGAATCATTTTGGGGTGAAGCATTGAGCACAATTGTGCATGTATTGAATCTTTCACCATGTGTGTCCTTGCAACATGAAGTACCAGAGATGATTTGGTCAGGCAAGAATGTTTCTTATGACCATTTACGTGTTTTTGGATGCAAAGCTTTTGTGAAGAGTCAGCAGTGTGTGTTTTTAGGCTATGGCCTAGATGGAGTTGGTTACAGGTTGTATGATCCTATTTTGAATAAACTTATCAGATGTTGTGAGGCTGAGTTCATTGAAGACCAGCGGTTGAAAGACATTGATAGAGTTATTGTTGATGATCCAACTCATGATGAAGACCGTGAAAATTGTCACGGGTGTTTTATCTTGGTTTTCGGGTATCAAACATTGATTACGTTTGAACCTTTTAAACCGGTGATATCTTATTTTTTCTTGGGAAGGGAAAAAATAAGCAAAACCCTTGAGAATCGAGGTCCGGGAGTTGTTTTCGCTACGGGAAGGTGTTAGGCACCCATAACGACTATAGTATCCTATAGGAACCGTCTTTATTTTCTACGTGCGCGCTTTATTTTTAAATGCTATTTGAAAAGATGATATTAAGCCTAAGAACATTCTAAGTTAAGAATTGGAGGGAGAAAAATGCGTTTGAATTTTTATTTTATTTGAATTGAAGGAATTTTGTTCCTTGCCTACGTACCCGTTTAAGGGATCAAATCCACCGTAGTTCTCTTCCAAAAATGTTTTTTTGTTTTTGTTGGTTGATTTTAAGTTTGAAAATTGGAATTTGAAGAATAAGAGAGAGGCCTCAAGGGCATGAGATTATGAAATTGTGAGGTTGAATTAGTCATTTTGGAAAAAGTCAAGTATGATTACAATTCATTGAAATTTGGTTAAGAAAATGAAAAAGGAAAATACAATGGGATTTTGATCCCAAGGTTTATTTTGAAAATGGTTTGAGTGAAGTTTGTTCATATTTTTTGGAAAATGATTTTTCTAGGTATAAAGCCTAAACATTCATCTAAACATACAATCCTAAACATACATCTAAACATGCATATTCTAACTATATACCTAAAGTGGTGTGTGTGCATGTGTCGGTGCTTGTGTCGGTGTACATTATTAGAGTCCATTGTCCGTTACATCATTGGCCTAGATACATTCTATGGTCTTGCATGAAATTAAAGAAATATAAAAGAAATTACAAAACTCCTAGGTCTTTACATACTAAGTTTTGGTAAGGCTTAAAAATGTAAGAGATAGAGTGAAGAAAGGGATGAAGTATGGGATGCTTTATGGAGTATGAAACATGAAATGAAACGGTTAGTACCACAAGATGCAATGGGATAAAGAAATAAGGCAAGGAGGCATTAAACAAAAATGGTAAAAATCAACAAGAATAAAGTGTTAAGATATACTAAAAGTTTACCATGATTTCTCAATATGCACATGACCTATAATTCTCCCATCATAGCACCTTTCAAGAGACTTTATTGTAACCACAATGTGGTAATTATAGGCACATATACAAACCAAGAATCATGACACACTTTTAGGCACATTTTAAACTTTATTTTTGCATAGAAATGTTCACATAATTTGTAACACAAGAAGTTGACAAATTACATTCACAAACAGTAGAAAAAAGATACAAATCAAAGGCAAACACATCACAAATCTACACAACGAGTACATGTATCATTTAAACAAAGTATCACATCAAAACCTAGCAAGAAATTCTCTAGAAAAATAAACCAACCACAAGTAAAATCATGCATATTTTTTTTATCCATTTTTTATTGTGCAAGATATTAAAAAAAAACCCAAGAAATATACTAAAACACATAGAAAAAATTTAAGAATTTTAATAAGATTTTTTTAACGAGACAGGGGTGCAATTATCAAAATACAACGTGGAAATAGCAAGAAAATCAAGGAAAGGACGCAGGAAACCTCAACCAAAGCCCAGGCCCAAGAGAAATGGATCCTGGATTCACCAGGAATCAAAGAAGGCCGTTGGATTGATCCGGTTGGATCAAACCCTAGATCTAACGGCCAGGACACAAAACCAGAAAGCCAAGGCTGAACCAGACCGGTCCAACAGCCTATATAAAAGGTTATGGACCGGTTCAATTCATTCTTCTCTTTCACTTCTCTCTCCTCTCTTAACCTAGTGAGAGAAGCTCTCACCTCTCTCTTCTCCCTCGTCGTCTTCCCCGACGAACACTACGACGGAGGTACGGTGGTTGCCGGTGGCGCCGCCGTACCTGAACACCTTTTCTAAAAAAAAACATGTCGTCGTGTTCGTCTTGAACTCCTCTCCATGATTTCGAAACTTGTTTTTGGAAATGAGGCATAAATTTGAACAGATCTATGCTTGAATCTTACGTTCCTAGGGTTTCAAAATTTTCTTCTAATCTCTTTGAGATCAAACCCTATCTTGACTTATTTTTCACACTGATGATGAATTTGAGCTCTGATTTGAAAAACGAACGGTGAACCTTCGTGATTTTACATCTTAGGGTTTCGTTTCAAACTTTTTCGAATCTTTTCGAAGTTTTCACTTCGATTCACCGTTTGTTTTTAATTTTAAGCCTTCGATGATGATATAAATGAAAAAACGAGAAGGTTTTGGAATATACCTGTTGAAACTGGAGATTCGAGCCAAAAGAAAGAGAAGAAGGACGTTGAAGCTTCTTCTTCGTCTCTGAGGTATACTTTGATTGAAACTTCGAAAATAAATCGAAGTTTCTTCGTCTCTGTGACTTCACTGGTTCTTTCTTCGATTCCCCTTCTTCTCACCTCTTCGTCTCTGTGATCGTTTGAATTTGTCACCCTTGTGATGAATTCAAGCTCGAATTGCAGAGATTTGAATTCGATGATGATGATTTCACAAGAAATCTCTGAGAATTCACACTAATTCGTTGGATTTTTGTTCAATTGACACGGTTAGGGTTTATGTGTTCTTCGTGTTCTTGAAGAATTCTGAGATTTTGATCTAACTGCCAAGAGAGAGAAATTTGTTTGTTGTTTCTGTGATTTTTGATGAGTTGGCGTTGAATCATTGATTCTGTTATTGCATTGATGAGTTGGCCTCTATTTATAGGCCAACTGTGATACTCTGGACCAATGGACCTGTGACACCTGTACTGGACTTGTGTGAATTCGGCCTTGCTGGAAATTGATGAAAGGGCTTTTCTGCAAAATAAAAAAAATACAAGGACCTATCTGCAAAAATAAAAAGGACTGAAAAATAAACTTGGACAAAAAATAGGACTATTTTGCAATAAAAAAGACTGACATGCAATTGACCAAAAAGAACTAGAAAGTAAAAAGTTTGACTCGAAGGACAAAAATGCAAATAAAAAAGAAAAAAGGACTAAGGTGCATGATAGATCTCTGGCAAGTGCACCAAATACTATCGAAGTAGTAAAAATATCGTTCCCACGAAGACTGTTTTTAACTTCAATAATTCAATTTCGTTATATAATTAGGATGTATAAAATTTATTTTGTTTTGCCACTAGGCGGTAGATTTGGTTTGATTTTAATTAAATCAAGAAACAGAAAAGATTTGATTAAGAAAATAGGAGAGAAAGATGAGATCAGATCCGTCGAATCCTCTAAGTTCCCCTAATTGGTCTACTGCACCTATTTGTTATGAACCCTCTTCTAGTTTACGATGATTAACAAATTAGCCCTAATCAATCCCTTGAGTTAGGACCCTCTTCTTAAACTACAGCCCCTAATTCCTTAGGTGGTCTAATAATTCTTGAAGGTTTTACCGAACGTTAACCTATTATCACTAACAAACGATTATCTATTCCTAGACTAACCCTGTTTATTAGAACAATTCAATTAGGTCTAAGTTGAAAGCCATGGTCAGTGGTCATTCATTCTCACGAAAACAAGTTATATGTGATCAAGATATAAAAAGCATTAAGAACAATTGAATTGAATAAACTAGAATTGAATTCATAAACAAAATAGAGTTTCACAGCAACATGTGTAAATTAGGGTTACAAAGATTCATCTCGGATCTAATCTCTAAGAGATTTAGCTACTCATAATCGAGTTTACAAATAGCATAATCAATGAAATAATTAAAACATACATGAATTGGTAAAAGGATGAAGAAATCGCCCTTCTAGCCGTCTCCGATGTCTCAAAATCGCACTTTGCTCTCCAAAATCGTAACCCCTTGTTCTTCAGATTGAGTGCAGTATTTATAGAAGTCATGGGCCTGACCCATCAAAATCGCGCCGCGCCTTGTTAATTGGCGTGCCGCGATTTCCCCTTTACAGGAAGTGTGTATTTTTGCTTCAAAAATCGCAGCACGGCTTGAAATTGGCGTGGCGCGATTTCCTTCGAACAGACTTCAAATTTTAAGCTTTTTGCACTCCAGAACAGTATAAATTGCATGAGAACTCTATCAAAATGTCACAATAAGTCCCTAATATTACGTAATGACAGAATGTCATCACAACCCCAAACTTAAACCATTCCTTGTCCTCAAGGAATTTGCTTGCAACAGTGACAAACGACAGTAAAATAACAGTTACCTGACAAAACGATAGTACCCAAAAGTTCATTCTCCTTCTAGCTAAAGATGAGCTAGTTTGACTTGTTCGCATCCACCAATTCACAACTCCTCGCATCAAATTGAAACAGGGTTCTACCAGTCGACATGCAGGTCTACATATTACCATACGCTTGAAAAGTTTCTAAACATCAATCAAAGTCAATATCATTACACACTTTTGAGGTCTTTAGGGTTATAACGGGGCTTAGGTGAAAGGTGGGATATATTTGGATAAGTAGGCTACACAAAATTTGAGTTAGGCATTCCTACGGAAGTTAAAGCACAACATTCAATCCTTCGATCATTCACCTTGTGGAATAACAATCAATGCAAAGGTACTAGAGAATATTTTTAACATTTAGGGACAATCGAGTTTGAAGTTACTCGGATTTTAAATGTTTTGTCCCTCTTTCATCATTCAATTTCTTTTTTTTTTTTTTTGATACACCATTTTTGTGTATATTTTGCATGACAATCTCATATTTCTTTCATTTTTGTTCTCTTATTCTCTAGTACCCCCACCCCAAACTTAGTTGGTTGCAAATTCCAATAGCAACCCCAAACTTAATCTTTAGCAACATTCTACAATGCCTTAACTCAGAAATTCATTAAGGGATAAGTCCTAAAAAGTCTCTAGGCTTGTAATGTAGTTTGTCACCGAACAAAAAGTTCTAATCCTACCGGCTCACAATTGGTTAAGAAAGGATAAATTCAGCAAATTAAAACAGGGTAGGCTTCAAAAAGGCTCACAGGACCAAGCACTTTTGCCTCAGTGTGTAATTGACAAAGACCAATCAATAATAGAGAAACAATGCAAGTTCTAGAAATGTAGTTGCATGGAAAACTAATCTAAATATAAGTAAATTGAAAAACAAAATTTGGCAATGAACCTTATGGCTGAGATTTCTGGGAGTATGTGACTACCTAGCAACGCCGTACACTTCGCCTTTGAATCAAGTCACCCCTCCTTTAGAACTTTTGGAATACCGTTTCATCAAACAACTGTTACTAAACTGGAATAGGTCACATGAAACAAAACAAATTCATTAATAATAAACAAGTGCAGGAGCAATTACAATAGGGAAATAAGTTCAATGGACTTCGACATTAAAAAGAAGATAAAAACTGAATGTATTGAAAAACAAAGTAAATCTAGTGGGTTGCCTCCCACCCAGCGCTTCTTTATCGTCACTAGCTTGACTGCTAAGGATCTTTAGAGGTCCTTCAGAATGAGTGCCACCCTTCCTTTAGGTAGGTCGCCACCTAGGTATGGTTTAACTCTTTGTCCATTTACTTTGAAACTTCGATCTCCTTCAGGTGTCACTAGTTCAACAGCTCCATATGGTGACACACTTTTGACCAAGAATGGTCCAGACCATTTTGACTTGAGCTTCCCAGGAAACAGCTTCAACCTGGAATTATACAACAAAACTAGTTGTCCACAGTTAATATCCCTAGGCACTAAGTTTTTGTCATGATACCTTTTTGTCCTGGCTTTATAGATGAGTGCATTTTCATACGCTCTAAGCCTCATCTCCTCAAGTTCATTAAGTTTCAAAATTCTTTTCTTACCAGCGGCTACTTGATCAAAATTTAAGGCCTTAATGGCCCAATAAGCTTTATGTTCTAGCTCGACTGGAAGATGACATGCCTTCCCATATACTAACTGATAGGGTGAGAACCCAAGATGGGTCTTAAAGGCTGTCCTATATGCCCACAGTGCGTCATCTAACTTTCTGGACCAATCTTTCCTATTTGACGCAACTGTCTTCTCCAGAATCTGTTTCAGCTGTCGGTTTGAAACCTCTGCTTGACCACTAGTTTGTGGGTGATAGGGAGTTGCAACTTTGTGCTTAATGTTATACTTTTTGAGCACATTTTCAAGAAAATTATTGCAAAAATGCTTCCCCCCATCACTGATCAATACTCTAGGGGTTCCAAACCTAGTGAAAATATTCTTTTGAAGGAAATTGACAACCGTCTTGGCATCATTAGCAACACATGGTATCGCTTCAACCCACTTTGTGACATAATCAACACAGACTAGAATATGGAGATAAGAGTAAGAGGAAGGGAATGGTCCCATAAAATCAATACCCCAACAATCAAATGGTTCAACTTCAATGATTCCTTTTAGGGGCATTTCATTCCTCTTTGATATGTTACCTGTCCTTTGGCATCTGTCACATCTTGTGACAAAGTCGTGGCAATCTTTGAAAAGGGTTGGCCACCAGAATCCACTTTGCAAAATTTTTGCAGCTGTTCTTTCTCCACTGTGGTGGCCTCCATAAGCTGAGCTATGGCAGTGCCACATGATACTATGTGCTTCCTCACCTGCAACACAACGTCTAATCAAACCGTCAGTACCTATCTTAAACAGATAAGGGTCATCCCACAAGTAGTGGTTCGCATCTTTGAAGAACTTTTTCCTCTGAGGATAGGTCATATCATCAGGAACTATGTTACCGGCCTTAAAGTTTGCCATGTCAGCAAACCAAGGTCTTTCTCCAATAGCAAACAGCTGTTCATCAGGGAACTCGGCCTTGATGGCCTTCTCCTTCTTTGTTACCTCATCATTTTCCAGCCTTGAGAGGTGGTCAGCTACCACGTTCTCGACTCCCTTCTTGTCACGAATTTCAAGATCAAATTCTTGCAATAATAGGATCCACCTCAACAGTCGAGGCTTTGAATCCCCTTTAGTTAAGAGATATTTGAGAGCTGCATGATCTGTAAAAACAATGACTTTGGAGCCTATTAGATAAGAACGAAATTTTTCCAATGCGAAGATTACAGCAAGCAATTCCTTTTCAGTTGTGGAATAGTTAACTTGATTTTCATTTAAAACCTTGCTTGCATAGTAAATTGCATGGAAAAATTTGTTCTTGCGTTGGCCTAGGACTGCACCAACAGCATAATCACTTGCATCACACATAAGTTCAAAAGGTAAATCCCAATCGGGTGCAATGATTATTGGTGCAGTCACCAACTTGTTTTTAATCAAAGAAAAAGCATTTAGACATTCAGAATCAAAATTAAATTCGTTTTCTTTGACCAAGAGGTTACAGAGGGGTTTGGAAATTTTAGAAAAGTCTTTTATGAACCGCCGATAGAAACCGGCATGTCCCAGGAAACTCCTCACTCCTTTAACATTGATTGGTGGAGGAAGTTTCTCTATAACCTCTATCTTAGCTTGGTCCACCTCAATGCCTTTAGCACTTATTTTATGCCCCAAAACTATACCTTCAGTTACCATAAAATGACATTTTTCCCAATTCAAAACAAGGTTAGTTTCAGTGCATCTTTTAAGTACAGCATTTAAATGGAACAAGCATTGATCAAAAGACTTACCAAAAACAGAAAAGTCGTCCATAAATACCTCAATGTTCTTCTCTATCATATCAGAGAAGATGGAAAGCATGCACCTTTGAAAGGTTGCTGGCGCATTACACAGCCCAAAGGGCATCCTTCGATAAGCAAACACACCGAATGGACAAGTGAAGGCAGTCTTTTCTTGATCTTCCGGAGCCACTGCAATTTGATTATACCCTGAATACCCATCCAAGAAGCAATAAAAAGCTTGGCCAGCCAATCTCTCAATCATTTGATCCATGAATGGTAATGGAAAGTGGTCTTTCCTTGTTGCGGTATTCAACCTCCGGTAGTCTATACACATTCTCCAACCAGTGACGGTGCGGGTAGGTATCAATTCATTTTTTTCATTTGCTACCACCGTCATTCCTCCTTTCTTGGGTACCACATGAACTGGACTTACCCATGAGCTATCTGAGATAGGGTAGATCATACCTGCATCTAGTAACTTCAGCACCTCTTTCTTTACTACTTCCTTCATTGTTGGGTTAAGTCTCCTTTGAGGTTGAACCACCGGTTTGTATTCAGCCTCCATGTGTATTTTATGCATGCAATAAGCTGGACTAATACCCTTTAAATCAGAAATGTTCCACCCCAAAGCTCCTTGATTGTCTCTTAACACCCTCATCAATTTTTCTTCTTCCAAAGGTGTCAAGGTATTGCTGATGATTACTGGTCTAGAGGCATCCTTAGTGAGAAAAACATATTTCAAGTGAGAAGGGAGTTCTTTTAATTCTGGATTTTTCTCTCCTTCTCCACTCAAAATAGGAGCATCTATAGAGTGCTTACCCATTAATTCTTCTGTTTTTACCGGACCCAACTCTTGCTTGCTTGCTGCTAGTCGCTTCACACAATCACTTACTTCAAGATCTTCATCATCTTCACCTTTTTCTATAGAATTCACAATTGCACGTTCAAGAGGGTGTGTTGGTTGATGTTCACAAGAGTCATCTTTAACTATTTCTTCAACAATGTCAATCCGGTAACACTTGGGATTTTCATCTTTGTGCTTCATGGCCTCAAATATATTAAACACTACTTGCTCCTTATGGAATCTCAACATTAGCTCTCCTTTCTCAATGTCAATCAAAGCACGGCCAGTTGCAAGGAAAGGTCTTCCTAGAATGAGTGGCATATCTTCATCTTCAGCCATATCTAAGATCACAAAATCTGCTGGAAATACCAAGTCATTAACCTTGACTAGCACATCTTCAAGTATACCGAAAGGATAAGAGATTGACCGATCAGCTAAAGTGATGGTCATTCTTGTTGGTTTTGGTTCCCCACATTTAAGCTTCTTCATCATTGAAAGTGGCATCAGATTTATACTTGCTCCCAAATCACATAAAGCTCTTCCAATGTCTACCGGTCCAATTGAACAAGGGATAGTAAAAGCACCAGGATCCTTCAGCTTAGGTGGCAGCTTCTTTTGAAGAATAGCACTACAATTTTCAGAAAGTGCTATGTTCTCATCATCCTTAGGCTTCCTTCTTTTGGTTAACAAGTCTTTCATGAACTTAGCATACAACGGCATTTGATCAAGAGCTTCACCGAAAGGAATATTCACCTGAAGTTGTGAGAAAAGTTGCATGAACTTCTTGAATTGGCCTTCATCCTTTTCTTTCTTCTTCGAAAGGTGAGGGTATGGAAGCTTCACATATGATGGAATAACCTGTGGTTTGTCTCCATCTTTCAAAATTTGACTCTTCGACTTCCTCAAGATTGAATCTTCATCAATTAATTTCTCACTTTTTTCTCCCTCTATTTTTTTCTTCCTTTCGTTTTCAACTACTCCATGATCATTTTCTTTTTCAACTACACCCTCATCATTCTTTTCAACTACATCATTCTCCTCCACCTCAACTACTTCATCAACCTTCTTTGGAGCTTTTGGAACTAAAGGTGTCAAAACCTTTTTGCTCCTCAGTTCAATAGCATTACAAGACTCATTCTTAGGGTTATCTTTAGTGTTACCTGAGAATCCGCCTTTGTTTTGTTCAGCCAACTGCTTAGCTAATTGCCCCAGTTGAGTTTCAAGCATCTTCCTAGAAGCTTCATTGTTCTTTCTTTCAGCTTCTTGACTCTTCTTCATCTCTTCAAAGTTGCCTTGAGTCATCTTCATGAAGTTCATCATAGTTTCCTCAAGAGCTGATGGCTTCCTTTGTTGTTGTTGAGGAGGAGTGAGCATCTGAGAGTTCAAAGCATTGTTGTTTGAGTAGCTTAGATTTGGATGCTTATTAATGCCTGAATTGTAGTATTGATTCTGCCTTTGATATCCTCCCATGAAGTTAGCTTCTTCACTTGATCCTTCCGGAACACATTCACCGTTGGGATGTTCTTCACCACATAAGTCACATTTGATTGCAGCCACTTGTTGTTGCTTATGAGCCAAAGTGAAGCCTTGAAACTCCTTAGTTAGAGCTTCGATTTGTTTGTTCATAGCTGCTTGGTTAGCAAGGATAGCAGTTTGTTCACTCACCCCAAACACTCCTCTTTCTTTCTTTTTAGCTTGATCACGATACTCATTGCCAGCCATGTTTTCAATTAGAGCTTGAACTTCATGATCAGTTTTACTTTTGAGACTACCTCCCGCGGAAGCATCTAAGAACATTCGAGTGTTTGGTGTTACCCCCTCAGTGAAGATTTGGAGGTATTGCTTTTCGGTGAACTCATGATTAGGGCATCTCTTGAGAAGCAAATTGAATCGCTCCCAAGCATCATACAATGATTCACCTTCTCCTTGCTTGAAGTTAGAGATCTCCATCTTCTTGTCCCAATACTTAGACATAGGGAAGTATTTCTCCAAGAACTTCAGCTCTAACTCTTCCCATGTTTGGACAGTCCCGTTTGGAATTGTTAGCAACCAATCTTTTGCTCTTCCCGTCAAGGTGAAAGGAAATAGCCTTAGCTTCTTTTGTGCTTCAGTCACGGTGGCTGGTTGCACACAAAACTCACAGGTTTCAGCAAAACGGCTCAAGTGTTCATGAGGACTCATAGCTTCAGTCCCATCGAGTTGATGTCGAACGCTACGGGGTTAGCTGGTTGAAAAGTGTGGGTCAGTTGACCGCGATGAGTGGCTAACCCGTAGTCTCCAAGCTTAGGTCTTGGTGGTACAACTCCTTCTCCTTCCATAGTTGCAGATTTAGGAGAAGAGATTGTTTCAGATTCACTTGAGAGTTGCTCCGGTACTTGTTCTCGAACACCCGGTGGAACGGATTGAGCTAACCTTTGCGATCGGACAGCTTTCCGAAGTGCTCTAGCAGTTCTTTCAATCTCCGGATCGTACTCTAGATCGTCAGAGCTCTGTTTACCTCGCATAAACAGCAAAATACCTTAGTAGCACTGCACAACGCAAAGTAATCAAGTGAATATGAAAACAGAAAAATAAAAATTAAAAACAGAAAATTAAATTGCAAAAACCCTAAACTATAACGTAATTGCCTTGTTGAAATGACTCAACAGTCCCCGGCAGCGGCGCCAAAAACTTGATAGATCTCTGGCAAGTGCACCAAATACTATCGAAGTAGTAAAAATATCGTTCCCACGAAGACTGTTTTTAACTTCAATAATTCAATTTCGTTATATAATTAGGATGTATAAAATTTATTTTGTTTTGCCACTAGGCGGTAGATTTGGTTTGATTTTAATTAAATCAAGAAACAGAAAAGATTTGATTAAGAAAATAGGAGAGAAAGATGAGATCAGATCCGTCGAATCCTCTAAGTTCCCCTAATTGGTCTACTGCACCTATTTGTTATGAACCCTCTTCTAGTTTACGATGATTAACAAATTAGCCCTAATCAATCCCTTGAGTTAGGACCCTCTTCTTAAACTACAGCCCCTAATTCCTTAGGTGGTCTAATAATTCTTGAAGGTTTTACCGAACGTTAACCTATTATCACTAACAAACGATTATCTATTCCTAGACTAACCCTGTTTATTAGAACAATTCAATTAGGTCTAAGTTGAAAGCCATGGTCAGTGGTCATTCATTCTCACGAAAACAAGTTATATGTGATCAAGATATAAAAAGCATTAAGAACAATTGAATTGAATAAACTAGAATTGAATTCATAAACAAAATAGAGTTTCACAGCAACATGTGTAAATTAGGGTTACAAAGATTCATCTCGGATCTAATCTCTAAGAGATTTAGCTACTCATAATCGAGTTTACAAATAGCATAATCAATGAAATAATTAAAACATACATGAATTGGTAAAAGGATGAAGAAATCGCCCTTCTAGCCGTCTCCGATGTCTCAAAATCGCACTTTGCTCTCCAAAATCGTAACCCCTTGTTCTTCAGATTGAGTGCAGTATTTATAGAAGTCATGGGCCTGACCCATCAAAATCGCGCCGCGCCTTGTTAATTGGCGTGCCGCGATTTCCCCTTTACAGGAAGTGTGTATTTTTGCTTCAAAAATCGCAGCACGGCTTGAAATTGGCGTGGCGCGATTTCCTTCGAACAGACTTCAAATTTTAAGCTTTTTGCACTCCAGAACAGTATAAATTGCATGAGAACTCTATCAAAATGTCACAATAAGTCCCTAATATTACGTAATGACAGAATGTCATCAGTGCAAATTTTGGAAACTTTAGGACTAAAAATGAAAAAAAATAATAAAAATTGAATTAAAAAATGTAATTTGAAATAAACGTAAAGTGAAACGATTAAAATTGACAAAACGGACTAAAATGAACCAACTACTTAAATGAGGTACTTTAAAGTAACCTCTCTCTGCCGAAATTTTGTGTGAAATGACCAAAATGCCCCTGGGGCTAAAACGACTAAAAATGACTCAGATGCAATTAAAAAATGGATTTTTTAACAGGGAATTAAAGCAAGACCTTATACAAACAAAATTAAAAGACACAGAGACAATTTTAAGAGTTTAAACAGAGTTTTAACACATGAAAAGACTAAAATGCCCCTAAGGGCAAAACTGACTCAAAATGACTTCAAATGCAATTTTTGAAATGGGTTTTGACATAGAATTGAAATAAGGACTTATTCAAGCTATTTGAAAGGACTCAAACAATTTTTAAAAGACTGAAGGAAATTTTAACATAGGAAATGACTAAAATGCCCTTTTATGTGATTTTTGCAAGTAATATTGAAATAAAATGCATAGAAAGATGTAATTGATCAGAGACAGTTCAAATGATTTATAATGCAAGAAAAGAGGAATTGAATAAGTATTTTTAGGTCCAAAATTAGGGTATGACAGCTGCCCCTATTTAAGTTTCTTTGTCCGGAGAGTCAAGAGACGAAGTCTTAGAGTTGACGGGACGAAGATACTTAAATATTAACATTTGCACTGCTTTTGGACATAAAAATACGTTTTCAGATTTTCAAAAATATGAATGCCATGCAGCACTTTGATTATGAATGCAAGACAAACAACTGGAGTCTATGGAACCTGTCATGTCACTGGGGATTCAGGTGGACATTGACAGGGTGGACAAACCAGGGGATAGAAAATAAGGTACAAGTTGTTCTTTGGATCGAACTAGTCACTTGACCAAAGAATACAAAACAAGAGATAGGTGCAAGCTGTTCTTGGGATCGAACTTGGCACTTGACCGGAAAACATAGACATGTAGGCAGACCCAAGCTGTTCTTTGGATCGAACTTGACACTTGATTGAAGATACAAACAGATAGGCAGACACAAACTGTTCTTTGGATTGAACTGGCTGTTTGGCTGGAGATATAGACAAAAGGGTAGATACAAACTGTTCTTTGGATCGAACTTGCCGTTTGATTATCACCACATCATGTGGGCAGGTGCAAACTGTTCTTTAGATCGAACTTGTCGTTTGATTGATAACAAAGCATAAGCTGGGTACAAACTGTTCTTCGGATCAAACTTGTCGTTTGTCCGGAAGTATAGGTATGTAAGCAGGTACAAGCGGTTCTTTTCGGATCGAACCTGGCACTTGACCAGTAACAAGATACGTTGGGAGTCTGATTTGACAAGATACCTATTGAGGGTAAATTGTCATTGACTTGATTTGAAGATAGACATGACCATTTTTGTTGGCCCAAAAACAAATTGAGAATGAATTGACATTGATTTGAATTGAATTGGAAGTTGACATTTGAAAGAGAGATTGAGAATTGAGATTGAGCAGAGACATAGACATAGACATTGGATTTGAAATTGACATTGGGATTGGATCGGAATTGAATTGAAAATTGAAATTGACATTGACATTGAAATTGGATTGAAATTGGAGATTGGGTTGAAATTGAAATTGAGATCGCTTCGAATTTGACACTTGAAATTGAGATTGCTTCGAATTTGACGCTTGAAATTGAGATTGCTTCGAATTTGACACTTGAAATTGAGATTGCTTCGAATTGACATTGCTTCGAATTTGACAGTTGAAATGATTCGAAATTGGAATTTGAGAGTTGAGATTGCATCGAATTTGACATTTGAAATTGAAATTGAGATTGAAATTGAGTTTGATAGTTGAAATTTGGATTGAATTGAGATTGGAATTGATTTGAAATTGGAATTGGAAATGGAAACTGATTTGGATTGGAAATTGGAATTGGAAATGCAACATGTATGTATGGCATAACAAGATTATTGAATGTATGGGCACATAAAATGCATGATTATGCATGTATGAATGCTTGAAATGCATGATTGGTTGGCAGTTTGACAGAGAAGTTTCACAAAGGCAGACAAAACATTGGAGGGTTGGGCACGTAGTGGCTCGTGCTGCAACATATTCTCAGGGGAAAAACCTCTTTGGAGAGACCGTCGTTGAGAGACGTATCGAAACCATGGCTGAGGGCAATAAAACTTGTAGAGGAGGGAACCTTTGGAAGATTCTTGGATACAGGTTGCCGTCGCTAGGCGTGTCAGTGCTGGGTAAACATTGGATGTTTGCATCTGTGGTCAATGCTTTTATATTCTTTTCATTTTTCATTTTTCAATCCCATTTTTGCCTGAACCGCCCTTTCGGGTTTTCGATTCATCGGGGAATAAAGTTCTTTTCATTGCCCCATTTTTGCCTGAATTGCCTTCATAGGTTATCAATCAGCGGGGTGCTCATTTTTGCCTAAGCCGCCCTTTCGGGTTTTCGACTTAGCGAGCTTTTCATTTTCATTTTTTTCACTTTTTCATTTTCATTCTGTTTTTCATTCTTGCCATTGACCACAGATCATCCTGGGGAGTAACCTGCTCGTAACATGTATTGAAATAGACATTGACACTCATTCATTCATGCATGTTTCATTGAAATGTACCCTATTGCTCAGGTTTGCCTTCAAAATAGACAGAAAAAGGTTTTTTCAATTTTTAAAAGATGTTTGTTTCAAACATTGACATTATCAAATAGAAAGAAAGTATTTTGTATATAGCATTGAAAGTAGAAAGGAAAATAGAGTTTCAAACAAAAGCACAGGCTCAAATTGATGTAGAAGAGTGAGAGTCAGCCAAAGGCATGACTTCACGGATTTACAAAGCTTGGAAAATGGTAATTTTATTGGTTGGTGATACATTGAACACGATGACCGCTATATTTCATAGAAATTTTGAATTCACAAGTACAGAAGTTTCTGATGAAGATGGTCATTGACAGTTACAGATGCCTCAAGGGGTGATGGTGATTTGCCGGATATAGTTACTTGTCTTTTATTGTCAACCTCATTTTTGCATGAACCGCCCTTTCGGGTTTTCAGCTCATCGAGGCGCTCATTCTTGCCTGAGTTGCGTACAATCTCAGCGAGCTCTTTCATATTCATTTTTTTGTCCCTAACTTTTGCCTGGATCGCCCTTTCGGGTTTTCGATCCACCGGGAAGCGCATTTTTGCCTAGGCCGCCCTTTCGGGTTTTCGACCTACCACGCTGTTCTTTTCTTTTTAGACAAAGTATTTCTTGACTATATCGGCATTAACAGGATTTGGGAGTTCAACACCATCCATGTGTGTAAGGATCAAAGCACCACCAGAGAAAGCCTTCTTGACAACATAAGGATCTTCATAGTTAGGTGTCCACTTGCCCCTTGGGTCTGGTTGCTGACTTATCCTTCTTTTCAATACAAGTTCGCCTTCCCTGAATTCTCGAGGTCGGACTTTCTTGTCAAAAGCATTCTTCATTCGCACTTGATACAACTGTCCATGAGCCATAGCATCCATACGTTTCTCTTCAATCAAATTCAATTGATCATACCGACTTTGACACCATTCAGCCTCAGTTAATTTTGCTTCCATGATTACTCGAAGAGATGGAATCTCCACTTTCAGAGGGAGAACTGCTTCCATGCCATATACAAGAGAGAAAGGAGTTGCCCCGGTTGAGCTGCGCACTGTAGTACGGTAACCATGCAGGGCAAAAGGTAGCATTTCATGCCAGTCTTTGTAAGTAGTGACCATCTTCTGAACAATCTTCTTGATGTTCTTGTTAGCGGCCTCAACTGCACCATTCATCTGAGGTCTATAAGGAGAAGAGTTGTGATGTTCAATCTTGAATTCTTCACATAAAGCTTGCACCATAATATTGTTCAGATTGGAACCATTGTCAGTGATAATTTTGTTGGGAACGCCATATCACATTTGCAACCACTTGCTTGGTCACATTTGCATAGGAGGCAGCTTCAACCCACTTGGTGAAATAGTCAATTGCTACTAGAATGAAACGATGTCCGTTAGAAGCCTTTGGTTCAATTCTTCCGATCATATCAATGCCCCACATAGAGAAAGGCCATGGGGAAGATATAACATTGAGAGCGTGTGGAGGCACATGAATCTTATCAGCATAAATTTGACATTTGTGACATCTCTTGGCATGCTTGTGGCAGTCACGTTCCATGGTTATCCAGTAATAGCCGGCTCTTAACAATTTTCTTGACATGGTGTGACCCGAAGCATGGGTCCCAAAAGTACCATCATGTACATCATGCATCAACTTCTCAGCTTCTTGTTTGTCAACACATCTCAACAAAACCATGTCATAGTTCCTCTTGTATAGGATTTCTCCGTCCAGAAGGAATTTGCTAGCCCATCGTCTCAAAGTCTTTTTATCCCTATTGGAGGCACCAGGTGGATATTCACGATTCTGCAAGAATTGTTTGACGTTGTAATACCAAGGTTTTCTATCATTCACACCTTCATCAACTTGATCTGGCATATTTTCAATATTAAACACATGAGCGGGTCTATCAAGACGCTGCACTTTGTTCACGGGCACATCATTCCAGTGATTTACACGAAACATGGAAGACAAAGTAGCAAGAGCATCAGCCATCTGATTTTCATCCCGAGGGATATGGTGCAGTTCAACCTTGGTAAAGTATGTCAACAGACGTCTGGCATAGTCACGATAAGGGATCAGCTTCTCATGATGAGTCTCCCATTCACCCTTTATCTGATTAATAACAAGTGCAGAATCTCCATAGATATCAAGGTGTTTAATTCTCAGATCAAGGGCTTCTTCAATGCCCAAGATACATGCTTCATATTCAGCTATGTTGTTTGTGCATTCAAAAGTTATTCGAGCGGTGAAAGGAATGTGGTGCCCTTGTGGAGTTACAATGATGGCTCCAATTCCTTTACCATAAGCATTAACAGCACCATCAAACACCAATCCCCACTTGCTATTGGGGTCCGGCCCTTCATTGATCAGTGGTTCTTCACAGTCTTTCGCTTTCAAATACATAATCTCTTCATCAGGAAAATCAAACTTAATCGGCTGGTAATCATCAAGAGGTTGACAAGCAAGATGCTCAGCAAGGATACTTCCTTTGATTGCCTTCTGAGTTTTGTACACAATATCATATTCAGACAACAACATTTGCCAACGTGCAATTTTTCCAGTGACAGCGGGCTTCTCAAAGATGTACTTGATTGGATCCATTCGGGATATCAACCAAGTTGTATGATTCACCATATAATGACGCAGGCGTTTGGCAGCCCAAGCTAAAGCACAACAAGTCTTTTCAAGCATTGTATACCGAGTCTCACAGTCGGTGAACTTCTTGCTCAGATAGTAGATAGCATGCTCTTTCTTTCCAGTCTCGTCTTGTTGACCGAGAACACAACCCACAGAATCATCTAACACTGACAGATACATAATCAAAGGCCTTCCTTCCACTGGCGGGACGAGGATAGTGTTATACCCTAATTTTGGACCTAAAAATACTAGTCAATTTTTATTTTCTTGCATTATAAGTCATTTGAACTGTCTCTGATCAATTGCATCTTTCTCTGCATTTTATTTCAATGTTATTTGCAAAGTTTACATGCAAGGGTATTTTAGTCATTTCCTATGTCAAATCTCTCTGTCTTTCAAAACTTTGTTTGAGTCCTTTCAAATAGGTTGAATAAGTCTTTGTTTCATTCTATGTCAAAATCCATTCCAAAATTTGCATTTGAAGTCATTTTTAGTCAGTTTTGCCCCTAGGGGCATTTTGGTCATTTCAAGTGTCAAGTCACTGTTTAAAACCTAAAAATTGTCTCTGAGTCTTTTAATTTTGCTTGTATGAGTCTTTGATTCAATTCTTTGTTAAAAAATCCATTTTTAAATTCGTATCTGAGTCTTTTTTAGTCGTTTTGAGCCCCAGGGGCATTTTGGTCATTTCACACGAAATTTCGGCAGAGAGGTACTTTAAAGTACCTCATTTAAGCCATTGGTTCATTTTAGTCCATTTTGTCACTTTTTAATTGTTTCGCTTTACGTTCATTTCAAGTTACTTTTTTTAATTCAATTTTATTAATTTTTTGCATATTAATCCTTTGTGTCACTTTTCATATTTTTATTTTAGTCCCTATCTTTCAAGTATTTTGCAGTTTAGTCCTTTTTGTCCAAGTCACAAGTCAGGGGCCACGTGTCAGATTCTTATTAGTCCAGTTAGTTACAGTCCACAGTCCACGAGTCTTCTCCTTATTGGTCCAGATTGCACAAGTGTCAGCTATAAAAGGACACATCACAGTCAAAGTCAGATTCAACCCATTCATTTTCTGCCAACTCATAAACACATTTCACTTTCTCTCTCCCAAATTTTCCGATCAAAAATCCCAGAAAAACAGAAAAGCTCAAGAACATGATGAACAAGTTCATCATCTTCAAACCCTAACAACTTTTCCAGAATCACAATACACACAAATCCTCTCAAATTCACGCCAATTTCCACCAATTCGGTTACAAACAGAATGAATTCAGCAAGTGTTTCATCAAATCAGTCCCAATTCAACAAATATTGAAGGTTCTCAGTGACTCTTTTCCAAGAATCATCATCATTGAACCGTTCTCTCACAATTCAAGCGTAACTGCGATCACGAGAGAGAGATCGAGGAAGAGAAGAAGAGGATCGAAGAAACCAGCACCGAATCACAACGAAATTCGAAACCCTAGGGTTTCAAATCAAGAACCGAAGCATCAACGTAAAGGCACAAAGAGGAGAAACAGATCGAAAGGTTCACAGAAGTCAAAAGAGGAAAAACCTCCGAAGAGTTCGTCCTCTCTTTCGTTCAGGTACCAAATCGTTCTTCCCATCCTTTCTTCGCTCTTTTGTCATAAATCATAGTAGCTTGCTTCATATACATGCCTTTTCTTCGCAAATCAACGTAGATAGGAGCGTTATAGGAGATCTTTCTTCAAAACGTTGTTTAAAAAAGAGTCAAAAGCAAAAAGAGCATCAACGTCGTGCTTGGTTTTTCCCCGATCTACGTTGATTTGCAAGTTTTTTGGAGAAACTAGCTTCAGAAACGAATAGAGGAGAGAAAGAGCGTCAGAAACATGTGATCAGGTCGTAGATCTGGGTGGCTTGAGGCTCCGACGCGGCGGCGCCACCGCCGGCCACCGCGTCGGAGAAAGGTTGAAGACGACCGGTGTTTGGTCGGAGAAGAGAGAGTTTGCAGACTCTCTCTCTCTAGTTTCTTTTTAGTGAGAGAAAAGGAATGGGGAAATGAAGGAGGAACCGGTTCAAGGCCTTATATAGGCCACTGAACCGGTTCGACCCATGGTTTAACCCATGGTCTGCTCCATGACCCAGGCCCTCTCTCCCTGAGCCCAACTTCCATGCCTGTATGTTCGTTTTGCTTTTCGTACCCCCTATCCTGCATGCTTCTTGTTGTTTTTTTGCTATTTGCACCCTTTCCAGTCCAATTTCTTCACAAAAAATTTCTAAATTTTTCTAATGTGTTCTTAATATTTTTCTCAACATTTTTGTGACCTTTTTTGTGCTAAAGCCTGTGTGAAAATATTTGAAGCATTTTTTTCCTTATTTTTGTTAGAATTAATAATTTTCTTGCACTTTTTAGTCCAAAAAACCTTAAAAAAAATTCCTAAAAAATTCACATAGGCTTCTTGATGTTTTTGTAGCATTTTGTGATAATTTCCACATGTTAAAATTGGTTAAAAAGAATAAGGTGCTATTTTTCTTGCTATTTTTGTCATATTTTGTGCTAAAAATGAATGAAACTTTGCTCGATTTCAATCCTATTGCTTGATGAACACTTGTGACCTATGCCACTTGATTTGAGGGAGTTTTAATTACTGTTTGTGTTGATATTAATGCATGAGCATGAATCTTGATTAATTACTTAGCTTACAAGTTAATTGTATAGTTAAGTAATGTAAATATGCTTAAAATTTGTTCTAAAATGCCAAGTAACTCATATTGCCTTAATTCCCATTCCAATACCTGTTTCTAAACCCTTAAAAATGCATTGGAATGTGGGGGATTATGGGTCATATGGTCCTTGCATTCTATGAATAAATTTTAGACATGTGTCATACCCCAAATTTTGACCACTTTTCTCTGTTTTTTAAATTTTTGTTCGCGTTTCAAAAGCCGTTTAATTTGATCGTATCAGTTGAAATTTCGGCAGAGAGGTATTTTAAAATACCTAATTTTTGACTCCGAAAGGGACAATTTTACATTTTATTAATTCACTTATATGGCCTTTAATCTCATTATTTTATTTTCCTTTTTTGTTTCATGTTTTTTATTAATTCTATTTTGTTTCCATTGTCATTTTTATTTTCCTTTCAATGTCACGACTTTTGTTTGTTAATTAAGATATTCTATTTTGTTTTTTTAGTCAAGTCCTTTTATAGTCCTTTTGTCCTTAGAGTCCAGTCTGATTCAGCAAGGGTATATTGGTCCAAGGCATCTGGGACACATCATCAGTTCAGTACCTGCAGAACCCTAATTCAGCATTATAAATAGCAGCATTTATTACTGCACTGTTCAGAGACTGAGTCTGCCGCAGCAGTCACCACACAAACCCTAATTTTCACTTGCAATTCAAAATTCCAGATCTAAACCCCAGTTTCTCATGAACAATCTCAAGAACAACACATAAGAATTCCAGAATTTTTAAATCACAAACACAACACTAAATCATTCATTTCCCAATTCATCACACAAAGTTCGATTTATCTTCAAATTAACACCACAAATCGACACAAATTTCCAGTAACAATCACTGGATTTCTTTTTTTGAAGCTTACAACACACAAACGTAGTTAAATCATCACCATCAGATCAATAGCAACGGTCATCTCGTCATTTCCTGCTCCCGAACTGAATCTCATACTTCCAACAATTCAAATCCGCAACTGTTTCTAACAACGGTGACAATTCTATTTCGGTCGTTCATCTCAACACCAGCTTTCATAATCCAGTAGCAGATTCGCAAAACAAAGGAAGGAGAAGAAATAACTTGAAGTTTTTTCCGAAGACTCACTGTGATAGATCTACAAGAGGTATTGTTTCGTTTCTTTCTCTCTGTGATGTTTTTGTGTCTGGTGTTTTGAGTTTGGTCGAATTTTTAAGCTTAGATCTACACTTCCTTCGTCATCTTCTACAAAATCCGAGGCCGGATCTGTGTTTGTCTCGAAAGAAGATATGTAAATGTGTAAAAAAAAAAAATTAGAAACGGAGAAGTTTTACTCTCCGGCACGGTGGCGCCGCCACCTTTGGCCGGGAACCGCCGTGTCGGAGCTCTAAAGGTTCGCCGGAATCTGGTTTTGTTTACTTGAAGAAGATGAAGGTTGTGAGAGAAGGGAGGGACCGATTTTCATTTAGAAAGAGAATGGGAAACAAAAAATGGTAAAATTTTTTGGGAATATGCTTTTATATGCGGTTCGCTGGATCGGTTTGGTTGAACCGAACCGGTTCCTGAACCGATCCAGCCCTTTTAACCAAACCCGTTTTTAAATTGCTCTCAGCCCATTTTTCATTTCTCTACACTTTTACTACTCTGTACCCGCTTGCTGCTACTACACCCCTGCATCCCATTCTCTTGAAATCTCTCGCATGTTTCTTTCGAGTGTTTTTATTTTCATATTTTAGCATCTTGATTGTGTCTAATACCATGCAGTATGTTTAATGGCTTCTAGTTCATTTCATGTTTTTTTTGTTTGTGTTGTTTTAGCTTTGACATCATTCATTTTTTTTATCGTTTAGTTTTGTAAATTAATTTCCATCTCATACATCGTAGCTTATGTAAGTTTTAAACAAAAATCATATTCATGCATTTTAATTCAAATCACTCTTTATGTCATGCTCATGCATTTTTTTATCTAATTCATTTGATGACCATATTGTCATCTCATGCATTTTTTCAACTCATCTTGTGACCTTGTCCCAATCATTTTTAAAAAAACTTTAACCTATATGTTTTTTTTTTACCTGGCTTTAATATTTTAAACACATCATTTCATACATTTTTTTTTTTTTTTTCACTCCATAATATCCTTAGTGTTAATTTTGCTTTAATATTTCAATTTCTACTTCATGCATTCTTTACTATTTTGACATCATGCTTTCTTCTGATAATCCATGCAATGCTTTTAAGTTTCTTATCATCTCATTATGATTGCTTTATTTTTAGTATAAACTCATGCATTTTTTACTCTTGCAATTTATTTTTAATATCAATGTTAGTGTGTATAACTAGGAAATGGATGTATATTTTTACCATTGGTTTGTAGCTTGGCAAAGAGGCTATAGAATGTATCTAGGAATTTTTGTAATAATGTAGGTAACACGAGCACCGACACTTGCACCGACACTTTATTTATCGCTTTACGCTCGCTTTATGTTTCACGATATTACGCTAGCTTTCCGTTAGTTAGAAAAAATCATTTTCATCTAAAAAAAAAATCAAATAAGCAAAAGTCAAATTATTTTCTTAATAAACCTTGGATCCAAATCCAAGTTGTTTTCCCTTTTTATTTTCTTAATCAAATTCCTAAATGAATCTTAATTAAACTTAGACTAAATTTCTTAAATAAAATGAAACAACCTCACTTCTATTTTATTTCTAGAGCCTTGAGGCCTCTCAATCCCCTTCTAAAAATCATTTTCGAAAATAATTAAAATCAACCTAACCCACAAAATATTTTTTATAAGAGTGAACTACGGTGGTTTTGATCCCTTTTAAGGGTACGTAGGCAGAGACTTTATTCCTCTCAAATCAATCAAATAAAAATAACCAAAACTCCTACTTCTTCTCCCTCCATTCTTTCACTCATACTTTAATCAATAATTTTCTCAAATAAAATAAAGTTAGAAAGAGGTTCTCACGGAGTACCGTGAACGACGCGGGTGCCTAACACCTTCCCGAATCGTAACCGACCCCCGGATCCAAAAAGGGTTTTTCAATCTCATTTTTCCCTTCCCAAGAATAAAATCGAGCAAGTCCGGTAGATTGAAGGTTCAAGTCCGATCAATGGCTTGACACCCGAAAATCTTGGTCTACAAAAATGGCGACTTCACTGGGGATCCTTCGCGGGTTAAGCCCACCTTTCTTTCTTTATTTCTTATGTTTTATCATTTGTATATACTTTGTAAATACGAGAGTGGTGAGATAAGCTCTGTACCCGGGCTTGAGTGAACTTAAGATAGGATCGGGTATAATCATAGTATCCATGCCAAGAGTACTCTTCGGCATTGGTACATGTGATAACCCACTCAATGGAGGGACCTTGGAGGTATACCGTTGTTGTCGTGAGTACTCGCGTATAGCATGATACTTTCAAGGAACCGTCGAAGTTGAGGACTTTTAGTCACCTTTAACCCATCTTGGCCTTTAGGACGTAGTGCGGTGGCTAGTCGAGAGTACTCTCGTATTGGTCGTCACGCGATACTACACCCAAACGAGACTAACCGATGAGTATTGTTGGAACGAGAGTACTCTCGTCGCCTAACAAATATTCGGATGTGGTTGAAAACTTTGGGAACCTTGGTAGAACCCTTGTTACAAGTGCAAATGGAAACCATAGTTCTTACCAAATGGCGTTATTGTCCTTAAGCTCCAACATTGTATATCTTAAACCTCATCATGTATTCCTTGCATAATCATGCATACATGCATTCATCCATAAACCTTTTTTGCATCAAAAATATTGAAGGATTTAGACAAGTTTTTTGTAAATATCAAAGGAATGAACCTTGTAAGAATGAACACCAAGCAATACAACTTCAAAAATCTTACCTAAGCTTTTGCTTTTGTTAAGAACTTCTTTGGTTTCATTCTTACCTTTTGAAAAGAAAACCGCTTGCAATATCTTTACAATTTTCAAATGAAACCATGTTCCTCTACGATGTTTACAAATTAGCTTCAATAAGTCCTTCAAAAAAAAAATTCACATTTTTTGCATAAACATATCATGCATCATCTTTGCATTCATAGTTTCTAGTCCGTGTCTCATACTTTGTTTCTGCCTACAAAAGGTCAATCTATCAGTCTACTCGCACCTACAACACTCGAGCAAATCAGAATGGATCATCTTGAACAAGAGAACCACAAGCTTTGTGAAGAGATGACAACCCTTCGGACCGAAAATGAGATTTTGAGGAACTTGGTATCTTTGATGACGGTTGCACAGAGTCAGCCATTATCTCTTCCAGTTGGCAGCACTCAAGCTCAGACGTTTGCTTCCACTACCCCGATTTCAACAGTGTTTGCTAGTACTCCTCAACATGCTATGCTGGAAGGTTATCTCTGGAGTACACCTTTAAGTTCTGATGAAGTATTCCGTCCTGGTGTCTCTAAGGTTCAAACTCCTTTTGTGCAACAGACAATGTCTATACCTCAATCGGGCCCTTTGATCCCTCAAGCTGCTATGACTCACTCAGCTCCTCTGATTCATGCCACTCAGCAGGGCCCTGGGCCAATCTATCACTCAGAAAATGTGGTTGCATACGACCGGATAGCTGAATTGGAAGAAAAGTTTGACAGAATACAGTTGGAATTGAAAGCTCTTCGTGGGAAAGAACTGTTTGGGAAAAATGCTTATGATCTTTGCTTGGTTCCCAATGTCGTGATACCACCCAAATTTAAGGTCCCCAATTTTGAGAAGTACAAAGGGAACACTTGCCCTGAGCTTCATTTGGTAATGTATGTGAGAAAGATGTCTGCTCAAGTAGGCAATGATGAGCTCCTTATCCACTGTTTCCAAGATAGTTTGACTGATGCTGCACTGATATGGTACATGGGTCTGAGCAAGGATGATATCAAGATTTTCAGTGATTTGTGTGATGCTTTCGTTCAGCGGTATAACTACAACTTGCACTTGGCCCCAAACAGAAAGGAACTACAGGCCATGACCCAAAATGATAATGAATCCTTCAAAGCTTATGCCCAACGTTGGAGAGATTTCGCTGAACAAGTCCGTCCACGTCTAGAAGAGAAAGAGTTGACTGAGATTTTTCTGGAAACTGTGGATCCGTTTTATTTTGAGCATATGCTTGCAAGTGCATCTGGCAATTTCACGGATATGATGACCGCGGGCATGCGTATTGAAGATTGGGTTCGAAAAGGACATTTGATCAAAGAAGTTGTTCCCACTAATGGTTCAGAAGAGGAAGACCAGGAAATGAGTGTGGTAGAAAGTCAGCCTCAACAACAGTATCTGGCTTATCACCCTGTTGCCGCTGTTATGCCTGTCACAAATGCTCTGCAAAGTTCGGGTTATCAACCCCAGTTTCAGCAATATCAACAACAGCCTCGACAACGGATTTCAAGGAAACAGATTGACCCTATTCCCATGACGTATGCAGAGTTGTTTCCAAAGTTGCTTGAAAGGAATTTGGTCTATCCCAAGGCACCTCTGCCAATGCCAGCAAAATTGTCAGCCCGGCATAGGCCCGACCTCTTTTGTGCTTTCCATCAAGGGGCATCAGGTCATGATATTGAGCACTGTTGTGCATTGCAGAAGATAGTTCAGAAGTTGATCCAGAAAAATCTCATACCTTTTGAAGAGTTTTGAATTCGAATATGCAAGTTAATCCGCTATCGGATCTTGGTATCTAAGGTTGATACGTGAAATGTTTAGCTGCAATTGGGTCTTTGCTGATGTTTATTTCTACTACTCATCTGTTTAATTAATATGTTTGTTTGTTGCTTTATGTTTTTCAAAATAAAAAATCATTTCGTCCCACCCGAGACGGAAGTGAACTTGTTTAGGGCTTTTGCTTTATGTATTTTCATCATTAATTAAAGGGTCGCTTTGATCCCGACTTTGCTTTTATTTTGTGCTTTTTCTGGAAAAATGGTAATACAAAAAAACCAAAAAAAAAATTTTTAAATCATTTCCACATGTATGCATAATCAAAATGTTTATCTCAATAATCAAATCATGCATTAATAAACCTGTTGAACACTTGAACCATGTGCTCTCTCTCGACTTTGAGTTCCTAGTATCTGAGGTTGAAGAGGAGGATGATGAAGAAGTTTTCAATGAGATTTCTCGCCTACTGGGGCATCTTGGCCATCGAAACTGCAAATATCGAGAAAGATCGTCCTGAAGAGGACTTTCATACACAAAGACTGACACGAGATGCTTCCATCTGCCTTGCAGGGATATTGTACTTCAAGTGCACACTTTAACAGGGGCAACCCCCCCACCATCCCTCAGTATATAAAGGCAGTACTCTACAGGGAGGTCAAAGTCCTGTCGACAGAGGTTCCAATGAAAGCTAAGCTTGGTTGAATTCAAAAGTGTTATTGTCGTGTGCCACCGACAGTTATATCAAGTATTTGACAAAGAAGGCTCGTCCCCGTGAAAGTCAAGAAAGTGGCTTTGTGCTAAAAAATGTGTTACCTGATTCCAGGGGCAATGTATGCCTAATTACCAAGGATAGTGATGAACTTGTGTGTCCTATGAATGCCAGTGCAGTCAAGAAATACTTTGTTAAAATGAAAAGCTCGATAAGTCGCAAACTGGAAAAAGCGGCTTAGGCAAAAAAGAGCGTCTCGATGGACTGAAAACCCGAAAGGGCGGTCCAGGCAAAAATTAGAGACATGAAAAAAAAAGAAATCAAAAATCAGCTCGATAAGTCGCAAACATTAAAAAAGCGGCTTAGGCAAAAAAGAGCGTCTCGATAGACTGAAAACCCGAAAGGGCGGTCCAGGCAAAAGTTAGAGACATGCAAAAAAAAAAAAGGTGAAAAGCTCGATAAGTCGCAAACCAGAAAAGGCGGCTTAGGCAAAAAAGAGCGTCTCGATGGATTGAAAACCCGAAAGGGCGGTCCATGCAAAAGTTAGAGACAAAAAAAGAAAAATGTGTTTATCCTGATAGGTTGAAACCCGCAAGGGCGACCTATGCAAAAGTTAAGGATTATGACAAAGTAACTGCATCTGGTCGGACATGACTCACTTGGGGCATTCCAGTCGTCAAAAGACTTCCAACTTATGGCAAGGCATCTTCATCAAATCAAGTATGATTCATCTGGGGCATTTTCAACTGCCAAAATACCTCCGATATGAAGCACCTGCAAATCAAAGACTCGGAACAGTGGAATTCAAAGTTGTTAGAGAGTATAGCAGTTAATGTGTTCAATGTACCTTTCCCATATAATTACCATTTTCCAAACTTTTTTTAAATCCGTGGAACCACGCCTTTGGCAGGTCACCACTCTATTTACATTAATTTGAGCCTGTGCCCATTTATTTGGAACTCTTATTTATTCTGTTTGCATAATTTTCTATTTTTGATGTGAATACTTAAAGCAAAAAAAAAAAAATTTTAAACTTTTTTTTAATATCTTTTGAAAAGCATAAACAACAGGTACATCTTCTTTGAACTTATGAGTAGTAGAAACATACATCAACATTCGTCTCAAGGACAGTTAAACTCTGCAGGGTAAGCATGACCAAAAGCTGTGAGATGACCTCTGTCAAAAAAAAATAAAAAGAAAAAAAAATACAAAAAAAAGAAGAAGAGCTCGCTAAGTCGAAAACCCGAAAGGGCGGCTTAAGCCAAAAATGAGAGTCCCGGTGGACTGAAAACCCGAAAAGGGCGGTCCAGGCAAAAATTAGGGGCATAAAAAAATTATATATACTCCCGGTGGATTGAAAACCCGAAAGGGCGGTCCAGGGAAAAGTTAGGGATTTTTCAAAAAAAAGAAGGAGAGAGAAAAAACAATACAAAAAAAAATGATGAAAATAAAGACAGAGGCATCACAGTTCAAGTGGGCCAAATGGAAAGAATGCACTTTGTGCTCGCTTACAAGTGGCGACTTCTGCCATACTTTGATTGATGGGTTGTATCCCCAAGAAATGGCGACTTCTGTCAGTGGTTTGATTAAATGGCGACTTCTGCCAGAATGATTGATTGATGGGTTTTATCCCTTAGAGATGGCGACTTCTGCCAAATTGTTGACTGATGAGTTGTTCCCCTCAAGTGGTTTGATTATGGGGCATTCTGTCTCCAAGCGGTTTGATCATGGGGCATTCTCACTTCAGTGGTGCGGTTATGGGTTGTTCCCCCACCAGTGGTCTGAGTATGAGCTTTTCCCTGACAGTGTTTAACTCATCTCCAGTAATGTTATCCCCAATGAAGATTGCCGAGTGTTTGTACTGCGGTGTCAATCTATCTCTCATCTTACGTATCCTCTTTTGTTTCATCAAAGTTCACCTGTCATATACAGTCATACATTCATACATTCATGTACTCATACACTCATTCATACATATAAACATTCATGCACATATTGCATGCATACAAATATCATTTATACATGATTGCATTTGCCACCTCGTGTCTTATTTCAACTGTATCTCATAAAAGCATCTACCCCAGTGTGTCTGGTCCAGAAATGTCATTCACTGTAAGCCCGGTGGATTCCGACGAACTCTTACCAAGCCCGATGGATTCCGGCAAACTCATCAAAAGCCGAGTGGATTCTCGCAAACCTCTTATCAAAAGCCCAGTGGATTCTGGCCAACTTTTCATCAAAAGCCGAGTGGATTCTCGCAAACCTTTCATCACAAGCCGAGTGGATTCTCGCAAACCTCTTATCAGAAGCCGAGTGGATTCTCGCAAACCTTTCATCAAAAGCCGAGTGGATTCTCGCAAACCTTTCATCAAAAGCCGAGTGGATTCTCGCAAACATTTCGTCAAAAGCCGAGTGGATTCTCGCAAACGTTTATTTTGCTTCAAAAGGTCAGTCCCAAACCACGGACAGCTTGTGTTTACCTGTCATTCCCTTAATATGTCGTCCCCTTTAATTCATAAATGTCACCAATCAATTTGTGTTCAAGTGGTAGATCCCATCCAATAATCACTTTATCAATACTAATCAATATAGACAAGCTTTATCTTCTGTACTTTCGTCCTTACCACGGGCTGTCGGTAATGGACAAGCTTTACTTTCCGTCTTAAGCTTTATTTTCCGTATCAAGCTTTATTTGCCGGCTCAAGCTTTATTTTCCTTCTCAAGCTTTATCTTCCATCTGAGCTTTATCTTCAGTCCAAGCTTTATCTCCCGTCTGAGCTTTATGTTCCGTTCAAGCTTTATCTTCCGTATGTTCGTCTTTATCACGGCAGTTGGTAATAGACAGGCTTTATCTCCCCAGTGATACCTATCAGTTTATTCTAGTCAACTTTGCATTCATACTTGCATCACATGCATTCATATCATTATATTCATCGCATTCTTAGCTTTTTAGCTGGTCAAAATTTGGTGTACTTTAGTATTTAAGTCTCTTCGACCCATCGATTTAAAAGCCTTCTTTCAAATCTTCGTGACGAAGAAACTTAAATAGGGGCATCTGTCATACCCCAAATTTTGACCACTTTTCTCTGTTTTTTAAATTTTTGTTCGCGTTTCAAAAGCCGTTTAATTTGATCGTATCAGTTGAAATTTCGGCAGAGAGGTATTTTAAAATACCTAATTTTTGACTCCGAAAGGGACAATTTTACATTTTATTAATTCACTTATATGGCCTTTAATCTCATTATTTTATTTTCCTTTTTTGTTTCATGTTTTTTATTAATTCTATTTTGTTTCCATTGTCATTTTTATTTTCCTTTCAATGTCACGACTTTTGTTTGTTAATTAAGATATTCTATTTTGTTTTTTTAGTCAAGTCCTTTTATAGTCCTTTTGTCCTTAGAGTCCAGTCTGATTCAGCAAGGGTATATTGGTCCAAGGCATCTGGGACACATCATCAGTTCAGTACCTGCAGAACCCTAATTCAGCATTATAAATAGCAGCATTTATTACTGCACTGTTCAGAGACTGAGTCTGCCGCAGCAGTCACCACACAAACCCTAATTTTCACTTGCAATTCAAAATTCCAGATCTAAACCCCAGTTTCTCATGAACAATCTCAAGAACAACACATAAGAATTCCAGAATTTTTAAATCACAAACACAACACTAAATCATTCATTTCCCAATTCATCACACAAAGTTCGATTTATCTTCAAATTAACACCACAAATCGACACAAATTTCCAGTAACAATCACTGGATTTCTTTTTTTGAAGCTTACAACACACAAACGTAGTTAAATCATCACCATCAGATCAATAGCAACGGTCATCTCGTCATTTCCTGCTCCCGAACTGAATCTCATACTTCCAACAATTCAAATCCGCAACTGTTTCTAACAACGGTGACAATTCTATTTCGGTCGTTCATCTCAACACCAGCTTTCATAATCCAGTAGCAGATTCGCAAAACAAAGGAAGGAGAAGAAATAACTTGAAGTTTTTTCCGAAGACTCACTGTGATAGATCTACAAGAGGTATTGTTTCGTTTCTTTCTCTCTGTGATGTTTTTGTGTCTGGTGTTTTGAGTTTGGTCGAATTTTTAAGCTTAGATCTACACTTCCTTCGTCATCTTCTACAAAATCCGAGGCCGGATCTGTGTTTGTCTCGAAAGAAGATATGTAAATGTGTAAAAAAAAAAATTAGAAACGGAGAAGTTTTACTCTCCGGCACGGTGGCGCCGCCACCTTTGGCCGGGAACCGCCGTGTCGGAGCTCTAAAGGTTCGCCGAAATCTGGTTTTGTTTACTTGAAGAAGATGAAGGTTGTGAGAGAAGGGAGGGACCGATTTTCATTTAGAAAGAGAATGGGAAACAAAAAATGGTAAAATTTTTTGGGAATATGCTTTTATATGCGGTTCGCTGGATCGGTTTGGTTGAACCGAACCGGTTCCTGAACCGATCCAGCCCTTTTAACCAAACCCGTTTTTAAATTGCTCTCAGCCCATTTTTCATTTCTCTACACTTTTACTACTCTGTACCCGCTTGCTGCTACTACACCCCTGCATCCCATTCTCTTGAAATCTCTCGCATGTTTCTTTCGAGTGTTTTTATTTTCATATTTTAGCATCTTGATTGTGTCTAATACCATGCAGTATGTTTAATGGCTTCTAGTTCATTTCATGTTTTTTTTGTTTGTGTTGTTTTAGCTTTGACATCATTCATTTTTTTTATCGTTTAGTTTTGTAAATTAATTTCCATCTCATACATCGTAGCTTATGTAAGTTTTAAACAAAAATCATATTCATGCATTTTAATTCAAATCACTCTTTATGTCATGCTCATGCATTTTTTTATCTAATTCATTTGATGACCATATTGTCATCTCATGCATTTTTTCAACTCATCTTGTGACCTTGTCCCAATCATTTTTAAAAAAACTTTAACCTATATGTTTTTTTTTTACCTGGCTTTAATATTTTAAACACATCATTTCATACATTTTTTTTTTTTTCACTCCATAATATCCTTAGTGTTAATTTTGCTTTAATATTTCAATTTCTACTTCATGCATTCTTTACTATTTTGACATCATGCTTTCTTCTGATAATCCATGCAATGCTTTTAAGTTTCTTATCATCTCATTATGATTGCTTTATTTTTAGTATAAACTCATGCATTTTTTACTCTTGCAATTTATTTTTAATATCAATGTTAGTGTGTATAACTAGGAAATGGATGTATATTTTTACCATTGGTTTGTAGCTTGGCAAAGAGGCTATAGAATGTATCTAGGAATTTTTGTAATAATGTAGGTAACACGAGCACCGACACTTGCACCGACACTTTATTTATCGCTTTACGCTCGCTTTATGTTTCACGATATTACGCTAGCTTTCCGTTAGTTAGAAAAAATCATTTTCATCTAAAAAAAAAATCAAATAAGCAAAAGTCAAATTATTTTCTTAATAAACCTTGGATCCAAATCCAAGTTGTTTTCCCTTTTTATTTTCTTAATCAAATTCCTAAATGAATCTTAATTAAACTTAGACTAAATTTCTTAAATAAAATGAAACAACCTCACTTCTATTTTATTTCTAGAGCCTTGAGGCCTCTCAATCCCCTTCTAAAAATCATTTTCGAAAATAATTAAAATCAACCTAACCCACAAAATATTTTTTATAAGAGTGAACTACGGTGGTTTTGATCCCTTTTAAGGGTACGTAGGCAGAGACTTTATTCCTCTCAAATCAATCAAATAAAAATAACCAAAACTCCTACTTCTTCTCCCTCCATTCTTTCACTCATACTTTAATCAATAATTTTCTCAAATAAAATAAAGTTAGAAAGAGGTTCTCACGGAGTACCGTGAACGACGCGGGTGCCTAACACCTTCCCGAATCGTAACCGACCCCCGGATCCAAAAAGGGTTTTTCAATCTCATTTTTCCCTTCCCAAGAATAAAATCGAGCAAGTCCGGTAGATTGAAGGTTCAAGTCCGATCAATGGCTTGACACCCGAAAATCTTGGTCTACAACATGTTTGCACTCATTTTGCCTTTATTTTCCATCCTTTACATTCTAGTGTTTCTCTTGCTTTATTTTCTTTGATATTGTCATGTGCTACTAACTCCTTTCATTTCATGTTTCATCATTTCATAAGCATCTCCATAGCATTCCATATTCATCTCTATTTCTCTCATGCAATTTAATTTGTACCAAAGTTAGAATGTAAACACTTAGGGGTTTTGTAATATTTTACTTTCATGCACTTTTAATTTCTTGGCAAAGAGGCCATAGAATGTATCTAGGGTATGATGTAAAGGACAATGGACTCTAATGATGTACACCGACACAAGCACCGACACATGCACACACTTCACCTTAGATATAGCTTAGAATATGCATGTTTAGATGTATGTTTAGGATTGTATGTTTAGATGAATGCCTAGGACTTGTACTTAGAAAAAACCATTTTCCAAACAAATGTGAACAACTTCACTCAAATCTTTTCCAAACAAACCTTGGGATCCAACATCCCATTGAATTTTCCTTTTATTTTCTTAATCAAAAATCCAATGAAAATAATCATACTTTGACCTGTTTTTGCAAACGACTAATTCAACCTCACAATTTTCTAATCTCATGCCCTTGAGGCCTCTTTCTATTCTTCAAACTCCATTTTCAAACTTAAAATCAACCAACAAAAACAAAAAACATTTTGGAAGAGAACTACGGTGGATTTGATCCCTTAAACGGGTACGTAGGCAAGGAACAAAATTCCTTCAATTCAAATAAAATAAAAATCCAAAAACATTCTTCTCCCTCCAATTCTTCACTTAGAATCCCTTTAGGTCTAACAACATTTCAAAATAGCATTTAAAAATAAAGCGCGCGCGTAGAAATTAAAGACGGTTCCTATAGGTTACTATAGTCGTTATGGGTGCCTAACACCTTCCCATAGCGAAAACAACTCCCGGACCTCGATTCTCAAGGGTTTTTGCTTACTTTTTCCCTTCCCAAGAAAAAATAAGATATCACCGGTTTAAAAGGTTCAAACTTAATCAATATTTGACACCCGAAAAACCAAGATAAAACAGATAGGTGGTTCCAACAGATATTCTTTAATTCTATCAAAAGCTTCCTGACATTCATCATTCCATACAACAGGCTGATTCTTTCTGAGCAATTTGAAAATTGGACCACAGGTAGTAGTCATGTGAGATATGAATCTTGAAATATAGTTCAGACGTCCGAGGAAACCTCTGACTTGCTTTTCAGTTTGAGGGGCCGGCATCTCTCTGATGGCTCGGACTTTGTCAGGGTCAACTTCAATGCCTCTTTGGCTGACAATGAAGCCCAGCAACTTTCCAGATCTTACACCAAATGTACACTTGTTAGGATTCAACCGCAGCTTGTACTTTCTCAGTCTTTCAAACATCTTTTTCAAATACACAACATGCTGCTCTTCATCACTTGACTTCACAATCATATCATCAACATATACTTCAATCTCTTTGTGAATCATATCATGAAACAGAGTGGTCATACCTCTTTGGTAGGTAGCACCAGCATTTATCAAGCCAAACGGCATCACTTTATAACAGAATGTTCCCCACGGAGTGATGAAGGACGTTTTTTCTCTATCTTCAGGTGACATTCGTATCTGATTATAGCCAGAGAAGCCATCCATGAAAGAGAACACCTTGGATTGAGCGGTACTGTCAACAAGCACATCAATATGAGGCAATGGGAAGTTATCTTTTGGACTGGCTTTGTTCAGGTCTCTGTAATCAACACACATTCGAACTTTCCCATCTTTCTTTGGTACTGGTACGATGTTGGCAATCCTCTCAGGATATTCAGCTGTCATGAGGAAACCCGCATCAATCTGCTTCTGTACTTCAGCCTTGATCTTAAGAGCCATGTCTGGACGAGACCTTCTCAATTTCTGTTTGACAGGAGGGCATTCAGGCCTTGTCGGTATCCGATGCTCCACAATCTTGGGATCTAGACCCGGCATATCTTCATAGGACCATGCAAAGACATCTGGATAATCATGGAGAAGCTGAGTGATCTTCTTTTTCACTTCTGGCTCAAGTGCAGCACCAATCTTGATCTCTCGCTTGTTTTCTTCAGTACCCAGGTTGATAAGCTCAATCTCTTCCAGGTGAGGCTGAATGGCTCTTCTTTCTTGCTCAAGCAGTCGAGTGATCTCATACGGTATCTCTTCATCATCTTCCTCATCTTCAGCTTCATATACAGGGAATTCAAAATTTGGAGGAACCATAGGGTCACTGTGTTCAACGGGTTTATTGTGGTTCAATCTGCATAATATGATTGGGATGATTTTTAGAAAAATGTTTTTCATGCAGATTTTTAAAATTAATAAGAAAATACAGATGTTTTGGTTTTTTCTGGCATTACCATTATTTCCAAGAAAAGGCACTAAAAAGAAGAAAAAAAAACAAAGAGTCGTGAAAAAGACGACAACTTTTATTGATAACCGCAATGCCGAAACAAACATGCCCTTACAATGATATTACTTTCGCCTTGGGCAGAGCGAAAGGATTGTTATTTTGAAAACAAAGAAAAACATGAGCAACAAGACACATTACATGGAAGCATGCATGACTAAAGGAACATCAATGGCCTCCCAATTTCTCACAGTGCCTCCTGGTACAACAAATGTAGGCACATAACTACTCTTTGTAGCATCTTCAGCAATAGCATTGATAAACCCAGCACTGTAGAAAGTTTCTGTTGAAACACCAGAGGTTGAGGAGAATCCAAGGCCCTCTTTACGCTTGTTTTCCAGAATCTGAATTACTTTGCCCCAGCCAGCAGCTTGTCCTTCTCGAACAGCCTTCTGGGCGTCTTTCAATGAAGCCATGCTAGCACTAGCTCTTCGAGGTTCTGGACCCTCAACAGTCAAGCCTTGAAATGACGTCCCTTCAGCGGACCCTGCTTCAACACAAGAGAAAGATGATACTTGGCTAACCAGATATGCTTCTTCACCATGCACAGTGACAATCTTACCGTTCTTCACAAACTTGAGTTTTTGATGCAAAGTAGAAGTGACCGCTCCAGCGTCATGAATCCACGGTCTTTCGAGGAGACAGTTGTAAGAAGCATTGATGTCCATGACTTGGAAAGTGATCTGAAATGTCTCAGGACCAATGGTAATTGGCAAGTCTACCTCTCCAAGAACATCTTTGCGAGATCCGTCGAAAGCCTTAACCAAATAGCTGCTTCCCCTCAAAGAGATCCCATGATGGCTCAATTGCCTTAGTGTGGATTCAGGCATTACATTCAGGGATGATCCAGTGTCCACCAGCACATTGGATATCATGTCAGACTTGCAGTGTACCGAGATATGTAGAGCCAAGTTGTGGTGTTTCCATGCTTCGGGGAGTTCATCGTCACCAAACCCCAAGTTGTTGTAGGCAGTAATATTACTCACTATCCCATCAAACTGATCCACAGAGACTTCATGGTCAACATACGCTTGCTCCAGTATCTTCATCAACACCTTCCTGTGAGCCTCTGAGCTTATGAGCAGAGACAAGATGGATATCTTTGACGGAGTTTGCAGCAGCTGGTCAACAATCTTATAATCGCTCTTCTTAATAAGCCTCAGAATCTCGTCCAGATTAGACTCTTCAATAGATTGGCCTGTTGGGCCAGGGCTCTTGTCAATAGGAAGATCAACTGGTGGAGTTGTGGTGGCAATAGGTGTGACCACTTTCTTTTGAAACAAGGGTGGACGGACTTTCCCGCTTCTCAGAGCTGTAATTTCACTAGCAACATTATCAACTGTAGCTGGGGATACCAGCGGTACTTCCACTCCATTCTCAATCATGGTTGCATTGTACTTCTAAGGGATTGCTTTGGTAGAGGTATAAGATACTGGACCAGGTAACCTGATCACTAAGGGCTCAACATTCCTTGTTTGGGACTCACTTCTGGTAGGGGAATCATGAAACACTGGCACAATCACACATACATCACTGACGATCAAGTGTTTGTCATCCATCAGGCTCTGGATATCATCTTTCACCACACTACAGCCCATAGGATTTTGGAGACATTCTGAACAAGAAGTATGATCGTGATTGAACAAAGAAGCTTGGCAAAGTTTGACATGAAATGGTACCAAAGGAGTAACAACATTGCGGACATCCATCATGTGATCCTCTTGAAGAACGGGGATTCTTTCGAAAGCTTCGATCATGTTAACTGCAGCATGATTAGGAAGTGGATTGTCAAGAACATGAGGAACACTATTCTCAAAAGTCAACCTTCCTTTTTCTATCAGATCTTTCACAATATATTTCAGAGCATAGCAACCTTCAGTATCATGGCCTTGAGCACCCTGATGGAATTCGCATGTAAGATCGTGCCGGAATCTAGGAGGCAATGGATTAGGCGGAGGCTTGCCTGATCTAGTGACACAGTGTCCCTTAGCAAGTAAGGTTGGGAGCAGCTCAGCATACCGCATAGGTATTGGCGGGAAAGAAGGTCTGGGTCGGGGACACTGTTGTTGCTGCTGTTGCTGTTGAGCAGGAGGCTGTTGTTGTACTTGTTGAGCAATGGCGTTAACGGGCACTGGTGGTTGACCCGGTGGCAGAGGATATTGCTGATAGAATGGCGGGAAGAAAGGATGTTGAGAGTATTGCATGTATTGGTAGGGCAAAGGTATTTGAGTAGCAGCTGCAGATGGGTTGCCAGATACCATCCCTACTTCAGACTCTTTCCTCTTATGGTGGCCATTACCGTACTTCTTTGGTGCACTGGTTGAAGATTCACCCTTCTCAAGAACGATAATACCTTCTCTGACAGCCTCCTCTAGACGAGTTCCCATGGTAACCATGTCGGAGAAGTTGTTTGGAGCAGATACTATCATTCTTTCCTTATATTCCTTCTTCAGAGTCTTCAGGAATGTCTGTGTCAATTCTTCCTCATCAAGCCGAGGAGAAACACGGGCAGCTGCCCCTCTCCATCTCTGGGCATATTCACGGAAAGTTTCATCTGATTTCTGAGACAAAGACTTAAGGGAGTCCCTATTTGGCTTCAGACGAGTGTTGAACTCATAATGACTTTCAAAAGCAGCAGCGAGTTCCTCAAAAGTATGGATGTTGTCTTTGCTCAGACTAGTGTACCAATCTGCTGCATCATCTGTCAAGCTACTTTGGAAGCAGTGGATCATTAGTGCGTCATTATCTGCGTAGTTTGCCATCTTTCGGACGTACCGGATGACATGGTTGTGTGGACAAGAAGTTCCATTGTATTTGTCAAATTCTGGCTCTTTGAATTTCTTAGGAACCTCAAATCGGGATACCAAGCATAGATCACGAGCTTTAGCAGGAACACCATTGTTTCCCCGGCTAGCCTTGACCTCACGGAGTTCTCCAGCCAACTCTCTTAACTGTCTTTCCATAGCCTCCATTGCGGGATCTTGTCCACGCGGAGTATCGACATCAATCACCTGTTGCACAGTGTGGACAATAGGATCGGTAACGACGGTAGTCACCTGAGGTATAGCGGTAGATACAGGAATCTGTCCCTGACCAGCAAAACCAGAGACACCAGCAGCAGTATTAGGAGAATAGTAAGCTGAGAGCCCATAAGGACGCCCATTAGGCATAACAAACCGAGCGTCAGTAGCCACAGTGGATAGTGGGATAGATGGAATTGCTTCAGTAGAAACTGGGGTAGATGTGGCTGGTTGTTCCTGTGCAGCCATCATAGCGGACATAGCGTCGTGAGCCTTAGCCAAGTCTTCTTTCATAGCAGCCAATTCGGCACGGAGCTGAGCATTTTCTTCCTCAAAGTTAGCCATGATTCTTCTCTTGTGAAATCTTGTTTGATGAACTCTATCTGGTTGGTAAACTTTGCGAACACGAGCAACTTTTCAGACTGCGGCGGACAAAACCAGGAGGCAATGAGCACGAGAGAAGTTTTTTGTGACCAATGAATGCATATGATGCATGAAATGTGTTAATGCATATGCAAAAAGACTCTTTTTTTGTGTTATCGAAGGGTTTTTAGACAAATTAGAAATTTGCAAACATTACTAAACAACAATTAACATAAACGGGAAACAAACAACCAACATATAGTTTTACAGGAGCCAAGGGATAGACTTTGAAATGTAAAACAACATAAACGACTGGAAATAACAACAGGAAAAAGAAATCCTCAAGCATAGGAAGTGGAAGCATCATCCTCAGACTCCGACTCATAACTGCAGTATCGTGCATAGAAGTCACGGGCACCCCTAGCCCTCTTAAAGTCTCTCATAAGCAACCTATCTTTCTCTTCAATCTCTCTTTTAGCCTTAGCTAACTCTTTCTTCAGTGTCAAGACCTCATGAGTCTTCTGCTCGTCCTTTCCATCCAAAGTCATGATCAAGTTCTCGGCCTCATAGTATCTAGCCCTCCACTGATGCTTCTCCCAACTCTCCATAGCTAGATGCTCCTGATACATCTCCTGGGTAGGTGGAAGTAGAGGCAAAGGCATGGTAGGAATAGATGCAGACACATATCTCATAGAGGGGTAAGGCATACCAATCTCCTCAGCTTGGTTTATCACCCACTGCGTATAGGCCTCATGAGCAACACCAGACCTTACACCCATATGCTTCACCTCTTTCTTTCGGAGCTTGGACCAAGCTTCCATGAAATCTTCTCTTATGCCTGTGGGAGCATTGGAGTAGTGAAAGAATTAAGGAGCTGTAGCAAGATTGATGGGCTTATCTTTCATCGGAAAACCAAATTGTCGCAAAGCAAGCTCCAGGTTATAGTTGATTCCACCTCGGGTACCAAGAAGAGGTACATTAAGAAACTTTCCACCACCAAAGATGATTTCCTTAACTCTAGAAGCGGGAGTGAGCCAAACCACTTCATTAGGAGTGAGAGCCATAATCCTCTGTGAAATAGACCAATTCTCCGGATTGGCGTGGAAAGACTCCGGAAGGTGCGAAATAAACCACCTATAGAGGAGAGGCACACAACAAAGAATGTATCCACGACCCTTGCTGGAACGATCGTGAATAGCATGGTATGTGTCAGCTAGCAAAGTAGGAACCGGATTCTTGGAGTGGAAGATCATAATAGCATTCATGTCCACGAAGTCATCAAGATTTGGAAAGAGAATAAGCCCATAGATGAGAAGTGCAAGAATAGCCTCGAGAGTGTCCTGACAAGTAGTATTGAGGTTGGCTTTCCCAAGAAGATACTCTGAAGTGAGTCCACGGATGCGTGCCTTAGTAACAAGATTCTTGGAGACATCGGTGGTCCTGAGATAGAGATCTTTAGCAATAACCAATGGAGTAGGAGGATTCTCAAGTCCCGCGAAGGGTACCCCCTTAGCAATAGATAGACCCATCAAGGAAGAATAAGCCTCTAGAGTAGGCACCAACTGAAAGTCCGGAAAAGTGAAGCACCGATAGTCCCGATCATAGAATTGCACTAGAGTGTGCACAAGCTTCTCATCCACATTAGTCTGGAGAATAGTAAGTAAAGCCCCATAACGGCGTCGGAAACCAGTCGGATCCTCGATCTTGAGTGCCAAATCTCTCAAACTAGCCAAATCCACTTCCTTGAACTTGTAGGACTTAGTCTTCTTCATTCCTACAATGTTTACAAATTCAACTTGTCTAAGCCCTTCGATAACAATGCATGGAAAAAGTTTATGCATGTATGCATGAATGCATGATTATGTTCAAGTTCGGAGAAAACATGGTGGGTTGAAGTTCAAAGTCGAGGAGTCATGGGTGGACACGGTGTCCGGTGAATCTAGGGCTTTAGGATAATAGTAACCGAGTTCTAAAAAGGTTCCCAAGTTGCAACCTCTCCGACGTATATCATGGTGTCACGAGACAACACTCGCTCCAAGATTATCCGCGGAAGGTCTAACTTGAGTGCAGTATCGCGTGACGACTAAAACTCGAGACAACACTCGGTTTAGCCTCCGCACTACGTCCTAGAAAATGGCCATGGATGGGTTTGGTTATCTACGGTTCATAGCGTCATAGAACAATTAGAAGTAAAGTGCCTAAACGCGACAACACGCGCCGACAACATCACCCCCAAAATGCCTCAACTATGTGGGATTGATCGCATAATCCAAAACACGAGGCAACCCCCGGAATGAATTGTCGATTATATCCCTCCTAAATCCTAAGTTCACTCAGCCTGGGTGCAGGACTTTTGATATTCTCACCCCACACGTTTGCAAGAAATTAAACATTTATTCACATAGGAAAGCAAGTAAAAGAAGCAAGTAAAAACAAAGCGCAAGCGTGGAAATAAAGACTAGGCGTAACTCTCGAATCTCCCCAGTGAAGTCGCCAGCTGTTTTATCTTGGTTTTCGGGTATCAAACATTGATTACGTTTGAACCTTTTAAACCGGTGATATCTTATTTTTTCTTGGGAAGGGAAAAAATAAGCAAAACCCTTGAGAATCGAGGTCTGAGAGTTGTTTTCGCTACGGGAAGGTGTTAGGCACCCATAACGACTATAGTATCCTATAGGAACCGTCTTTATTTTCTACGCGCGCGCTTTATTTTTAAATGCTATTTGAAAAGATGATATTAAGCCTAAGAACATTCTAAGTGAAGAATTGGAGGGAGAAAAATGTGTTGGAATTTTTATTTTATTTGAATTGAAGGAATTTTGTTCCTTGCCTACGTACCCGTTTAAGGGATCAAATCCACCGTAGTTCTCTTCCAAAAATGTTTTTTTTGTTTTTGTTGGTTGATTTTAAGTTTGAAAATTGGAATTTGAAGAATAAGAGAGAGGCCTCAAGGGCATGAGATTATGAAATTGTGAGGTTGAATTAGTCATTTTGGAAAAAGTCAAGTATGATTACAATTCATTGAAATTTGGTTAAGAAAATGAAAAAGGAAAATACAATGGGATTTTGATCCCAAGGTTTATTTTGAAAATGGTTTGAGTGAAGTTTGTTCATATTTTTTGGAAAATGATTTTTCTAGGTATAAAGCCTAAACATTCATCTAAACATACAATCCTAAACATACATCTAAACATGCATATTCTAACTATATACCTAAAGTGGTGTGTGTGCATGTGTCGGTGCTTGTGTCGGTGTACATTATTAGAGTCCATTGTCCGTTACATCATTGGCCTAGATACATTCTATGGTCTTGCAAGAAATTAAAGAAATATAAAAGAAATTACAAAACTCCTAGGTCTTTATATACTAAGTTTTGGTAAGGCTTAAAAATGTAAGAGATAGAGTGAAGAAAGGGATGAAGTATGGGATGCTTTATGGAGTATGAAACATGAAATGAAACGGTTAGTACCACAAGATGCAATGGGATAAAGAAATAAGGCAAGGAGGCATTAAACAAAAATGGTAAAAATCAACAAGAATAAAGTGTTAAGATATACTAAAAGTTTACCATGATTTCTCAATATGCACATGACCTATAATTCTCCCATCATAGCACCTTTCAAGAGACTTTATTGTAACCACAATGTGGTAATTATAGGCACATATACAAACCAAGAATCATGACACACTTTTAGGCACATTTTACACTTTATTTTTGCATAGAAATGTTCACATAATTTGTAACACAAGAAGTTGACAAATCACATTCACAAACAGTAGAAAAAAGATACAAATCAAAGGCAAACACATCACAAATCTACACAACGAGTACATGTATCATTTAAACAAAGTATCACATCAAAACCTAGCAAGAAATTCTCTAGAAAAATAAACCAACCACAAGTAAAATCATGCATATTTTTTTTATCCATTTTTTATTGTGCAAGATATTAAAAAAAAAACCCAAGAAATATACTAAAACACATAGAAAAAATTTAAGAATTTTAATAAGATTTTTTTAACGAGACAGGGGTGCAATTATCAAAATACAACGTGGAAATAGCAAGAAAATCAAGGAAAGGACGCAGGAAACCTCAACCAAAGCCCAGGCCCAAGAGAAATGGATCCTGGATTCACCAGGAATCAAAGAAGGTCGTTGGATTGATCCAGTTGGATCAAACCCTAGATCTAACGGCCAGGACACAAAACCAGAAAGCCAAGGCTGAACCAGACCGGTCCAACAGCCTATATAAAAGGTTATGGACCGGTTCAATTCATTCTTCTCTTTCACTTCTCTCTCCTCTCTTAACCTAGTGAGAGAAGCTCTCACCTCTCTCTTCTCCCTCGTCGTCTTCCCCGACGAACACTACGACGGAGGTACGGTGGCTGCCGGTGGCGCCGCCGTACCTGAACACCTTTTCTAAAAAAAAACATGTCGTCGTGTTCGTCTTGAACTCCTCTCCATGATTTCGAAACTTGTTTTTGGAAATGAGGCATAAATTTGAACAGATCTATGCTTGAATCTTACGTTCCTAGGGTTTCAAAATTTTCTTCTAATCTCTTTGAGATCAAACCCTATCTTGACTTATTTTTCACACTGATGATGAATTTGAGCTCTGATTTGAAAAACGAACGGTGAACCTTCGTGATTTTACATCTTAGGGTTTCGTTTCAAACTTTTTCGAATCTTTTCGAAGTTTTCACTTCGATTCACCGTTTGTTTTTAATTTTAAGCCTTCGATGATGATATAAATGAAAAAACGAGAAGGTTTTGGAATATACCTATTGAAACTGGAGATTCGAGCCAAAAGAAAGAGAAGAAGGACGTTGAAGCTTCTTCTTTGTCTCTGAGGTATACTTTGATTGAAACTTCGAAAATAAATCGAAGTTTCTTCGTCTCTGTGATTTCACTGGTTCTTTCTTCGATTCCCCTTCTTCTCACCTCTTCGTCTCTGTGATCGTTTGAATTTGTCACCCTTGTGATGAATTCAAGCTCGAATTGCAGAGATTTGAATTCGATGATGATGATTTCACAAGAAATCTCTGAGAATTCACACTAATTCGTTGGATTTTTGTTCAATTGACACGGTTAGGGTTTATGTGTTCTTCGTGTTCTTGAAGAATTCTGAGATTTTGATCTAACTGCCAAGAGAGAGAAATTTGTTTGTTGTTTCTGTGATTTTTGATGAGTTGGCGTTGAATCATTGATTCTGTTATTGCATTGATGAGTTGGCCTCTATTTATAGGCCAACTGTGATACTCTGGACCAATGGACCTGTGACACCTGTACTGGACTTGTGTGAATTCGGCCTTGCTGGAAATTGATGAAAGGGCTTTTCTGCAAAATAAAAAAAATACAAGGACCTATCTGCAAAAATAAAAAGGACTGAAAAATAAACTTGGACAAAAAATAGGACTATTTTGCAATAAAAAAGACTGACATGCAATTGACCAAAAAGAACTAGAAAGTAAAAAGTTTGACTCGAAGGACAAAAATGCAAATAAAAAAGAAAAAAGGACTAAGGTACAAATTTTGGAAACTTTAGGACTAAAAATGAAAAAAAATAATAAAAATTGAATTAAAAAATGTAATTTGAAATAAATGTAAAGTGAAACGATTAAAATTGACAAAACGGACTAAAATGAACCAACTACTTAAATGAGGTACTTTAAAGTAACCTCTCTCTGCCGAAATTTCGTGTGAAATGACCAAAATGCCCCTGGGGCTAAAACGACTAAAAATGACTCAGATGCAATTAAAAAATGGATTTTTTAACAGGGAATTAAAGCAAGACCTTATACAAACAAAATTAAAAGACACAGAGACAATTTTAAGAGTTTAAACAGAGTTTTAACACATGAAAAGACTAAAATGCCCCTAAGGGCAAAACTGACTCAAAATGACTTCAAATGCAATTTTTGAAATGGGTTTTGACATAGAATTGAAATAAGGACTTATTCAAGCTATTTGAAAGGACTCAAACAATTTTTAAAAGACTGAAGGAAATTTTAACATAGGAAATGACTAAAATGCCCTTTTATGTGATTTTTGCAAGTAATATTGAAATAAAATGCAGAGAAAGATGTAATTGATCAGAGACAGTTCAAATGATTTATAATGCAAGAAAAGAGGAATTGAATAAGTATTTTTAGGTCCAAAATTAGGGTATGACAGCTGCCCCTATTTAAGTTTCTTTGTCCGGAGAGTCAAGAGACGAAGTCTTAGAGTTGACGGGACGAAGATACTTAAATATTAACATTTGCACTGCTTTTGGACATAAAAATACGTTTTCAGATTTTCAAAAATATGAATGCCTTGCAGCACTTTGATTATGAATGCAAGACAAACAACTGGAGTCTATGGAACCTGTCATGTCACTGGGGATTCAGGTGGACATTGACAGGGTGGACAAACCAGGGGATAGAAAATAAGGTACAAGTTGTTCTTTGGATCGAACTAGTCACTTGACCAAAGAATACAAAACAAGAGATAGGTGCAAGCTGTTCTTGGGATCGAACTTGGCACTTGACCGGAAAACACAGACATGTAGGCAGACCCAAGCTGTTCTTTGGATCGAACTTGACACTTGATTGAAGATACAAACAGATAGGCAGACACAAACTGTTCTTTGGATCGAACTGGCTGTTTGGCTGGAGATATAGACAAAAGGGTAGATACAAACTGTTCTTTGGATCGAACTTGCCGTTTGATTATCACCACATCATGTGGGCAGGTGCAAACTGTTCTTTAGATCGAACTTGTCGTTTGATTGATAACAAAGCATAAGCTGGGTACAAACTGTTCTTCGGATCGAACTTGTCGTTTGTCCGGAAGTATAGGTATGTAAGCAGGTACAAGCGGTTCTTTTCGGATCGAACCTGGCACTTGACCAGTAACAAGATACGTTGGGAGTCTGATTTGACAAGATACCTATTGAGGGTAAATTGTCATTGACTTGATTTGAAGATAGACATGACCATTTTTGTTGGCCCAAAAACAAATTGAGAATGAATTGACATTGCTTTGAATTGAATTGGAAGTTGACATTTGAAAGAGAGATTGAGAATTGAGATTGAGCAGAGACATAGACATAGACATTGGATTTGAAATTGACATTGGGATTGGATCGGAATTGAATTGAAAATTGAAATTGACATTGACATTGAAATTGGATTGAAATTGGAGATTGGGTTGAAATTGAAATTGAGATCGCTTCGAATTTGACACTTGAAATTGAGATTGCTTCGAATTTGACGCTTGAAATTGAGATTGCTTCGAATTTGACACTTGAAATTGAGATTGCTTCGAATTGACATTGCTTCGAATTTGACAGTTGAAATGATTCGAAATTGGAATTTGAGAGTTGAGATTGCATCGAATTTGACATTTGAAATTGAAATTGAGATTGAAATTGAGTTTGACAGTTGAAATTTGGATTGAATTGAGATTGGAATTGATTTGAAATTGGAATTGGAAATGGAAACTGATTTGGATTGGAAATTGGAATTGGAAATGCAGCATGTATGTATGGCATAACAAGATTATTGAATGTATGGGCACATAAAATGCATGATTATGCATGTATGAATGCTTGAAATGCATGATTGGTTGGCAGTTTGACAGAGAAGTTTCACAAAGGCAGACAAAACATTGGAAGGTTGGGCACGTAGTGGCTCGTGCTGCAACATACTCTCAGGGGAAAAACCTCTTTGGAGAGACCGTCGTTGAGAGACGTATCGAAACCATGGCTGAGGGCAATAAAACTTGTAGAGGAGGGAACCTTTGGAAGATTCTTGGATACAGGTTGCCGTCGCTAGGCGTGTCAGTGCTGGGTAAACATTGGATGTTTGCATCTGTGGTCAATGCTTTTATATTCTTTTCATTTTTCATTTTTCAATCCCATTTTTGCCTGAACCGCCCTTTCGGGTTTTCGATTCATCGGGGAATAAAGTTCTTTTCATTGCCCCATTTTTGCCTGAATTGCCTTCATAGGTTATCAATCAGCGGGGTGCTCATTTTTGCCTAAGCCGCCCTTTCGAGTTTTCGACTTGGCGAGCTTTTCATTTTCATTTTTTTTCACTTTTTCATTTTTATTCTGTTTTTCATTCTTGCCATTGACCACAGATCATCCTGGGGAGTAACCTGCTCGTAACATGTATTGAAATAGACATTGACACTCATTCATTCATGCATGTTTCATTGAAATGTACCCTATTGCTCAGGTTTGCCTTCAAAATAGACAGAAAAAGGTTTTTTCAACTTTTAAAAGATGTTTGTTTCAAACATTGACATTATCAAATAGAAAGAAAGTATTTTGTATATAGCATTGAAAGTAGAAAGGAAAATAGAGTTTCAAACAAAAGCACAGGCTCAAATTGATGTAGAAGAGTGAGAGTCAGCCAAAGGCATGACTTCATGGATTTAAAAAGCTTGGAAAATGGTAATTTTATTGGTTGGTGATACATTGAACACGATGACCGCTATATTTCATAGAAATTTTGAATTCACAAGTACAGAAGTTTCTGATGAAGATGGTCATTGACAGTTACAGATGCCTCAAGGGGTGATGGTGATTTGCCGGATATAGTTACTTGTCTTTTATTGTCAACCTCATTTTTGCATGAACCGCCCTTTCGGGTTTTCAGCTCATCGAGGTGCTCATTCTTACCTGAGTTGCGTACAATCTCAGCGAGCTCTTTCATATTCATTTTTTTGTCCCTAACTTTTGCCTGGATCGCCCTTTTGGGTTTTCGATCCACCGGGAAGCGCATTTTTGCCTAGGCCGCCCTTTCGGGTTTTCGACCTACCACGTTGTTCTTTTCTTTTTAGACAAAGTATTTCTTGACTATATCGGCATTAACAGGATTTGGGAGTTCAACACCATCCATGTGTGTAAGGATCAAAGCACCACCAGAGAAAGCCTTCTTGACAACATAAGGACCTTCATAGTTAGGTGTCCACTTGCCCCTTGGGTCTGGTTGCTGACTTATCCTTCTTTTCAATACAAGTTCGCCTTCCCTGAATTCTCGAGGTCGGACTTTCTTGTCAAAAGCATTCTTCATTCGCACTTGATACAACTGTCCATGAGCCATAGCATCCATACGTTTCTCTTCAATCAAATTCAATTGATCATACCGACTTTGACACCATTCAGCCTCAGTTAATTTTGCTTCCATGATTACTCGAAGAGATGGAATCTCCACTTTCAGAGGGAGAACTGCTTCCATGCCATATACAAGAGAGAAAGGAGTTGCCCCGGTTGAGCTGCGCACTGTAGTACGGTAACCATGCAGGGCAAAAGGTAGCATTTCATACCAGTCTTTGTAAGTAGTGACCATCTTCTAAACAATCTTCTTGATGTTCTTGTTAGCGGCCTCAACTGCACCATTCATCTGAGGTCTATAAGGAGAAGAGTTGTGATGTTCAATCTTGAATTCTTCACATAAAGCTTGCACCATACTATTGTTCAGATTGGAACCATTGTCAGTGATAATTTTGTTGGGAACGCCATATCGACAGATGATGTTATTCTTGATAAACTTGACAACCACTTGCTTGGTCACATTTGCATAGGAGGCAGCTTCAACCCACTTGGTGAAATAGTCAATTGCTACTAGAATGAAACGATGTCCGTTAGAAGCCTTTGGTTCAATTCTTCCGATCATATCAATGCCCCACATAGAGAAAGGCCATGGGGAAGATATAACATTGAGAGCGTGTGGAGGCACATGAATCTTATCAGCATAAATTTGACATTTGTGACATCTCTTGGCATGCTTGTGGCAGTCACGTTCCATGGTTATCCAGTAATAGCCAGCTCTTAACAATTTTCTTGACATGGTGTGACCCGAAGCATGGGTCCCAAAAGTACCATCATGTACATCATGCATCAACTTCTCAGCTTCTTGTTTGTCAACACATCTCCACAAAACCATGTCATAGTTCCTCTTGTATAGGATTTCTCCGTCCAGAAGGAATTTGCTAGCCCATCGTCTCAAAGTCTTTTTATCCCTGTTGGAGGCACCAGGTGGATATTCACGATTCTGCAAGAATTGTTTGACGTTGTAATACCAAGGTTTTCTATCATTCACACCTTCATCAACTTGATCTGGCATATTTTCAATAGTAAACACATGAGCGGGTCTATCAAGACGCTGCACTTTGATCACGGGCACATCATTCCAGTGATTTACACGAAACATGGAAGACAAAGTAGCAAGAGCATCAGCCATCTGATTTTCATCCCGAGGGATATGGTGCAGTTCAACCTTGGTAAAGTATGTCAACAGACGTCTGGCATAGTCACGATAAGGGATCAGCTTCTCATGATGAGTCTCCCATTCACCCTTTATCTGATTAATAACAAGTGCAGAATCTCCATAGATATCAAGGTGTTTAATTCTCAGATCAAGGGCTTCTTCAATGCCCAAGATACATGCTTCATATTCAGCTACGTTGTTTGTGCATTCAAAAGTTATTCAAGCGGTGAAAGGAATGTGGTGCCCTTGTGGAGTTACAATGATGGCTCCAATTCCTTTACCATAAGCATTAACAGCACCATCAAACACTAATCCCCACTTGCTATTGGGGTCCGGCCCTTCATTGATCAGTGGTTCTTCACAGTCTTTCGCTTTCAAATACATAATCTCTTCATCAGGAAAATCAAACTTAATCGTATGGTAATCATCAAAAGGTTGACAAGCAAGATGCTCTACAAGGATACTTCCTTTGATTGCCTTCTGAGTTTTGTACACAATATCATATTCAGACAACAACATTTGCCAACGTGCAATTTTTCCAGTGACAGCGGGCTTCTCAAAGATGTACTTGATTGGATCCACTCGGGATATCAACCAAGTTGTATGATTCACCATATAATGACGCAGGCGTTTGGCAGCCCAAGCTAAAGCACAACAAGTCTTTTCAAGCATTGTATACCGAGTCTCACAGTCGGTGAACTTCTTGCTCAGATAGTAGATAGCATGCTCTTTCTTTCCAGTCTCGTCTTGTTGACCGAGAACACAACCCACAGAATCATCTAACACTGACAGATACATAATCAAAGGCCTTCCTTCCACTGGCGGGACGAGGATAGGTGGTTCCAACAGATATTCTTTAATGCTATCAAAAGCTTCCTGACATTCATCATTCCATACAACAGGCTGATTCTTTCTGAGCAATTTGAAAATTGGACCACAGGTAGTAGTCATGTGAGATATGAATCTTGAAATATAGTTCAGACGTCCGAGGAAACCTCTGACTTGCTTTTCAGTTTGAGGGGCCGGCATCTCTCTGATGGCTCGGACTTTGTCAGGGTCAACTTCAATGCCTCTTTGGCTGACAATGAAGCCCAGCAACTTTCCAGATCTTACACCAAATGTACACTTGTTAGGATTCAACCGCAACTTGTACTTTCTCAGTCTTTCAAACATCTTTTTCAAATACACAACATGCTGCTCTTCATCACTTGACTTCACAATCATATCATCAACATATACTTCAATCTCTTTGTGAATCATATCATGAAACAGAGTGGTCATACCTCTTTGGTAGGTAGCACCAGCATTTATCAAGCCAAACGGCATCACTTTATAACAGAATGTTCCCCACGGAGTGATGAAGGACGTTTTTTCTCTATCTTCAGGTGACATTCGTATCTGATTATAGCCAGAGAAGCCATCCATGAAAGAGAACACCTTGGATTGAGCGGTACTGTCAACAAGCACATCAATATGAGGCAATGGGAAGTTATCTTTTGGACTGGCTTTGTTCAGGTCTCTGTAATCAACACACATTCGAACTTTCCCATCTTTCTTTGGTACTGGTACGATGTTGGCAATCCACTCAGGATATTCAGTTGTCATGAGGAAACCCGCATCAATATGCTTCTGTACTTCAGCCTTGATCTTAAGAGCCATGTATGGACGAGACCTTCTCAATTTCTGTTTGACAGGAGGGCATTCAGGCCTTGTCGGTATCCGATGCTCCACAATCTTGGGATCTAGACCCGGCATATCTTCATAGGACCATGCAAAGACATCTGGATAATCATGGAGAAGCTGAGTGATCTTCTTTTTCACTTCTGGCTCAAGTGCAGCACCAATCTTGATCTCTCGCTTGTTTTCTTCAGTACCCAGGTTGATAAGCTCAATCTCTTCCTGGTGAGGCTGAATGGCTCTTCTTTCTTGCTCAAGCAGTCGAGTGATCTCATACGGTATCTCTTCATCATCTTCCTCATCTTCAGCTTCATATACAGGGAATTCAAAATTTGGAGGAACCATAGGTTCACTGTGTTCAACGGGTTTATTGTGGTTCAATCTGCATAATATGATTGGGATGATTTTTAGAAAAATGTTTTTCATGCAGATTTTTAAAATTAATAAGAAAATACAGATGTTTTGGTTTTTTCTGGCATTACCATTATTTCCAAGAAAAGGCACTAAAAAGAAGAAAAAAAAACAAAGAGTCGTGAAAAAGACGACAACTTTTATTGATAACGGCAATGCCGAAACAAACATGCCCTTACAATGATATCACTTTCGCCTTGGGCAGAGCGAAAGGATTGTTATTTTGAAAACAAAGAAAAACATGAGCAACAAGACACATTACATGGAAGCATGCATGACTAAAGGAACATCAATGGCCTCCCAATTTCTCACAGTGCCTCCTGGTACAACAAATGTAGGCACATAACTACTCTCTGTAGCATCTTCAGCAATAGCATTGATAAACCCAGCACTGTAGAAAGTTCCTGTTGAAACACCAGAGGTTGAGGAGAATCCAAGGCCCTCTTTACGCTTGTTTTCCAGAATCTGAATTACTTTGCCCCAGCCAGCAGCTTGTCCTTCTCGAACAGCCTTCTGGGCGTTTTTCAATGAAGCCATGCTAGCACTAGCTCTTCGAGGTTCTGCACCCTCAACAGTCAAGCCTTGAAATGACGTCCCTTCAGCGGACCCTGCTTCAACACAAGAGAAAGATGATACTTGGCTAACCAGATGTGCTTCTTCACCATGCACAGTGACAATCTTACCATTCTTCACAAACTTGAGTTTTTGATGCAAAGTAGAAGTGACCGCTCCAGCGTCATGAATCCACGGTCTTCCGAGGAGACAGCTGTAAGAAGCATTGATGTCCATGACTTGGAAAGTGATCTGAAATGTCTAAGGACCAATGGTAATTGGCAAGTCTACCTCTCCAAGAACATCTTTGCGAGATCCGTCGAAAGCCTTAACCAAATAGCTGCTTCCCCTCAAAGAGATCCCATGATGGCTCAATTGCCTTAGTGTGGATTCAGGCATTACATTCAGGGATGATCCAGTGTCCACCAGCACATTGGATATCATGTCAGACTTGCAGTGTACCGAGATATGTAGAGCCAAGTTGTGGTGTTTCCCTGCTTCGGGGAGTTCATCGTCACCAAACCCCAAGTTGTTGCAGGCAGTAATATTACTCACTATCCCATCTAACTGATCCACAGAGACTTCATGGTCAACATACGCTTGCTCCAGTATCTTCATCAACACCTTCCTGTGAGCCTCTGAGCTCATGAGCAGAGACAAGATGGATATCTTTGACGGAGTTTGCAGCAGCTGGTCAACAATCTTATAATCGCTCTTCTTAATAAGCCTCAGAATCTCGTCCAGATTAGACTCTTCAATAGATTGGCCTGTTGGGCCAGGGCTCTTGTCAATAGGAGGAGCAACTGGTGGAGTTATGGTGGCAATAGGTGTGACCACTTTCTTTTGAAACAAGGGTGGACGGACTTTCCCGCTTCTCATAGCTGTAATTTCACTAGCAACATTATCAACTGTAGCTGGGGATACCAGCGGTACTTCCACTCCATTCTCAATCATGGTTGCATTGTACTTGTAAGGGATTGCTTTGGTAGAGGTATAAGATACTGGACCAGGTAACCTGATCACTAAGGGCTCAACATTCCTTGTTTGGGACGCACTTCTGGTAGGGGAATCATGAAACACTGGCACAATCACACATACATCACTGACGATCAAGTGTTTGTCATCCATCAGGCTCTGGATATCATCTTTCACCACACTACAGCCCATAGGATTTTGGAGACATTCTGAACAAGAAGTATGATCGTGATTGAACAAAGAAGCTTGGCAAAGTTTGACATGAAATGGTACCAAAGGAGTAACAACATTGCGGACATCCAGCATGGGATCCTCTTGAAGAACGGGGATTCTTTCGAAAGCCTCGATCATGTTAACTGCAGCATGATTAGGAAGTGGATTGTCAAGAACATGAGGAACACTATTCTCAAAAGTCAACCTTCCTTTTTCTATCAGATCTTTCACAATATATTTCAGAGCATAGCAACCTTCAGTATCATGGCCTTGAGCACCCTGATGGAATTCGCATGTAAGATCGTGCCGGAATCTAGGAGGCAATGGATTAGGCGGAGGCTTGCCTGGTCTAGTGACACAGTGTCCCTTAGCAAGTAAGGTTGGGAGCAGCTCAGCATACCGCATAGGTATTGGCGGGAAAGAAGGTCTGGGTCGGGGACACTGTTGTTGCTGCTGTTGCTGTTGAGCAGGAGGCTGTTGTTGTACTTGTTGAGCAATGGCGTTAACGGGCACTGGTGGTTGACCCGGTGGCAGAGGATATTGCTGATAGAATGGCGGGAAGAAAGGATGTTGAGAGTATTGCATGTATTGGTAGGGCAAAGGTATTTGAGTAGCAGCTGCAGATGGGTTGCCAGATACCATCCCTACTTCAGACTCTTTCCTCTTATGGTGGCCATTACCGTACTTCTTTGGTGCACTGGTTGAAGATTCACCCTTCTCAAGAACGATAATACCTTCTCTGACAGCCTCCTCTAGACGAGTTCCCATGGTAACCATGTCGGAGAAGTTGTTTGGAGCAGATACTATCATTCTTTCCTTATATTCCTTCTTCAGAGTCTTCAGGAATGTCTGTGTCAATTCTTCCTCATCAAGCCGAGGAGAAACACGGGCAGCTGCCCCTCTCCATCTCTGGGAATATTCACGGAAAGTTTCATCTGATTTCTGAGACAAAGACTTAAGGGAGTCCCTATTTGGCTTCAGACGAGTGTTGAACTCATAATGACTTTCAAAAGCAGCAGCGAGTTCCTCAAAAGTATGGATGTTGTCTTTGCTCAGACTAGTGTACCAATCTGCTGCATCATCTGTCAAGCTACTTTGGAAGCAGTGGATCATTAGTGCGTCATTATCTGCGTAGTTTGCCATCTTTCGGACGTACCGGATGACATGGTTGTGTGGACAAGAAGTTCCATTGTATTTGTCAAATTCTGGCTCTTTGAATTTCTTAGGAACCTCAAATCGGGATACCAAGCATAGATCACGAGCTTTAGCAGGAACACCATTGTTTCCCCGGCTAGCCTTGACCTCACGGAGTTCTCCAGCCAACTCTCTTAACTGTCTTTCCATAGCCTCCATTGCGGGATCTTGTCCACGCGGAGTATCGACATCAATCACCTGTTGCACAGTGTGGACAATAGGATCGGTAACAACGGTAGTCACCTGAGGTATAGCGGTAGATACAGGAATCTGTCCCTGACCAGCAAAACCAGAGACACCAGCAGCAGTATTAGGAGAATAGTAAGCTGAGAGCCCATAAGGACGCCCATTAGGCATAACAAACCGAGCGTCAGTAGCCACAGTGGATAGTGGGATAGATGGAATTGCTTCAGTAGAAACTGGGGTAGATGTGGCTGGTTGTTCCTGTGCAGCCATCATAGCGGACATAGCGTCATGAGCCTTAGCCAAGTCTTCTTTCATAGCAGCCAATTCGGCACGGAGCTGAGCATTTTCTTCCTCAAAGTTAGCCATGATTCTTCTCTTGTGAAATCTTGTTTGATGAACTCTATCTGGTTGGTAAACTTTGCGAACACGAGCCACTTTTCAGACTGCGGCGGACAAAACCAGGAGGCAATGAGCACAAGAGAAGTTTTTTGTGACCAATGAATGCATATGATGCATGAAATGTGTTAATGCATATGCAAAAAGACTCTTTTTTTGTGTTATCAAAGGGTTTTTAGACAAATTAGAAATTTGCAAACATTACTAAACAACAATTAACATAAACGGGAAACAAACAACCAACATATAGTTTTACAGGAGCCAAGGGATAGACTTTGAAATGTAAAACAACATAAACGACTGGAAATAACAACAGGAAAAAGAAATCCTCAAGCATAGGAAGTGGAAGCATCATCCTCAGACTCCGACTCATAACTGCAGTATCGTGCATAGAAGTCACGGGCACCCCTAGCCCTCTTAGAGTCTCTCATAAGCAACCTATCTTTCTCTTCAATCTCTCTTTTAGCCTTAGCTAACTCTTTCTTCAGTGTCAAGACCTCATGAGTCTTCTGCTCGTCCTTTCCATCCAAAATCATGATCAAGTTCTCGGCCTCATAGTATCTAGCCCTCCACTGATGCTTCTCCCAACTCTCCATAGCTAGATGCTCCTGATACATCTCCTGGGTAGGTGGAAGTAGAGGCAAAGGCATGGTAGGAATAGATGCAGACACATATCTCATAGAGGGGTAAGGCATACCAATCTCCTCAGCTTGGTTTATCACCCACTGCGTATAGGCCTCATGAGCAACACCGGACCTTACACCCATATGCTTCACCTCTTTCTTTCGGAGCTTGGACCAAGCTTCCATGAAATCTTCTCTTATGCCTGTGGGAGCATTGGAGTAGTGAAAGAATTAAGGAGCTGTAGCAAGATTGATGGGCTTATCTTTCATCGGAAAACCAAATTGTCGCAAAGCAAGCTCCATGTTATAGTTGATTCCACCTCGGGTACCAAGAAGAGGTACATTAAGAAACTTTCCACCACCAAAGATGATTTCCTTAACTCTAGAAGCGGGAGTGAGCCAAACCACTTCATTAGGAGTGAGAGCCATAATCCTCTGTGAAATAGACCAATTCTCCGGATTGGCGTGGAAAGACTCCGGAAGGTGCGAAATAAACCACCTATAGAGGAGAGGCACACAACAAAGAATGTATCCACGACCCTTGCTGGAACGATCGTGAATAGCATGGTATGTGTCAGCTAGCAAAGTAGGAACCGGATTCTTGGAGTGGAAGATCATAATAGCATTCATGTCCACGAAGTCATCAAGATTTGGAAAGAGAATAAGCCCATAGATGAGAAGTGCAAGAATAGCCTCGAGAGTGTCCTGACAAGTAGTATTGAGGTTGGCTTTCCCAAGAAGATACTCTGAAGTGAGTCCACGGATGCGTGCCTTAGTAACAAGATTCTTGGAGACATCGGTGGTCCTGAGATAGAGATCTTTAGCAATAACCAATGGAGTAGGAGGATTCTCAAGTCCCGCGAAGGGTACCCCCTTAGCAATAGATAGACCCATCAAGGAAGAATAAGCCTCTAGAGTAGGCACCAACTGAAAGTCCGGAAAAGTGAAGCACCGATAGTCCCGATCATAGAATTGCACTAGAGTGTGCACAAGCTTCTCATCCACATTAGTCTGGAGAATAGTAAGTAAAGCCCCATAACGGCGTCGGAAACCAGTCGGATCCTCGATCTTGAGTGCCAAATCTCTCAAACTAGCCAAATCCACTTCCTTGAACTTGTAGGACTTAGTCTTCTTCATTCCTACAATGTTTACAAATTCAACTTGTCTAAGCCCTTCGATAACAATGCATGGAAAAAGTTTATGCATGTATGCATGTATGCATGAATGCATGATTATGTTCAAGTTCGGAGAAAACATGGTGGGTTGAAGTTCAAAGTCGAGGAGTCATGGGTGGACACGGTGTCCGGTGAATCTAGGGCTTTAGGATAATAGTAACTGAGTTCTAAAAAGGTTCCCAAGTTGCAACCTCTCCGACGTATATCATGGTGTCACGAGACAACACTCGCTCCAAGATTATCCGCGGAAGGTCTAACTTGAGTGCAGTATCGCGTGACGACTAAAACTCGAGACAACACTCGGTTTAGCCTCCGCACTACGTCCTAGAAAATGGCCATGGATGGGTTTGGTTATCTACGGTTCATAGCGTCATAGAACAATTAGAAGTAAAGTGCCTAAACGCGACAACACGCGCCGACAACATCACCCCCAAAATGCCTCAACTATGTGGGATTGATCGCATAATCCAAAACACGAGGCAACCCCCGGAATGAATTGTCGATTATATCCCTCCTAAATCCTAAGTTCACTCAGCCCGGGTGCAGGACTTTTGATATTCTCACCCCACACGTTTGCAAGAAATTAAACATTTATTCACATAGGAAAGCAAGTAAAAGAAGCAAGTAAAAACAAAGCGCAAGCGTGGAAATAAAGACTAGGCGTAACTCTCGAATCTCCCCAGTGAAGTCGCCAGCTGTTTTATCTTGGTTTTCGGGTATCAAACATTGATTACGTTTGAACCTTTTAAACCGGTGATATCTTATTTTTTCTTGGGAAGGGAAAAAATAAGCAAAACCCTTGAGAATCGAGGTCCGGGAGTTGTTTTCGCTACGGGAAGTTGTTAGGCACCCATAACGACTATAGTATCCTATAGGAACCGTCTTTATTTTCTACGCGCGCGCTTTATTTTTAAATGCTATTTGAAAAGATGATATTAAGCCTAAGAACATTCTAAGTGAAGAATTGGAGGGAGAAAAATGCGTTTGAATTTTTATTTTATTTGAATTGAAGGAATTTTGTTCCTTGCCTACGTACCCGTTTAAGGGATCAAATCCACCGTAGTTCTCTTCCAAAAATGTTTTTTTGTTTTTGTTGGTTGATTTTAAGTTTGAAAATTGGAATTTGAAGAATAAGAGAGAGGCCTCAAGGGCATGAGATTATGAAATTGTGAGGTTGAATTAGTCATTTTGGAAAAAGTCAAGTATGATTACAATTCATTGAAATTTGGTTAAGAAAATGAAAAAGGAAAATACAATGGGATTTTGATCCCAAGGTTTATTTTGAAAATGGTTTGAGTGAAGTTTGTTCATATTTTTTGGAAAATGATTTTTCTAGGTATAAAGCCTAAACATTCATCTAAACATACAATCCTAAACATACATCTAAACATGCATATTCTAACTATATACCTAAAGTGGTGTGTGTGCATGTGTCGGTGCTTGTGTCGGTGTACATTATTAGAGTCCATTGTCCGTTACATCATTGGCCTAGATACATTCTATGGTCTTGCAAGAAATTAAAGAAATATAAAAGAAATTACAAAACTCCTAGGTCTTTACATACTAAGTTTTGGTAAGGCTTAAAAATGTAAGAGATAGAGTGAAGAAAGGGATGAAGTATGGGATGCTTTATGGAGTATGAAACATGAAATGAAACGGTTAGTACCACAAGATGCAATGGGATAAAGAAATAAGGCAAGGAGGCATTAAACAAAAATGGTAAAAATCAACAAGAATAAAGTGTTAAGATATACTAAAAGTTTACCATGATTTCTCAATATGCACATGACCTATAATTCTCCCATCATAGCACCTTTCAAGAGACTTTATTGTAACCACAATGTGGTAATTATAGGCACATATACAAACCAAGAATCATGACACACTTTTAGGCACATTTTACACTTTATTTTTGCATAGAAATGTTCACATAATTTGTAACACAAGAAGTTGACAAATCACATTCACAAACAGTAGAAAAAAGATACAAATCAAAGGCAAACACATCACAAATCTACACAACGAGTACATGTATCATTTAAACAAAGTATCACATCAAAACCTAGCAAGAAATTCTCTAGAAAAATAAACCAACCACAAGTAAAATCATGCATATTTTTTTTATCCATTTTTTATTGTGCAAGATATTAAAAAAAAACCCAAGAAATATACTAAAACACATAGAAAAAATTTAAGAATTTTAATAAGATTTTTTTAACGAGACAGGGGTGCAATTATCAAAATACAACGTGGAAATAGCAAGAAAATCAAGGAAAGGACGCAGGAAACCTCAACCAAAGCCCAGGCCCAAGAGAAATGGATCCTGGATTCACCAGGAATCAAAGAAGGCCGTTGGATTGATCCAGTTGGATCAAACCCTAGATCTAACGGCCAGGACACAAAACCAGAAAGCCAAGGCTGAACCAGACCGGTCCAACAGCCTATATAAAAGGTTATGGACCGGTTCAATTCATTCTTCTCTTTCACTTCTCTCTCCTCTCTTAACCTAGTGAGAGAAGCTCTCACCTCTCTCTTCTCCCTCGTCGTCTTCCCCGACGAACACTACGACGGAGGTACGGTGGTTGCCGGTGGCGCCGCCGTACCTGAACACCTTTTCTAAAAAAAAACATGTCGTCGTGTTCGTCTTGAACTCCTCTCCATGATTTCGAAACTTGTTTTTGGAAATGAGGCATAAATTTGAACAGATCTATGCTTGAATCTTACGTTCCTAGGGTTTCGAAATTTTCTTCTAATCTCTTTGAGATCAAACCCTATCTTGACTTATTTTTCACACTGATGATGAATTTGAGCTCTGATTTGAAAAACGAACGGTGAACCTTCGTGATTTTACATCTTAGGGTTTCGTTTCAAACTTTTTCGAATCTTTTCGAAGTTTTCACTTCGATTCACCGTTTGTTTTTAATTTTAAGCCTTCGATGATGATATAAATGAAAAAACGAGAAGGTTTTGGAATATACCTGTTGAAACTGGAGATTCGAGCCAAAAGAAAGAGAAGAAGGACGTTGAAGCTTCTTCTTCGTCTCTGAGGTATACTTTGATTGAAACTTCGAAAATAAATCGAAGTTTCTTCGTCTCTGTGATTTCACTGGTTCTTTCTTCGATTCCCCTTCTTCTCACCTCTTCGTCTCTGTGATCGTTTGAATTTGTCACCCTTGTGATGAATTCAAGCTCGAATTGCAGAGATTTGAATTCGATGATGATGATTTCACAAGAAATCTCTGAGAATTCACACTAATTCGTTGGATTTTTGTTCAATTGACACGGTTAGGGTTTATGTGTTCTTCGTGTTCTTGAAGAATTCTGAGATTTTGATCTAACTGCCAAGAGAGAGAAATTTGTTTGTTGTTTCTGTGATTTTTGATGAGTTGGCGTTGAATCATTGATTCTGTTATTGCATTGATGAGTTGGCCTCTATTTATAGGCCAACTGTGATACTCTGGACCAATGGACCTGTGACACCTGTACTGGACTTGTGTGAATTCGGCCTTGCTGGAAATTGATGAAAGGGCTTTTCTGCAAAATAAAAAAAATACAAGGACCTATCTGCAAAAATAAAAAGGACTGAAAAATAAACTTGGACAAAAAATAGGACTATTTTGCAATAAAAAAGACTGACATGCAATTGACCAAAAAGAACTAGAAAGTAAAAAGTTTGACTCGAAGGAAAAAAATGCAAATAAAAAAGAAAAAAGGACTAAGGTGCAAATTTTGGAAACTTTAGGACTAAAAATGAAAAAAAATAATAAAAATTGAATTAAAAAATGTAATTTGAAATAAACGTAAAGTGAAACGATTAAAATTGACAAAACGGACTAAAATGAACCAACTACTTAAATGAGGTACTTTAAAGTAACCTCTCTCTGCCGAAATTTCGTGTGAAATGACCAAAATGCCCCTGGGGCTAAAACGACTAAAAATGACTCAGATGCAATTAAAAAATGGATTTTTTAACAGGGAATTAAAGCAAGACCTTATACAAACAAAATTAAAAGACACAGAGACAATTTTAAGAGTTTAAACAGAGTTTTAACACATGAAAAGACTAAAATGCCCCTAAGGGCAAAACTGACTCAAAATGACTTCAAATGCAATTTTTGAAATGGGTTTTGACATAGAATTGAAATAAGGACTTATTCAAGCTATTTGAAAGGACTCAAACAATTTTTAAAAGACTGAAGGAAATTTTAACATAGGAAATGACTAAAATGCCCTTTTATGTGATTTTTGCAAGTAATATTGAAATAAAATGCAGAGAAAGATGTAATTGATCAGAGACAGTTCAAATGATTTATAATGCAAGAAAAGAGGAATTGAATAAGTATTTTTAGGTCCAAAATTAGGGTATGACAGCTGCCCCTATTTAAGTTTCTTTGTCCGGAGAGTCAAGAGACGAAGTCTTAGAGTTGACGGGACGAAGATACTTAAATATTAACATTTGCACTGCTTTTGGACATAAAAATACGTTTTCAGATTTTCAAAAATATGAATGCCATGCAGCACTTTGATTATGAATGCAAGACAAACAACTGGAGTCTATGGAACCTGTCATGTCACTGGGGATTCAGGTGGACATTGACAGGGTGGACAAACCAGGGGATAGAAAATAAGGTACAAGTTGTTCTTTGGATCGAACTAGTCACTTGACCAAAGAATACAAAACAAGAGATAGGTGCAAGCTGTTCTTGGGATCGAACTTGGCACTTGACCGGAAAACACAGACATGTAGACAGACCCAAGCTGTTCTTTGGATCGAACTTGACACTTGATTGAAGATACAAACAGATAGGCAGACACAAACTGTTCTTTGGATCGAACTGGCTGTTTGGCTGGAGATATAGACAAAAGGGTAGATACAAACTGTTCTTTGGATCGAACTTGCCGTTTGATTATCACCACATCATGTGGGCAGGTGCAAACTGTTCTTTAGATCGAACTTGTTGTTTGATTGATAACAAAGCATAAGCTGGGTACAAACTGTTCTTCGGATCGAACTTGTCATTTGTCCGGAAGTATAGGTATGTAAGCAGGTACAAGCGGTTCTTTTCGGATCGAACCTGGCACTTGACCAGTAACAAGATACGTTGGGAGTCTGATTTGACAAGATACCTATTGAGGGTAAATTGTCATTGACTTGATTTGAAGATAGACATGACCATTTTTGTTGGCCCAAAAACAAATTGAGAATGAATTGACATTGCTTTGAATTGAATTGGAAGTTGACATTTGAAAGAGAGATTGAGAATTGAGATTGAGCAGAGACATAGACATAGACATTGGATTTGAAATTGACATTGGGATTGGATCGGAATTGAATTGAAAATTGAAATTGACATTGACATTGAAATTGGATTGAAATTGGAGATTGGGTTGAAATTGAAATTGAGATCGCTTCGAATTTGACACTTGAAATTGAGATTGCTTCGAATTTGACGCTTGAAATTGAGATTGCTTCGAATTAGACAAAGTATTTCTTGACTATATCGGCATTAACAGGATTTGGGAGTTCAACACCATCCATGTGTGTAAGGATCAAAGCACCACCAGAGAAAGCCTTCTTGACAACATAAGGACCTTCATAGTTAGGTGTCCACTTGCCCCTTGGGTCTGGTTGCTGACTTATCCTTCTTTTCAATACAAGTTTGCCTTCCCTGAATTCTCGAGGTCGGACTTTCTTGTCAAAAGCATTCTTCATTCGCACTTGATACAACTGTCCATGAGCCATAGCATCCATACGTTTCTCTTCAATCAAATTCAATTGATCATACCGACTTTGACACCATTCAGCCTCAGTTAATTTTGCTTCCATGATTACTCGAATAGATGGAATCTCCACTTTCAGAGGGAGAACTGCTTCCATGCCATATACAAGAGAGAAAGGAGTTGCCCCGGTTGAGCTGCGCACTGTAGTACGGTAACCATGCAGGGCAAAAGGTAGCATTTCATGCCAGTCTTTGTAAGTAGTGACCATCTTCTGAACAATCTTCTTGATGTTCTTGTTAGCGGCCTCAACTGTACCATTCATCTGAGGTCTATAAGGAGAAGAGTTGTGATGTTCAATCTTGAATTCTTCACATAAAGCTTGCACCATACTATTGTTCAGATTGGAACCATTGTCAGTGATAATTTTGTTGGGAACGCCATATCGACAGATGATGTTATTCTTGATAAACTTGACAACCACTTGCTTGGTCACATTTGCATAGGAGGCAGCTTCAACCTACTTGGTGAAATAGTCAATTGCTACTAGAATGAAACGATATCCGTTAGAAGCCTTTGGTTCAATTCTTCCGATCATATCAATGCCCCACATAGAGAAAGGCCATGGGGAAGATATAACATTGAGAGCGTGTGGAGGCACATGAATCTTATCAGCATAAATTTGACATTTGTGACATCTCTTGGCATGCTTGTGGCAGCCACGTTCCATGGTTATCCAGTAATAGCCGGCTCTTAACGATTTTCTTGACATGGTGTGACCCGAAGCATGGGTCCCAAAAGTACCATCATGTACATCATGCATCAACTTCTCAGCTTCTTGTTTGTCAACACATCTCAACAAAACCATGTCATAGTTCCTCTTGTATAGGATTTCTCCGTCCAGAAGGAATTTGCTAGCCCATCGTCTCAAAGTCTTTTTATCCCTGTTGGAGGCACCAGGTGGATATTCACGATTCTGCAAGAATTGTTTGACGTTGTAATACCAAGGTTTTCAATCATTCACACCTTCATCAACTTGATCTGGCATATTTTCAATAGTAAACACATGAGCGGGTCTATCAAGACGCTGCACTTTGATCACGGGCACATCATTCCAGTGATTTACACGAAACATGGAAGACAAAGTAGCAAGAGCATCAGCCATCTGATTTTCATCCCGAGGGATATGGTGCAGTTCAACCTTGGTAAAGTATGTCAACAGATGTCTGGCATAGTCACGATAAGGGATCAGCTTCTCATGATGAGTCTCCCATTCAACCTTTATCTGATTAATAACAAGTGCAGAATCTCCATAGATATCAAGGTGTTTAATTCTCAGATCAAGGGATTCTTCAATGCCCAAGATACTTGCTTCATATTCAGCTATGTTATTTGTGCATTCAAAAGTTATTCGAGCGGTGAAAGGAATGTGGTGCCCTTGTGGAGTTACAATGATGGCTCCAATTCCTTTACCATAAGCATTAACAGCACCATCAAACACCAATGCCCACTTGCTATTGGGGTCCGGCCCTTCATTGATCAGTGGTTCTTCACAGTCTTTCGCTTTCAAATACATAATCTCTTCATCAGGAAAATCAAACTTAATCGGCTGGTAATCATCAAGAGGTTAACAAGCAAGATGCTCAGCAAGGATACTTCCTTTGATTGCCTTCTGAGTTTTGTACACAATATCATATTCAGACAACAACATTTGCCAACGTGCAATTTTTCCAGTGACAGCGGGCTTCTCAAAGATGTACTTGATTGGATCCATTCGGGATATCAACCAAGTTGTACGATTCACCATATAATGACGCAGGCGTTTGGCAGCCCAAGCTAAAGCACAACAAGTCTTTTCAAGCATTGTATACCGAGTCTCACAGTCGGTGAACTTCTTGCTCAGATAGTAGATAGCATGCTCTTTCTTTCCAGTCTCGTCTTGTTGACCGAGAACACAACCCACAGAATCATCTAACACTGACAGATACATAATCAAAGGCCTTCCTTCCACTGGCGGGACGAGGATAGGTGGTTCCAACAGATATTCTTTAATTCTATCAAAAGCTTCCTGACATTCATCATTCCATACAACAGGCTGATTCTTTCTGAGCAATTTGAAAATTGGACCACAGGTAGTAGTCATGTGAGATATGAATCTTGAAATATAGTTCAGACGTCCGAGGAAACCTCTGACTTGCTTTTCAGTTTGAGGGGCCGGCATCTCTCTGATGGCTCGGACTTTGTCAGGGTCAACTTCAATGCCTCTTTGGCTGACAATGAAGCCCAGCAACTTTCCAGATCTTACACCAAATGTACACTTGTTAGGATTTAACCGCAGCTTGTACTTTCTCAGTCTTTCAAACATCTTTTTCAAATACACAACATGCTGCTCTTCATCACTTGACTTCACAATCATATCATCAACATATACTTCAATCTCTTTGTGAATCATATCATGAAACAGAGTGGTCATACCTCTTTGGTAGGTAGCACCAGCATTTATCAAGCCAAACGGCATCACTTTATAACAGAATGTTCCCCACGGAGTGATGAAGGACGTTTTTTCTCTATCTTCAGGTGACATTCGTATCTGATTATAGCCAGAGAAGCCATCCATGAAAGAGAACACCTTGGATTGAGCGGTACTGTCAACAAGCACATCAATATGAGGCAATGGGAAGTTATCTTTTGGACTGGCTTTGTTCAGGTCTCTGTAATCAACACACATTCGAACTTTCCCATCTTTCTTTGGTACTGGTACGATGTTGGCAATCCTCTCAGGATATTCAGCTGTCATGAGGAAACCCGCATCAATCTGCTTCTGTACTTCAGCCTTGATCTTAAGAGCCATGTCTGGATGAGACCTTCTCAATTTCTGTTTGACAGGAGGGCATTCAGGCCTTGTCGGTATCCGATGCTCCACAATCTTGGGATCTAGACCCGGCATATCTTCATAGGACCATGCAAAGACATCTGGATAATCATGGAGAAGCTGAGTGATCTTCTTTTTCACTTCTGGCTCAAGTGCAGCACCAATCTTGATCTCTCGCTTGTTTTCTTCAGTACCCAGGTTGATAAGCTCAATCTCTTCCTGGTGAGGCTGAATGGCTCTTCTTTCTTGCTCAAGCAGTCGAGTGATCTCATACGGTATCTCTTCATCATCTTCCTCATCTTCAGCTTCATATACAGGGAATTCAAAATTTGGAGGAACCATAGGGTCACTGTGTTCAACGGGTTTATTGTGGTTCAATCTGCATAATATGATTGGGATGATTTTTAGAAAAATGTTTTTCATGTAGATTTTTAAAATTAATAAGAAAATACAGATGTTTTGGTTTTTTCTGGCATTACCATTATTTCCAAGAAAAGGCACTAAAAATAAGAAGAAAAAAAAACAAAGAGTCGTGAAAAAGACGAAAACTTTTATTGATAACGGCAATGCCGAAACAAACATGCCCTTACAATGATATCACTTTCGCCTTGGGCAGAGCGAAAGGATTGTTATTTTGAAAACAAAGAAAAACATGAGCAACAAGACACATTACATGGAAGTATGCATGACTAAAGGAACATCAATGGCCTCCCAATTTCTCACAGTGCCTCCTGGTACAACAAATGTAGGCACATAACTACTCTCTGTAGCATCTTCAGCAATAGCATTGATAAACCCAGCACTGTAGAAAGTTCCTGTTGAAACACCAGAGGTTGAGGAGAATCCAAGGCCCTCTTTACGCTTGTTTTCCAGAATCTGAATTACTTTGCCCCAGCCAGCAGCTTGTCCTTCTCGAACAGCCTTCTGGGCGTCTTTCAATGAAGCCATGCTAGCACTAGCTCTTCGAGGTTCTGCACCCTCAACAGTCAAGCCTTGAAATGACGTCCCTTCAGCGGACCCTGCTTCAACACAAAAGAAAGATGATACTTGGCTAACCAGATATGCTTCTTCACCATGCACAGTGACAATCTTACCGTTCTTCACAAACTTGAGTTTTTGATGCAAAGTAGAAGTGACCGCTCCAGCGTCATGAATCCACGGTCTTCCGAGGAGACAGCTGTAAGAAGCATTGATGTCCATGACTTGGAAAGTGATCTGAAATGTCTCAGGACCAATGGTAATTGGCAAGTCTACCTCTCCAAGAACATCTTTGCGAGATCCGTCGAAAGCCTTAACCAAATAGTTGCTTCCCCTCAAAGAGATCCCATGATGGCTCAATTGCCTTAGTGTGGATTCAGGCATTACATTCAGGGATGATCCAGTGTCCACCAGCACATTGGATATCATGTCAGACTTGCAGTGTACCGAGATATGTAGAGCCAAGTTGTGGTGTTTCCCTGCTTCGGGGAGTTCATCGTCACCAAACCCCAAGTTGTTGCAGGCAGTAATATTACTCACTATCCCATCAAACTGATCCACAGAGACTTCATGGTCAACATACGCTTGCTCCAGTATCTTCATCAACACCTTCCTGTGAGCCTCTGAGCTCATGAGCAGAGACAAGATGGATATCTTTGACGGAGTTTGCAGCAGCTGGTCAACAATCTTATAATCGCTCTTCTTAATAAGCCTCAGAATCTCGTCCAGATTAGACTCTTCAATAGATTGGCCTGTTGGGCCAGGGCTCTTGTCAATAGGAGGAGCAACTGGTGGAGTTATGGTGGCAATAGGTGTGACCACTTTCTTTTGAAACAAGGGTGGACGGACTTTCCCGCTTCTCAGAGCTGTAATTTCACTAGCAACATTATCAACTGTAGCTGGGGATACCGGCGGTACTTCCACTCCATTCTCAATCATGGTTGCATTGTACTTGTAAGGGATTGCTTTGGTAGAGGTATAAGATACTGGACCAGGTAACCTGATCACTAAGGGCTCAACATTCCTTGTTTGGGACGCACTTCTGGTAGGGGAATCATGAAACACTGGCACAATCACACATACATCACTGACGATCAAGTGTTTGTCATCCATCAGGCTCTGGATATCATCTTTCACCACACTACAGCCCATAGGATTTTGGAGACATTCTGAACAAGAAGTATGATCGTGATTGAACAAAGAAGCTTGGCAAAGTTTGACATGAAATGGTACCAAAGGAGTAACAACATTGCGGACATCCAGCATGGGATCCTCTTGAAGAACGGGGATTCTTTCGAAAGCCTCGATCATGTTAACTGCAGCATGATTAGGAAGTGGATTGTCAAGAACATGAGGAACACTATTCTCAAAAGTCAACCTTCCTTTTTCTATCAGATCTTTCACAATATATTTCAGAGCATAGCAACCTTCAGTATCATGGCCTTGAGCACCCTGATGGAATTCGCATGTAAGATCGTGCCGGAATCTAGGAGGCAATGGATTAGGCGGAGGCTTGCCTGGTCTAGTGACACAGTGTCCCTTAGCAAGTAAGGTTGGGAGCAGCTCAGCATACCGCATAGGTATTGGCGGGAAAGAAGGTCTGGGTCGGGGACCCTGTTGTTGCTGCTGTTGATGTTGAGCAGGAGGTTGTTGTTGTACTTGTTGAGCAATGGCGTTAACGGGCACTGGTGGTTGACCCGGTGGCAGAGGATATTACTGATAGAATGGCGGGAAGAAAGGATGTTGAGAGTATTGCATGTATTGGTAGGGCAAAGGTATTTGAGTAGCAGCTGCAGATGGGTTGCCAGATACCATCCCTACTTCAGACTCTTTCCTCTTATGGTGGCCATTACCGTACTTCTTTGGTGCACTGGTTGAAGATCACCCTTCTCAAGAACGATAATACCTTCTCTGACAGCCTCCTCTAGACGAGTTCCCATGGTAACCATGTCGGAGAAGTTGTTTGGAGCAGATACTATCATTCTTTCCTTATATTCCTTCTTCAGAGTCTTCAGGAATGTCTGTGTCAATTCTTCCTCATCAAGCCGAGGAGAAACACGGGCAGCTGCCCCTCTCCATCTCTGGGCATATTCACGGAAAGTTTCATCTGATTTCTGAGACAAAGACTTAAGGGAGTCCCTATTTGGCTTCAGACGAGTGTTGAACTCATAATGACTTTCAAAAGCAGCAGCGAGTTCCTCAAAAGTATGGATGTTGTCTTTGCTCAGACTAGTGTACCAATCTGCTGCATCATCTGTCAAGCTACTTTGGAAGCAGTGGATCATTAGTGCGTCATTATCTGCGTAGTTTGCCATCTTTCGGACGTACCGGATGACATGGTTGTGTGGACAAGAAGTTCCATTGTATTTGTCAAATTCTGGCTCTTTGAATTTCTTAGGAACCTCAAATCGGGATACCAAGCATAGATCACGAGCTTTAGCAGGAACACCATTGTTTCCCCGGCTAGCCTTGACCTCACGGAGTTCTCCAGCCAACTCTCTTAACTGTCTTTCCATAGCCTCCATTGCGGGATCTTGTCCACGCGGAGTATCGACATCAATCACCTGTTGCACAGTGTGGACAATAGGATCGGTAACGACGGTAGTCACCTGAGGTATAGCGGTAGATACAGGAATCTGTCCCTGACCAGCAAAACCAGAGACACCAGCAGCAGTATTAGGAGAATAGTAAGCTGAGAGCCCATAAGGACGCCCATTAGGCATAACAAACCGAGCGTCAGTAGCCACAGTGGATAGTGGGATAGATGGAATTGCTTCAGTAGAAACTGAGCCCATATGTAACCATTATTGTGATAGTGGAAGTTTTTGGCTGGACTAGGTCCCGTGCTTTTTATTCTCTCACATTGAGAGGAGTTTTGCACGTTACAATTCTGGTGTTCTCATTTACAGTTTTTACTCCTTTTTATTGTTGTCAGTGTTGTTGTTGGTTGTACTGGTAAATTGGATTGTTCAGGTTTCACAAAAAGAGATAATTTAAGCTTCTGCATATTCCGCTTTGCGCACTCTGATCCCAACACTTATTCTATTATACCATTCAAGTACATTTATATGTTTATACTTTCTATTGACTAGGTAAATAAAATGAATTCTAGAATATTCTAACTCCATAATCTTCTATGGTTACTTAACTGCCAACATATTCGATTAAGCTGTGCCAGGAAATCTAACTAACATCTTGTTCCTATTTGATTAGGCCGAGTGGCAGTGGCAGGTACAATAACACTATCTAACTGCCCAAGACTGCCCATATATGAACTAATATACACAACACGCAAACACATTTGCAATCAAAAGAGAAAAGATGTTCAATTAATAAAACCTTAAGGGTCTGGTCGATGCACATGATATGATAGAGATAGGATATGATATGAAATTAGATAAGGATAGGATATGAACATGATAAATCATTATCATATCATATGTTTGTTGCACACGTGATAACAAACATAATATCATATTTATCCAAATTAAATGACAGAATTACCCTTGCAATTAATTATATATTTTAACCTTTTTTAATTAAATATAATTAAACTATTATTAATTATACAAATTTATAAAAAAAAAATAATGTTAATCGTCTTCTTCTTTTTTTCAGGGGCACATCTTCTTTATTCTTTTCAATTACAACCTGCCTTTCTTACCACAAAATTATGGTGTAATTTGTTGAATTAAATTAGCCTCTTTGTGTAACTCCATTCCAACGTGTAAAAAATTTTATGCACCAACAACAAAATAGATAATCAAAAGATAGAAGAAAAAGGAATAATTGGTAGAGAGAACATGATAACATAGTTATGGAGGAAAATGTTTGAGGTAGAGGATTTCTCTCTACCATGTTATAGATCTAATAATTTGTTATCAACACACAACAAACAAACAATTAAGTAGGTGTAGGAAAAAGTTATTGTAGAATGAAATTGGGGTCAGATCTGTAACAAATCATGGATGGTATTGAAGAGTTATGGAGCAAGAGGTAGATGTCGATGGATGAAGAGGATACATAATATGAACAATGAATTGAGAGAGAGGGCAAAATAAGAATTCCAGTGTTAATCATGATAGGATAATTCTAACCCACTAAAAATTAACGATAAAAATTTCAAAGGAGAAGTAGGATAGGATTAGAAATAGGTTAAACTTATCCTTTCATGTTGGTGCATCAAACAACGGATTAAGGCAGGATAGGATATTCTAATCATATCCTGTCTTTTTATCCTGCACACCAAACGGGCTCTAAGTTGTTTACCGCATATACCGCCGGTTTCAAGGACAGCTAGTAAATGAGAATAAAGAACATCAAAAACCCACTAGTTTGTTGGAAAAAAATTAGGGCCGCACCATTTTCACCAAAAAAAGAAAGGACAACAATCATAAAGTAAAATCATTTTATAAAAATACTATGAGATTTTAAAAACAAAACAAATGTTGTTGTTGGTATCGCTATCAGTTGAGATTAAATCTCAAATATTTAAGTACTAGTGCTGGTGGTATCGCTATCAATGAATTCTTCGTACAGAAAGGATCATAGTATGGGTCATCGTCAGCTTCAACTTCCTCATCTGAATCAGAATTCAACATGAATATCATTTTCATTCAACTCCTCGTCCTCGTCATCTTCATCAAGCACGTTATCTTCATCAGCTTCTTAGCATAAAATAATTATTGTTAAGGTTACATGATCAAGGCATTTGAACTGAGATATTATAGGGTCAAACATTTAACATAAGAGTTAATTTACAATTAAGAAATCAAATCATATTGTAAATGATTAGAGAAAGTTAAACAATAACAATAGCAATCAATTATAACTTTTAATCCCAGTAATGTTTTCCTTTAGCATCTTTAGGGGTCAAAAATGCTGACGAAATTTTTTACAGGGATTAAAAATGTTGATGGAAAATTTTACGGAAACTAAAAATGCTGACAAAATTTCTAAAGAGACTAAAAAATATAATTTTATTTTATAGGAACTAAAAACAAAATTCTGAATATTTACATAGATAAATTCTATATTTAACCCAAATATAATATGCATTTCTATATAGTTGATGTAAAATTGAAGAAATGTAAAATATTTATTTGTTAGTCAGTGTTATCAATATGAATAGAATATTGCCTTCCTTTCCATCAAAAGATTAAATATGATAGACACTTGGTAAGGAGACATATTTTCAAAGCATCTCTCCAAAGAAAAATATGTACATTTTTAAAAGCAGTTTTTAAATTTAAATTGTTTTTAATTTTAGAGACAAGTTGTGAAGAGATAAATATGTAAAAGAAAATGTGAAATGAAAGAAATAGATTTAAGATTTTGTTTGATATAAGAGAAAGATAGAAGAAAATAATTTCACTGTCTAGTATCTTAATGAACTGGATTAATTTAAAGTATTATTTTTTTTTTGACAAGATTTAAAGTATTATTTATTTAATTTTTTTTTGAAGAGGTATTATTTATTTAAATTATTTAAAATGTTATTAAAATTGATTTTGGCATATTATTAAAAGTATTTATTTAAATTATTTAAAAAATACAATCACTTTGTATTTCTAACATATATAATATGGATAATGTTGTTACCACGAATTACATACCCAACAAAACAACGAACAACACACTCAGGCTACCATGATTTCCACCAAAACCCAAATACATTATTTTTATTATTAAAACAAAAAAAATTGCAATTGTTTACTATGGTATCATGGTTTTTGTTATTTGATTAGTTGTAGAAAATAGCACTTCTCATAGTATTCATTTTCACTTGAAATGCATGGCACAAAAGTCATATGTAATACATGAGAAATAAAAGAGATAAGCATATTAAAATATATTTGTGGTTGATAAGCATATAGTTGTAGTGTTTTTTTAAAGGTAGTTGATGTTTATGATTGAAATCCATCACGTTTAACTCATGGGAATGAGAGAAAATCAACGTGTGATTATTTGATAATCAAAAAAGATTTTTAAATTTAAATTAATGATACATTAATTTGTTTTCATCTTTTATTTAACTAAAATAGCATGCACTCACCAAGATCTGATATGTTTCTAAATGCATTTTTGTGTTAATTGATTCAAGCAAGGTTTGAATCAATTCACAACATTAAATGTTGTATTGACTAATTTTTAACGTAATTTTATTTGGACAGCGACTTTGTTAGTTTTGAGAAAAAATAATTTGTGGTGTTATTTTGTGTTGTTTATCCTAATGTTTCTTAGATTTAATAGTAACTTATTTATGTATTATGCAATAATGCGTCTAACAGGTTGTACACTAGAGCTATTAAACATTAAAAATAAAATAAAAAATAATACAAGTTCAATTGTTGTCTTCATTATGACACCCCAAAGATTCTGTCGGCTATGTATCCCTCCATGCCTGCTTACCCAATATCTTGGATAAATTTTAATGAAGACATTTTTAGTTTATTGAGTTCACATTTAACAAATAGATTTTTATCGTTGTAAGGTTCTTGGTTTATGATCTATGTTAATGACTTGTAAAAAACTGTAACTGAATGATCTATGCTAATAACTAGTTAAAAACTGTAGCTGAAAAATGATTTTAAAAATGAAAATCAAGGAAATAAATGTGTTGGTAAATTTTCGAAAACTAGAACCAATATAAGCCTAAGTTTGAATAATTGATCAACTAAAAGGACATTTAATCATTCCATACATAGAACTCATAAAATTGGTCATAGTCCATTACTTTTCTACTAGTGAATTACTTTGAGTTGGTTTGAATGATTACTTTTCTACTAGTGATTACTGATTAATACCAAATATAAATTAAAAATAGAATTTTGAAACCTATAATATTTTCTAGACACCTCATTTGAGGATTATTTTTTTTAACTAACATTTCGAATGCTAGAGGAGTTGCTACAAGAGGTGTTTGAGCCAACAATGGCAACTCAAGGTTACAATGATTACTAAATTAAGTGATCTTACCTCTATGAATTTAGCAAACATTATTTGTGGAATTTTAAGAACACTATGCATAGAGTGAAGAAGTTGATAAAAACAATAGAGTATAGCACTAGTCATTTGTTCTACAATAGACAACCTTTTTGAACTCACAGTCTTCTTCAAAAAAGGGAGAATGCAGACAAAAACTTAAGGAATATGAAGAAGAAGAAAAAACATAACGATCGTTCACTTCCTTTGTTTTTGGCCTGTTTGTTTTGACGTTTCAAAATCACGTCATTCCCAAGCAAAGAAACAACACTACTAAAATGCCAAAAATTAGTGATGTAAGCATGGGCGACAAGAAACAACAAGAGAGACAAGGTTGCTAAGTGTAAGACAAAAACTTTTCTCATAGGAAGAATGCTCAGCCAATTGGGGTGAAATGAGGATTCTTGCACCACGGCTGAAAGTTGAGCAGGAATTGGCGAATAAAATACGAGATAATCATAAGTCTGAAAATGCATCTCTACGAGTCTAAAATTGTAATTAGGACTTTGGCTTAGCAACTTAAGTCCTAATAAGTTATAACTGAATTCATAAACTTGTAAAAAACAGTCCTAACTCCTAACTAGACAGATATGGAGTATAATCAACGTTCGTAATGCAATATGGGTATTGATGGTGGAGACAGACATATTCAGAAAAGTTAATAATAGTTAAAGTAGATGAGCTCTCACTTGAAATGAAACGTTAAAAAATGTGAATCTTCTATACCATTGATGATCTTTTATTTGATTGACATTGGTTTGGGACTGCGAGTAACGTATATTCAGAATTTCAGATGCATACCTCTTTTTTTATCAACTTAGGATTATTACCTATTTTTCACCAAGGTCCTTTGATTTTTGTTTGGTTTCATTTTAAATCTATTTGAGCTTTGACGAATGTCTCAGGTGTTTTTTACAGTCATATTGGACCACAAGCTGTAACTTATATAAGAAAAATGTTGTAAATTTTTTCTTTGAAGATGTCGATTTCCCTCAAACATCTGAAGTTGATAGCATATTTATACAAGAGGTAGATAATTCCCTCAAAAAGGCTTTTTTTTCCGGCTGACGATTACAGTGTGACCACCTCATCAGGACCCTGTCTTTTACTGCTTTGATATATGAAAGGTAGAACTATACTTTACATTACATTGTTGGTTTTTATTCTAGTCCACTATCTTATGCTCAATTCTTTTCTACATTTAGCCTACTATTAGTTATGGATTATGGGCTATGAGTGCTTCCTGAGGTATATCACATTTTTTTATCTCAGGATTATGAATATTTAAGTAAAATGAGATCAATGAAATACCACGTTAAAGCTATGTTTTGACTCAATAATCAATGTTATTTCCATTTTTGAAATAGACTCACCATTGTGACATGATCATCGCAATATAGCAATTTTTATTAGCTAAAATGGGTTTGGTAGTTAAATGATTAGGTAACAGATGCAATAAGGAGTTGAACGCTGATGACATTTAGGAATTTTATTGGTTTATGCAAACATTGGTTGTAAACAGATACCAAGTATCTTTTATTCTTATTGTAGCATGATCCAACTACAAGTAATTTGAAATTATTCAATTATTTTTTGCTTAACTCAATTATTTTTTGGTTGTAAACTAGATATTGAGTATCTTTTATTATCCAATTATTAACCACATTTATCGCAATTCACTTTGTTGAAATTTAATCTGCCCTAACACTTATGTTTATAAATTCATACATATGCATATAAAATAGTTCAAGTAAGATAAATAAAAACTTATATTAATCAAGAGCAATGCTATATATCTAGAAAAAAAATATCAAGAATTCTTTAAGAATAAAGAGCAACCAATCACAATGCACTATTTGCCACAATTCAAGGAGGTGTGGCTGAAAAATAGGAAGTGGACAAATAAATCATGCAATTAAAACTTGCCACATGTGTCTTGAAAAATTCTTGATGCTATTTTTCTAGATAAATAGCATTTTCCATTAATCAAACCAATTCTTACATAGGAATTGAGATGAAACTTCTCTTCCATTAATAATCAAAATCATTTGTATCTTGTTCTTTGAATAAAGAGACGAGGGTGTGTCAGTTTCGTTTTCTTAACCCTTGTTGGAATTTTTAAACCTAATCTAATCCTGATCTAGAGACAGAGTAGTTGTGTAACACATGTGGGTGTGGAGATGTGGAAAGAACGAATGTGTTGAGAGGAGATATGGAAAGAACGAAGGTGTTGAGAGGAGATATCTCTGTTTTGAAGAATGTGAGTGATTTTCATCTTGTCTTTTAAAAAAAGAGGAATCTGACCTTATAATTTTTTTTTTATTATTATTCATCTTTCTGGTATAACTTTTTTCAAAGAGATTTTTATTAAAAAAAATAAATTGAAATGAAAAATTGGTTTAAATAGCTTCTAATGAAAAATCATTTGAAGTATTTTATTATTTTATTATTTTGTTATAACTTTTAAAATTTTAGTTTTTCAAGGTACATTCAAAAGGATTTATAATTGTTTAGTATTTATTTATTTTTTTAGAGGTTTATTGCGTGATTTTTACTTTCTATACTATTGAGGCATAACAAAATATAATGGGTTAAACATGTTTTTGGTCTTATAAATATTCAAAATTTCGTTTTTAACCCCTACAAAATAAAATCACAATTTTTAGTCTCTTTAACATTTTTCTTTAGTATTTTTAGGGACCAAAATGCTTAAATGTTAATGGAAAATTTTACAGGCTAAAAATGCTGTCAGAAAATTTTACAAGAACTAAAAAATATGATTATATTTATCGAGACTAAAAACAAATTTTAAATATATTTATAGATATCAAAAACATATTTAACCCAAATATAAATATAACATACATTTCTATACCGTTGATATAAAATTGAAGAAATAATGTAAAATACTTATCAATTATTCAGTTATCGGTATGAATAGAATATTGTCTACCTTTCCATCAAGAGAATAAGTATGATAGATACTTTTACTTTAAAGGAAATATGATAGATTCTTGGTAATTAGAAATACTTTCAAAGCATCCTCTCCAAAAATATGTATACATTTTTAAAGCAGTCTACTAAGTTTAAGTTGTTTTTTATTTCAGATAGAAGTTGTGAAGTGATAAATATGTTAGAGAAAATGTGAAAAAAGAGAAAGAGATAAGAAATAGAGTAGATTTGAAATTTTGTTTGGTACAAGAGAAAGAGAGAGGAAAGTAATTCCACTTTCTAGTAGCTTAATTAACGAGATTAATTCAAAGTATTATTTATTTAAATTATTTAGAATGTTATTGAAATTAATCAATTATGGCATACAACTAAAAGTATTTATTTAAATTTCGTCAAAATGTTTTTTCACATTAAGTGTATGTTTGGTTCTACTTTTAGAAGAGCCACAATTGATTCTAAATGTGTATAATTGATTTTGCCTCTAAAATTGATTCAACTTGAAGTTAAGATTTTTAGTTTTTTATTTTAGAATTGATTTTTACTCACAAATTTATAATTCAACTCAATTTTATGTGAATATATTCAAACACAAATCACTTTATCTTCAACACATTTTTAGTGAGAATCAATTCACTCAAAATCAATTTTTATCACCACAGAACCAAACATATTTGTATATATTCAACAATACTGAGTACTTATGTACTACATTCATTAAACAAGAATTTGTAAAATCTTTTATTTTACGCATGTCTACAAAAGAAAATACAAAAGAATAGTTTGAGACAAATTAAAGACAAAAAAAAAAAAAAAAATCCATGTTGTTGATATTTCTCATTTAATTTTAAAGTGGTAAATGGTGTCATTTATAAAAAAAATTAATGAAAAAATTGAACATTACAAATTTTATGCAATAATTTAAAAACAATAAGTTATTTGATAGATAATAGATACAAAAATACATAAATTTAATAGATGTTAAAAATTACAATCACTTCGTACTTCTAACATATATAATACTACTCATTCTCACATGAGATGCATGACACAAATTTCATTTGATACATGAAGAATGAGAGGAATATATATATTTTGCAAAATATATTTGTGGTTGATGCATAGAGTTGGTGGTGTTTTTTTAGAGGTAGTTGGTGGTGTTGTTTATGATTGAAATGCATGTTTAACTTGTGGAAATGAGAGAAAATCAATTGTGTTTGATTTATCTAATAATCAAATTTGATTTTTTAATTTAAATTAGTGATACATTAATTGTGCTTTCATCTTTTCTTTAACTAATAAAACATGCATTCACAAAATATGATATATTTCTAAAATGCATTTCTTTGTTAATTGATTCAAGCAAGTTGTGAATCAATTCACAATGTTAAACATTGTATTGACTAATTTCTTACATATCTTTATTTGGACTATGACTTTGTTAGTTTTGAGAAAAAAATAATTTGTGATGTTTTTTTTTTTTTTGAAAGAATAATTTGTGATGTTTTTTTGTGTTGTTTATCCTTTTTTTTTTTTAGGGAAGTTGTTTATCCTTATGTTTCTTAAATTTATTTATATATTTATATTATGCAATGATGTATCTTTCTCTATTTTATTTGGTTGTACATATAGTCTTACTAGAGCAATAATACATTAAAGAATTTATGAAGCTCCAAAATTCTTAAGGTGGCCCATGTATCCCTCCATGCACGCTTACAAATATTATCTTAGATAAAAAAAATTATGAAAACATTTATTTAGTTTATTGAGTTTACATTAACAAATAGATTTTTATTTGTGGTAAGGTTCTTGGTTTATGATCTATGCTAATAACTTGTTAAAACCTGTAATTGAAAAATGATTTTAAAAGTGAAAATCAAGGAAATGAATGTGTATAAGCCTAAGTCTGAATAATTGATCAAGTCAAAGGACATTTGATCAATTCCATACATAGAACTCATAAAATTGGTCCTAGTCCATTACTTTTCTACTAGTCAATTACTTTCAATTGGTTTGAATGATTACTTTTTCTACTGGTGATTACTACTACCAAATTTAAAATTAGAAATAGAATTTTGAACATCCAATATTTTCTAGACATCTCAATTGAGGATTTTTTAACTAACATTTCAAATGCTAAAGGAGTTGTTATATAGAGGTGTTCGAGCCAACAGAGGCAACTCAAGGTTACAACTTCCAAATTATGCGATCTTACCTCTGTGAATTTAGCGACATTATTTGTGGAATTTCAAGAACACGAGTTTTAGCTCTCTGGACTGCATAGAGTGAAGCAGTGATATTAACAATAAAACGAGTATTGCATTAGTCATTTGTTCTGCCAGAGACAACATTTTCGAACTCCCAGTCTTCTTCAATAAAAGGAGAATGCAGACAAAAGCTTAAGGAAAAACAACATTTTCGAACTCCCAGTTTTCTTCAATAAAAGGAGAATGCGGACAAAAGCTTAAGGAAAATGAAGAAGAAGAAGAAGAAAAACTTAGGGATCGCTCACTTCCTTTGTTTTTGGCCTGTTTGTTTTGACGTTTCAAAATCACGTCTGCTGCTTTCCACCATGAAGGCAAAACACATCTTATTTTCACTTTCACTTCAACAATAATAAGCATAAGAAATATAGATCCAACAATTTTTTCACCGTTTTCTTTTAAGAGTTTTCAAAAAGTGATCTAGCATTCTCATAAATTTTGAAAATGTCAATTTGTATGAATCTCATAATGAAATAAAATTCCTATATGAATTGGCAAGTGTGATGATGCACGGTTGTGGAATAGACACTTGGCACAAATAAACATCGATCGTCGGAACAAGTTACTACCGATGCCCAAGTGATACTAATAAATTTCTTGAATTTTTTTATTTTTATTTAGGTTCATAGAACTGTCATTTATTCAAATCTTGCAGTTTACAGGGAAGGGAACGCCTCATACACAAAATTGTATCATCTGGCCAGAGCTAAACATGTATACTTCTATAAAATTTCAACTGTATAAAATTATAGAATAAACCGTATCAAGTACATTGCCATTCTAATGCTCCAAAACACAACGCAATAAAATTCAACCCATACATAGAAAAGAGTAAGACCCAAAGGTTAACTATAATGTAAGCATTCTGCTGCAGCTATTTTTGCTGAAATGAGATCATAACAAAATATAACATACCTTACAGCTGATGTAAAATCAAAGAAATAATGTTATTCAGTAAGTCAAAGTTACATCAGTATAGATAGAATAGTGCCTGCCTTTCCATCAAGAGAATACATATGATAGATTTGGTAATCAAATATTTTTTTCAAAGCAGACTATTAATTTTAAGGAGTACATGCATGTCAGACCCTACCTCTGTCTATTTCAAACTTGCAAAGCTCAACTCAGCAGCCTATGATAATTGGTATATTCACACAAATAAGAGCAGAACTCCTTGGAACCATATCATGGTTCTTGAGTTACCAGATAAGGAACAATGAAAACAATAGCAATAATCTCAAACTAAGAAAGAAAACTGAATAATCAGAGTCCGAATCAGAATAAAGAAAAGAAAAATCATTCAAAATTCACTGAGCATGCCTTTGCAGCAACCCTACCAAAAGTTGGATGGAAAGTCACACATAATTTAAAGCAGGAAGGAATATAGCATTCAGAGTAAAAAGTTGACAGTAAACAACAAACAAGATCCCATTTTTAGAACAGAATCGGGATTATAATAACCATTATATAGTTTTTTTTTTGTGAAGAACCATTTTATAGTATACCGAAATGCATTGTACCCCAACTCAGATGCCCAGCAATAAATGCTTACCAATAGAATGGCCTCAGAATTGGAGTCAGCTCAGATTCCAACAGCTGCTGGGAACAGAATACTCGTCCCACAAAAAAGGAAGAAAAAAAAAGGTTAAATTTTTGTATATAGAGTATACCTATGTTGCAAAAGTTTTCTATCAATTACAGAATCTAGGAGTAACATCCTATAACATCAAGCAATCACTTCTCTTTTAAAAAAGGCAATTGATTTAATTAAATCCATGCATATGGTATTCGAAAAATTGGAAACCATGCACACGGGTATTTGAAAAATTGGAAAACATGACATTAAGCACACAAAATTAGCACAAACATGAAGCACACAAAAAACTCGAAATAATCAATCCTAAACAGTTGTAAATACTTGTAAATGTATCCTTGAAAACTGGAAAATAATCCAGAAACCATAAATTTTAAAGCTCTCAAAGAACAGCTATTAATCAATTTTCCTAAAACTGCAAATTTGATCCACAAAGCACATACACTGTAGGCCAAAATACAGAAAGGACGATACCAGTGCAGATATTAAGAGAAACAGAAACAGTTTGAAAAGGAGAATAACTAATTGGAGACTAGACAGCATTGTTTATTTCTTCAAGCGAAGAAGAATTCCAAACATTGGTCGAACATTGCATACTTACAAAATATGCACCACCTCGGTTTCTGAAGATTAATGGGTGGGAAAAGACTGAAGTGGTTGACGAGTTTTGATTGCTAAAGCAATTGATTAAAACATAAAAACCATTAGGAAGAACGAAGTGGCCAAGTGGAATGAAGAAGAGGCCAAGTAAGCTTAACTTTCTGCATGTGTTTTTTTACAATTTTGCCTTTACTTTGGGGCAGGAAAATGATGAAGCAATAACATCAGCATTCTCCTACATGAGTTCCATGCCAAATGAAAAATCTCCAAACCAAATTCAAGAAAATAACCACTTAGGGCTGGTCACCATTCTATAAATGGGTGTTCCCTAATATGCCAAATGAAAAATATCAAGATCAAATTCAAGAAAATAACCACTAAGCTAACTAAATAATCCAAATAACATACCAATCCAATCATTTTTAATTGGGAGTGAACATATGCAATTAAGTGAAAATCAAGAGGGTTAGACGGCAAAAGTCTAATTCTAAAAATACAAAAGTTGCAAGCAAAAGAAAAGAGTCAAAGGAAAGGAGAACATGGATCAAACTAGCATACAAGTTCCATCATAACTCCACAATGTAGAGTAGTCTACATGAGATATATCAACAACAATTCAACTATTCATAATTGACATATGTTCAAATTTCAAAACTAACCATTGGTAAAGATGCGACAATAATTTTTTTTCGACAGAAAGATGCTAAAGTCCTGGTAAATCAATGTTTACTATCCTCAGCTGCCTTCTCCTCCTTCCCAAGTGCAATAACCACTTTCTTCAAGATGGATTCCGTTGGTTGGTGAGAGTTCTCCACTGCCTTTGAGACTGCTTGCCATTTCTCTCCGTGTTTTGGTTCAGCAGCGACACATCTCTTCAATACATCCTTCTGGTTCTCCTCAGTTCCATGCTGTAGTTCAAATTTGTATAACAAAGCCCAAAAATCACCAATGTCAGGAGCAAGTGTCACAGCCTTATTCAGCCAATTCCTGGCTTTGTCCACCTTCCTATCAATCCAGAATAATTTGGCCACAGCAGCTATAACATGGGGATCATGCTCGCATTTCTTTAGGGCATCCATACTCTTGCTTTTACGTTGGGGACGAGGAGCCATCTCAATTGAAGCTGCCCATAGAATGCCACTGTTGGGACACTCCTGCAATGCTTTTGCCATCGAAATATCAGCTTCTTTCTTGTAACCATGCTTTAATTCCGCTCTAACAGCTGCTAGCCAGAGTTCAGGGTTTTGAGGATTCCTCTTTCGAGCCATTGTGAGAGCTGCACGAGCTTTACTCAGCCCACTCATCTCCTCTTCAAGATTAGCAAGAGAGAGCCAAAGGGGTACAGAATTAGGACAGCTTTTCAGTCCAGAATCATAGACCTTCTTAGCTTCCATCTTGTGAGAATGCTGCTTCTCAGTCTGATTCTGCTGCTTTGCAGCCTCAGCAAGACGTTCCTCAAGCTGGCCAAGCATCAACCACAATTTAAAGAATGAAGGGAATTGCTTAAGTCCTTCATTTAGCAATTTCCTTTCCTCTTCAATGTTTCCGAGTTCTCTCTCTACAATAGCTGATTTCATCCAAACTCTCTCTGTACCTCCTCTCTCCCGCGCTTTAGCCAACAACATTCTAGCTCTTTCCGGTTCATGATTTTCAAACTCTAGTTTAAAAGCCGCAAGCCATATTTCCTCTGAATTGGGAATAGCAGCGTAAGCTTCTTGAAGAATTGCACGGGCGGCAGGCACATCTCCAGCAAGCCACTTCTCCTTGGCACCCATAAGCCAGAGAACTTCAGCCTGTGGTCTGTAGGTAACTGCTTTGCGAAGTAATGAATCAAGAGTTTCCCTGGAACCATGACTCCTTTCAAGTTGTGCTGCTTTGATCCATATGCTCTTCTTAGTTAAGAAGACACTTAAGGCATGATCATATATAGCTCTAGCAGTCTCAATAGAACCTCTTTTCTTGCATTCCTCAGCATCGGCTACCCATGTTCTCTTCCTATCTTCTTTTTCAACTCCAATTCCAATTGTATATTTGATTATTGCTTGGCATGTTGCAACTGAACCAGCTCGTTCTGCCGCCTCAGCTTCCTTCATCCAAGCTTCTCTATCAATCACCACATTCGCATTTTGCAAAGCCCTTATACCCCTTTTAGTAATATTTTCAACCTTGTTTACCTTCGACCCATCAGCCGACGTAATAAACTCTTTAGCCCCCCCATTAGCTTCTTCCAACTTGGCGGCCGTTATCCATATTGCCGGCTCCTTGGGCAGCCCCTCTCTTGCCCTATTGAGAACCCTCTTAGCATTGTCATAAGTTTCCAACCTAGCAAGCGCAAGCCACAATTCTACATGCAATGGACAACATTCCACAGCTCTGTGAAGTAAAAGTCTAGCATCTTCTTCATTTGCAAGCTCCACAACAGCCTTCCACAACCTAACAGAATCAGGAATGTGCTCCAACCCTTTCCTCAACACCCTACTTCTATTCATATCATCGTTTTCCAATTTCGAAGCCTGCATCCACAACTTAACGGAAGTGGGAATTGACTTAACACCCCGAGCTATCACAGCCTTGGCATCATCAGGATTTGCCAATCTACAAGCCTCCAACCACACATCTTCATTCTTGGGACATTCTTCACACCCTTTCTGTATCAACTGCCTAGCCGCCTGAAGCTTACCCGCCAACTCCTCCAACCTTGCAGCAGCAATCCAACCAGGAGGATGTTTCGGATTTGTCTGAGTAACACTCTTCAACAACAACCTAGCCTTCTTAAAATCAGAAATCTCAGCATCACTAGTAATCTTCATGCTATTCAAAACAGTAAGATACCCCTTCGGATCAACATTAGTCATCCCAGAAACCGAATCCGACAACCTATCCAATTTCAACGACAAAACAGTCCCTCTCCCCTCACCAACAGCAGTCAAATCAGTAACCGGAGTCTGTGACCACGGAGTCTCAGTCCCATTCGCCGAAGCAGCCCTACTCTTCGGATCCAACGCCGTCACATGTTCTTGCTCCTGCCTCGCTTTCTCAAGAAGCGTATCCGGCACAGGAACAAAACTCTCAAACCTCTTCTTCTTATTCTTCGACGAATAACCACCACTCTCAAACTTCTCCAAACTCTGCCAATCATCAGTAGACAAAGTATACAACTTCCTTTTCAAATCAGCAAACTGCTCAGTAATCTTCGGATTCGAAGCTCTATACTTCTCAATCTCCTCCTTCAACCTCGCCTCTCTCCGATCCTTCCTCCTCGAATCCATCCTCTTATCAATCCCTTCCCAAACAGCATCAGCTTCTCTATCATCCTCATCATACTCAGCAGAAGCAAACAACCCAACATCATTCCCTTCAAACTCATCAAATTTCTGATTCTCATCATACCCTTTATCCTCCCCTTCATCATCTTCCTCAGCAACATCCTCCCTACCTTTCCCTCTCCCACTGGGTGCCGCACCAGCTGGCGCGGCCCCCGGTGCTGATCTATCAGGAAGATCCGGCGCAGCACGCGCTGGACCAATATCAGACCGGGTAGTAAACCCGGTCGCACCACGACCAAGTCCGGCTACATAATTAGCAGGCGGTTTTGAATTAAGAAAATCGAAACGAGGCGGTTTGGGGACGGCGGGTGGTTGTGTTCCGCCGTAGAACGGGACGTGTAGGGTTAGGGTTGAGTAATTTCCAACGCCGAGATTTGAGATTAGGGTTGAATCGTTATCGCCGAGTAATTTGAGACTCTGTGAAAGGAATAATCGTTGGTGTGAAATTGGAATTCCGTGGAAATTTTGGATTTGGGTTTTGAGATTGTGGAGAGTGGTGGTGTTAGGGTTTATGTCGAGGGAGAGGATTTTTCCGGTGGGTGGAACGATGAATACCATGGTTTTTGGTTATTGTGAATAATCGTCGCAAGGTTTCGTTTTCGTTTGATGAAGATCAAGGATGCTTGTAAACCGACTTAATAAAATTTGTTTCCTTTTTCCTATTTATTTTTTGTGGAAAAAAACATGGGCTTGGATAGATAAACTTAAATGGGCTTGGGCTTGGACTTTGGCTTTTTGCTAGGATTTTGCTCTTCCCACTTTGAAAATTGCTCATTCATACCTGAAATTTACCCTATTTTTTGGGACACTTGATCATATTGCTCTAAAACTTTTCCTGAAAATCAGAAAAACTAGGACAGATATGGATTCAAAAAGGAGTCATCAATATAATAGATCTTATATATAATATATGCCTATTATCTTGTCCATTTCACGCACAAATATTTAACTATTGTATTGTAATGAATGGTCAATGGTTAATCTATGATCACTACTCATTGTTCGGGAGTGAAGTCTCGACTTTAATTGTGTTATTGATTCCTTTGAGAGGGTTGTTGTGTTGGGTGAGATTTTTTGGCTTCATATTTAATATTATGTTGCCAAGGTATTGTGTTACATTGAGAATATAATCAACAAATTGTTATAGTAGACAAGAATACACTGACGTATAAAGGAGGAGAGTATGCCATGATGTGTGTTTAGGTTGACTTAATAAAACATCTACTTATTGTTAGAACTACAATGTCTGATCATCAAAGCCAGTGTCTAATCATCAAAGTCACTCTTGTCTGCTCTATAAAATATTTCGCTATAGTACTGAAGCAGGTATCGTGGTGTTGTTAATGTTGTTGTTGAATCTTGTTGTCTTCGAAACTTATTGTTAGAACTCTAGTGTCCGATCATCAAATACATTGAAATGGATATCCATTTTGTGCGTGAAAAAGTTGTTATAGGTCAAGTACATGTTCTACATTTTCCATCTCACTATCAAATAGATTGATCATTGTATAAATCATTAGTATCTTCTACATTATTTAGAGATTATTTAGACTCAAGATTATTTAAGCCCCACGATATCAGACCGGGTAGTAAACCCGGTCGCACCACGACCAAGTCCGGCAACATAATTAGCAGGCGGTTTGGAATTAAGAAAATCGAAACGAGGCGGTTTGGGGACGGCGGGTGGTTGAGTTCCGCCGTAAAAGGGGACGTGTAGGGTTAGGGTTGAGTAATTTCCAACGCCGAGATTTGAAATTAGGGTTGAATCGTTATCGCCGAGTAATTTGAGACTCTGAGAAAGGAATAAACGTTGGTGTGAAATTGGAATTCCGTGGAAATTTTGGATTTGGGTTTTGAGATTGTGGAGAGTGGTGGTGTTAGGGTTTATGTCGAGGGAGAGGATTTTTCCGGTGGGTGGAACGATGAATACCATGGTTTTTGGTTATTGTGAATAATCGTCGCAAGGTTTCGTTTTTGGTTGATGGAGAATATAAAGCGATGCGTGAAAACCGACTTAGGAAAATTCGTTTCCTTTCCTATTTATTTTCTGTGGAAAAACATGGGGAAGTTATACCTCACACCCCTACATTTATACCTTAACCCCAACATTTGACATAAAGTACCAAATTTACCCTTTATTCAAAATAAAACGCAATCACTCTTTCACTTGTTTACCCCCACCTTGTTCAAATGTTCACCCTACATTTTTTTTGGAGAACGTTTGCAGCAGCAACAAACAGTAAGTATTACCAGAAGTCTGGAACCCTTCTTTGTCGAAAACGTTTTGATTTGATTTTTCTTTTACCAACGTAGACTCTTGCAACCGGAATGTTATAGTTACCAGAATCGTTTCGCTCTATGGTTGTGTTAGATTCACGGAATCGTATTTTTGGTTACGAAAATCGTTCACCGAATAGTTGCTTGATTTTCCGGAAAACACATTCAAAGCTTCCCGGAATAGTTTCATTAAGTTTTCCGGTTCAGGCACTGTTTTTCTTTTTCGACGTTTCCTTAAGTTTTCCTTACTTTCTTTTTACTCAAATTTTAATTAAACAGAGCGGAGGTGCAGAGACCATAAAACAAACAGTTTTCACTTTCTTTTTTTTTTCTGGTTTTGTGATGTTATTGTTTTTTAGTTTAATTCTTTTGTCTATTTTTTATTAATTCCCCACCTTTTATTAATTCTTTGACAGATTCTTTTGAAATAAGAAAATAAATTCTGGAAAAAAGATGTACACCGGAATACTCTTATGTAAGGTTTCTGGTTTATTTTCGGAAAGGATGTCTAGAGCATTCGAAAAGTAAAGATGAGTGTTCTGTAAAAATTTCAGAAGCAGGGGAATAAATAAAAAATATACTATTTGTCAAAAAAAAAAAATACTAATGTGGGGGTGAACTCATACCAGATGAAAAATGTGGAAAGTGATGGTGAACAATTAATGTGTAAAAAGGTTAAATAGTAAAAAGCGCAAAACTTGAATTTTAAAGGATTTGTAGGGGTGAAAGTACATGTGTTGGGGTATAGGGTAAAATTTCCAAAACATGGACTTGGATAGATAAAGTTAAATGGGCTTGGGATTTGGCTTTTTTGTTCAGATTTTGCTCCTCTCACTTTGAAAATCGCTCATTCACACCTGAAAATTACCCTATTAACCTCAATGGTAGTTAATTGCCGCTGACTTCTAGTATGCAGATATAACAGTAATTTGGTTTTCGAGATACGTGATCAAATTGCTCCGAAATTTTTCCAGAAAAACAGAGGCATATATGGATTCGAAAAGGAGTTATTTGTATAATATATCTTATCTATGCATATTATCTTGTCCATTTTACGCACCAAGATTTAACTATCATGCTTTAATGGATGATCCATGCTTAATCAATGATCACCACTCTTTGTTCGGGAATGAAGTCTCGACTTTAATCGTGTTATTGATTTTGTTGAGAAGGTTGTTGTTTGGGTGATATTTTTTGGCTTCATATTTAATATTATGTTGCCAAGGTGTTGTGTTATATCGGGAATATAATCAAAGAACTATTATAGTAGACAATAATACATTAGCGTATAAAGGATGAAAATATGCTAGGATGTGTGTTTAGGTTGACTTAATAAAACATTTACTTATTGTTAGAACTCTAGTGTTCGATCATCACAACCACTCTTGTCTATTCTATAAAATATCCCGCTCTATTACTAAAGCAGAGTGCCGTAGTGTTGCTAATGTTGTTGCTTAATCTTGTTGGCTTCAAAACTTATTATCAGAACTCCAGTGTCTGATCATCAAAGCCACTCTTGTCTGTCGTGACAACGTTAGTGTTGTTTACTTGTCAGGTAATCCTATCCAACATCAACGCACAAAATACATTGAAATGGATATCCATTTTGTGCGTGAAAAGATTGTTAAAGGTCAAGTACATGTTCTACATGTTCCATCTCGCTATCAAATAGCTGACATTTACACCAAGGGCGTTCCGCAGCAATCGTTTGATGATTTAGAATATAAAATATTCATTGTATAAATCATTAGTATCATCTACATTAGTTAGAGATTATTTAAGGTCCACCACAATTTCTAAGATGATATCACAACCTCTGTTAAGATCCAGTGGCCCACCTGCTATCAGGTTTCCACTATCGAGGCACCCACCATTTATGTTCACTAACCAAGCCCAATAGTGTTGGTCGTGAGGGGGTGTGTTAAAGAGTCTCACATCGGACAAAAGATAGCTTTAACATGTGTTTATGAGTGGGGTTAATCTTTTTCTCACAAGCGGGTCTCGTAAGGTTGTGTTAGGCCTAACCACGATTTCTAAGACTATTTACCATCAAGGATCATCAATATTAAGTGGTTTACGAGGGGTTTCATGTATCGTTCCTTTCAGGGCCGGCCCTAGGGCATAGGCCGAGAGTGCGACGGCCTAGGGCCCTTGCCGGTAGGGGGCCCAATTTTTTTTTAAAGGTGGGGGTGTATATAAAAATATTTGGATTTTGGGGGGGTATATATAGCAAAATTCTCTAAGAAGGCCCAAACTTTGACATGATATAGGAATGGGCTGAAATCTGTTAATGTTTTTGGCCCTTTTAGTGAGATTTGCTATATATATCCCATGCAGCACAAAAATTTCTATATACACCCTCCTATAAAAAAAATTGGTTGTTCTTAATAATATGCTCGAAAATTTATCATCGAAGAAATTGGTGATATTTTTTGTGCCCTTTGTTCCTAATAATATGCTTCACTAATATTAAAAATATCGACGATATTTATTATCCAAGAAATTGGGATAATTTTCATAACAAAGCAAATTCTATTTTAGTTGAAAATGGGGTGCTAAAATTTCAGTCTACTTCACATGTGCTATTTTTCTCTACTTCTACGATATTTTATTTTGTTTTGGTATATATAGAGTATTTAATTTATATGTTGTCTAAAAAACATTTATTTGGTAGTGAAAAGCGAAATAAAATAACGAAATGAAGAGCTAAAAAAACACAACAATGAGCTAAAAAAAATTATGATGTATTATGTAAGAGCCCTTTTTTCATATTATGCCTAAGGCCCGTAAAACTCTAGGAACGACACCGGTTCCTTTCATGTGAAGGGATTATTCATTACAAGGAAAGGTGTTATGAGAAGATTGTCGAGCTAGAGAGGTAAGTGGTGATGTTAATGGGAATGTAGAGAATGAAAAAGGGGGTAGAAGTGTCCCAGGCGGACCTTAGACTGTTGTTCAAAATCAACACAAGCCAAGGAGGATTAGTGAGAGAAATGATTGCGATGAAGATTGGAAATGGAAAGGCAAGCTTACAACATGATCAGTATTGCAAAATCACAGCAGGATTGTCTCAACTCTCAACAATCACGTCAGTAAATATCTTCCCCAAACTTTTTATTTCTTTAACTAGTATATATGTATATGGAATCCCCTAATATGGACCCTTTTTTTAGAGGTCCATCCATGCTCCTTTCAACATGACCGGCAATAGTAGGTAGGTAGGTTACACTTCTATTAAACACAACAAATTCTAACACATCATTAACTTTTTAAAAATAACATAAAATCAGAAGTTGAAATTCAAGGTCCTCATTTTCTCTCTCCTTCCACCATTGTTTCTACAGGTGCCGCTTCACCTTGCATCTTATGAGAATTCTCAAATTATTCTTAAATCTTTTACCTAATTTAAGAAAATCACCCTGAACTCAAATTCAACTTTAATTTCCATGGACTATTCAAATGGATGCCCAAACCATATCCATTTACTTTCTCCATTATCACAGTCTCAATGAGATACACAGGCTCCATGGTGATGGTAATCAAATTTATAGTTTAATTTTCAATTTGTTTCGTAATTTTCATAATTTAAATAATTAACATCACCTACATCCGATTATGACACAAATATATTAGTTATGTTTATGTGAAAAAATGGGAAAGTGGATGTTAGTCACTAAGGCAGTCAAGAAGGTAGAAGAGAAAATAGGAAAAATTGTTCCTTGAGTGGTAGCAAGGACGATAATTTAGTGGTGAATGGAAACCAGAATTTATGCAATCAATTTTATCCTAATTTTAGATCGGAAATGAACCAATGGATTACACAGTAAATTAATAATAATTTTTTGTTAGTTTTGTCATTTAAACAATGTTCCCAGTAATATGAATGAAAGTTTTGTCATTTAAACAATGTTCCCAATAATATGAATGAAAAGTAGTATGTGCATATACCTGCTATTGCCGGTCATATGGGAAGGACCATGGGTGGACCTCAAAAAAAGAGGTCCATATTAGGGGCTCCCATATGTATATGTTATTATTACTAGTAATGAGATAGTAATAACTTTTTTAGATTTACGTTGTGAAAGTCGTATTGAAAGTGCAAAATCTCTAAGATTGTAAACTTCATAAATAAGAGATGTTTTATTGAAATTAGGTGAAGTTAACAACGAACATAAAATAAAAATTGAAGTCAACTGTTTATCAACTTGTGAGCTTGAGAATTTTTAGATTTTGTTAGGCATGACTATTTGGTATGAGATACTACCTCCGTTCCTTTTTAACTGTCACATTTTGACATTTTACATAAACCAAGACAATCAATAAATGTTGCTGCTTTTGATACAATAATTTCTATTTTTACTATAATAACCTTATTTATTTAATATCTCATTACATATATTTCTCTCTCCACAATAATAAATAAGGGTAATATTAGTAAAATAACATTTAATGTTGCATTGAACTATGTAAAGTGACACTTAAATAGGAACAAAAAAATTCTCCAAAAGTGACACTTAAAAAGGAACGGAGGGAGTATTTGTTTGCAGTAAATTAAATTAGTAAAATTTTCAATCTAAGCTAAGAATATATGTATCAATGTTGTTATAGAACAATTAAAGGATCTAGTTATATTTTTTTGAAAATGAAGGGAAAAAGGTTTTGAAACTGTTTCTCTATAAATAATTAAAAAAAAGTTATGAAACTACTCTAATTTTTGTTAAAGACATTGCTTTTGAAATGGATATAGAACCCAAATTCTTCAACAAAAAATAAAATAAGAACTATTCGTAGAAATAAACAATTTTACAAAATTATTAATAATGAAGTTGTAAAATCATATGAAGAATCAGTTAAAATTGATTATCAATAACTCTTACTAGAGATACTAGCCAATTTTGGCCAAATTATCTTGTTCATCAACAATTCTAGTGGGATTGGGTTCCTTCTACATTCCAACAATCACTTTAGTGAACTTTTTACTGTTCTTCATCATTTTTAGCGAGTTTGGTTTTTTTTCCTTCCATATTTTAATGTGGTATTGCTAGAATACTTTGCTGATTTCGGCGAAAAACAGTTGCATATATGATTGATTTTCTCTCAAATGCATTAATAAATTGATTAATGCTTGCAAAATAACATGTTTTTTTTTATAAAAAGAAGAGAAGAGAAGAAATGTTTTATTTAAAAAAAAATAACAAATGTGGGAGCGTTGAAGTTGTGTCAGTGCTAAGCAATGTGGGAGCATTTGAAAATGAAGAATATGAGTAGTATTTAAACACTTGCCATCTCATTCACACACGTCCATCCTGCTTAAACCTTGCCATGTTCATTATGTTATTATCCTTCATACATTTTGCTAGCTAAGTGAATCTATGATTCTTTTTCCCTCATGTTATTAATGAATTTCTCGTGTTTTATGCATTTTTAAGCTGTTTGATAAATTTACTTACATGTTATATAATTGATTATGCAGGTGGTAAATTAGATAATAAAATCAACTACTTATTTCATTAGCATGTATTCTTTTCTACAAGATATCTACAAATTCAAGGATATATTTTCATTATCCATTTGTGTATTCCACACATAATTTTTTGTCTCTTCTTTGTCTCCCATCCATAGGTTTCCACAACCAACCCATTAAATTCTTGAATGAACCACACCAGCAGCATAAAGGCACACCAAAAGAACACAATAATTAGAATATTTCACAAAAGTTAATTTTTATTTTGAATGCAAACATCAGTGTGTGAGAAAAATTTAATTTTTTATGCAATTTGTCCAATGGTGTAGATATGGTTCAACAAAAATGCAGACTTAACATAAGATTAAGGGCCAATAACAAAAATGGCAGTCTATCTAAACATATTTAAAAAGAAAACTAACATAATTGTTTGAGCAATGCTTGCAATTATATTCAAGAATGGATGATGATTTACAACACAACAAGAGTCCAAAAAATGAACATAAAAACATGTAAAATCAAAAAAAAAACATCTTTGTTGCATTATATCATTTTATATTATCAATTTGTTGCATTGTCTCATGTTATATTATCAACAGGATCAATGGTTCTGATCTTACAATCAATTATGGTAGTGATAAAATTGTCTGGAAAGGAACCATCTAAAACTTTTAAAGGTAGACAACTCTTCTTCATACATGAAATAGTAAATCAGAAGCCCATTTTAAAAAGTAAACTTTTAAGAATATAAAGTGAAATATTAAAAGAAGGGTTAATAGGTCTTTACCCCCCTGTAATATAGGTCATTTTCGGTTTTCCCCCCTGTAATTTTTTTTTTTGGATTTACCCCCTGTAAAAAAAAATTGTTTTGATTTACCCCCTAATAGGCCAAACAAAAACCAATTTTATTTTTTTTAAATGAAATTTTCATTTTTGTTTGGCCTATTAGGGGGGGTAAATCAAAACAATTTTTTTTACAGGGGGTAAATCAAAAAAAGAAAATTTACAGGGGAAAAACCGGAAATGACCTATATTACAGGGAGGTAAAGACCTATTAACCCTTAAAAGAAAAATAACACAACCCAAAATTTTAAGTCATAATACATATGCACTTGGGTTTTGTAGAGGATAAAGAGACAACAAAATATATGGTGCTCGATTGATGAAAAAGTGATGTAGTTGCTTGGAAACTCAATCAAAAAAATGACTCAATTTTCGATCTTCCCTTTTTGAGATTCTGTTTGGAATAAATCTACTAAGAAGGTAACCCATTCCTAATTCTTCAACATTGTAAATATACACATAATATCGAATAAATCTACTAAGAAGGTAACCCATCTTTAATCTTGGCCATTAAATAAAATAACAATATATCAATGGTGAATAGTTCATTTGTGTTTGGTACACAAAATATTGTGTTGTGTATGCTTAATGTCACCATAAGCTCTGGGTTAGAAATTGTTTTAGTAAATAAGTTTAAAATGAAAATTTGAACATATTGCGATTAATACCACCATTTTTGGTATACACCCCCCTATGAAGTAAGTAGATTTGGGCCAAGCCCAACCTCCCTCATCAAACCCGATTTGACCCTCTTCTCCCACACTTATTTGTGATTCTTCTCACCTCAAACCCTAGAATGGAGAGCTCTTTCCCTTACCACTGCCACCACCTTTTCTCCCCTGCACCTCCTCCGAAATCGGTCTTGTTTGGTCAAACAAACCACATTTTCTTCATCACCTCAACCTTCTCTATCATTTTATCGAAACAAAATCACAAAAAGAGAATATTTGAAAAATGAGTCATCTCTTTTGAAGAAGTTTTGTGAGCAATTTGTGATCTTTTCATCAATCGACTATCATGTCCTTCATTATCTACTTCCTCTTAACAAAATCTCGATGGAAGAATCAAACTAAAATAGGTATTCTTTTTTTTTCATTTTTCTTTTAATAGACAGTTCTGCATGTCTTCTAATTTTTACTTTATTTATATTATCTTTTTGCAAAATCTTGTTTCAAAATTAAACACTCTCTCGGTCCCATAATATTAGTCGTTTAAAATTTGTGCACGATTACTAAAGAAATGATTAACTGTGCTGATTTCAATGGTAAAATTAGTATCATTTTCTAAAATACTCTTATTAATTGTAGTTAGTGAAGTACTTAAGTTGGATGAAATTCAATAAATTAGAGTATAATAATAGAAAAAATAATAAATGTTGCATTGGTATTCTGAAGTGTCAATTATTTTGAGATAGAGAAAAAATGTTAAAAAGACAAGAGACAGAGGGAGTAATTTGCCTTTCAGCTTTGTTAGGTTTATATCCTTTTTGGTTGTGTTAGATTTGAAAACCAATTGATGGTATATGATGCGTCTGTTAAATTGATATGGTACCCACATTAGGTGTCAATTATGAATCCATTGTGGAGGGAACCTAGGAGGAAAAAAAAATTGTTTTGGTCCCTCACTCGTGGAAAATAATGTATTTATTAATACTTTTTAAATCGATATTATCATAGAATCGATATTAGGAATGGGTTACGTAGGAAAAATTATATTTAGCGTTTTCCCATTATTAGGCTTAGCTTGTGTTATTACCATTTGTTCTGATAGAGACATAGATTAAAACATTGCCATGGTATTTGTAATTGTTGGTGTTGAATAAGATGATATTTTTATGTCTGGTTTTTTCGATCCGTGGTGTGATGAAAGACCTTGCAGAATAGTAGATGGAATTTCATCGGCTGTCATGATAGGTTTCCTGAAGTTATGTCTAATATAGATTATAATTAACCTTTGAAGTTATGTCCAAGTTAGTTACTTTTTATTGTAAGGTATGTAGTTCTAAATCCTTTGTAGTTTCCCTTTTTATTTTTGTAATATTTTTTTTAGGGAATTTTTGTAATATTTATGTTATGTCATATAATATATATATATATATATATATATATATATATATATATATATATATTGTTGTTGCTATGGTATAATACAATTAATTTCGGTTTTAATTATTAATTTATGTGATTCACACTGTATTGTTTTGAGTTTGCCTGACTGTATTGCTGAAGAATGCTTGAATATTTTGGCAATGTAATCCGTAATCATCACATTGTTTCAGTCAACCCGTGCTTCGACACGGGTCACACACTCTTTCATATACATAGTAGATAAATCAATTTTTTTTCATTTAAAATAAGTTAAAAGAATATTGTCTTGATCTTGAACATCCAATAAAACATAACGAAAACTCGGATATTGAAGGATTGGATTTATATACAAAATAAACATTTTAAAAGAAAATATACAAGTAAAAGTGATAAATCAATTGACATACTTAGTTCTGTACAAAAAATTGATTTCCAAATGCAAATAATGCTTATGGAACAATGTTAATTAACGATTCATGTAATGATTGCTTATGGAGAATATAGTTTTTCAAAATTAAAATTTATAAAACCTTATCTAAAATCGACAATGTCTCAACAAAGATCAAATTGAGTGACTTTATTTTTAATTGAAAAAGAAATGTTAAATGAAATCCATTACAATAATTTAATAAATGATTTTACATCTTAAAAAGGCCAAAAAATAAAATTTACATTGAGAAAAACCATTAATTTTAAAAAGACTTGATTCTTAAATTTCGCTTTAGGCCCCACTAATGGTTGAGATGGCCCTGAATCACAAGAGCTTGAAAGACCCAATCATAGTTACAAAATTCGTTGATCTTCGTAGGAACCAATTCGTACGAACCGGTTCGCCATTCATTTGTGTATTGGTTCGGCATAATTTGCTCATGACTTCCCTAAAAAGAAAGTACCGGCTAGGGCTGGACATCAGACGGATAGGGTCGGATTTCGGTCCCAAACCCTCAATCCGGACAAACCGACGGTGATAGTATGACAACCCATTTCCGTCCAACAGAATAATCGGTTTTTTCCAGTGTCGGTTCGACGGTTTTCGCGATTGGTCGGTTCAGTAGCGTCAGTTTTTCGTTCAAACAAAATTTTATAAAAAAAATGTGCAAATCCAGATCTTAAGAAAAAAAAACAAACTCCAAAAATTGATTTTCAGAAACCCTTCCTTGTAAAAAATATCCAGAAACAAGAATAATTCAAATGTGTTAACTTCAGAAGCAAAACTTGAGATCCAGACTGAAATACAATAGATTTGGTCAGATCTGAAAGATGAAAGAAGGGATCTGTGGTTAAAATGAAAAGATAAGATGAAGAAGAAGAAAATACAACCCACACAAATGACTTTTAGACAGAAAATAACAGAAGAAAACACAAATGTTATAACTTTAGAGGAGATGAATTAGAAAGAAAAGCTAAAATTCTGTTGGGGTTCATCGCCAGAATGAATGGTGAATGGTGAGAAGGAGAGAATGGAAGCGAGAAGCCAAAACTGAGTTTATGAGAAAAAATTCCTCACACCAAAACGGTATCGTTCCAATAATATACATAAATATAATAATTAATATATATATATATATATATATATATATATATATATATATATATATATATATATATATAATGTGGGCGGGCGAGTTCGGATTTGTTGGGCTGAATTTGCCCAACCGAAACCGACATTTATTAACCAATACAACCCATTGATAAGCACCCGTTTCAACCGACGGACCCGGATAACCCGACCGAAATCAAACGGTTAAAACGGGCCGGACAGATTTGGGCGATTTGGGCCAATCTTGTCCAGCCCTAGTACCGGCGAACCAACAAAACCTCTCACAAAAGATAATTTTTTTTTTACTAATTTACTTCAAGATTTGGGCTTTGAAAGTAATTACTACTTTCGAAAAATCCAAACGCCACTGACCCACTATTTCAATGTACTGAAGTACACGTGGCAGTGGGTAGATATGTTAGAGGATGGATGTGTTAGAGGCTGTATTTATAGACATACTTACCTCTCAATATTAGAAAACCTTCGGATGTGGGACATCACAAGCTATTTTTCTATGCTAGATAAAACACATGCGATTTTTCTATGTTAGATAAACATCTCTATGAAACATCACAGGTCCATCTTTCTTAGGTCCGAAAGGTTAAAAAACGTACGACGAACTCATAACGTACCGACTATGTATACTTCACGTACCAATTCTTTGAAAGTTACGAACCACGTACCCGAACCCGTACCACGTACCAAAACGAAATTGTGAACCGTGTGACTATGGGCCCAATATCGACATACCCATTAATATTAGGGACACCTTATTTTTCATATCTTATAAGTTGTATGGATGGAATTGCCCCTAATGTGGAGATAAAGGTGTTTGTGGATGTTGAAGGTGGAGGAGATTCCTCTTTAGATATCGAGGAAGTTGAAGAGAGACTTCTGGTTTGAAGGACCAAGGACTTGCGAAAGATTCTATGTCCGATAATTAATTTCTTATGATGAGTTACATAAATAAGATTTTAATTTGAAATTTTCATGGAGCGGTGAATGGAGCTTTTATATGTATTGTAAACATTATTTGGATATGAAAAAAACCATATATTGTAGTTATTACGTACTTATTATGGAGACTAAGCATGACGCAAATAATTTGAGGAGAAATTTTGAGCTCCTTGGTTACGATGGGTTTGATTGTTCAAGAGGTCTTAGGTTTATTACGTGGCCTATGGAAGAAAAAAAGGGTGGTGTTAATTATAGCTTTATTGAGGAAGTGTGATTTACTTGAAGGTAGAATTAATGGGTACCAACTTCTTGACCCTATGCTGCTAGTTCTAGATTTACCTAAAGAGAACCCATTCATCGTGATGGAAATTTGTTTTTGATCGGTTAGATCGATCGTGTTTTGTGTAGACAAACTAAGAATGAATGATCGGAAAAATCCATTCTCAAAAAACTTCAATTAGCATTATACAAAATCCATTCTCAAAATCGCCACACCTCTACCATTCATTCTTGAGAATGGATTTTTTTCGATCATCATTCATTTCTTAGTTTATCCATACGGTACACGTGTGACTCATTATGTTTTCTTAGTTTGTCCATACGGTAGAAGTGTGAGTGTGACTCATTATGTTAATAACAAATCTACAATCTACATATCATATACTTTCATATATTGATGAGAATAAGAATATTTTGGACAAACTCCACAACCACTCATAATCCCTTCATCCATATAAAATTTCCACATAAGCATATTCAAATTGGTCAAACAAATCAACATCACATACTTTCATTATCATCCACATATCGTAAGCTTTTAGTCAGCATCCCACTATGGTAACTAGTAACATGGGAAAAAGGTGTACATATATATATATGCTTACCCTATCACTCACCATTATTGAATTTTTTCCCAGAATAGACCAAGGCAATAACTGAGATGATAAGACATGAAATAAACATGTGATTCAATTTTTTCTTTTTATTTTTCATCAAATGAAACCCCAAACTAAAGACATGAAGAGAAGTTAAACCTACCCAACCCAAGAGCAACTTATCCAATTATTTAATTATATGCAAATCATAACATTTGCAAATTACATGATTAATTATTATTGGAACTAATTACACTTGTGAAGCCAATGATTCAACTTGAATCTTTCCACAAGGTCCTTTCATCCTAATAAAAAGTCTGTATTCATCATAGGTCATTGGTGAGTACAAGGCTGGCCTCTCCTTTGTCACAAGCTCCTTAGCAGGTTCAATTAGCAAATCACTCTTTGGGTTGTAAAACATGGCCAAGGAAACACGATCTTTTATTGAGTTCACAATCACCCTATGTTCTACACTCTTGTATATTGCATTGCTCAGCACCTATAACATAAATATCACATAAAATATTTATTAATTAGCATCAACCACTAATTGTTGAAATAATAACATCACAATAATATTAATTTGACTAAAAAAACAATAGTCACTGTGCACCATACACTTCAAGAGGCTATAATTTTTTTTCAAGAGGAATGTAATGGCTATAGTTTTTTTTTCAAGAGGAATGTAATGGCTATAGTATATTGCGTATCAATGTAGATTTAGATTTTATGAACCATACACTTCACATTAAAACTTTTTTTTTTGGACCACATTTACCAAAATCAAAATACGGACCATCTAATTTTAATCATGTGAGTGAGTCAAATGTTTGATTCTCTTATCATATAGAATCTACATCCGTACCAATAAAATTATTTTTAATTAGTGTAACATAAATGAAACTGTGATAAATAGTATATGAAAGAAGTAATTAATTAGTAATTACTATGTAACAACTTGAAAGAGGTATAGGACCTGAATTTGGTCACCAATGTTGATGATAAAAGCATTAGGGACAGGCTTAACAGTGATCCAGTCATTTCCTTTACGTACTTGAAGTCCATACACAAAATCATCAGGAAGAAGAATGGTCATACCACCAGGATCAGAGTGAGGGGATAGCCCTAAAGTAAGGTCAGGTTGTGGGCACTTTGGGTAGAAATTCACCCTTAGACAAGCACCAAGTTCATTTTCTCCTCCAAATGCATTCATAAGGAAATCTTCTTTCAAACCAAGGTTTTTTGACATCAGTTCCAACATCCTTCCTCCTAGCTTAACCACTTCCTCACCATATTCAGCAATTATTTTCCTATTATCATAAAAAAATTAATTACAAAAAAATTAAATACATATTTAGATTTAGGGTTAGTTTGACATAATAAAAAAAAATTAATGTAAATTTAAACATGCTTTTCATGATCTTAGCTGGTGACAAGGTTGCACCATTAATAAAAAGTATTCCAAGGGAAAATGTCATATATACATTTATTATAAAATCAGAGACACTTAGCCAAATATAGATATATTTCCTTATTATCATACTTGGAAAATATTGGTCCCCATTTTCAAAAATATACTATGCTACTCGTGAGGTGGTTGAGAGAAAACAAAAAAAATTACTGGCTTCTGCACGTATATGCATGAAATGGGGAAAAAAATTGAATATGCCACCATGACCACTTTTACACAATTGAAAGAGACTCATGGTGTAATAATGATCAAAGTTACTGTTGCATGATTATGAGGTCATCATAAGTTTGAATTGTAAAAATCATCTAGTGCAATGGTAAAAGATTCATAACACCCAAGTTGTTTTTATTTATTTATTTATTTATTTTATTTCTACTATTAAGATATATTTTATTGTTTGTTAGCATGAGTTAGTTTAGGTATGAAACATTTTTTTTACATACTCTCTTGACCTCAAATATGAACACAAAAAGTCATTTTTTAGCGTTTAAACTATAAATAAATCTTAACTAATTTTATCTTATTTATTTAATCATTTGATTACTAGGATACCCCTATGTTAATTTGGTATTTTGTTTTTAATAGTTGTCTTAGCCATACTGGCATATATAGTGGTATATACCAAACGTTTTACATGCACATATAGAGTGTAGGGTACGTGTATTATACGCGTGAAAAAGTAATCAACAAACGTTAATTTGAACCTACCACCCACTCGATAGTTAGAAATATTAAAGGCTGAACTTGTCAAAAAAAACTTTGCTACAAATAATAAATTGAACTTTGCCCAACTACCTACAATTTGATAGGTCCCAAACTTTTTTTTTTGAAAGAATAGGTCCCAAACTTTTAAAATCTTACCTAGTTTATGCATATAATTCTAACCCCTTTAATGACCTTGATATAGTATAATATAGTGAAAATTCTTGTTCAACAAAAGTATAATATAGTGAAAATTAACCGGTTACCGACCCATCAATTAACAACAAATATGTAAATATAATGCAAAGAGAAATGCTAGCAACACTCTCTTTTGAGCACTCTCTCTAGCACTCACTCTTTTATTGGATAAAATCAATGTAGGACCTACACTTTGAAAATGAAACCCACATAAAGTGGTGGGACATACATTAATTTCACCCAATAAAAATGTGAGTGCTAGAGAGAGTGCTCAAAAGAGAGTGTCCTATTTCATTTCGACGATTATTGATTGTCAGAAGATTGATGTTTATTTTCTTTCTTTCACTTTAAATCATGTTAAACGTATGCTAATGTTTCTACACATCACTTAGTTAGATTTGCTTTGAATTATATAGAGAAATGTCATGTTTGTATTGCCTACTTTCTTTCACCTAGATTAACACTTAATGATTTTTTTTTTTCCATAAAAACTAACGATAAAAGAAATTTTGTAAACAAAGAAAAAAGACATGAACGAAGAAATATTTGCATCCTCCTCTTCAAGAGAGAATGGAATGGAAATAGGGTGACCTAAGGTTCAAACTTCTAAAGCAGGGGCTTTAAGCCTTCCTAAAACAATAATTTTCCAAGTATTAATAAAAGGCCTAAAAAGTTAAAATCTTTAAGTACAACAAGTAAAAAACTCACAAATAGAAATATATACCAATTAAAATAATTAAAATATTTTATATTTCTAAAAAGCAAAAAAAAAGATTAAATTTAAATAAAATATTAGTATTAATATTAAGGGTTATATATGTTTTTGGTCCCTATAAAATTGGGACCTTTTAAGTTTAGTCCTTACTTAATTTTAATAGTTCTTTTAGTCCCTAAAATAAAATTCTGCACTCAGTATTAGTCTCTCCTCAATTCAAATTTGTTTAATTTATGCTTAAACTCTTGAGTTTTTGAACAATTTTTTGCAGACATGTTAAAAACATTACTAGAAGTTCCTCTGCAAAAAATTATCGCAAAATTTGACTTCTACGTCCAGATTTGTTTATTTTATCTTTAACTTTTGTCGTTTTAAAAAATTCATATTTAATTCGTTTCATGTTAAAAAATTCTAAATTTTAGTAAATGAACCTTTCATAGTGTTCTAAACTTGTCTCAAAAAAATCGTTCAAAAATTTAAGAGTTTAAGGATAATTAAACAAACTTTGTTGTAACAAGGACTAAAATTAGAAGTAATTTTTTTTTGTAGGGACTAAAAAACCTATTAAAATTAAGTAAGGACTAAACTTAGAAGTTCCCAATTTTATAGGGACCAAAAACATATTTAACCCTAATATTAAACATGTGTCTTTTTTTTTTCTTTTAAGAAATATTACAAATGTGTTTATTCTTTTGTCAGTGACTTTCTTTAAAATTTTCTTTATGTCTTAGTAAGTGTTGGATCCGGTTTCCTCGTATCTGAAAGTGGGAATTATTATAAAATTTGAACTTTAATATTAAAAGGATGAATTTTCTCTGCTCCAAAATAAAATTAAGGATAAAAATGTAAATATACAGTGTCCCTCTATTTAAATTCTCTCATTTTATGATAAAAAAAATTTCTCTAACTTTTTGGTCAAACCAAACATAACTCAGATATAAATATCTCATCTTCTTTCATTCTCCCTTCTCCAATAAAATCCATCAACTTTTCTCTATTGAACCAAACACACCCTAAAACATAATTATTTATCATATGTTTTCAACACTTTTAACATGTGTAAGGTATGCTCTAAAGATGAACACATTTTCAATATGACTCACCTATCGCTTTACAAATGTCAAATTATTATAAAGACTTACTAGTATTTTTAAAGCCGAATATTTTCATCTAAAAGCTAGTAGGACCATTGAAACACAAAAATAAAAAGGTTACGAAGTTGAATTAATGAATTAATTATGCTTAAATATAGTTATGATCCAAATATTTTGAAAATTAATTTCTATTTAAATGTATTTATTTTATTCTTTAATAATTAACAAAAAAGATTAGATTGCTTACCTTTAAGAACTAATTTTTATATTAAATAAAAATAAAAAATAAATTAAATAGATAATATCAAGAACATATTTAAGCGTTTAACTAATGGATTATTATGATCAATGGAGTGAAATAAGAAATATATTATGTGCAAACCTCAAGGATGATGGAGTTGCAGGCCACTTAGCTTGGTTCCTAAGAGAAGGAGGCATACAATGAAGAAAAAAGTAGTCACTCCAATCCAAAATAGCACCTTTTTTCACTCCCAACCTACTACCATAACCCTCATAAGTACTAGGAGAGTTAGCAAATTCTTCCTTCACTTCAAGTGGAAGGTTAAAGAACTCACGCCACACTTCCTTAGCACTTTCCATCAACTCATGACTAATCCCATGATTCACCACTTGGAAAAAACCCCACTCCCGACACGCCTCCGAGACACGCTTGAGCACAGTCTCTCTGAGGACAGGATCCTCGCTAGAGAGGTGCTCAAGGTCGATCACGGGGATGTTAATATCACCATGATCATTTTGAGTAGCAAAAGTGGTTTTGGCTGGTCTTTGAGAACGTGGCTTGATGTAGCGTGAAGGGATTGAGCTTAGGCCACTTTCAGCTAAAGCTTGGACTCGAACTATAGGTTCTGGCCATGCTTGGGCACAACTCATCATTTTTTCTTTTGGGTGTGTTTGTGTTTCACTTTTGGGTTATAGATAGATGAAACTAGAGAAACACAAAAACAAAGAGGGATTGGAAGGAGTAGATAGTGTAGCAATTGTAGTGTGATTGAGAGGAACCAAGAAAGTGCTTTATATAGATAAGAGCACGAGGTATAATTAATTTCGGCGCCGTGTTTAAATTGAGTTTGCAAGTGGATTGTGCTATAGTATTAATTTTCTTAACGTCGACTAAGTGTGTGTGGACTCACTGTGGAGTAAATAATCAAATACACTTTCTCATTTAGTAGTAATAATTTAAAAAATTAAATGCTAACATTGGGTGGGTCAATGTCAAGGACTACATATAGTAATTATCTCTCCATAGCTATAAGTACAAAAATTGTACATTTTAATATAAAATTTATATTTTTAGTTTTCTTGTGTTTTTATGATACAAATTACTCCCTCCGTCCCTATATGTAAGCACCCTTTTATTAGAGAGAAAGGGTGCTTACGTATAGGGACGGAGGGAGTAGTAAGACTCTAACTTTTTATGGAATACTAAATTAAATGGCATCATTCAACGTAGTAAAATTTAAAATATTAGGAACTATTAAAGAAACAAGTAGTAGTAGTCAAGTAATATTGAAATACCTTTAAAACCGGAAATTAGTCACTTTAATCCTTGGATGGAAAATGAGTAGTCACTTTCGTCCCTGAATGCAGAGAAATTGCAAAACAGTCTCTGAATGTAGACTATGTTGGTCAATTTCAGGGACTAAAGTGATTAACTGAGTCTACATTCAGGGACTAAATTGACTAACGGAGTCTGTATTCAGGGACTAAATTGACTAACAGAGTCTACATTCAGGGACTATTTTGCAATTTATCTGCATTCAGGGACTAAAGTGACGACTCATTTCCTATTCAGGGACTAAAGTGACTAATCTCCCTTTTAAAAAAGAGGAGTGTTATTTGAACAACTATTTAGTTGATAACTTATGTGACAACCACAATTTAGAAAGAAAAAGTTAGTATTTGCACGAAAAACAAAGCAATAGAGAGATAAAGTAAACAATAATGTGCATATGAGAGAGAAAATTGTCACAAAATCGATGTTCAAATATCATTTCTCTTTATTGAAATAAGTGGAATGCTAGCAACACATTTCTTTTCACACGGCAAAGGTTTTTTTTTAAGCTAAATTAACTAACCCGAATTGGCATCAAAGAGAATTGAACATGAGACCTTGAGGAACATCACACTTCAACGTCCCACGCTAACACCAACAGACCAAGCCAAGTGAGTTAAGGTCTCACAAAGTTAATTATAAGATTCATTTGAATTTCAACCAATTGGAGTGTGTGTTGAGAATAGTGTATTGCTAGCATAATTCTTTAACTAATTGTTATGTTTTCGGATTGTATCGAACTCATCATAAGATCAACTTGTAATAAGATGAGAGATGTATCTCTTTATAAACTCTGTTTTAAACTTTATCTCTTTTCTATGCACAACTTGATTTTACTAAATATATATACACATTTTTGCCTAATGATATATATATATATATATATATATATATATATATATATATATATATATATATATATATATATATATTAACATTTACATCAACATTTCAAGCAATTGCTTATCCCTGAACAATGCATGAGAAGTCATAAAGAACAAGATGTAGAGAAAGCTCTCAACATCTCTAACTTTGGTAGGGGTTATGGACGTGGAAAGGGGCGTGTAAGTTCAAGAGGCCGTGGAAGAGGTAGACAAAACAAAGAACTTGTTGAGGGCTTCAAATGGAATAATCTAGGCCACTATTAGAGTGGAGAAAAATGTAAACTTTGTAGAGTTTGAGAATGAAGGAGAAATTATTCTTTTAGTTCAGGATGTATTGAGCATAAATGCTAAAGATGAAGTGTGATTTATGGACTCTGGGTGTAGCAATCATATGATAAGAACAAAATAATGGTTGTTTGACTTTGATGATAGTTTTGGAGAATAGTTGAAACCCGAAGATGCCTCCAATGTACCAACTATGGGAAGAGGAAACTTGAAGTTATGCATTGGAGGAATAGTTCAGGTCATCACTAATGTGTATTACTTTCCTAGACTAAGAACTATCTCAAGTATTGGTCAATTTCAACATAAGAATTAATCTCACCATTGTATTTCAACAGAAGAATCTTATCATTGTATTTCAAATTATATCATGAAGGAAGACAGTTAACAATGTCTACTAAAATGTGCTTTAATAGGATCACAAATGATTAAGAGAGATAAAAGAAGCTTGTTACGATTGCATGATGGGAAAGCATCACAAATATGATATTTGTAAGACCCTTAGATTGAATTTCAAATTGAATTATTTGATTCAGCTTGTGCTTGGCTAGAAGAAGGCTACTTTCCCCCTCACCTCAATGAGGCGAATATAGTTTTTGCTCCAAAAGGTCAACCATGGTTTCTAGTTAAGAAAACCATTTTCAATTACATTAAGGACAAAATTTAGAAAAAAAATGTCAATATTGGAGTGCAAAGTCTCTCTCGTGCGCAAGTAAAGAGGTGCTCAATAAATCGGTACCACAAGCTATCTCTTCATATTATTTGGGTGCCTTACTTATCTCTTCCCCTTTATGTGATGAACTCCAGAGAATTATGAACTCTTTTTATTAGGGATTTAAAAAGAATGGAAGTCATGGAATAAATTGGATATGGCGGGATAAGTTATCTCTTCATAAAAGTATGGGTGGTCTTGGTTGTCGAGACATTGAAGCCTTAATATGTCTCTGCTTGGTAAGCAAGGTTGGAAATTCCTAAATGATCCTAGCTCCTTAGTCAAACGAATCCTCAAAGCTAATATTTACATCGACGAGGTTTCTTGGAAGCCAATATCGATCATAATCCAAGCTATACTTGGAGGAGCATATAGAGTTCCCAAAATCTTATTAAACTTGGATTTAGATGGAATGTTGGTGATGGTTCCCAAATAACCGCAGCGGAATAATAATAGCATCTTATCATCATATAAAATAAAACATCACAACAGTTCATCCATGATAAAATAAGTCTCCAAGTAGCCATGTCAACATACTACAAATGTCATCAACAATACATGGTCTCAAAATCCTCAATAGACAAAATAAAGGTAAACATCCAAAGACCGACCCCTAATCAGAGCCCTAGAGACTACGATACCAAAAGAAATAAATGAGGTAGCACCCAAGCTATCCTCAAGCAACTCACCAAGCAAGGCGACTAGTCCTACCAGCCGTCTACCCATTCATAAGAATAAGGTATGCGGTCAACCAAACAACCACGAGGGGTTAATTTCACATGATTAATAAATTCAACGTCATCATAAGTTCACAAGTATACGGCCACAATCGATTAATGCATACAATCACCAAAATTCACCAATGCACATATACACAGATTCACGCAATCAAGTACGACTCGACTCACCAATAGATAAATGCATGTAATGTTCTAGACTCATCTGTATGCATGTGGTACCATATGATTCCGGAGATAATTTTACCGTTAATGAATCCACCGACATAACAACACCCCAAATTATGTCATGCAGAAGCTATGTAACAACACCCCGAATTACATACTTCAAATCACCTCATTATGACTGTGAATGCATGAACTTCAAGTAAGGACTAGATAATGCATAACTCACCACCATAGATATTAACATAATAATCACCACCAAGTATGCTATTCACCAACAATTGCATAATCAAATACTTACATCCATACAATCAACAAGTCATCATTCATTCATCAATTTATAATCACCAAAAGAATCAACATCATAATCATCAACAACATTTAACACCTCAAAGAAACGATAAAGTTTCCAAATCATATTTCACCTCAAAGACGGACACCTAATCTTATCATGATATTCATCATATAAGTCACCCAATCCTTATCAATTAATTCACATTCAATCAAACTAACATGAATTCAAATCCTTCTACAAGTTATCCGACCATAAAGTATTAATTTGACAAAGTTCATCTATTTTTGTAAAAACTAGCATTTTCCGATTATTCCACCAAAATCAAAGTAACAAAGCTCAAACACCTCAACCGAGTATATACACAATTAACATATGAGTGCATTAACAAATACATATACGTTTCAAAGGCCAATTCCAATTAATTCCAAAATTCACCTAAGTTCGTCTCATTTTATCACAAAACACCGTTTTTGCCAAAAAAAATCAAGTTCCATGTTATTATAGTCCTATAACAAGCCTACATACTTCTTTTAAGTCCATCATTACAGTAAACAAGTCAAAACATCACCATTGTTCTTAAGAAAATTCATTGTCCAATTATCTCAAAACAAGTTCGTCTCAAAAATCCAAGTTTCCTCTCATTTATGAAAATCAAAGTAAGTATGAGCATACTATGTTCCTGCAAGAATATCAATGAAAACAGCAAAAAAAACCCCTCAAAAGATCGCCTAGGGACTATACGTGTTGCCCCCCAAGCACCCAAAATAACACGCAAGAAGATTCTTGCTCTGTCTGGGGCGCCTAGCGCCAGACTTGGAGTGCCCAACGCTAACTCTCTGTAACTGGGCGCCTAGCGCTCCAGTGCGGGCGCCAACGCTGCGAGAGAACCCGTTTGGTGTATTTTTGACTCGGATTTTCGTCAAAAACGCTCCAAAAGTGCTTATTTTGATTTCCCCATTTCCCAAAACCATTAAAGTCTTGTTGCAAGGCTTAAACACATCAAATAAGCTCTTCTCACAATCCTCCAAATAGCTTATGAAACAATTCACTAAGTTTTCAAACAAAACACCAATTTTCAACAACACTTAGATTTATCCAAACATAACACAACAACAACACCTCAAATTATCAATTCCAATCCATGAATTATCATTATCAACAACAACCAATCAATATTCATAGCATGTAAACATGAATTCACCAACAATCAACAACAACAACTTTATTTTCATCACTTTAAGCAAAAATCATCAAAACAACTTATCAACAACAACAACTATGAGTTTTAAGCACATAGCACATCAATTTCATGAAGTTTATCATACCCATAAATCCACATGAACAAAGGGCATGAAATTCATCATCAAAAATCACAAAAGTCACAATTAACATAAAAACACTTAAACCCATAATTGAAAATAAGTGATTATGACTTAATTATGAAAAACATTATCCCCCTTACCTCTAGTCTTCAAGGATCCAAACCCTAGCTTCACTTTAGCTCCTAGTTTTCAATCCCAAGCTCTCTCTACCTCTCTCTCAAAATGTTTGTAAAATGAGTGAATGAATATAAAGACCTAATTTTCTCACAAGTGTTATGTTTAAATAGTCGATTTTTGCTCTCCACCCAGCACGTTTTGCTCGCACCCTGCAAGCGTACCAAAAATACCCTTGCGCAAGTTAAGTCACGTAGCGTGACTTAACTAACGTACGTTGTATTTATGCGTGACTTAAGTCACGCACTACGCGAGTTAAGTCGCGCAAATAAGGTTGATTTTTTACTTTTTTTTTAATGCCCTCTTGAGGTCAAAACTTATTTGATACCCTCTTCGGTATATGCCAAATAGCTCCTGGGGAAAATAGTGATCAGCCCTGGGGAAAACGACATCAAGATGCCCTTTTCCCGACCGGACCGACCACTACTTCCCCCAGAAGCCACTGGTATACACCTAAAGCGGTATAACCACCCTAGAAACTAATAAGAAACAAAGAAGCAGAGCAAGAAGAAGAGAAAGAGTGGGATGATAAAATGTGAGGAAAAGAGGAAGCATGTGAGGGTTTTTATAGGGGGTATGAGGTATATAGCAATTAATGAGTCAAAAAACGTGGTCAAATGTGAAGGAAAACGTGCAAAAACCATTGAAGACCATTGACTACCATCCAAGAAACGTTTGTGCCTCAGTTTTTAGAACCGGCCAATTTACGCAAGTTAACTTGCGCAGTGCTTATAACGTGCGTGACTTAAGTCACGCACAGCTTATATGATGCGTGAGTTAAGTCACGCAATATGACGTAATTAACGCAATATATTTTTTATAATAAAGTCAATAAAATTGCGATAGCGTGAATTCAATAAAATAAATTAGAAGAATAAAGTCAATAAAATAAATTTCAATAAAATTCGAACAAATATTGCGACAGCGTGAATTCAAATAAATATTGCGACAAGGTGAATTCAAATAAATATTGCGACAGCGTGAATTCAAATATATATTTGCATTGGCGTTTTGAATAAATAAATTCGATAAGTACACAACATTAATTCTTAGACAATTTTATTTAGATATAATTTCATCTACGTTACATTACATTGTGGTATCATTACATTACATTACGTAAAAGACATGTACGTCAACTATCATTACATTACATTCGGAAATGTACCTTCCAACTACAACAATTATCTTACCTTTGAATGGGGTCAATTCAAACTAGCTAAACAGCAGGACTCCAACATTCGTCCAGAAGTGCTTTTATTCCATTCCAAATGTTAAATTCTTGTTGGTGTTGGTTTAAAATGATAGTATCTAAGTGCCAACGGAATGAGGTCCAGACCTTGACACTTCGATACCATCATTTAAACGAAGCCAACAAGAAATTAACATTTAGAATGGAACAAAAACACTCCCGGACGAATGTCGGTGTCCTGCCATTTAACTAGTTTGAATGACCCCATCCAAAGGAAGACAATTGTTGTAGTTGGAATGTGCATTCCAACTACAACAATTGTCTTACCTCTGAAATGGGGTAAATTCAAACTTGCCAAACAACAGGACTCAAGCATTTCGCTCCGCATTCATGCTTTCCTTTGAAAAGAATAAATTTTTGTCAGGCTTGATTTAGATGATGGTATTCAAGTGCCAACGAAATGAGGTCCATTCCTTGACACTTAATACCATCATCTAAGCAAGCCTAACAAAAATTTAATCTTTTCAAAGGAAAAACATGAACACGGAGCGAAATGCTTGAGTCCTCGACGTTTGGCAAGTTTGAATCACCCCATTTCAGAGGTGAGACAAATGTTGTAGTTTGAATGCACCTTACCCTAACTAATGACGATCTTCTGGCGGAATCAAGCTATTGATGATATCTTCAGTTGATCTCAGCAACGTCACCCGCATATCGATCCACTGGAACTTGGTGTGCTCCCAAAACATGCTCGTCACGTGTTCGTCGTTCTTTAACTCCACCCAAGTGAATGATACGCTCCCCTCGTCGAGCTTTGGACGTTTATACAGAATATTTTGCACCCTCCTTGTGTCTCTGGGGTTGACTCCTTGGTAGAATTCATTCAGTTGATCCTTGAGACCTCTTAACGCTACATCAAGGCACCGAACCTTCAACCTCTGAGTTTCTCCGCCGTTGAATTTTGCATGAACGTCGATCCACCCGGCCATTGCTTCAAATCTACACACATAGAAATTAAAAATAATCAATGAAAAACTCATTCAAACATTTAATCAAACACTTGGTGTGCATATTATACATAAACCCTAAAAATGATAACTACAATATAAACATGCAAACATCTAAATAATTAAGCAATATTACTCATTTGCATGTATATTACTCATTTGCATGTAACATTGTATCATATTTTGCAAAAAAAATCAAAATTTAAACAAACCCTAATTCTAAAAAAAATTCTATACAAAATCAACATAAACATGCAAACAACTAAACATTTTAAGCAACACAAGTCATTTACATCCTAACATTGTATGATTTCCTTCCAAAAACACCAAAATTTAAACAAACTATAAATCTAAAAAATTTCTAATTTAAGAGAAAAAATCTAACATGCAAACATAAAAGGTCAATGGTGTTTGATCATGAGAACTTACTTGTTATTGGAGTGTTGTTTGATTTGAACTTGAAGGAATTTTGGAGTTGGGTGATTTGAGAGAGATTTTTGGGATTTTTTGAGATTTTAGATGAGAAATGAGGAAATGAGGTGCTCTGCCTTGTTTAAGAAAGCACGCAGCGTGAGTTAACTAACGCTACGCATGTTAACTCACGCAGCGTTAGTTAACTTGCGTAACAATTAACACTTGCGCAAGTTAACTTGCGCAAGGGTATTTTTGGTAAGCTTGCAGGGTGCGAGCAAAACGTGCTGGGTGGAGAGCAATAATCTAAATAGTCTCCACATAATTGGGCTAGGTCTCTAATTGTCTTAATGAGCTCAATATTCTTACCAACTAATTTACCAAGGTTACTACTCACTTAAACCGTCAAAATAACGCATAATTACCGTCTCTAAATAATTACCCCAACTTACTCGTAACTTAATAAAAATAATCATTCCCACTTAAAATACCAAAAATATCCTTCTAAAAAATGACTATTTTACCCTTGCTCGCCAAATGACTAAAATACCCCTGTGTCTAAAAATGACTAAAATACCCTTCTTAATCCAAAATTAACTAATCTTGAATAAAATATACACAGAGACAATTAATCGCATACAAACGCACATAAACACATATAACAAATAATTAAAATAATTCTAACGAAAAACGGGCTGTTATTATCATGCAAATGGCGAAGGAAACACTTCATGAGTGGCGCTGCATGCAACAACAAAAACAATGAAATCAGTAAGCGCACCAAGTGATTCGATGGTCCAAGCCACCTCCCACATCCTTGCAACACTGTCACATGATATGGTTTATGTTCCTGTAATCACACATGTCACCTTATATTGGGTATGTCGAACTATTTTCATTGTGCTCTATCACCAACCAAAGTTGAAGCCTTCGGTTTGCACGAGGCCATCAAATTTGCTATTGAAAACAATATGTCTTCGATGATATTTTAGTTCGATTGTAAAATCATTGTTGATTCAATTAACTATTCTCATGTGCCTCAAAATTAGATAGGAGACATCATTTCTAGATGTAAGGATCTTTTATCCACCCAAAATAGTTATGTCATGAAACATATTAGGAGATAAGCAAATATGGTTGCTCATACTATAGCTAGAGCATCTATATCTCTCCCTAACCCCATGTTTACTTTGATGTACCATCTTATTGTACTCTTTAATTTTAGTGAAATGACCTAAGCTTACCTTTGCTAAAAAAAGGAAAAAAAGAAGTGGGAATTCACTTCTGCAACATTCAATGAATTTTGCAGCACACATGAGATCAAAAGGCAATTGACAACAACTTATACTTCACATCATAATGGACTATCGGAAAGGAAGAATAGGATTCAAAAGACAATGAATTTTGTTCGAGCATGGTGATAGAATGGCAACCGATTTCCCCTTATTGTATTTTTTTCTCCACCCGAGCTTATTAGTGCTTCTCGCACGGGCTCGTCGGTTATTAAATTTTGCCGTTTCAAAAAAAAAAAATGTTGTCATGAAGAGATGTACCAAAGAAGTCTTCATGACCAGAAGCAGTGAATTAGGCAAATTATGTCTTAGATTTCTACATTGTTATTTAAGGATATCACACCTGAAGAAATATGGAATAGTATGAAACTACATATGCCCTTAAATGAAGTGTATGATTGAAAGAAAAAGTACTTCATAGCTCATTTATATATATATATATATATATATATATATATATATATATATATATATATATATATATAGGGTTTTGTTACAAGCCACCCTTTGGTGGTGTCTTTTAACAAGTCACACCTTAAGGTGTGATTTTCACTTTTTAGTTATAACTTTGCTAAAAAACACCTTCATAAAAGTAAGTTGGTGTCTTTTCGCAAATGCTCATAGAGTAACTTGATAAAAGACACCTGCACAAAAGGTGTCTTCTATCATAACCCATATATATATATATATATATATATATATATATATATATATATATATATATATATATATATATATATATATAGCTCATTTATATAGTTCATTTATAGCTCATTTATATATATGTATATAGCTCACTTATATATATGTATATGCATGTTGTTTGATTCGTTTAAGAAAATTGAAACTCAACTCCAATCTCCAATAAAAAAAACTATTATAACAAGTTGACGACTGATTTGGATGTTAACGTCATCCCTGGCGTGTGTTTTTATTTTTCTTTTCTTTTCACGTATGTATTTTAATTTGTGTTTTAAAACTATAAAAAGTAAGGTGTTGATTATAGATATTTTTATTTTACGATAAAAGAAGTTTCATCCATTCAAATGTTAAAATTAAGATAATGCAATAAAAAAGAAATGGAGTTGAGACTAGAGACACTCTCGGCGCTAACGAGTAATGATAGATATAGTTTTTTTAGAAACCAATAGAGTGTTAACAAACCAAAATTCTAAGTCTAACAATCAACCGATTTCTTCAACATAAGGTGAATAATAATGCAAGATCAACAATGTTAAATATAATCCATCTGGAAAACAAATATTTGCTAGTGTTCACTCCAATAGACTTATATAAGTGTTTTTTAAAGTGTCATATTCGATTACACGTTGACAAGACATTTGTGAGGTGAAAAGGATGCAAAATTTTGCTCAAATTACAACAAAACAAGTCATGATCAAACATTTCAACTAACAAATAGAGTATCAATTTAAAACAGACTAAAATTAGTAAGACATAAGTAGATAAGCATAAGGAATCTACAAATGAGATGAAAGTCATAGCAATTATTACATGATAATAGTATCTTGGGATCCAAGCAAGTTAGTTAGGGTTCTTGTATTATACGCTATTGCATCACCATTGTATGTTATGGTGCAACTGCTTTTTAGTATAAATACCCTTGTACTCTTTGCTCTATTCAATAATAAGATTCAGTTTTCTAGTTTCATAATATGGTATCAGATTTTCCCTCAAGGGAAAGTTTGTTACGATCCTCGTAACCGTTTTCGTTGTGCCTTGTAGATGAAGTTTTGTTGAATCTTCATCTTCTTCCTCTGATTTTCCGCCATTTTCGTTGCTTCAATTGCAACGATTCTTGTTAATTCTTGTTGATTTGTGAAGAAGCTTCTTGTTCTTCTTCTTCGTTGAGTTGATTTTACTCTGTTTTCTTGATCCGTTGTTTCGCCATTGAAGCATCTTCGTCTTCTTCATTTTTCGTTCAATTTTCGTTTACTCTGTTTCACTATGGTTCGCAATAACAATCAGCATCAACAATCGGATTCTGAATCCGCCTTCTTTGTTCATCCCAGCGAAGGACCAAATTCCGTTGTTGTTTTACCAAAGTTCAATGGTTCTAACTATCTTTCATGGAGTCGTTCTATGCAACGCGCTTTAGGAGCTAAGAACAAGCTCTCCTTCATCAATGGAACCTTACCTGAACCTGATCAAGATGATCTGAACCGTAATGCATGGGAACGTTGCAATCACCTAGTTCATTCATGGCTTATAAACTCGGTTTCAGACTCAATTGCACAGACAATTGTCTTTCATGACACTGCCTTTGAGGTTTGGGAAGATTTGAAAGAGCGTTTCTCCAAAGTTGATAGAATTCGCATTGCTCAATTGAGAACTTCGCTTCATACATTGAAGCAAGGTAACAAGTCTGTATTGGATTATTTCACAGAGATGAAGGCTTTGTGGGAAGAGTTGCACTCACATAGGCCTCTTCCTGCATGTCATTGTCCTTTTGCTTGCAAGTGTGATGCTGTGAAGTTACCTAAGACCTATAGGGTTGAAGACCAGATTATTCAATTTCTCACTGGTCTCAATGAACAATTTTCAGTGGTTAAGACTCAAGTTCTTTTACTTGATCCTCTTCCTACACTGAACAAAGTGTTTTCCTTAGTTGTTCAAGAAGAGAGCAATAATACTTCTGTACCTCCTATGGTGACTCTTGATGATAGCAGTGTTTCTATTAATGCTTTTGATGCCAGAAAGTCTCAGGGGCGTGGTAAAGGTGGTTACAATAAGCCTCCCAGACATTGTACTTTCTGCAACAAAACCAATCATACTGTTGATTATTGTTATCAAAAGCATGGGTTTCCCAATGTGAATAAGCAAAATTCACAGGTCAATGCCTCTTCTAGTGATGTATCTAAAGTCAATACTTCTACTGGTGTATCTGGTTTGTCTCAAGAGAAGGTGGATCAACTTGTAGCTTTATTACAACAGGCAAACTTGCTTCCTTCAGCATCAACTTCCACTTCTAGCACTGTCAATAATATCAGTGCCTCCCCTCAAGTTTCCTCCAGCTTTGTTGTTCCCTCTTCAAACACTTCTGCAGGTATAATCAATACCACTTCTCCTCTTTTATCAGATTCCTATTGGTTAATTGACTCTGGTGCTAATGAGCACATATGTTGTAATTTGCACTTGTTTAGCTCATATCATGCTATTCCTCCTGCACATGTCACTTTACCTAATGGATCTGTTGTCACTGTCACTCACTCTGGCAATATTCAATTCAGTCCTCAATTTTATCTTACCAATGTTTTATATTCTTCTTCTTTTAGACTCAATCTCATGTCTGTAGCCAAAGTGTGTGAATCATTGTCTTGTTTCTTTAAATTCTCACCTGACCAATGCATCATACAGGACTCCAAATCCCTGAAGATGATTGGTTTGGCTAGTCAGCAGGATGGATTATACAAGTTTCATGCTCCATCTGTTACTACTAATAAAGTGCAAGCTATTTTAGCTTCATCTGTTTCTTGTAACTCTAGTACTATCATTCCTAATAAAGCCATTTGGCACTTTAGGCTTGGACATCTTTCTCATCAGAGATTGACTATGATGTCTTCTTTGTATTCAGATATTGTTTCAGATAATAAAAACTCTGTGTGTGATATTTGTCAATTTGCTAAACAAAAACATTTACCTTTTTCATTAAGTACCTCTAATGCTTCATTTAACTTTGAACTGTTACATTTAGACATTTGGGGTCCCTTATCTGTTTCATCTATACATGGTCATAAATATTTCCTCACTATTGTTGATGATCATAGTAGATTTTTGTGGATAATCTTGCTCAAAAATAAATCTGAAGTGTCTCAACATGTTAAATCATTCATTACTATGATCCAAAATCAATTTAATGTCACTCCCAAATGTATTAGGTCTGACAATGGACCTGAATTCTCCATTCCTTCATTTTATGAATCTCATGGTATTTTACATCAAAGATCATGTGTGGAGACCCCCCAACAGAATGGTAGGGTAGAAAGAAAACACCAACATATTTTGAATGTAGGAAGAGCCCTTTTGTATCAATCAAAACTTCCTGCTTCTTATTGGCCATATGCTTTATTGCATGCTGTGTTTCTTATTAATAGAGTGCCCACTCCTTTACTTCAAGGTCAGTCTCCATATTACATGCTTTATCAAAAACTACCTGACATCAATACTTTTAAAGTTTTTGGTTGTCTTTGTCATGCATCTTCCCTTCAATCTCATAGAACCAAACTCCAAGCTAGAGCCAGGAAAACTGTTTTCTTGGGCTATAAGTCAGGATATAAAGGATTTCTTCTTTTGGATATTCATACTAGAGAAGTCTTTGTTTCAAGACATGTTGTTTTTCATGAACATTATTTACCTTATCCATCAAATAAAGACTCTATCACTACTCAATGGGAATATTTTTCCTCTCCTTCATCTCCCATTTCCACTTCTGATCATGTGGAAACCATTTCACCAACTCCCATTGTTGATGATGATGATTATCATTCATCATCTCCTCCTCTTTCACCTTCTGCTTCTTCACCTGATCCATCCCCTAACATTCCTTCCTCATCTGTTCCTTCTCCAGATACACCTTCTTCACCCAGACACTCAACTAGAACTAGAAATGCACCTGCTTATCTGCAAGACTATGTCTGTAACCATTTGCATATTTCTTCATATCCCATTTCCAATTATTTGTCTCATGCAAATTTATCTAACTCTCATTCTCATTTTGTCATGTCTTTACATTCACACACTGAACCTAAAACCTATGCTGAGGCAAGCAAGCATGAATGTTGGAATAAAGCCATGCAAGTTGAATTGTCAGCTCTTGAGCAAACTGGTACCTGGCAGATTGTTGATTTACCAGATCATATCAAACCTATTGGTTGCAGATGGATTTATAAAATTAAGTATCATGCTGATGGTTCAGTTGAAAGGTACAAGGCTAGATTGGTTGCCAAGGGCTACACTCAAATTGAAGGCCTTGACTATTTTGATACTTATTCTCCAGTTGCCAAAATGACCACTATCAGGCTTGTGATTGCTTTGGCCTCCATGCACAATTGGCATCTTCATCAATTAGATGTCAACAATGCCTTTCTTCATGGAGAGCTACAAGAGGATGTTTATATGATGCTTCCTCCTGGTGTCACATCTTCCAAACCAAATCAAGTTTGCAAATTATTCAAATCTTTATATGGATTAAAGCAAGCTAGTAGAAAGTGGTATGAGAAATTAACTTCAATCCTGCTTCAACAACATTACACTCAAGCATCTGCAGATCATTCACTTTTTACCAAAAAGACTGATTCTTCCTTCACAATTTTACTTGTCTATGTGGATGATATCATATTGGCAGGCAACTCTTTTACTGAGTTTCAACATATCAAATCCATTCTGCATGCTTCTTTCAAGATTAAAGATTTGGGACAATTGAAGTATTTTCTTGGTCTTGAAGTTGCTCACTCCAAGCAAGGTATTTCACTATGTCAAAGGAAATATTGCTTAGATTTACTGTCTGATTCACATGCAATCAGCTCCAAACCTGTCTCCACTCCTTCTGATGCATCTTTAAAGCTTCATAATGATTCTTCTCCACCATATGAAGACATACCTTCTTATAGAAGATTGGTTGGGAGACTGCTCTATCTTAATTCCACCAGGCCAGACATTACCTTCATAACACAGCAGTTAAGTCAATTTCTATCTAAACCTACTCAATCCCATCATCATGCAGCTCTGAGAGTTCTCAAATATCTTAAGGGATGCCCAGGCAAAGGTTTATTCTTTCCCAGGAACTCTTCTCTTCATCTTCAAGGTTTTTCAGATGCTGACTGGGCTGGTTGTTTGGATAGCAGACGTTCCATTTCTGGGCAATGTTTCTTCATAGGTTCATCTTTGATATCATGGAGAACTAAGAAACAAACCACTGTCTCTAGATCTTCTTCTGAAGCTGAGTATCGTGCTCTAGCATCAGCAACATGTGAGCTTCAATGGATTCTCTATCTTCTCAAGGATCTTCAGATTCAATGCTCCAAGCTTCCTGTTTTGTTTTGTGACAATCAGAGTGCCCTCCATATAGCTGCTAACCCAGTTTTTCACGAGCGCACCAAACACTTGGAGATTGACTGTCACCTTGTCAGAGAGAAACTTCAATCTGGAATCATGAAGCTTTTACCAGTTTCATCTCAAAATCAACTTGCTGATTTCTTCACCAAGTCCTTATTGCCTCAGCCTTTTACTCTCCTCTTATCCAAGTTAGGGTTGTTAGATTTATACCAACCTCTAACTTGTGGGGGGCTATTACATGATAATAGTATCTTGGGATCCAAGCAAGTTAGTTAGGGTTCTTGTATTATACGCTATTGCATCACCATTGTATGTTATGGTGCAACTGCTTTTTAGTATAAATACCCTTGTACTCTTTGCTCTATTCAATAATAAGATTCAGTTTTCTAGTTTCATAATAGCAATAAGATTATGAAGGTGGAAAAAGTCATGACTTGAACTATCGCTGAATATACAAATGGAGAATAAACTAATTAATTTGATGCAACATAATTCTTCATTTTTCTTCCTGATAAATCCAGCAAGATAAGTATTAACTATCCTCATAAAAAAAGGATTAACTATACAAATCAATAACCACCAATTAATTTTATAATACATCAAAAAGTGGGTATAACCCAATGACTAACTAATACTCCCTCCGTTCCTTTTTAAGTGTCTCTTTTGAAGAAAAAAAATTGTTTATATTTAACTGTCACTTTCAAAGTTCAATGCATCATTAAATGTTGTTTTACCAATATTATCCTTTGTTTTTTTTTTGAAGAAACTAAAATGGATTAAAATACTGAAAGCCTGAAGATTTCAGCACAAGGAGTGCCAAAACCCCAGCTGAAAGAGTCAATTACAAGAATGCCAAACGGCCAAAACAAGAACAAAAAACTACCCTGTTACATAAATATTCCCAAGCACGGTAAAAGGTTCAACCACCATGAATGGTAGGAGAAAACAAAGCTAGGGCAATTCGCTTTCAGCCACCAGTATGATTGAAGCTTAACTTTATCTAATAATTGATTAAAAGAAGCTTCTTTTTGGTGAAAAATTCGAGCGTTCCTTTCAAGCCAGATCACCCACACACAAGATAGCCAAATAAGATTCAGAGCTGAGCGTTTGCTATTAGAGAAGCCGCTAAAGGTACTAAATTGATATAAATGATCTGACACAGTTTCAGAAAACACTAAGTGGTAACCAAGCCAGTGAGAAATACCATACCAAAGCTTGCCAAAAAAATCACAAGAGAGGAATAAGTGTTTTGCATCTTCTATCATGCTGCATCCACCCACGCATAACTGCGCATTCGGATGTAAAATGTGTCTTTTGATTAAATTGTCTGTTGTTGGTAACCTATTACGTAACAAGCGCCAAGCGAAGAGGCTGATTTTTAGAGGCACTTCCTTGTTCCAAATTTCAGTCATGTGTGTAACCGCCAAGTTGTTACTGGTGAATGTCAACAGATGATTATAAGCACTTGTGACTTTATAACTGTTGGAGGCATGCAAGTGCCAAATCCACCTGTCAGAGTGAGTAGGCTGCAAAACAATATTAGATAAAATATCACAACATTCCAGCACTTTCTCTTCCTCCCAAGCCAACAAACGACGTCGCCACTGCCAAGCTTCACCCTCAACCCCCCACCCAAAAGAATACATTTCAGCCACCGTTGTCATTTTATTAGTAGCAAGATCAAAAAGGCGGCTGAAACTATTCTTCAAAACTAGCCCGTCAATCCAAGGATCCCACCAAAATAAAGTTTGGGCACCATCTCCTACCTCTCGCCCAACATTATCATCAAACCAACTCCCACCTCCCACACCAGCCCCATTTTTAACATTAATCAAATTATTCCACCAAACTGAGTTAAACCGCCCCTCCTCGGCAATTTTACCTCCTACCTCTCCGTATCTAGCTGATAAGACTCTATACCACAAACTCCTATTTTCAACCCGCATCCGCTAACACCATTTACCAAGTAAAGCCAAATTAAATCCCCGAATCCGTCGCACTCCTAAACCTCCCTCCTCCTTTTTGGAACAAATAGTATCCCAATTAATCCAAGAAATTTTCCTAACCTCCTCACAACCCCAAAAAAAAAAAAAATTAAATATAGATTCAATGGAAGAAATGATACCTGCGGGAGCTTTGAAGAAGGAAAGAAAGTAGACCGGAAGAGAGGACAAGACAGACTTTAGGAGAACTAAACGGCCACCCAACGAAAGATTTCTACTCTTCCAACCCGATAATCTTGACTTAATACGGTCAATCAAAGGTTGCCAAAATTTAAGTTTTCGAGGATCACCACCTATAGGCAGCCCCAGATAAAGGAAGGGTACTCTACCCAATTTACAATTAAGACAGAGGCTGCCTCTGCCAACCAAGAATCATGAATATTAACACCAACTAACATACTTTTGTGGAAGTTCACCTTAAGACCAGATGTCACCTCAAAGAGAAGAAGCAAAGCTTTCAGAGATCTAATATTGGCCCAGCCCCCAATCAACAAAGTGTCATCAGCAAATTGTAGATGAGTGATGGAGACATGATTATTCGCGCTAACCTTGTAGCCAGAGAACAGGCCAACCTCTACAAGAGCCTTCATCATGACATTTAGCCCTTCAGCTGCTATTAAAAATAGAAAAGGTGAAAGAGGGTCACCACTACAAGAAATATTGCATTTTGTCAGGGGCAGAAGCCCTGGTAAAATGCAAAAAGCCTTGGCAATTGGACGTTTGCTAGGGGTTTTGCCAGGAGCAGAATCACCAGCAAATCTGCTCATCGCAAATTGTCCTGCCAGGGGTTCAGCTCCTGGCAAAATGCGCTCCTGGCATAGGCCCTGGCTCAACCCCTGGCAAATTGTGTCTGCATGATTTCTGGCCAATGCAGGCTTTTGCAGACTGTGTCAGCATCACATCAGTCATTTTCAAAACATGCCAAGGACATTGCGAGGGGTTAACCCCTGGCAAATTGTGTACGATTTTTTTTTTAAAAATGTTACTAAAATATTTAAAATAAACGTTTTTAAATTGTTTTTTTTAAATATTAAAATAATAATATTTAAAATATTATTATTATACCTAATAATAATATTTTGCTGGTCTTATAAACAACTGCCAGGAAGGAGATAAAACTCCATTCATTTGAAAGACTCAAATGATTGTATATAAAAAAAATTATCAACTCAAATTTTGTCTTCAAATTTATAAAAATTTCAACTAACAAGAGGCATTACATAATGATACATGCATCAAATCTAATCCAAATAGAAATGAAAGTCCTCAAAATACATACAAATATAAATCAACAAATAAACTACAAAGAAAATATCAACTCAGACATGCTAAAGAACCTAGTCATGAAATTCTGCCGCTAAAATCCAACATGGTTGCAACATCAGCTCTCCAATCTTCGTGGCCTCTGCTAGCATAAAATAGGAAAGAAAGTGGAAGAGGAAAAACCAAATAGACAAATTAGGAAGATGAAATTAACAACAAGGTAGTTCAATCTATATCAAAATAAAGATTTCTCAACTTAACAGGAAAAATAAAGTTTGACCTTCAATCAACAAAATAGACAAATTAAAGAATTAAGTGAGTATGCTAAACAAGAGGTGGCTTACCATGAACAAAGAGAACACAACAATGAAACCGCAACTCCGGCGCGGTGGCTGTTGATGACAGCACAACGGCGGGAGAAAAATGGGTGACACGAAAAGTTTCTCTTTTTTTGAAATTAATTGGACCAATAGAAAGCTCTCGTCGAGGGGATGAAGAAAATGGTACTACTTTGTTTGATTGGTGAAAACGGCGGACGGAACGACACCGTAAAAATGAGGGTGGTGGTGTTTTAATGGAGGAGGCTTTGGTGTTATTTCAATAGAGGAGAGAGAGTAAAAATGAAAAATGAATTAGAAGGGGGAAAGGGAGTCTAACGAGAGAAAGGGATAGGGGAAGAGAAGTTGTGTGGTCCATGTGATCACTAGAAGAAAAAAATGAGAAAAATAATAATTATGACAAATTTGCAGGCTTTGAAGTTGTGTGGTCCATGTGGTCTCACGTAGCCTTTGCAGGCTTTGCTGACAAATTTGCATGCTTTGCAATTTGCCAGGGGTTTTTGGTGGCACAACCCCTGGCAAAGTGTTGTACCGTCCTGCTTTTTCTGACCACACAAGAATCTTTTCTACTGCATACATTTTGCCACGGCTTTTGTGAGGGGTTGCCCCTGGCAACTTTGCCAGGAGTTTTCCCTGGCATAGCTCCTGGCAAATTCGCCAGGAGTTCTTGCTCCTGGCATTGTTCCCTGGCAATATGCAAGATTTCTTGTAGTGCACCTTGTCTCAACCCCCGTTCAAATTTGAATTCATCTGTTGGGCTGCCATTAACCAGAACAGAAGCTGAGGCCATACTGACGCATTCCATAATCCACTTACGCCATAAGGTAGGAAAATTCATTTTTTTAATGACAGCTTCAAGGTATGACCAGTCAATGGAATCAAAAGCCTTCTCAAAATCAACCTTGAATAAGAGCAAATCTTTTTTCAGGCGCTTAGCATCTTCCACAATCTCATTAGCGATGAGAATACCATCAAGAATTTGTCTACCATGAATAAAAGCTGATTGAGTTTCTGAAATAACACTAGACATAACCCTTCGCAATCTATTTGAGAGAACTTTGGAAAGAATTTTGTAAAGACTTCCAACCATAGTGATTGGTCTGAAATCATTCAAGCGCTGCGAACACTCGATTTTAGGAATTAATGCAATAAAAGTATTGTTGATGCCTTTTGACAGCTTCCCATTCCTATGAAAATCAGATAAGAAGCGCATAATATCATCACGGAGCTCCGACCAAAAATCCTTAACAAACCCCATATTAACACCATCTGGTCCAGGACTTTTAAAACTATCACAATCCCAGACAGCTTGTTTAACTTCCTCAACTGAAAAAGGGTTGGTTAGCTCACCGCATTGACCAACATTAAGCATATTAAAATTGAGGTTCTCAATGCAAGGTCTTTCAGCAGCCACATATTATCCTTTGTTATTTATTGTTGAGAGAGAAATATATGAAATGAGATGTTAAATTAATTAATAAGGTCATTACAGTAAAAGTATAACTTATTGCATCAAAAGTAGAAACAATTATTGATTTGTGTAAAATGTCAAAAAGTGACAATTGAAAATGAACGGAGGTATTACTTCAATTCAGTTGGTTTTGTTTGAAGTGAAAAAGACAAGATGTGATTTTCACCTAATGCAAGTGCGGCACAAAAATTATGCTAAAGGGTCCCACTTGGTCTAGGTGTTAGAAAATGGCACTTTTATTTAGCTGAAATTGTCGTAGAGAAATGATATTTTGACAACTATTTTTTGACAATTTTGGACAACTTTCTTTCTCATACTCACATGATGTTGTTATTCTCTCTCTTCCTTTTTCTCTCTCCATTGTTTTTGACCAATAAGAAGTGAGAAAAACAAGATTGTCAACAAAGTTGTCATCAAATGGATGTCAAAATATCATTACTCATTGTCATATGTCTATTTATCTGATTAATAGATGCTATCCTATCATATGTAGAAAAAAAATAGTATATTTTTTGTTAAGAAGGTAAAATGAAGTATGTTAATCAAAACTTAGCACTCAAGAATAAGGAGTGTCAGAGAAGAATTAAGATAGAAGAAATATTTGCTTACATTAGGTTAACCATGGAAAGGAAAAAAAAAGCGATATAGTCATAATGTAAGCACGCTTAAAATACATAGGCTAAAATAATTGAGTGGTAACTCCCAAACATATGAATGGGTTAAGTCATCACATGTGATAATTAAAAGCAAAATTAGGATGATTTGTCTTCAATCACCGAAAGAAGTGAAGCTTAATTTTATCTATAAACTGGATGATTGAATTCCCCTTTTGTCGCAAAATCCAAACACAAAAAAGTAGAACAAATGTTTTTTTAGAAGCCACCTAACGATCGGAAAGATAAATAAAATAAATCAAAATTTGTGATCGATTCATGCCTAACTTGTGAGTTGTGACCATATGTAAACAGTAAATTCATTCTTGAAATTACTTTTGGACCATGTTCAAGTGGGTACTTATGAGAGTGGTTGTTATTTATTGGTAACAATTTCACCCTACAAATTTGCTCATAATCTCAAAAACAATTAATATAATGAACTATGAAAAATAAAAAATAAAAACACTTTTATTTAGCAATGAAAGCACACGTATCACCTACGATTCCTTTAGCCCTAAAAGGAACAGTTCCCACGTGATTGATTTGTCCCTTTTCTTAATTAGTGCTATCTGTTTTAATTAAGCACGTCAAGTTCAAGCATTTAGAATTAGAAGCATTTGTCGACTAATGTTTTAATGTTTGAGCAACTTGTGGGCAGTGGCTACTGGTTAAAAGCTGCTTGCAACAACTTGTTTTCAATTTCAATTTCAATGGCACGTTTACTTATATCTATATTGGGCTGTTTGAATTTGACTTATTTTTACCTTATGAACAAAAAAATTTAAGCAAATAAATAAGTTTTAATGTATTATTAATAAGTTGGCAGTAGTAGGTCATTTTTGTCTCCCAAATTTACAAGGTAGTAATAATGTCTTTGAAATTGAAGAGTTTCTATATGAACACACACTTAGGTACTGTTTGGTTCAATTGTGTAGAGGAAGCTTAATGGAGGGGCAAAAGAGAGTGATTTCATACATGTTTGGTTTGACGAATGGAGGAGAGAATCCTAATGGAGAAGAAATATTAATAACTGTTTTTAGCATTTTAAAATTAAGCTAACATACAATAAAAGAATATTTAAGGATAAATTTTAAAGCAAATATGCTATTATTCCTCTCGAATCTCCCCACGTTTAGAAAAGAGCTATAAGTGGTTCAAGAGAAATTTTGTTTCTAAAAACATTGAACCAATCAACTAAAGTTTCAAATAATTCATCCTATGTCTTTCATTCTCTTCCAACTAGGGTATGTATATACCCTCAAGGGAATGTTTGGATTGATAGTATAGGTTAAGTTGGAGTGAGACAAGAGCTGTGAAGCACGGGCACTCTTCGGATTAGGCGTGTTATGTTGTCGGACACGTGTTGACACGATACCGACACTTGTAATTACACTGAATTATGTGATTTTCTTAAATTATTAGTTGTGTCGACGTGTCAGTGTCCATGTCTGTGCTTCATATGGCAAGATAGAGTGAATAATCTCTTTGAAGGGAAGAGATTATCATATTTTTCACATCTTATTACCTCCTCTCCTTTTCTTCCATCTAGTCAACTAACGTATATCCTCTTGTATTGAGTTTACAACGGGACCGCACCGATAGGTATCCGCCCAAAACTGTCTAAACTTTAACCGAGGAAACTCATTTTACTTGTGCGAGTTCAAGTTTTACATTGCTACTAAAAACAATTATTTTTTATGATATACATGATAATTTAACATTCAATCAACTTGTTTGGACCGTTTTGTCAACAAAAAAAAACTTGTTTGGACCGTTATAGCGGTGTTAAAAATGTGATCCTTTCAAGTTCTCATAATTGATTCTCCCTAATATCAATCTTGATGGATGAGTTTGACTTGACATATTTAAGAAAATAGCTTTCAATCTTTTTTCTAGGAGAACTTTCACTCTTTGATGGATGTATATTATTTTAAAATAGGCTTAATTGCAGTTTTGGCCCTTTATGTTTCAAGAAGTTGCGATTTTGGCCCCCTAACTAAATAAACTACAAAACCGACTCCTAAATATTGACATTTTTGCAGTTTTGGCCCCCAATTTTGACAAAGTCAATGCACACATGAAGACCACGTGTGTATTAATTTATTTTTTTTATTTTTAAAATATTTTTTTAATTAAAAAAATAAAAAAATATTTTTTATATATTTTTTAATTAAAAAAAAATATATTTTTATCTTTTAATAATTAAAAAATAAATAAATACAGACGTGGCGTCCACGTCAGCTTTGACTTGGTCAAAATTGGCATGGGACAAAACTGCAAAAAAGTCAATACTTAGGGGACGGTTTTGTAGTTTATTTAATTATGAGGCAAAAATCGCAACTTCTTAAAACATATGATGCCAAATCTGCAATTAAGCCTTTAAAATATTGCAGTGCACTGTATGCAGATTGTGTCTTACGTTCTATACTCCATAGTTCATAGGGTCAAATCTCACGTGACGTTTTAAACCTGCGGAAACAAATATTTCCCACGTGACGACAACGTGGATGTCACAAATTGTCGGCAAAACTTCTACTGCACTCAAACATGATGCGCCCCAGTTTTTCTTTCTTAAATGGTTTTAGCATAACTAGTTAACTAGAGTAGCGGTCTTCCTATCTTTGGTTGCAAGGTAAAAGTCATTTTAATAATGTGTAACGAGTAGTTTAAATAATCTTTCAATATATCGAAATTTCACAATAATTCATGATTGTGCATGTCAAAATAGTCCATGATATTAAAATGTTGATGCGTACGTTTCTATTATGAGCTTCTTAACATGTGCTCTTGAGGGCACAAGTTAACATTTGCCTAAAATATTTCATTAATATTGTTATACAGTATTAGTTTTTCAATATGCTTACTTTATGTCATATCAGTCTTTATAAGTACTTATTTATTTTCCTTTAAGTCATTATATGAAAAAAGTTATTCTGAGTATTGAGATATTATTTCAGTGTCCGGAACTATTTTGACTAACAGTGTACACAATCAAAGATTATTTCAAAATTTATATACGTTGAGGAACTATTACGACTATTCATTGCACATCCAGACCAAAGTGACTATTACCCCTTGATTGTACAATTTTGATCTTCTATTTTAGAAATTTTGGTCATCTCAAATTGATGACGATTATATTAGGTGAAATAAAATGAAAACAAATGTTTAATTGTTGAGAGTCATAACGATATGTTAAATTTAGGAGTCAGGATCCGTTGACACCAGGTGTTAACAGTGGCGTTGCCAGGACCCTGGAACAGGGGGTTCAAACTTTTAAACTTGAATTAATACTCCATTTGGTCATATTTATAAGCAAAAAACATTTTTTCAAGTACATTGAATTGTTTTGAGACTTTTTTAGTACCTTTTTATTTTAAACTCAATATTATTGCAAGCTCCTTAACCTCTCAAGAAGAAAAAGCCGGTGCAAAAAAAAGTACAAATTTCTAACACTAAGGCAACAATTTTTTAGTACAATTTATCAAAAAAAATGTCTCAACTTTTTAATTTACAGTTATTAATTAAAACACTTTTTCCAACTCTTGTTTAACTTTTTTTTTAATATTAGTGAGTATATTTAATACTTCACAATTTATTTTGCAATATATTTTATAAACATATTTAAAAAATTATAATTATCAATAATGATGTTGGTTTTGATCCAGTTTGTTTCTTTGCCTTATAAGAAGTGAGTACATGGTAACGAACCAAATAGTCACCTAAGAAAAAACTTTTTAAGCTTACATCTATTAAATAAATATAATATTATATTATGTCTTTAGCAAAATATAATATAATACTATGCTATCTTTCTACCAACAATATTATACTATTAATAACTAACTAAAGTAGACACGTAAGAAAAACATATTTGAAAGGTCATTGGTGAGTGTGTGTGAAAGCATGTGCAACACTGGCAATTCTATCGGTTTGTGTCCAAGCAGGTGCAACATTTATTTTTCAGGGTGTTCATAGTGCATGAAAGATGAAAAATTAGTGTGGATTTTTAAATTTGAGGGGATGCAGCTGCATCCCCTGGGTCCAACCTAGCTCCGCCAATGGGTGTCAACGATCCGTTGACACCAAATCTAAACCGTCTATTTTTTTAAGGGTTAAATGTGTTTTTGGTCTCTATAAATATACCAACTTTTCGTTTTAGTCCCTCTAAAATTTTCCTTCAACTTTTAGTCTCTAAAAAGTTTTCCATCTTCACTTTTGGTCCCTCTTTTAAAGTAAACTCATATGTAGAATTCATATTTTTGAATAAAATTTTTCAAAAAAATTCATAATATTACAAGAATCTCTCCCAAAAAAAAATTAGAATTTTTTAACAAAACATGAATTTAATATAAATTTTTATATTTTTAATGGTTAAAAATTCATATTTAATTTATGTTTCGTTAAAAAATTCTAATTTTTTTTTGGAAAAGTTTTACAATATTTTACACATTTCTGTACAATTTCATTAAAAAAATACTAAAATTAACTTTAAAATAGGGACCAAAAGTAGTGATTGAAAATTTTATAGGGACTAAAAATCGAAAGAAAATTTTAGAGGGACTAAAACAAAAAGTTGATATATTTATAGGGACTAAAAACATATTTAACCCTTTTATTAATTCAAAGGTTCATAATTGTTTGTTAAATTTACTTGTCTGGTCTGTCCTCACGAGAAATTATTGTGTAGGAACGAACCTAACATATCATTCTTACAAACAACAAATTAAAACATGACACGTCATTTTTTTCTTTTAAAATAATTATGAAAAATTAACCAGTGCTTTCTCCCTCTCTTCATACCACCACTAGTTCGTGATCTTCCATCACCACCACCACCATTCATGGTGGAACTTTCTTTGTTTACTCTTGCTAAAGTATATCTTCCACCACCATTCATGGTTGAAGAAAACAACAATGGCCACTTTCAAGATGGGTTATCTTTTTTTAAAAAAAAAGAAAGATTATGTTATCTAAGTAAAACACGGTGGTTACTTTGTCTGTTTCCTTATATCCCTTTCTTCCCATTTCATGTTTTCTTCGCAAAATTTAAGGAAAATATGAATTATTTAAACTCTTCATTGAACATATGAATTATTCAACATATGAATTTCAAAAGGAAAATCGTTTATACACGAGCAAGCCAAGGAAAGATTCACCATGATTGGTGGTGGTGAATACTAACTGCAAATAATGGTTGAGAGAGAGAAGGAGCAGTTGTTTTCCATTTCTTAAATTATTTCCAAATTATCTTAAAATAAAACAATGATGTGTCATGTTTTAATTTGGTGTTTGTAAGAATGATATGTTAGTTCGTTCCTACACAAGAATTTCTTCTGTCCTCACTTGATTCCCACTAGTTTTAATTCTACCAAGAACGAAGGGATGTGTATTCTACCCCCACCGATCTCAATCAGCAGTCACAACATAATTTCTTCTACATGAGAATCGGCAGCAAAATATTCAATCATGGATTTATGGTTAAATTTATCACTATCGTCATCTTCAACTAGGATCTTTATCATAAATTTTGAATAAATTGTTTTAATTTACTACAATCCATACAAGAAATTAACCAAGAGGGGAAGGAGATACATACAAGAATTGTATCAAAGAGTGTGTGGGGATATTAATCTACAAGTTGTCCAAAAGATTGCATCTCTGTTCAATTTCACGGTTTCCGACAATAACATTAGATTGCATCTTATTTTCTTTCAATTCAATTTCACGGTTCCCTTCTCTGTTCATTCAATTTCACGGTTTCGACGGTTTCCCTTCTCTTGTAATTGCATAGACCGAAGGATGAGAATGATTCACATGATATTCTAAATCAACAAATATAAATCTTCCGATCAAAAAAATCAACGGTTAAGATTTGATGTCAACAAATTCGTTGACACCTGATGTCAACGGATCCTAGCTCTAAATTTAGTCGATCAATCATATACATCAAAAAATATCAATTGAAATGATACAAAGGACATGTGATGGACAATTAAATGTCATGACATGAATTGAGGGGTCAAAATTATAGATTGGTCACAAATTTTGAAATGGTAATCCAAAATGGACAATTTAAAATATGGGACCAAAATTAAAGTTTCGTCGAAATAAAGTGACCAAAATTGCATTGAAGTCGTTTTTTTTAAGAATGTGGTATTAATTGTCATTTTTACAATTTTTTTTGAAAGTTCTTAACAATAAGCTAGCACATCAAGGTATATTTAGCTGAAATTTATTTTTCTTTCATCATCTTTTGTCTAATAATAGTTTTGGTGTTTGTCTTTTTTTATTTGTTATAAATTTTTAAATTTTAATTCAAAGCAAAATAAAAAATTGTCTGGTCATTTCTGGTTGGGTTCAAAAACCAAATCGAACTAAAGGAAATCGAATTAGATGGTTCGATTCTTGATTATCAATTTTTTAAATTCAATAAACTGATGAGGCAAACTTATAAGTTTACTGAGCACACTTTAACTTAACTAAAGCCCAACATTTTAATAACACCTTCACACCAAAACAACAATCAAACAACATTTGTACATGTTTACTAAGTTTACTATGACTATGTTTTACATTTCAATGAAATATATAAATTTGGGTTAAATATATTTTTAGTCCTTTTAAATATCTCAAATTTTATTTTAGTCCTAGAAAAATTCAGCAACTTTTTGTTCCCCAAATGTTTTTAGTCACGACTTTTAGTCTCTGTATTTAAGTGAACATATGTACAACCCTTATATATTTGAATGAATTTTTATAGAGATGTTAAGAAAACAATAAATATCTCTCACTAAAACATTTAGATATTTTTAACTAAATATGAATTTTCAAGTGCTAAAAACTTAAAAGCTCATTTTTAATTCATTCCTTGTTAAAAAAATCTAAACATATGAAAGAGGGATTTCTATAATGTAGTAAACATGATTGCAAAAATATAATTCAAAATTTCAAAGAGAAGAATTTAAATTCCACTACAATTGTTTGTATTGTTAGAGAGATAATAATTGATAATGATCATTGATAATTTGATCACTGATTCATGATCATTGATAATGATCTATCTAAAGAGAAGAATTTAAATTCCACTACAATTGTTTGTATTGTTTTTCCCTATTTCCCTTCATCTTATTCGTACATCCTTTCTTTTTTTTCCCTTTCCTTTCTTTTTTTTCACAGGATTATTTTTCAGTCTCCATAATGCCTCTCTCTAACACGCACATTTTCACACTTTATTCTTTCTATATTCTATGCATTCAACTAAATTTGGTCTTCATAATGCTTTTGGACTTTGGTGTAGATCTTAAAATAAAATAAAATAATAAAGTTAGTTCATTGCATGGTATCAAAATCATAGCATGTAGTTTAAAATTTAATTTTGGGTTAATAGTGTTTTACCCCCTGTAATATAGGCCATTTCCGGTTTCCCCCCTGTAAAATATTTTTTTTGAATTTCATCCTTGTAATTTGAAGATTTTTTGGTTTTGGACCTTTATGGAAAATTTCACCCCTTGTAATTTGAGCAAATTTAGGTTTACAACCTTGTAATTTGAGCAAATTTCGGTTTACCCCCCTTGTTAATTTGAGCAAATTTTGGTTTACCCCCTACCATATCTTCGATTTTGTACAGTCAAAATTCATGAAGGTCCAAAACCAAAAATCTTCAAATTACAAGGACGAAATCCAAAAAAAATAATTTACAGGGGGTAAAACCGAAAATGACATATATTACAAGGGTGTAAAACGCTATTAACCCTTTAATTTTTACATGTTGGAATTTAACACGATAACCAAATTCATAGATACAAGTTACTAGACCATCGACCCGTGCTCCGCACGGGTCCTACCGACTAAAATATGTACGAATAAGTTATATCATAATAATAAAAAAAATATGAAATATTCACATGATAAAAATGTATTACATTAATCATATCATCTTGACATTAATATAGTTTGAAAACCGTACATTTTACATTAGTTATCATACATTACGAAATACTATAAAAATGACATTTGAATTGACATTAGTATTTTCACATTCATCATTGGTTATCATCAACCCATCTTTTTTTTTTAAAATATCAATGATAGATCATGAACATCATACCTTTAGGATTACAAAGATATATGGAGTTAGAGAGCAAATATGGAAGGATGACTATCCTCATTACCATCTTATTTTTTAGAGACACTATCTCATTACCATCTTATTTTTTAGAGACACTATTAACCATCTAATGGGTCATTAGACTAAACTGAATGGTATTAACCATCTAATGGGTCATTAGACTAAACTGAATGGTGCAATCAATCACAGTCCATTCAGGAACAAAGTCCAATCAAATGATTCATGACTAAATTAGTGCTTAATAACATTTGATCATATTTTATATTAATAATAATTCACAAATAGTTGATTATTTCAATTCATAATTGATTAATTAAATAATTAATATAACATTCTACCACTTAGATGTAAATAATCAATTCTCATAAAATAATATGAATTTTAAAAGTAGAATATCAATTATGGCCGAATCACTAACTAACCAAAAGAGAAGCAAGCTTCAACACTATAGATATTGTATTAGATAGAGTAACATATTTTAGTTAAGACATATAGGTTATTAAATAATTGCTCCTACAATTGAAAAGGCTATAATAAACTTCCACTACCTTACCGAACCAATAAGAGTTACAATACTCGTGGACAAAATTTCATTGGTCAATAGTTCTACCAACGAGTTTTTAATTGGGGAATTAGTCACTTTAGTCCCTGAATGGGGAACGATTCGTCAATTTAGTCCCTGAATGCAGATAATATGCAAAACAGTCCTTGCATGGTCAATTTCAGGGACTAAAGTGACTAACGAAATCTACATTCAGGGACTAAATTGACTAACGGAGTCTGCATTCAGGGACTATTTTGCAATTTATCTGCATTCAGGGACTAAATTGACGAATCGTTCCCCATTCAGGGACTAAATTGACTAATTCCCCGTTTTTAATTTTATAAGAGTCATACAATATCATCAATACATGGGCATCATATAGATTCACAAACAATGGTGATAAAATGTATATATTTGAATCTGATACCAAAAGTTGGAATTTAACATGATAGCCAAATTCATAGATAAAAGTTATAGTATGCCTACAATATCAAAGATAGATCATGAACATCGTATCTTTTAGATTTTAGAGATAGCCAGTGACCGGAGTCAAGATCTTCTCCATTTTGTATCCTCTCCATTTCTCCATTTGGAGAGATATAGACTCAAAAAAAAATTAGAAAAAGTAAAAAATAATTAATGATGGTGGGACACACTTAGTGGTAGGACCCACTACCTATTTTATGTGTCTATCTCTCTCCAAATTGTGTACTTCCATTTATTTTATCAAATGGAGAGGACACTGCTCTCAGTGACCGAGAGTAAGTATGAGAGTCATGTGACTATCATCACTCACGTTTAGGGTTTCAAACACTCTATTAATTGTCTAATGGAAAAACGATTAAATAGCTAATCAACGTTAAAGAGAGACCTTTCTTTGGGTATAATTGAATGACTCAATCCATCATGGTTCATTTTAAAACAAAGTTCTGGAGTATCAAATAATTAGTGCTTTAATTACAATTGATTATATTTTAGGAAAATAATAATTAGGACACTTTTTTTTGAAGGAAATAATTAGGGCACTTGTTAAGAAGCTTAAAGAGGAAATTTGTCTTGGAAATGATACATTGATACATTGAAAGTTTAAACAATACTACTAACTTATACTTTCAAAAAATTTATAAACTATTTATATCTTTGAATCCTTAACAAGTGCTCTAAGGGCACTTGTTAGCAAAACCTTATACTACCAATAAGAAATCATAAATAATTGATTGTGTCCATAATTGATTAATAAAAAAATTAATCTAACTCTCAAAAAAAAAAAAAATTAATCTAACATTATCATTTTCATTATTCCACAAAAAATGTTAGATTTCAGAACAAGGTAAGTGTATTTCTCTTTCAAGTCTGGGCCTGTTTGGTTTGGCTTCTGAGAAGCAATTCTAGCCCAAAATCAATTCTCTACAGTGTCAAAAGCAATTCTAGCCAAAAACAACGTGTTTGGTTCAACTTTTCAGAATTGCTTTTGTCCTCCAAAAGCAATTCTCCATGAAGCTACAAATTCTAGCTTCTAGCTTTTCTAGAATCAATTCTCCTTGAACAACGTGTATAGGTTTGTATATTTTATTATTACAACATGTTATTTTACTTTATTGCCCTTTATCAATTCTCATTCTTTATCAATTCTCCTTTAGCTATGTCTATTTTAGTAATTATACATTCAAAAGCAATTCTACATAATTGCATCCAAACATAAATCATTTTGTTTAATCAATTCTACATAATTGTATCCAAACATAAATCAATTCTCTCAGAATCAATTCTGTCAGAATCAATTCTATCAGAATCAATTCTCTCAGAATCAATTATATTCAAAGCTGAACCAAACGGGCACTAAATAAAGCATGCTTGACTTAGGAGGCATGCAGAATATATAAATCCATTTACGTATTTTCACTTGACAACTGAAGTTTCACTCGAATATGCTCCACAAACGCTAAGGAACAAACCGAGAAGTGCTATACCTTATTGCAACTAAATGAATCTTAAGACTAAGTTAAGGAGTATAGTATCCATCCATAATAATAAAGTCTAAAAGAAACTTTCCAAGTGTCACAGTGCAAGTTTGCTAGGAACGTAACTATTCAATTCATAAAAGAAACTTTCCAACTTGAGGAGGCCAAATTCAAACATTCTAATCCGTGGCTCAAATGAGATGAAGAGTCTAAAAGATAATGTACTAGAGAGTATAAGTAGTCGAGAATCAGCTAAGAACAAATTACTCCATGGTTTTAGAATCAACTTAAACAAAAAAGGAAGAGCCAGTTTCAAAGAAAATTTTAGGCTAAGTAAGAGTCCTAAAGTTCAGAATTAATGACAATTGAGGTTTCTTAGTTGCCATGAAAGCCCATAACAGTTGGTAAAAATGGTCCTTAAAAAATATCCCTTATGTATAAATACTATTTCCTCCTTTTCTTTTTAAAGAAAAAATAGAAAACCAAATAATAGAAAAATCATGTATCCCGTGCGTATCGTTTCCCGCTACTGTATCCCTCGTGTATCTTGGACGTATTTGAAATGCATAAGATAATTGTTTTTTAAAAAATAAAATTTAATCGTCGAATACTCTTTTGATATATATCAATGCATATTGTACATGTGTCGATTCAAGATAAATATCAGATACGGATATTTCATCAATTTTGAAGTATCAACTTCACAACTGCCAACCTAATTTGATTTGGCTAAGTGGGGCTTTTTTCTTTATTGTTTTTATTCTTAAATTTGTCAACCAATCACCATAGTTTATTGAATTACTCCCTCCGTCCCATATTACTTGACCTAGTTGACTCTGACACGTATGCCAATGCACAATTTTAAACTTAAATTTCTTTAATAATCTAGTAGAAAAAATTACGAAAATTTGATATTTTGAAAATATTAATCGAGACGAATCTAACAACATCTTATATGCTATATTTTGTTTTTATATATTAGTAGAAAAATAGAGTCAAAACATGTTACATGAATAGTGCAAATATTCTAAATAGGTCAAGTAATATGGGACGGAGGGAGTATTATATGAGAAATAATATTTTATACAATTATTTTATGACAATTTTTTGACAACTTTCTCTCTCATATTCACATGATGTTCTTATCATCTATTTTTCTTTTTCTCTCTCCATTATTTTTGACCAATAAAAAGAGAGAAAAACAAGGTTGTCCCCAAAGTTGTCAATAAATAGATATAAAAATATCATTCCTCTTATTATATCTGCAGCAATGAAGCAATTTGTATCGCATACAGACGCAGAGATTTACACAGCATTGGCATTTGGGGGGACCTCTCATTAAGGTTTTGGGTAAATACTTTTGTGGGGGTACCTGTTCTTATACTTTTTGTGTAAGTGTCGTGTCTCACCAGCACACATCAAGAACATGTGCAAAACTCACTTTGCCAATATTTACTTAAAAAAATACACATTGTTTAATTTATTTTTGTTTTATTTTTTCTCACTCGTGTGTGTCCAATTCCATTTTGTTTGGTTTTGTGACTAACTAAATATTGCTCCAATTAAATATCAATGTATCTAGAAAAATAATTAAAATCCTCTTAACAATATATGTTGTCAAAAAAAGCTATCATAGTATTTGGTTTTGATAGAATAGTTAAAATATCTTTACTTTTAATCATAAAAATTGAGACCTTTTGAGTTTCAAAATATTTTCAACATAGTTTCAAGTTCTTGGTATAGAATGATGATTTTAGACTTTCCGTATACTAATTTTTTTTTTTCTATAAAAAAAAAACCTTTTAAATGTTGGGGAATTTGTTAAGCATCTAAAACAAGAAAGTTTTCACAAAAAAGTAATGTAATTATTAATTGGTCAAAAGTAACATTTTATGTTTTCAAGACAAAATTTCTATTCGTAGATTTCTTAACCATATTCCGGAGGCATTGATTAACAAGACCCTTAAATGTTTAATATTTTTTGCAACATCTAGTGCAGTCAATTGCTACTTATACAAAAATAAGGAATCACATGCTTGATCCATAATACATTAAAAACAATGAACAAGAGAATTTGGCATAATCAAGATTCTAATACATAAAAAACAATGAACTAGAGAATTTAGCATAATCAAGATTCTATTATGTTAATTCAGAGAGACTTTAACCATAATATTTCTTGTAAGAAACATTAAGATAAAACTTTCATCGTTTTCAATAGGATGATTCTTCCAAATTCGTCATTTGCTTGAACTTTGTACCAATTATCGTGAAGAGACTCCAATGGTCCAATCATTTCACATAATTATCAAATTTTCTTTTGTATTTTAAGAACTATTTAGGTTGCAATTTCTCTTTCGTTGAGCATGTACCATTTTTTTCAATTTTATTTATAATATTTATAGTACTACTATACAAATTTTTTTTTTATCTTCCTCTGAAAATGGATTTGAGTTGATAGAACAAATTTTCAATATTGCAAAATGGTAAGATATATATCAATATTGAGTTGGTCCACATTGAACCAAAAATAATTCATTATTCATACCATGCCAGACGTATTTGCAAAACTCAAATTGCACATCCAAGCAATGATCTTAACATTATTCAGTAATTAAGTTTTTTTTTTCAGTACAATTGAGTTATTTTTTAGATATACACATATAGCCCAAAATATACTTTGTTCGTTCGAGTTTTTTGAACAGGTGATATAAGAACGAACACAACCGTTAATATCAACATTGTTAGATTGTATACCTTCTGCGGTATTATGAGTTCAAATCCAAGATATTTCACTTTGTGTCTTTGAATTTATATTGATGTTCATTACTTCATCTACGTACTAAAATCAAACCGAAGAACATTGTATTTTTTCGCATGATCCATGTGCATGCTGCAAGTCGTTCCCCCCGAGTGTGACAACAAATTACTCAACCAAATGGCTCTAGACTATTTCAAGGAGAATCTTTATTTCTTCAATTTATAGACACCTAGGGAAAAAAAAAAATCACGCAATAGATCATGTCGGTTCTTCCATGTTATTTGAATCACCATATTTTAAAATACTTCAATTTTCAAGTGGGGGAATTGTAACCCTGTTTATACTAAAATGGAAAAGATTCTTTTGAAGAAAGAACTTCTATTGGTTACTATCTTTGGAACCATGTCATAGAATTATAAGGCAGCCATATGAAGTGTGTAAATGTTTTCATATGGGAATCAACGTTTGAAATTGCATGAAAAGAGGAATTATTACTCGAATCTTTTCCCTTGAAGTTATCTCTTTCACACATTTCATCCCAACTTTATTACACAATAATTTATTTCACCTTTCATCAAAGGAATTTTGTCTCACCGGTTATGGCATTGGCTATCCTATTCATATATCATGGAGATAGATCAACATAAGATAAATCGTTAAATGAATTGAATCAAAATTTAAGAATGAATAACTAACATTTTAATGGCATATTTTAGGAGATTTTGTGTAATCTCACTCACCACGACCAAGCCAGACATCAAGGTTCAGAGAATGCTAATGCAAAGACTTACAAATTACACACGCTATTAGATGAAAAAAAATAAAGCCAAAAATAAATTATATTTGTCAAATAAACATTATAACCATACATTGATACTATGATGATATAAGAATGTAACATAAGATCGAGCATTAGAGCAAGTTTGATGATTGAAGACTCTCGACAAAATTTGTATTCAACAAGTACCCAAAAGACACGTCGAAAAACGAGTGTTTGACAAGGTTGATCGTAGTCTCTAATAAGGGATGCATGATTGGACAAATGTATGGCTATACTGAAAAAAAAAAAAAAAAAACGATTCTCTAAATTTTGAAGTACGACACATACCTTTATGCCAATTTCAGTTCAATGCATCTTAATTCAGTAATTTAGGAGTTCTGCATTTTACTTTCAAGTCTTTAAGTTTCTGCATCCTAATTTCTAGTATGTTTTTGCATTTAAAACGTTGTGTATTCTTCAATGTTTGTACATACCAAATTACCAACCATTGTTGATAGATTATTATATTTTTAATTTGGAAGACTTAAAACCTTGATATAACTAAAAAAAAACCTTGATATAACTATAAACTCCTCTTAAACATTTTCTTTTTTAATGTGAGACATTAGTTTTCCTAATAGTATAAAATAAAAAATTGTGCTGCACTCAATTATTTTTCTATCATATACCAACAAGAGTACCATAACTTTAAAGAAAAAAAACTTTTAATATATATATATATATATATATATATATATGTATATATATTATAAGTATTAATTTATTATTATCTTAAAACATACTTTTTTTTTTAAAATAATGTGAAAGATTCTTCTAAATAATTTTTTTCCAAAGATTCTCCATTTTCTTTCTATATTGCTCAACCCTGAAAACCCTCCAATGAATAATATTGAATCACCATGCACGAATTATTTTGTACCTTTTTATCACTTGAAGTTAGATTAATCTTAATTAATTAAATAAGACTATCTCGGAAATTTATGAGAACCTAAAATAATAATAAAATGATGAAGTCATGGTTTAACTATTAAAAACTCACATATACTTGCTCCGGTCCTTATTATAAGCAACAGTTCATTGTGTAAGTGATGTATATAGTCTATATTTATAATGAGATGCATTAATTATCCAATGAACCTAAAAAGTCAATTGTTGTTTATAATAAGGATCAGTAGATAAACTGGATTCAAACCTCGATCATCGTGTTTGACATGACAATTTTGACATTTTTGTTATTAGAACTGTATAACTTGTGGATTTCATATTTTTCAGATATAGTTTTTTTTTTTTTTTGTGGTTGGCGGGGGGACACATCAATTAATGAGGTATGATAAATTATGTGTTTTTAACTTATTAAATGATGTCATAATACATCATTAATATCATTGAAGGTATGTGTAAAAAATATTATATCGAGTGTGTATATCTACGATGAGTGGCTGCTACCGCAATTTTAGCTAAACCAGTTACAAAACCTCTTTATAAATAAAGGACTCCACTCAGTTCAAAAATTACACCAAAGATTTCTGTTGAGTTGTCGAGAAATCTTTCTCTCTTATCTCTCCAGCTTGTGTTAAGGAACTATTCTTCTCCTCATCTCTTTTTTCTGTCCCTTTGGGATTAAAAGTGTTCTTAAGACCATAGTCCCTTTTTCGGTATAGCGTCGCTTCAGAATCAAGAATGGTCTTAAGAGCATAGTCCCTTCGATAATTTATGTCCCTTCGGAATAAAGAGTACTTTTAAGATCATAATCCCTTTGGAATAATAAAGTTTCATCAAAATTAAGAATGATCTTAATAGAATATGTATATATATAGGACTGTTAACTTGCACCCACCTAAAAACACTAAGGTGCAAGTTAACAAGCTGCACCTACTTATACTTTACTAAAACACCCTTTTGTCTCTATTAAACTCTTCTTAAACATTTTCTTTTTTAATGTGAGACATTAGTTTTCCTAATAGTATAAAATAAAAAGTTGTGCTGCACTCAATTATTTTTCTATCATGTACCAACAAGAGTACCATAACTTTAAAGAAAAAAACTTTTAAAATATATATATATATATATATATATATATATATATATATATATATGTATGTATGTATGTATGTATGTATGTATGTATGTATGTATGTATGTATGTATGTATGTATGTATGTATGTATGTATATATATTATAAGTATTAATTTATTATTATCTTAAAACATACTTTTTTTTTAAATAATGTGAAAGATTCTTCTAAATAATTTTTTTCCAAAGATTCTCCATTTTCTTTCTATATTGCTCAACCCTGAAAACCCTCCAATGAATAATATTGAATCACCATGCACGAATTATTTTGTACCTTTTTATCACTTGAAGTTAGATTAATCTTAATTAATTAAATAAGACTATCTCGGAAATTTATGAGAAGCTAAAATAATAATAAAATGATGAAGTCATGGTTTAACTATTAAAAACTCACATATACTTGCTCTGATCCTTATTATAAGCAACGGTTCATTGTGTAAGTGATGTATATAGTCTATATTTATAACGAGATGCATTAATTATCCAATGAACCTAAAAAGTCAATTGTTGTTTATAATAAGGACCAGTAGATAAACTGGATTCAAACATCGATCATCGTGTTTAACATGACAATTTTGACATTTTTGTTATTAGAGCTATATAACTTGTGGATTTCATATTTTTCTGATATAGTTTTTTTTTTTTTTTTGGGTTGGGTGGGGGGGGGTCAAGTAGCCTAGCTGGAATTCACTTTTTAAAATGAATAAGTGAGGCATTCGGGATGCCTCTGCATATAACGATGCATTGTCACGGGTAACTGAATTATGTTCACGGGGATGATATAGTTTAATTTATATGCACATTGTACAATTTTTTTACACATGCATCAAATGAGGTGTTGACACATCAATTAATGAGGTATGATAAATTATGTGTTTTTAACTTATTAAATGATGTCATAATACATCATTAATATCATTGAAGGTATGTGTAAAAAAATATTATATCGAGTGTGTATATCTACGATGAGTGACTGCTACCGCAATTTTAACCAGTTACAAAACCTCTTTATAAATAAAGGACTCCACTCAGTTCAAAAATCACACCAAAGATTTCTATTGAGTTGTCGAGAAATCTTTCTCTCTTATCTCTCCAGCTTGTGTTAAGGAACTGTTCTTCTCCTCATCTCTTTTTTCTGTCCCTTTGGGATTAAAAGTGTTCTTAAGACCATAGTCCCTTTTTCGGTATAACGTTGCTTCAGAATCAAGAATGGTCTTAAGAGCATAGTCCCTTCGATAATTTATGTCCCTTCGGAATAAAGAGTACTTTTAAGATCATAATCCCTTTGGAATAATAAAGTTTCATCAAAATTAAGAATGATCTTAATAGAATATATATATATATATATATATATATATATATATATATATATATATAGGGCTGTTAACTTGCACCTACCTAAAAACACTAAGGTGCAAGTTACCAAGCTGCACCTACTTGTACTTTACTAAAACACCCTTTTGTCTCTATTAAACTTTATTTTAATTAAAAGGACATTTTTGTAAATAGCATAAATAATATTTGTTTATAATAGAAAAACATGGGTGTTTTGGTAAATAACTAGTAGGTGCAGCTTGTTAACTTGCACCTACTTGTACTTTACTAAAACACCCTTTTGTCTCTATTAAACTTTATTTTAATTAAAAAGACATTTTTGTAAATAACATAAATAATATTTGTTTATAATAGAAAAACATGGGTGTTTTGGTAAATAACTAGTAGGTGCAGCTTGTTAACTTGCACCTTAGTGTTTTTAGGTGGGTGCAAGTTAACAGCCCCCATATATATATAGTCAGAATGGTGGTAGCACCATATTTGAGTGGTCGTAGTACAATATTGATATTTTGGAGAACTTAGAGGACAGAATGGTGATAACATCATATTTAATGGTCTTAACACCATAATAGAGTGGTCACGGTACCATATTAGAGTGATTTCAATATTAAAGAGTTGTCTTGTACCATATTGGAGGTATAAATCTCGAACGGTCTACAGTGCAGTAGTTAACCGCACATTTGTAGTTGTGCCTGCTTTATCCTAAAGACAGCGTGGACGATAGTTTGCCATGTACAATTTTAAGCAGTACCACGAAACGTCTTTGAGAACGATCTGCTCGTAACTTAACCTAGTAACAATTTAAGTAAATATTTTCTTTTAAAATAGATTTTAGAAATTCAAATACAATAGTTTTGAAATCCAAAACCAACAATGTGTATGCTGCAAGTCGTTCCCCCCAGTGTGACAACAAATTACTCAACCAAATGGCTATAGACGATTTCAAGGAGAATCATTATTTGTTCTATTTATAGACACGTAAAAGGGAAAAAAAATCATGCAATAGATCATGTCGGTTCTTCATATTATTTGAATCACCACATTTTAAAATACATCAATTTCCAAGTGGGGAAATTGTAACCCTGTTTATACTAAACTGGAAAAGATTCGTTTGGAGAAAGGACTTCTCTTGCTTACTATCTTTGGAACCATGTCATAGAATTATAAGGCAGCCATATGAAGTGTGTAAAATGTTTTCATATGGGAATCAACGTTTGAAATTGCATGAAAAGAGAAGTTATTACTCGAATCTTTTCCCTTGAAGTTATCTCTTTCACACATTTCATCCAAACTTCATTCCACAATAATTTATTTCACCTTTCATCAAAGGAATTTTGTCTCACCGGTTATGGCATTGGCTATCCTATTCATATATCATGGAGATAGATCAACATAAGATAAATCGTTAAATGAATTGAATCAAAATTTAAGAATGAATAACTAACATTTTAATGGCATATTTTAGGAGATTTTGTGTAATCTCACTCACCACGGCCAAGCCAGACATCAAGGTTCAAAGAATGCAATGCAAAGACGACATCAAGGTTCAAAGAATGATAATGCAAAGACTTACAAATTACACACACTATTAGATGAAAACAAAAATTATATTTGTCAAATAAACATTATAACCAAACACTGATACTATGACGAGATAAGAATATAGCAGAAGATTGTGCTTTAGAGACGTTAGATGATTGAAGACTCTCGACAAAATTTGTGTTAGGAGTCTCACATCGGGTAAATAAAAATGTTTGATGTGGTACTAAAGTCACGAGGCTCTCCCACGTAATGGACTAGTCTTTTGGGTTGGGCTCTCTTCATGACTTAAATCCTAACAATTGGTGCTTGCGTTGAGAGTTGGACTACGGAAAGGGCTACCTATAGGCTGGATTAAGGTGCTCCACCGAATACTGATATGTGGGTGAAGCCGCCAAAAAGGAAAGGGCTACCACCGAGTCAGTGTCGATAGAGTGAAAGTCATCGTGGTAGTCAGCTCGTGTGGCAATATTAGGAGTCCCACATCGGGTAAATAAAAGTGTTTGATGGCTTTTAAAGGGCGTGACAATGTTAGGAGTCCCACATTAGGTAAATAAAAGTGTTTGTTGTAGTACTTAAGTCACGAGGCTCTCTCATCTAATGGACTAATATTTTGGGTTAGGCTCTCCTCATGGGCTTAAATCCTAACAATTTATACTCGACAAGTACACAAAAGACACGTCGAAAAACGAGTGTTCAACAATATCGAGTAGAATGGCGAAAGCGTAGTCTCTAATAAGGGATGCTTGATTGGACAAATGTATGGCTACACTGAAAATAAAACATGATTCTCTAAATTTGAAGTACGACACATAGCTTTATGCCAATTTCAGTTCAGTGCATCTTAATTCAGTAATTTACAGAGTTCTGCATTTTACTTTCAAGTCTTTAAGTTTCTGCATCCTAATTTCTAGTATATTTTTGCATTTAAAACTTTGTGTATTCTTCAATGTTTGTACGTAATAACCTATGTTGATAGATTATTATATTTTGGAAAATGTTAACTTGTATTTTAAGGACACAAGATAAGAATCTAAAAATAGATTAAAAAATAAATATTATATTGAAAAGATATGTTTTTAAGATTTTAAGATTATGAATACACAATTTCCAAAATTAAATTTTTATATTTAATTTCTTATCTTATTAGCAAGACCTTTATATTTTTAATTTGGAAGATTTAAAACCTTGATATAACTATAAACTCTTTATAAACTTTTTCTTTTTTAATGTGAGACATTAGTTTTCCTAATAGTATAAAAAAAGTTGTACTGCACTCAATGTTTTTCATGTGTTGTCCTTTACTTCTGTTCCTTCTATCATGTACCAACCATTGTGCCATAACTTTTTATCATTTTGTAAAAAAAAAAAACTCTTTATATACACACACGCGCATTATAAGTACTAATTTATTATTCTCTTAAAACACACTCTTTTAAAAAATGTGAAAGATTCTTTCAAATATTGTTGTTTTAAAAGATTCTCCCTTTTTTCCTATATTGCTCAACCCTAAAAACCGTCCCCTCCATTGAATAATATTTAATCACCATGCACTAATTATTTTGTACCTTTTTATCAATTGAAGTCGGATTAATATTGATTAATCAAATAAGACTATCTCGGAAATTTATGAGAAACTAAAATAATAATAAAATAATGAAGTCATTGTTTAACTATTAAAAACTCAAACATAAGTAGATAAACTGGGTTCAAACCTCGATTATAGTGTCTGTCATGACATTTTTGTCAATTGCACTGCATAACTTGTGGACTTCATATTTTTTAGATATAATTTAAATTTTTTGTTTATCAAGTAGTATATTGGTTAGAGTTCACTTTTTAAAGTGAATAAGTGGAGTGTTCGAGATGTCCCTGTATATAACGATACATTGTCTCTATCAACTGAGTTATACATAGACGATATAGTTTAATTATATGCACTATTGTTGTACAATTTTTTATACATGTATCAAATGAGGTATTGACACATCAAGTAATGAGGTATGATAAACAAGTGTTTTTAACTCATTAAATGATGTTATAATACATCATTAAAATAATTGAAGGTATGTGTGAAAAAAATTATTCCGAGTGTGTATATCTACGATGAGATAAGATTTCAATGCATGCATGGAAAAAAAAAATCGTAACAGCACGCGAATGCGGTAAGCAATCATATTAGACTATTATTTTAATTCACGTTTTGTTCTTAATTCAAAATAGCTTGGATGATGTTGAAATGGAATCGGCACGAGTTGGTTTAATTTAAGAATACTTTATGCTATGTATGTGAATGTGATGATACAAATTATTATTTTTTTGACTGCGTGACGATATCATTAAGTTACACATATATCTTCACATGGGTCCCTCTTCATAAAATAATCATGGATTTCTCAAATTTAATCTCACATTTGACTATATAAAACCATCAATATCAATAATGATTTTAGTATTTGATTTATTTCAGCCGTGTGGACTCAAATAAGAGTGCAAAGCACTCTAGCACCTAATAATTTTATAGAATTTATAATGAAGACTCAGGTATGAAACATTAGTTAGTTAATTAATGAGAACTAAGCTCTTGAGTGTTGGACCATGCAAAATGTTATCTTGAATTCATTAAAATAATGAGTTTGATTGCTATCAATTAATTGACTAGAGTTACAAAATTGTAAACATACATCTGATCATATTTTTGTATCATCATGTTATTCTCTTAAATAAATATAATATGTACATCTAAGTGGTGAGATATAAGCAAGTGTCTATGAAAAACATATTTACATTATTGTTTGTGAATGATATTTAAATCTTAAAAAAATAGGAAAAATTAGTTTCTTTATGTATTTTTTTTTTTAATTTCAACGCACTTTTGGTTTCTTTATTCACAATAATCATATTAAAAAAATATGAAAATTACACAAATGGAATGATAAAACTAATCTTTGTAAACACAAATTTATGGACCTAGTGGACATAACATTGCTATTGTTAGAAAAATATTTTAACTTCAAACAATACTTTAGTAACCCCTAATTTTTAATCCGGGATTTTAGACTCTTGTTTAAGATGTTTTAGGATTTTTCCACACATTTTGTTTGAAGATTATTTTTTATGATGTGTCATTTTCACTATTAATTTTATGATGCACGAATGAGATATGTGTTTTTTTTTTTTTGAAAGAGTGAGATATGTGTTATATCATATAAGATTGTTTTATCATTTGATTAGTAAGTTCTATCAATATATCGAGTGAGATGTGATGAAACCTATTAATACAATGGAAGAAAAATTGTGTATGATACAAATTCTTTTACTTGTATACTAAAAAGTTAGTTTAGACTTTAGATGAAGATAATATATGTCTTGCTAAACTAAATGAGAAGATTTTCACTTTTTTGCAGTTGCTTCTCAAAGATTAGGGTTTCGAAAACCCTTGATACAAAATGTACTCAATGAATGAATGGGGGACCTATTGAAAAATACAATTTTATAAATAGTGTACCTAATGAATTTTGTATAGAAAAATTACTCAGCCACATATCTCTCTTATTATTTCTACTATTACTAGAATATACAACACCATACTATTACTAGAATATACAACACCATAGTACGATTGTTCTTATAGTATCGCTCCACCATAACTTCCAAACTATTATGGGCATTTTCACGTGATATGAATGTATATCTACCCAACTAATCCCATGTATAATAGGCATCTGCAAAGCAAAGCAGTGCCGTGTGTTGAATTACTTGCACAATTCGGGATTTCGAATGCTCTTTTCTTATTTATGAGAATATGATTTTAGTTTTATTTTTTTATTTTTAAGTCGGGTATGATGCAACTGTTGAGATTAATATCTTAAATTAGATAGTATTACGATGTTGAAATTTGGGGTCTAACCCATCTTCACAAAACCGGTTTATGAAGTGAGGAGTGCCTCATCTTTATAAACTCTCATCAATAGTCTCATATATTCGATGTGGGATTTGGGTTTTTCCAATACACCCCCTTACGCCCAGCACTCATTGGGTTTGGTGCGTGAATAGGTAGGTGACCCTTGAATTCGACAAGCTATGACACCATGTTAACAATATAGATAATCAGAAAGAAAGAGAGAATATCATAAGACGGCTAGGGTTTCATATGATTAACGATTGCTTCTAGAATAAGCGCACGATAAAACTCTCAAATTTTTGAATATTATTGTATTGTCATTTAAATCTAGAATAGTTCATTAAACCGGATGAAACTTGAACTATCTCATTTAAGTGTTCTTGTATTAATGAGATAATGGGTCCTACTAACCGGTGCTCCCGGGGCACTGGTTAAGTATACCATAAAAAGGAATTATTACCATAAAAGGAAACTGTTTTTGACTTTATTATAAACTAATTACACAATTTCAATGCATTAACTACTATATAATTTCTTTTTCATATCCTTTACCAGTGCCCAGGGGGCACTGGTTAGCATTTCCCTTTTTAAATTTTTGTATATTAACTCCTAAAGCATGCAACGTGGACATGAGGATTACACTAAATAATTTTGAAGGGGAGCGATATGGGATTAAGATGGGCAATATGTGTCCCATCAACCCTAGTTCCATCTCATGTGGTCTTATGTCTTCCACTTTGCCATCGTATCAAAAATATTCGTAGTCATAAATCACCGAGGAAACTATCAAAATAGATTATTATTTTTTGGTAGATAGATAAAATGATAAAGCTATTAGAAATATACACATAAATGAAGGAGTTTGGGTTTGAATTTCAATTATGACATTCGGCCTAACAATTTCGGTATTTTTATCCGTTGAGTTAAAACTTATGGACCAAAAGAAATTAATTTCTATACACTGACGATATAAATTTCTATTACACGTGCATAAAATCAAACATGCTATTGTGAAGATATTTAAGGAACTAACTTCAAAACATGGTATCATAGAATAATTTGATTTGATGCTAAAATTTTTTTATACCATTGATTTATACAAATTAAATCATTAAGAAAAGATAATGCATTAAACTATTTTTGAGAGTGCATATATTGTCATGAAATTATGTTTACTTTCCATTTCAACATTCAATATATAACAAACATAATGATGAAATGGAACAGCTAATTCCAGTTTTGATCCCATCAAATACATGGCAAGAAAATAATGATTCTTTTCTATCAAATCTCATTTCTTGGATAGATATATTCAAAAATAAACTCACATGTCAAAAGACCGATAAATGTCACATTCATTTAAAAAAAACATTTAAAACGAGACAGCACCAATAATCAACCAAAAAAGTAGAACAAGAAACTAAAAGCATTAGGGAAAAAAGAAAGAAAAAGAAAGCCTCTAAAACGATCACTGTTAGGCAACAAAGCAAAGAGGCAAACATGGAGACAAAATATCCTCATTAGACGGAAAATACTTACGGACCATAGTAGTTAGGTACCATTACCATTGGCCAGTCAAATTTTGACACATATCAAAAAACTTTTGAAATCAGTTCTCTCAAAACCGACTTAAAAAGTCTAAAATAAAATAAAATAAATGAAAAAACATTGGTATCTCAAGAATCCCAAAGGAAAATTCATTCTTCAACCTTGGTACTTATGTCCAAATTACCAAGATATCCCTATAGTAAAAGCCCAAATTAGATGGTGCAAAGAAACAGCCCGATATTATTTAAAAGAAGATTTTGATTATTTTCTTTTTAAATATTATGTGGAAATGTATTGTGAGTTAGAAAAAGAACTCAAAAGAATAGCTAGATAAAATGGATGGTCTTATAAATCCATTTGGGAAAGTAATATCACAACCATTTATACTAAATCCTAGATATCATGAAATAACTAGAGTAAAAAATCAAATTAATTGGTTAAGAGAAACATCATTTTGGTTTCTAATAATTGAAGATGATTACTCTACATACTGGGAGTATGAAAACTTAGCAAACCTTTTAAGTCAAAAAATACAAAAGTTTACCAATGGCTAACAAAGGTCTAAGTGAAAAAATACAAGATATTTTTGAAAGTTTAGTAGCATTTCAAGAATGATTAGATAAAATAGTAGAAGTACTACTGGAAAACGATGAAAAATTATCTAATTTAGAAGAAAATCAAAAATTATTAGATGAAAAATTTTGTCTAAAAATAGATGATTTAATCGATCTATTAAAACTCTTACCTATAAGAGATAAATGTCTAACCCTAGAAGAATTACAATCTTTCATCAAGAAAGAGGGGGGAGATATGATAGAAATTCCAGAAAAATCTGAAGAATCAAAGCAAGAACTTCGTTTTGCCGCCCCAATACCATAATGGATGAGACAGAAGAAGAAATAGCTAACCAACTACAAGAATTACAAACCCTAATGGCCACCTTAGACATTAGTGAAAAAGGCAAAAATATCGAAGAACTAGAAGATGAAAGTAAGTTCATCTATGACTTCGATTCAGAAAGTTCACTTGGTAGTTTCGAAGAAGAAGAACCACAAGTAGGACTTGTCAAAACTGATGACGCAGAATCATCAGAACAAGGACGTAAAAGAGGACGTCGTGAGGGAAAAGAAGAATTTATTGACCAACAAATTATCCAAGATAGGATAAGTGAAAGAAAATATGCAAATATACCATCAAAATATATTCCAATTTTGAACCGTCACAAAGACGAAAATATCTTAGATTTAGACTGCAGCGCAGATGCAGCAAAAGAATTAAGAACATGGTACCGTAATAATATGGTAACCATTCAAACAGACCCACAATTAAAAGCTTTTGGACCAAAAGATATCTTTAATTATCTCAAAACTAAAACTACAGGATGCGTTTGGAATTTTCTTTCAGAAGATCCAGACCCAGAGTTACCTGAAAAGAATTCAGATGTAACCACTTATGTGTTTGGTGAACTAAGAAAGGAATTTCTTGGATTCGATTCTGACGATGGACAAAGTGATCTTGAAGCAACTAACATTCATAAAATCTTTAATTTAAGAATTTGTGATATGTGCCAAATAGAATCTTTCATTTGTGAATTTCGAAAATATTACTATTTAATACACAAAAACAAAAGAATTGAATATAACCTTCTTGGGTTATTTTACAATAAACTTCCACCAACAGTAGGAGCGAAGATAAAAGAGATTTTTCAAGAAAAACTTAAAAATGTTATGGGAATGGAAAATACCCTAGGAGCTAGAATAACTGCATTAAGACAATGGGTGTCTGAACAATGTATGAACAAAATTGCTAAAAGAGAAGCAAAAATAAACATTTGCTGTGACAAACTTCAAGATAAAGTAGGCAACTACGGTTGCAATAAATCTAGAAGAAAAAGAAAAAGAAAAATCTTTAGGAATATTGATCGATCAGAATACAGAAGAAAAAAGAAATTTCCTAAGAAATTCAACAAACAAAAATATTTTAGGAGAAAGAAAAAATATCCTAAAAAGAATTCATGTCCTAAAGGCAAGAAAACATGTACATGTTGGTTATGTCATGAAGAAGGACATTATGCAAATGAATGCCCTAAGAAAAAAGATTCTAAAAAAGAAACCTTAAAATTAATTTGGGAAGTAGGGTTCGAACCAATAGAATCAGATATAGATTCTGATGAAAGTAGTATTTTTGAATACACTACTCAAGAAGAGTTTGAAGAATGAGTAGGAAAATCCTAAAAAATGGAAATCCTAATTCAACATTTATTCAGGTTATCTTGAATAAAAAGAAAATCATGGGTTACATTGATACTGGTGCAACACTATGTTTTGGAAGAAAATCTATATCCAAAGAATGGATTGCATTAAAAAAAACCAAAAGAAATAATAATTGCTGATAAAACAAAACATAAGATATGGTTTGTTTTAAAAAATACTTTCATAAAAATTGAACATAAATATTTTTATATAAGATCAATTTATGAACATGATTCTGGAATAGATTTGATAATAGGAAATAACTTTTTAAAGTTATATAATCCTTTTATTCAAGGACTTGATACTATAACATTAAAATGGTTTAATGTAAATGATCCAGAAGAAAGTGAACTTGTTACGACAAACATTATAACAAAAAATGAAATTTTAAGGGCAATAAAAGAAAATCTCAATGTACTTAGATGTATATGGGATAAGAGAAAGTTTTACTTAACAAATGAACAAAATCTAGGATACCATCTAGACCAAGTTTGTTCTGAAAATCCATTAGATTCTGTAGTAAATAAGATACATGATTTAATTGTTATAAAACTTAAAGACCCCAAAAAAGAAGTTAAGGTCTTATACAAAATCCCCTATTCTTCTGATGATAAGGAAGAATTTAAAAAAGAAATAGCAGAATTATTAGAAAAAGGTCTAATAAGTCCTTCTATTAGTCCACATTCAGCACCAGCTTTTTATGTTAGAAAACACAATGAGATAAAAAGAGGAAAAACACGAATGGTAATCAACTATAAAAAACTCAATGAGGGAACTATAAGTGATTCTTATAAGTTACCAAGAAAAGATTACATTTTTGAAAAAATAAGAGGATGTAATTGGTTTTTATCTTTAGATGCAAAGTCTGGATATTGGCAGTTAAGGTTATCAGAAGAAACAAAACCATTAACACCTTTTAGTTGTCCAGAAGGACACTTTCAATGGAATGTTTTACCGTTTGGTTTAAAACAGGCACCATCAATATATCAAAGATTTAAGAACGATACTCTCAAAGGTCTTGATCATATTTGCTTTGTATATATCGATGATATTTTAATCTTTACTAAAGGAAGTAAAGAGCAACATGTCAAAGATGTTATGACTGTTTTAAACAGAATAAAATATAGAGGAATTGTTTTATCTAGAAAAAAGTCAACACTTTTAAAACAAGAAATCGAATTCCTTGGTCTTATTATAAGGGTAGGAGGAAAGCTCGATTTATCAGCACATGTTAAAGAAATTTTTTTACTTTTTCCTGATCAATTAGCGGATAGAAAGTAATTCCAAAGATTTTTGGGATGTTTAAATTATATTGTTAATGAAGGATTTCTTCAAGATTTAGCAGATGATAGAAAATTTTTACAGAAGAAAATATCTGAAAAAGTGTCATGGTCATGGACACAAAAAGATACTGAGGCTGTAAAATCTTTGAAAGAAAAATTAAAAGTTTTACCACAACTATACAACCCAACAGAAAATGATTTTTTGGTTGTAAATGTTGATGCAAATCAGTTTACTTGGGCTGGAGTAATGAGAGCTCTACCTAATGGTAAACAAAAACTGGGATTAAATCTCAGTGGATATGTTGAGGATGAAACTCCACAACAATCATATACCATTGTGGGCGCAACCCCACAGTTAAAATCAGATATCCCTAATGGGCGATCAGATAAAACATCAGTTTCAACTGATACAAAACTTGATTACTCAAGTAATAACATCCGAATTAAGGATAACGAACTTGTTTTATGCAAGTATGTTTCAGGTTCTTTCAAAGATGCTGAAACGAGATATCATATTAATGAGAAAGAAACCCTTTCTTGCTTAAAGGTTTTAGAAAAATGGAGAATGGATTTAATTCCATCAAGATTTTTACTAAGAACTGATTCAACTTATGCTAGCGGATTTTGGCGCTACAACTTAAAAGTTGATCATAAACAGAGAAGACTTATTCGATGGCAGATGCGCATCCAACAATTCTATCCTTATATTCAAATAATAAAATCAGAAAACAATTGTTTTGCAGATACTTTGACAAGAGAATGGAGCAAGCTCTAAAGGTTCTCCAAAATAGCCTAAAACAAAAGGATGAACAAATTGAAATTCACAGCCAAAAGCTGAAACAGTTCTCTTCAGAGAGGTGGGAGATGATTAAAATGATCGAAAGTTTAACCAAGATCATAAATGTTGAAGCTCCAACAACAACAAAAGAAGATCCAACAAAAAAGACTTTGAATGAACAACAAAGTTTCTCATCAACATCTTCAGCAGGTTCCATGCCAGAAGAAGATACAAAAAAGTCATGGGCAGACAAAGCCGAAGAAGAAGATGAAGAGCCAAAAAATGGTTCAGACCAACCAAACGTTGTCGTCGATCCAATCAACGAACAACTAGGGAAAAAGGTGTATGTCATCTTTGACGGCCCAATGAAGGGCATCTACAGCAATTGGGCAATTGCAAGTCTTCACATCAATGGCAAAAATGTCAGACATAAAGCTTATCCAACCATGGAAGAAGCAAAAGAAGCTTATAAGGCTTCCTACAAGGAAATGGCCATAGCAAAAGATATTGGTCAACCATCAAAAATGGAGTCTAAAAAGAAGGTTTCAGTAGGCTCTATTATAAATCTCCAGAAGGAAAGAAATAAGCCAAAAACCATTGATGACTTCATAGGAAAATGGAAATGCTTATCAAACTTTAAAGAAGAACTAACACTTGAATGTTTTTACCCAGTCAATACCAAACATGGGGTAAAAACTAATACAGTTCCAGGAATATCCAAAGAATTACTTAAAGAATTCTATGACTATGGAATGCTCAAGACTGTATATCTTGAGGAAAAGGAAGGTTGTAGATTCCAAGAACTCGCTGATCTTCCAAAAGAGATTGGTGATACAACAAAGAGATTTAATGATTTCCTTGCAAAAGGATGAGAAATATTTCTCCAGTTCGAACAGACATACCCATGGTTCGAAGAAGAAAGCAACCAAATGGCTGTAAGGCCAAGAACAATCATAAAGATAGGCATTTCAAACAAAACCTATCTAGAACCAAATGCAACAAGTGTTGGATGGACATTAATCTCATTCCTTCAACAAATGAAGCGTTTCTATGATTACCTAATTAAATATGGGTTATCCATTATCAATTACAAGGTTTTATATGTCTCAGATCATTGTTTCATGGTCTGTGATTCAAAGAAAAAGGTCTCAACAGAGCACCTCAAACAAACACTTCAATTCGACGAATTATTCTCAGGATTCGAAAATGGTCTTTACCAAATCCCAGATGAAGTACAACAGGAGTGTTGCCAATACTTCTCAACCTACAAAGGGCATATCTGTAAATGGTGTGCAAAAGACAAAGTGTCGGCAGAAGAAAATAAAGTACCGACAATCAAAGATAAGGCAAAATAAAAAGTCTAGACACGCGTCATGTAGATGACCGAAGGAACAAAATTGTAATAATGGAACCTTATCATCTGAGTTAGATGGGGTCCATTTAGATAAGGAATCATATCACCGTAGGTGATAATGCTTTTACTTTTTTTCTTTGCGTGTTTTGCTTGTTTTTCTTTTTAGCTGGCAAGATAGAGACATGTGACCAACTTGTGAGTCTCATCTGCCTATAAATAAGAGCCTCGATGCTCACTTGTAGATTACAACTAAAATCAATGAAATAAGTACCATTTAGTTTGTGAAAAACATTGTTGGGAAAGGATTTCGCAGGATTTGAGGTTGTCATCACCAAATCGAAAGATTTTTAAAAGTTTCCAATATCAATAATCGAAAGATTATTTCAAAATCTAGAAGGTCGAAAGATCAGAATCATCAAAAATTCTAGCCAGAAGTCAGGTATAACTTTATATTTTGCAATGGAATTTAGTATGATAAAAGAAAATTCATCTGGTTTCATGGCAGATGTATTAATAGATCATATAGAAAAGGTAGATTTTACCTTAAAACCAGAAGAAAATTTCAAACAAAAAAGTATTTTTTCTTTAATAAAAGAAAAACTATCTAGAGAAAATATTTTAAAATATGGAATGATGGTAGGAGAAGTTCCAGTACCAATGGAATCAACAGATGGATCTGTTATAATATCTATGATTGATGAGGAACAAATAAACGAAAGATTAAAACACTTATCTTTAGAAAAAAGACAGAAGATAGGATATATTCATATATCAACTATCCAAATAATCATAAAAAGCACTTTTATGAAAGGAATAAACTCAGAACTAGAACTTCTTATAGAAGATGCTAGGATGAATAAAAAACATTCACTAATAACCAAAGGTGAAGGAAATCTAAAAGGTGGAAAAATAAAATTTGATATAAATTTACAAATAGGCTTAAGCCTAAATGATATAGATCTGAACAGATCTTTAGTAATTCATTATAAACTCAAAGATCAAGATCTTATGAGACCAGGAAATCATCCTTTTAGTATAAGTTATAAGATGAATTATGCACTAAGTAACTCTCATTATAGTATAGAATTTAGTGGGAGAGAAAAGATACAAATAGATGAACTATTTGCACCATTAGTAAAACTAGAATCACCGATTCTAAAACCACTAAAAAGATCAAAGTCTATCATAACAATAGAAAGAACACCTCTCTTAGAGCAAGAGGAAGGTACTAGTGAACCAAGGTTCCTACCACCGAGAACTTCATTAGACAGTAAAAAGCTTGATAAAAATTTATCAGAAATAAAAACTGAACTTTTGAAAATTAATAAAAAATTATAATGCCTGGAATAACAATAAAAAATGAATTAAGATTATTCAAAATAAGGTTAGAAAATTTAGTTAACAGAATAAAAGGGAATTTTCTAAAAATAAAAATGAAAAATACAATTTGGGGAGTTCGTGACTTAATTATTCAACATATTTCACATATGAAAGAAATATTAGAAGAATTGGAAGAAATAGAAATTATTTCCACACAACAAAAAGAAAGAGCTGAGATATTATTATGGCCTGCTGAGAAATTAAATTATTTAGAAAACCTTTTAAAAAAGGCTGAAGAAAATTCCTCAAATAACTCTGTCCCAAACATATAAATGCCAGGACTAGATCTTATAACAGAATTAAAATTCTTTAAGAAAAGACTAGAAAGCATAGTTTCTGAAATAGAATTTTATAATGAAAGAATTGTTTTAAGACAGGTTCTTTTCCATTCAAAAGAATTTGTAATTTATCATGTAGAATATATTGATGACTTACTAAGAGAAATAGAAGACTTAGAAAATCTTACAACTATACAACGAGAAAGAGCTAAAACACTCTTAAAACCATTTCAAGGTTTAAATAAAATCGAACAAATGTTAGAACAAGTTCGAGGAAATTCCGCTGGTGATTCTGCCCCAACCTGGTATCAGAGCCAGTAATACAATCCAAAGAGATAAAAATGAAAACAAAGAATAAAAATAAAAATATTATTCTTTCAAAAAAGACAAAAGTCTTTTAAAATCGCTTTTTTAATTAACCGATTTAAAAGGTTAAGAGTACAAAATCCACGTGTCACACACTGATTAGGTAATGTTATATAACATCAAAACTCACTATGTCACACAAGTGGAGTCCCTCATTAGACATAGCAAGACCAAACTTAATAAAAATATTGGCCACTTGGTTGGCCTCAATGTGAACATATAAAACCAAACCTACTCCTACATTCATTTTAAGGAAGGTGTATAATTATTATATTCCTAGGTAGGTAGGAGTCATGTTTTAAAAATATCCGGTAGGTGAGAATAATATTTTTGAAGATGTGTGTTATTTGAACAATAATTTGCTTGACAACTTATGCGACAAACATAAATTTACAAAGAAAGTAGATATTGACACGAAAACCGAAGCAATAGAGATAAAATAAATACATAATGTAAGTAAGAGAGAAAAAATTATCACAAAAGTTATCACAAATTGGTTGTACAAATATCATTTCTCATTTTTGAATAAAGCTCATAAATTCATTTGATTTGTATTTGAAGTGTTCAATTTTTATTTATTTGTTTAAAAATGTATGTAATAATTACTTTCTGAATATCCTTGATGTATCAAGTAACTTATTCTGAAAATTTCAGCTAAACAAATGGCAAGGACAGTGGGTATTAGATAATTTCTCAATCGGCCCTAATGTTCCCATAGTGTATTTTTATAGATTTTAGCAATACTAAGGAGCATATTGAGAAATCATATGGGTATATTCATTGATACAATAATTTTGCACTCTCTGCAACCATAGTCATAGATAATAACCAAGTATTATGTACTGATGAGCTTTTGGAATCTTTATTTTTTAATTGGCATTTTTGGAATTATTATTTTAATCTGAAAGATGGACCAAAACATTACTTTATATAGTTTGGGGAAGAAAGTTGGAATTGGATTTAATGCCTTTGTGTTCCTTCAAATATATAGTTCTTCTTTTGACAATTGTGTCATGATTTTGTTCCATTTAAGTCTATTTTATTGTCTAGTAATTTTATCTCATCTAACTTATGCTCAATTTGTAATCAAGGTAGTGAAGATATGTTACATGCTTTGTTTTCCTGCATGCCAAGGACGTGTGGTCCTTATGTCTCCATCAGTCAGTCACTCATTCGGATCGAGATAAATTGCATACTTGGATGAAAGAATTTATTTCAAATATTGCCCCCATTGAATCCATTATCATGTGGAAGATTTGGTTTTCTTGCAACAAATGTATCTTTTTGAGGATATCAAGCATTCTGCCCAAGAAATTGGCACTAAAGTGTTATCATTTCTGCATCACGTCTTGAAAGTGTTTGCTTATCCTACCTCTCACATTGTTCAGCAGCCTGCACGTATTGTCAGTTGGCAATGAGCTAGTATGGATTCAATAGCTCTTAATGTTGATGGTAATGTGTTCCTTGATTCCAACTCGGGAGATTTTGGTAGTCTTATTCGTGATCATACATGTTATTTTTTGCATGGTATCTTTGAAAAAATTAGTAAACCTTGCATTCTTCATGCTAAGATTTTGGGTTTATATCATGGTTTGAAGTTGTGTTGGTATACTGGATTTAAGCAGGTGTTGTGTCTCTTTAATTCAACTACTATTGTCGACCTCGTCAAAAAGGATTTGAATGTACATAGTATGAAAATTTGATCATGGCTATTAAACACCTTCGTAGAGATTGGGTGGTTGGTTTACGACATACTTTACGTTAGGGTAACGCTGCAACTGATTTCCTAGTTAAAAAGGGTGCTCTTAGTGACAGTAGTTTTGTTGTTTGTAAGAAACCCCTCCTGATGACCTCTGTCCTCTTAGCATATATCATGAGTTTGTTCAACCCTAATTTGGGTCTTTTTCTTGTTTTTCCCTTTTGTTACCCGATTGAGCTTCAATCATTCCTTTTTGCAAATGCCATGGGAGTTCCATACTCTTGTGCTTAGTCTTTGTTTTCAGGTTTCTTTCTTTCTTTTTTTGGCTTATTTTTCTCATGTAACCAAAAAAAAAATTGAAGCAAATCTTGACACATTGACAATGTCACTTCTACTAGAGTAATAGGATCTATAGTTATTTTTCTATAAAATTAATAAAAACTGTGTAAGGAAAACAAAGTCTAATTATGAAAACCAAAGGAAACTTTGAGATATATTTCAAAGCTGAAAACTTAGACCAGTACAGCTCCTAATCAAGGGTAGCCTGAACCCCTAGTAACGCTGAAAAAGCTTTAATGGCATAATGTTGAATTTGCAAAGTAAACTGGGTATTATTTTTTGAGTGTTACTTTTCCCACCCTATTGCCTTCTCGCGCGCCCTGAAAAATTCCAAAAATACCCCTGGTCCGGATTATGCTTTCCGGACCATATTGTTAGTAACTTCCGGAATATAAAATCCGGACCATTTGTTGTGCGCTTTTTGTGTCTTTTTTTGATGTCAAGGGTCTCTGTTGACCGTTATATGAACCCCACACAAGCTGAAATGCTATTGCAGGGTTCATAGGAACGGTCAATAATGACCATGACACCACCGACACTCCTACAATACTTAAAAAATTTGAAGAAAATGGAAGGAAAAGAGGTGAAGTGAAGAATGAATGTATTTGTTGAAGATGGAAGCCTATTTATAGCCTTAAACAAGTCCTAGGTCATTAATACAGTCAATGAAAACGTGTTAGTAGTTGTAACCGTCCAACCACTAATTGATGGCACTCTTTCAAAAGAAGCCAAGCTCTCTTTCAAAAGAATCCAATGCTGAAGCATTCCAGATTATACATTCCGGAATGTCCTTAGCCCTACAAAGAAGTGCAAACGTTCCCCTCGTTCACCATAAGAGCACCATAATCGCACTAATCCGGAAAATATCTTCCGGAACTAAAAGGTGCATTCCGGATTGTATATTCCGGAACGCTTCAGTGTCATGGCCGGTGGCCTGCACCACACGCATTTGTAGGTGGTCAAGTCAAAAAAACGTGTTTTACCACGTTTTTTGACTGCATTAATGGTTTCCAAACCATTTTTCACCCACCCCTCCCTATAAATACCCTTCCAAACCCCACCATTTCTCTTCTCTTTTTTTATAATCCGCTTTCTCTCTCTTTTCCTGGGATTGAATCAGAATTCATGATTGGAGAAGAAGAAGATATTAGTGAACAACATCATCATCATGAGTGATGATCAACCTCAAAACTAATGACTATGCTCACACCACTGGCTGTGCTCATATCCTAGATCCGAGTATCCGACCCAGATTGTACCACCGCAACTTCAACCTGGCGATGCAACCCCCACCCTCTGTGTCACTCAGGCGCTGGTTTCAGAATCCTTGCCCGCAAAGTTTCGTTTTTTATAAGTTGTAACAACGCATTGCTTATTCTAGAAATTAATTAATGTTGAAATTAGATTTAACAAAATTCCAGCAGCATAGTAAGATCTATAACATGCCATGGCGCTAGAGACCAAAATTATTAACAACAAAAAGCTGTACTGATTTTACTCTCAAGTTTTTTAATTTTTGGATTAATCTTTGGTTAGCCATGAATGATGAACTATTGGGTTAGAGGGGGAAAAATGAGAAGAAAAATTGTATTAGTTTCTTAGCATACGGGAACAGAGTGAGATAGAAAGAGAAGATATAGAGTTGGGGCTAGATTTGATATGTGCAGACTATGATAAGATATGGTATATAATCTAATCAAGCTGTCAAAAAAAATAGGTCCATGATGAACCAAAATTTTCATGGGTCCATTTTAAACTGAACCTGGTCTTCTTATGCACTTAAATGGTGGAAGTCTTCCAATAAATAACACGACGGCTTTATCACTATGCAACAACATAGTTCAAGAACAAGTACATCTTACAGGCTCATCAGAACTCTCCTACAGTAAACATCAATAAGATATCATGGAATACACAGCCATTCTCTGGCCAAAATATTAGTAGAGTAGGATAGGAATAAAATGACCAAATCTGAGTACAGAATACAAACTACAAGATATTCACACCTCGATAAACAATCAGACTGCACTAAAGAGTTTTGATTCAACATTGCCAAACCACAAGAGAAGGCTGGATGTTAAAATGATTGGAATCACACCGTGTTTCACACAAGTAACAAAGGGTGTTGTATATTTCGGCGTACCCCTTCCTTCGTGACTCAGACAACAACAGGTGAAAAGGACCCTATCTAACGAGGAACCAAATAATCATCACAAAGAAGCCAAGTCCAGGATTTAGGAGGACTATTACACTATGTGGAAAAACAGATTGAATATAAGCAAACACTCGGACACTACTCATTTCCTAAGTTTAAAGAACCATCTTTCATTAACTTTAAGCTCAAGCTATTGAATCTCCCACGTGAGTAATGCCGAGAAGCCTTTCTCCAATCCGTTCCAGTTTTCATCATAGCCACAAATTCATCATAGCTGATTTTTCCATCCTGTAATTGTTCAAGAATTTAAGATGTTAAGATTCCTTAACCATGACTACATGTAAAGAAAAACTATCGACTATTCACCTTGTCCGTGTCTACTTCTTGGAAAATATCATTTGCTACATCTGTACAGTCATCAGTTCCATCTTCCATCAAGGCATTCCGTAGCTCTTCTGGTTCAATATATCCATTCCCATCCTTGTCAAAATAGGAGAAGGCCTTGTGAAGATGCTCGTCATTTGCCATCCTTTTTAAATGAAGGGAAATGGCAACAAATTCTCCATAATCTAGTGTTCCCTTACCATTATTATCTACCTGATGTCAACATGCAATGATCAGAAAGTAAAAACAAGAATTTAAGAACAATTTAAGGTTGGAATGGCATACTTTCAGTACCATTCACACAATGGTTTGAAGATTAATAAGAAAACAGAGCATAGGAAAGGAAAAAACAAACTTGAAAGAGAACTGAAAAAGCCCTTGTATTAGAATGATTCGACGGAACAAGCCCAGTTACAAGTGGCAAGTTTAGACACAGTAAGCTAGAAGAAAAAGGGAAAATTGACCATACTCACAGCTTCAATAAACATCTGAACTTCAGACTCAGCAAGTTGAGACTGATGCTTTTGGAATCCAGCTTTTAGTTCTTCAATGGAAACAATACCATCATTATCAGTATCCATCTTCTTAAACATCTCTTTGATGTCTTCAACTTCTTCATTGGATAAGAAATCAGCAATGACCTGTTTTCAACTGTACAGTCTTAGCTCGGATATAACTTAAAATTCACTTGCTAAACATATCACTAGATACAGTGAACTGACCCTAAGGGCTTTTCTTTTGAATCTATTCATCATTGAGAATTGCTTAAGCCTTGACTTGACAACATCACCAAGAGGAACGTTTGGAGCCTTCTTAGCATTTTGGAGCCAAGGATGCTCTGCAAGACAAGAAACAGATTACATCATAATGCTCATACATTTCTTCTGATAATTTCTTAACATAATCACAATAACTGATTTCTAATTATTATTTATTACAGTAATATGTCCACACATAGACCCATCTCCTTCAACCATAAACTTTGTTTCCCTATTTAAATTTAATTAAAGAAAACAAAGATACAAATTACAAAGGAAAAAGGGTTTTCGAGATTTAAAATTTAAAAAATATATAAATACAGTAAAATATTGTCATTAATCAAGTCTAGTTACGAAATTACATAATTATTAAGACCCACAAAGTAGATGGTTTTGAGAATTCTTCACATGATTTCTTTTTAAAAGATATAAAACAAGTATCACTTTCAGTCCTGAAACTTACAGCATGCAACTCATTTTTTGAATATTATGACCATGGAAAGTCATGAACATACCAAGCACTTGTTTGGCCGTTAATCGAAGCTTAGGGTCTGGTTCCAACATTTGCTTAACAAGACTTTTAGCACTTTCAGAAATACTGGGCCAAGGTTCCCGTTTGAAATCTATAAGCCCTCGAAGAATAGCTTGTGCAACTCCTTGCTCAGATTCTGCATTAGGATTAACATCAAGGTAATATTAATAATAATAATAATAATATAAATCCAAGTTCAAAAACACGAGACAAGTGATAGACATGAACTAAAAGAAAACACAACTTTTCAGATAAACTATGTGGCAAACAAGCATTAGTATGCTCACTCAAACTAAAGGAAAAAGAAAAAAAATACAGAAAACATGGGCACACATGAATGTGCATACATGCTCATGCACATGTAGAGGAGGGCATGCATAAATAGATAGCATTATAAAAATACATATTTATGAATGTAATTACCAGCCCAAAATGGGGAAACAACAACAACCAAGACTTATCCCACTAAATGGGGGAACACCACAGGAATGGATATAGAGTATGCACGTGTACATGTAGATGGGGGCATGCATATAAAGCATTGTAAGAATATACAGATTTAAGAATATAATAATTACCAGCCCAAAACGGGGGAACACCGCACAATAAGATATAGAGTATCACTCCTGCACTCCATATATCTATTTCAGGTCCATAGTTCCGCTTGAGCACCTCCGGAGCCATATAATATGGACTTCCAACAATTTCTGAAAATTTCTCGCCTGGAATTGAATATTACCCACAAGACAATTATGGAAAATAAGTCAAATACTGTAAGCAATGAAAAGAGATTTATGCGTCGGCTTGAAACATGAATAGAGAAAGTAATACAATGTTCTATCAGATGGTAAAACGTCGACAACATAGAGAATATGCTCAACCTAACTTGACGTATGTAGCGCTGAAGCAAGCAGAATAGCTGTGTTTTGCAAGAAAACAAGCTTACATTAGAGGGTGTTTGGTTTGTTTTCTGTTTTAACGTTCAATTGATATACAGTATAATTTTTGGAAAGTATCTTCAATTAAGGGAGAGTATAGTCTATTTTAGTTACATATATTATCTTTTATGTTTTATAGCTTTCATATAATATAAAAAGCTCCCTTGCTTTGTTAGTTTCATTTTAAATATACCTTGAATCCTTTCCAGTAAAAAAATAGTAAATCTTGTGTAGTGGATTAACTCAAACAAATCAGTAAAATTTTGCTCAGCTCATTAGTTAATACCAAAATAATTGGCCTATGGGTTCAAATAATTAAAATAGTAATTGAGCTATTGAGAATAATTAATACCCACATTGGCTTTATATTGTTTTTTATTTTCAAAATCTTCTGGAGGATACAGCGAAAACAACATGGCTATTGGGTTCTATTTTATTCTTCTCAATTTTATAAATGTTTGCAATATCAAATTGAAATGCTGAAAAAAATGGTGTTACGGTGATTTATTACAGATTCCATTTTTTAAATAAAAAAATCATATGCCAACTAGTCATAGAAACCAATTTCTTCTCTTACAAATAACAAATAAGGGCAACCCGGTGCACTAAAGCTCCCGCCTACGCAGGGTCCGGGAAGGGGTCCCACCATTTGGTGTATTGTACGCAGCCTTACCCTGTTTTTTACACAAGAGGCTGTTTCCAGGACTTGAACCCGTGACCTTCCAGTCACATGACAACAACTTACCAGTTGCGCCAAGGTTACCCCTCTCTTACAAATAACAAATATTGAATAAATATTAAATGAGAAGTGTTTATAGAGAAATCTTGCAAAAAATTGAGAAACACTTCCAAAAACTACTTAGAAATCAGAAATTTTTGGGCCTCAAGTCGAACATTATTGGGCCTGAGTGACTTGGCTATTCTCTATAAACCCCTTCACGCCAAAATTATTGGCCCAAGGACATGGATATTACAGATGGTCCAATAGCGGATCAATGATAATGATAGACTCTGATATTGTCTTAGATTTTGGACCTAACTCAACCATACAACATCAACTTATAAGGGGAGGATTGCCCAAGTTTTATAAGATTTATTTGGAATTTACCATTAGCAATGTGGAAACGGGGATTCTCTCTAGTAAAATGGCATACAATTTATCCATAATATGAAATGAAGATGCCATACTGTTAATGTACTAATTTATTAAGTAAAGATAGAAACAAGACTAAATATAAACAAAATATTATCACAGGATATACTGTGACAATAGCCTAACACATCTAATTACATCACATATTAGGTAAAGTACTATTTCTTCTAGCACAAACCCACCACAAATAACCCAAATGTATTCAAACACTTTCCTTCACCTGCAGCTTACAAAGCATTTAGTCTGTTAAGTGTCAAAGGCATAAACTCTAAAACAAAGAATACCAGCCCATCTCCATACAGCAAACAGGACACCGGCACCTCCCTCCTCACCCTAGCAAACAGGAAACCAGCAGTTCCCCCCTCACCCTGAATCACAAAAATCTTGGCAGTTTTTTTGCAATATATCTCCTAGATTCTACTTACCACACTTCCCAAGCAAATAAGATAGTTTTTGGAGTTTTCAACCTTTATCCTCAGCAGCCACCTAAACCTCCAAATGTGTAAATATATCTTCAAACCAAAAAACTTGGACGATCTAGGTTACATAAAACTACCCCAAAGCTCGACAACTTAACATGCCATATTGAGTCGGAACAGCAACTCAACTACCAACATTGCCACAAAGTCACTGACTAATCCTTGCCAGACACCGTCAAAGGGCAGTCCTTTAGTTTTTCCATACTGGTTGCCATCAAAAATGGAATCACGGCCACCCCAATGCTGTCGGCAATAACATATTCCCTCTTTAACCACCAGTCCACACAACTGAACTCCAATGAACTCAAATACTACTTCTTAGTCAAATGCTAATCCTCCTAGTACAATCCCACCAACAACTTTAATATATCCTAACATTAACAAACAATACAGAACCATAGAACAGCTACTTTTTTTTTTTTTTTTTACAATAGACAAGCTACTTGAAAATGCAATGTTACTGTTTTTTTTATCACGGATCAAATCAATTCTAGCAAATCCTACTTCAGCTATAACAAGGACTACAGTTTATGCTTCATTTCGCTTAAGGAATTGGTGGGAAGTGAATTGAAAGAAAAATATATATTTGGACTAACAAAGAAATAAGCTTAATCTAACACAAACAAAGGCGAACTATCAGATTAAACCCAGATCAAAGGCGAACTTCACATTTCCAAGCTATTCCAATCAAAATAAATCAAGTTCAATCAAAACCAAAACTTTTAAATAAAGCAAGGAAAATCATATCCACTTTCCCTTTTACTTGGCAGATGCAAAATGTAAACTATATAGTGGTAAAACTTAATCCTATCAAATATACTAGACCCAACAACCAATTACAGCACTAATTAACAATCAAGCATCAATTTTAACAATAAACCCTATAAAGATTAGCTAAATTAAGAAAATTTCTAATTTAAGCAACTTCAAATTTTAAACTAAACACACTCACAACACTTAAAATTCAACTAATCTATCCTACTACACCTCAGATTCAGTTCCGTACCTGGCTTAAAGAAAATAGACAACCCGAAATCAATAGCTTTAAGCGGCGAATTCTCCTTCTTATTCGCAAACAAGAAATTCTCCGGCTTAAGATCGCGATGAATCACTCCATGCTTATGACAAAGCTGCACAACCTCCACAATCGTCCTCGCAACTGCCGCGGCCGCTCTCTCCGTATAATGCCCTCTAGCAACAATCCGATCAAAAAGCTCCCCACCTTCACAAAGCTCCATAACAAGATGAACAGCATTATCATCCTCACACGCTTCACGAAGAGTCACAATACTCGAACTCTTAGGCAAATGGCGCATGATAGCAACTTCACGGCGAACATCATCAACATCAACGGCGGTTCGTAGCTTCCGTTTGGAGATGCTTTTGCAGGCGAGTAGCTCGCGAGTGTCACGGTCGATACAGAGATAGGTTACTCCGAATTCGCCGCGGCCGAGTTCACGGTCGATGAGGTAACGGTCTTCCATGTTGTCGGAGGTTTTGGTGGCGGCGAGGACGGTGACCGGTGGGGTTTTTTTGTTGGCGGTGGTTTCAGTTCGTTTAGGGTGGTCGTGGTTGGAGAAAGAGGATTTGACATCTTCGCGTGCGACGGCGGCCGGAGATCTGCAGCAGTTACCCATATCGGAGGTGGATCGGAGAAGTGGTGGTGGTGGTTGGGTTTCACATGAGAATGTAGAAACCCTAACCCTAGAAAGTGAATGTGTAAAATTGAAATTGAAATTGAAGGTGGAAGATGGAGAAAGGAGTGTGAAGTGAATGTGATAGAAAGAAAGAAAGAAAGAAAGAAAGAAATGAATAGTATAGAGAAGTAGAAAGAAAAGTGTGTGAGAGGACAGTGTAATTACGGTGTGACACTGGAAATTAGGAACTAAGATACTACTGTTTTTGGTAATATATAATAAAAATAGAATTCATTGCAAGGATTTAATCTAAATCTAAAATAAAATCAAAGTAAGTGATCTCAAATGATTAATAAGTTTCTTTAAATGAAAAATTGCTTACCAGAATTTGAGCTCAATTTGTAGAAGAAACAATTTTTATAAGACTTTACTTGTTTTTCAGCTGAATTTATATTATCAGTGTCACTCTTCCATCAGACTAGAGTGTCAACACCAAAAAAAGTTTACTTATTCTTGTTAAATTTCATTTTAAGAAGTATGTAAGACTAGTTTAATCTACCGTTAAGCAACTTTATCTGAGTTCGAACTCAAAATATTGTTGTTCTATGTACGAGTTTTAAATGATATTTGTTACCTCAACCAGAAATAAAAAAAAAAAAAAAAAAACTTCATTTTCAGTGGAAAACAAAAGAGATATTGTTGAATGGATTTTGTTTCTTTTTTTTAAAAAAAAATTATCTCTTAATTAATAGTTTACTTTCTATAATTGAAATTACTTCAAGGTTAATGTACTTTAGAATACTAATAACTTTTTTATCTAATAAGTATTAAAGTTTTTTTTCCTAAATGATTGTTTTTATCAACGGGTATTAAAGATTCTTTTTCCTAAATAATTGTTTTTTATCTCTTCATTGTGAGTTTCCCTTCTATAATTGAAGTAACTTCAAGTTTAATGTAATATTGAATACTAATAACTTTTTATATAAAACAATAAATAAATAAATAAATACCTCCTCAAAAAGAAATTAAATAAGAAATTAAATATTTTTTTTGAAGGAAGAAATTAAATATATGTTACTTCTCCATATACATTTTTATAATTTCAGATATCAATGTGTAGAGTTCTTTTCTTAAAAAAAAAAAAGTGTAGAGTTTTAAATGGTCGAGGGATCAATCTTCGACTCTTGAGAAAAACAAAAAAAATGTTAACCGTTACTCATAGGGCACTAGTTAAAGAATCAAATGTAGTTACATGGAGAGAACACGTTGTGTTTATCCAACATATTTTCTTATAAAAATTAATCCTCGATAAACGATCATGAAAACTTTTACTTATAGGAGAATGATAACCATTGCCCTTGGGGTATTGGTTAAAGTACTAAAATAAGTAAGTTTGCATCGAAAAGTGGTGTAATTATTGTCAAAACATGAGTAAAAACTTGTATTTCCAACACAAAATTTCTATTAATGGAATCCTTAACCATTGCCCTTAAGGCACCGGTTACCAAGACCCTTACTTATAATACGGTGATAAAAAAAAAGTTCTAGCTCTTTCTTCAACATAGCAACGTCCACATATCAACGTTTGTCTTTTTTATATCCGATATCAATTTAACTTTTCTTAAGAAAGAAAACATTTCATATCATATGTATTTTTTTTAGACCGTTTCTTTTCTCATCCTATGAACTTCTCACGTGTCTTATGCAGTTTGGATTTTAGAATCCGAACTGCATAAAAACTCCATAAAACCTTCAGAAACGCGTTGAAATATTTCAGATTTTAGAATTTGAATAGAACGCGCGCGAAACTCATTGGATAAAAAAAGTAATGGCATTTTCATTATTGTTTTTTTAAGAGGTTGAGAGTTTTATTCCTCGTGTAACATAGTAACTTTTTTCTTTCCAAAGCAAACATCGTAACGTTAAAATATTAGCATTTATCATGTTTTTAAATTCTTGTGTCAAATTCAATTTCCTTAAGAAAAAAAAATAGTAAACCATCAAATTGGTCCATATTTTTGTACCAAATTTTTAATTTGGTCTTCGACTCTATTAATAACTCAAAATAGTCCATGTTTTTGTCAAATATTTCTCAGATTGGTCCCTGACTCTATTAGTTGTATTGTATTTTGAGTGTTAATGGTTCAATGTCTTTTGGATATTATTTAGTGGTTAATGGCATAATGTCTTTTGGATCTTATTTGACATGTTGATGACTTAAAATGCAAAACAACTAATAGAGTCATAGACCAATCTGAGAATCGTATGATAAAGACAGGGACCATTTTGAGTTATTAATAGAGACAGAGACCAATTTAAGAATTTGGTACAAAGACAGGGACCAATTTGGTGGTTTACTCGAAAAAACAGGGACCATTCCTATGAGATGAGAGTTGTCACTCACTTATTATTGTGATTATGTCAAACTCAATATGATTTCAAACACACTCTAATCCTTTGATGACAAATTCATGCCACACCTTATTTACATTCATTTTCAAATAAAATCTTAGGTAACACATATTTTCCTTTGTTAGATATCACCAAAGTTACCCTTTTTTTTCTTTGACAGATAACTACCTTATTATATAAGAAATGAACAGTAGCAAATGTCCAACCAGTCACTATCTGTTTGTCTTTGTAAGGTGCCTGTAAATTTAAGTTCGGTAAATTTTATCATGCCTAATGTAGCCATAGTGAAATTTCGTTTATTTGAACTTAGAGTCCTTACTGTTTAGGTTTTTCCCGTTTTGTTTCTTGTCACTTCTTGCAAAATAGTGCAAAGATCTGTTTCGTTATTAATTTCCTTTCTTCTTTAATGTTATTTCAACCTACCTGGCAAAAGATACGTACTATATTGTTTACTATTAAATTTTTGGTGGACAAGGTGAATTTTTGTTACACGACAAAATTAATAATTGAGACTACTATGTAGTTTTATCAAGTGGAAAAATGTTCCTTGATAAAACAATGCTTTCATATTATGTGCAGACGTATTTATTGACTACATTTGAGAATTTTGAGTATACAAACAACATTCTTGTATTTTACAATTGAAGTATGTTTTTGGTTAAATGGACATGTGCAAATGTGCTCAAGTCCCTAAAACAGAGGTGGTTTAGTGGTTCCTTATTATATTATGATAAAAAAACTTGATTAAGTGTTCCAAGTATTGGGCAGCATTGCCTAAAAATAATTATGATCGTGTATCTCAATTATAAATTGTATCTAAACAGAATTTCAATTCATTGTGGTAGGGTGTTCACATTCAAAGAACCATTATTGTGATGCTCTAAAATCTCAAGACATTACCTACAAGTAAGTTTGATCGGTTAAACCGTAAGGACTGGACAAAATAATGTAAGACAAAACAACACAACATAAGGTAAAATAATGTATGATAAACTTTTATCCAATTGAATAATTTTTAGTCTTATACGATTTTTTATGGACAAAAGGTTATTTTTGTATTTTAGACAACTTGTATGTGAGACAAAAAGTTGTGTTGTTGTTTAGTGAGAAACAAAAATTTTAGTTTTTGTCATGTCACTTGTCTCAAGTTTGTAATGTCCTTGAAATAGTTTTATAAATCAAACGTTGTACAACTGAAATTGTTATGTCCATCATTTTTTAGCGTATCAAACGCACACTATATGACTATATGAGTCACATTTGTTATATATTCAACATTTAGCTCATACATATTCGATTTGAGACTAAACATTCTAACTTGATGTCAACAATCTCCATTTCAAATGCAAGTATGTCATATCTGATACTTGGCATCCGTTACAACCAACAAAACACGCCTCCTGATTACAACATTGGAATTTTTTGATACAATAATAAGTTGGTATATCAAGTGTGAGTCATATATCACACATCGGATGGAAAAATGAATGTTGAACATTGTATAAGTGAGAGGACCCATCAACTTAACGCTTAAGATTTTGGATTAAAATGTAGTGTCTTTCTCACTTATGTGATTGTTCAAGGCCTAATATATTGATCCCCGGGCCCCCTCTCACATCTTATATGTAACTATCTTTATTTGTTCACTAAATTGGTCCCTCCATCTTAAAATTCCATAGTTTTAGCCCCTTTCTCAAATTTCTAGACATGAAAATGGTGAGGTGACATTTTAAATGAACTGATGATAGTGTAGGATCATTCCTATCCTATGAACTAATTATTTACATGAAATTAATTAAATTACAAAAAATGAATAGAATTGAAGTTGCAACTAAAATTTTTAGGGAGTTTTTTTTCTTGCAATCCTATGAATGTTGATTATTCTACATCATTAGATCTTATTTTACATTATTTAAAATAAGTCACATCACAATTTTTTAGTCCAATAATCTAAGGAAGGGACCAAAATTAATTACATTAGAGGGTAAAAATAATACTTATATGTTTAACCCGATTTTTCCCACTATATATTTCATAGTAATTTTTTTAAAAAAAAAAAAATTAATCATTAGTAATTCATAATCTTTTTAGCATGTTATATATGTTATATGCTATTTGGGTTTAGGTTTTATTTGCTGTTAGCATAAGGTTTAATGTTTTGGTCAATTTAGCTTATATGATATAGTATTTGACATGTAATGATGCTTGATGAGTGAAAAATGGTTGGATTTAAGTATGAATGGTTAGTTTTACTTAGACTATAAATAAATTAAATGTTGGATATATAAAAAAGAGTTATTCTGAGTGTCTTAGTCGGTGGAGAAGTAGTCTTTAGACCAAAAGAAAATACTCATTTATAGTTTCATATATGGCATTCTCAAGGAATTAAAGGACCAAAAGAAGTAGATCATTTATAGATCTAAGCATTGATCAAAATAGTTGAGACCAGAATTATAATTAACCAATAATTCAAGATCATAATTAAGGTTAAGTTCAATGATGGAGTAGAGTGCAAAATCCAGGAACAAAAAGAGAAAAAGGTTGCTGGAAAATAACAAATGAAAGATGCCATGTGCTGTCTCTTTATTTTACAAATACATGAAAACCAAAGGGACCTTCTTGTCTGTCTTCTTTCTGTGTTTGTTTCTGTAGAAGACCAAAGTGAGTGAGTGGGTCTCATATGGGGCATCTCTACCAACCAACTACCTTTTCTATTCCTCAATGTTGCTTGTATTGTTTCAAATCAATTCAAGTGTTTGTTTTATAAGATGCAAATATTTGTCACAATGCCTTAGATTATACACATTGAATAAAAGTGTATAAAATTATGAGCCCCCAAAACTTTTTTGTAACCGAGGCCTATTAGTACTATTTTATTGTGGCCTTTATTAATTAGGGAACAAGAGTTTTGATTTTGTACTATTATTCAATTTTTCTTCTCATTGGAAGCAGAGAACAAGAATAAGTGTTAGAAGAGAGAGACAAACATAGACAAGAAGGACACATAGACAAATCTTATTAAGATTTGATTCTCTTTGAATTTAATTACTTAAACTACCTTAAAGCCATCTCATGAATGGAATGAAAAATCTATTTATATATAAAGGATGCATGAGATTGGTGTTAGCTATGTAGTGAAAGTTCAAGATTGATATTGTCTTTGAGAGGTAAAAACTAGTTACATATTAATTAGATCAGTTAGGAGTTAGCTAGTCTAATTAACTATATAAGTCGTGATGTACTATTTGATGTAATAGTTTCGCGCATGATCAATATTATTTTTATTTCAATTTCTACGATTTTCTCTCATCTATGAGTTTACCAAGAATCGTAATATATTGTGCGATTTTTTTTTAATGTTGTCTCTATAAGCAAACATGAGTAATATGCAAATAAGTAGACAAATTTTGAATTATGGAACAAGAAAAAATGAGTAAGAGATTGATTGAATGGGCAGAAATTGCAGAAGTGCCTAATTAACTTTTGAGCAATTTTTTTTACAGAACCCTTTAAGCAAAATTGCAGCTTTTGACTCAAATTTTAAAATTGTGTACTAGTTTTGTTTACTTTATACTCCCTCCGTCCCGAATTAATTGAGCCCTTGGCTCATTTCACACTTATTAAGAAAAATGTATAAATAAAGGGGAAAGTGGAATATATTGAATTGAGAATGATGAAAGTAGTATTAATTAGAGTTATAAAGGGGAAAAAGTGGAATATATTGAATTGGGAATGATGAAAGTAGTATTGAAAATTGAAATGACTCAGTTATTTTGGAACACTTTTTTTTAGGAAATGACTCAGTTAATCCGGGACGGAGGGAGTAGATGAGTTTAGCACTTTTTTACCCAAATAAAAGACCAAATCATTAGCAATTTTTAAAATGTTTTGTTAGGCTATTCAACCTCAATGTTCTGATAATTTTGCTACCTATGGGGACATCCATGATTCTTGTTTTTGCAACTGAATAGGAATGAGTTTTCCTTTCCTAGCTGAGTAGTGTTTGTTAATTTCTTGACAAATTAGGTTGCATGTCCTTTGCTTTATTTTTTGCACCCCAAGAGTCAAATTGTTGGTCCACGATTTTTTTTATTTTATCGACGGTTCACAATTATTGGAAAATTTTATTTTGAGAATAATTATGAATAATACAATTTTTTTTTACGTAAATCAGGTATGTTCCGCGCGCAACTGTGAAGATTAATCTCTCGAGTCTTGTGGGATTCAAATGAGCGACAAACTCTTCCTAAAAGTTTTAACGTTGCAACACGAAACTATTTCGATATAAAATAAAATGTATATTGAAATGAATGGACAATGTTAATTGGGATTAAGCAGCTTGATCATAATGTTATCGAGTTTGGTTATGTTATTATCTTCTTTTTGTTGAAGAGACAAGTCAATATGATTGATTATTTCTTAACTGAGATGGTTCATGCTTATTTTCTTAAAAAAGAATCTGATATTCTAACAAGTATTGAATATTTGAAGATCAATGAAATGCAATGATTTTTCTTTGTAAATAAAAACAAAACACATTTACCATTCACATCAACATCAAAAGGGATATATATACTCAAAAGAGTAAACTTATAAGGAACATTATTGTTTATTGCAAGTGCAAGTGACATATAGATTTTAGTTAGGTCTAATAAAGTGTGGAAAAGGAACGTCTAGACCCTACTTTATTCTCATTTATAAATGAAGAAAAGAAAAATTGTACCCTTGACCAACTGGGTATGAAGCAGTATTCATCAAGAATGATAATTATGTATGTACAAGTGTTAGAATTTTATGTATTTCTCTCCTCCATTTTTCTTTTATGCCATCATTGGGCAAGTTACTTGCATTGTAGTACCTTGATTTTTAAACAATCATAATTATCATAATAAATATAATAAAAATAATGTTAGAATGACATTATACATCATCTGTGGTTCGTTACATTCAAAGAGAAAGACCTAAATAGTGTTATAAAATATGCAAAACTGCATCATAGTCATTTAACTAATTTAAAATTTTAAACATATTTTTTACTTTTTTTCTTTCAAGTTAGTCTTTTATATTTAAAAATGTCAATCAAACTTCATTTTTCATCAATGTACGTTGCCAAAACTCTTATTTGATCATTCTAAAAGATAAATTGCATTTTCAACTCATTAAGATAACATTTAAATTGCATCATAATATTTTTGACAATATTAAATCCATCAAAATTAACATGATCTTTTTAATTTTTTTGTTGTTTTGAAGAGACTAAAATGAATTATATTACCACATCAAAATGTCCTCCCTAGCATAAGGTATGCCCGGGAAAAAACAACAAAGTCTAGACAATAATTACAAGGGTCACCGAAAAAAACAGCGACTAAAGTCTAAAACCAGCAAAAGACCATTAGCCTATGCCCAAAATAGTGAAGAGGCTGAGCCACCAACCATGATAGTTGAGGGGAAGATTAAGAAACTTCGCCTTCAACCACATGAAATAAAGGGACTTAATTTTATCAACTATCTGCATAATTGAGCACTCTTTGCCATTGAAGAGCCTATTATTTCTTTCTTTTCAAATTTCCCACGTAGTTGCAAACCAAAGAACCTGTAAATTTGATCGACGTGCCTTCACGACACTACCACCAACAGTAAACTGATTAAAATGATCCCCACAACAAAGGGAATCACCATTGACATACCGAGCCACCTGTAAATATAGTGCCATATCGAACCAAGATTATGATCTTTTTAAATCTTATATATCTAAGATTGTGACCTTATTGCCTCCGAGAGTCTTGAAATATTCTTTATAATATATCGTCTAGTTTTTATGTCAAAATAACGTTTTTGTTTATATAATCACCTTCAACTGCGCAATTTTTCACCCTTCCAAAGACTAGTTCCAATTTAATGTGATGTAAGACCAGATTTATACCAAATCCAAACACAGGTTATTTGAACCTACTATATTAAAGGACTTTCCTTTGTACTTCGTTATTTGTAATTATGGAAAAAAGTGGTCAGTTTGGTGCAAAAGGTCCATTTGTCTGCTTTGGTCAGCTTACTGCTTATCCGGTGCCTGTTTGTTGGTTGAAAAGCAACCAATATATTTGAAAATATGGTTAGATAATACAAAGGCCAGGATTGAACGCATTCATAGGTTGTGACTGCATGCACTCACACGTATCTCATTGTTCTATTTCGTTTGATTAAAATTGAACGGTTTATATTTTAAATTCAATTTTCTAAATTCAAGAAAATAAAAATTTGATTTAAAATCTCGAAGATTGGACGATTGAGATGCATGTTGGTTGAAGCGTGGAAAGAGGATCATTCAACTAAATTATCATGCAGCTTCAAACAAAATACATTTTGGTTTAGAAAAGAAAAAAGATTGGACACAATTTCACTTACACTTTGTTTGTTTCGAGAGAAATAGAGAAGAGAGAAATAGGGGAGAGAGAAGTTGAGAAGAGATAGTGACTTTCTTTTGTTTGGTTCAGGAGAGAAATTGAAGAGATCAAATTTCAACTTTTTACTTTCTTCTCTGCAATGCGATGAAAAAGATATATAATTAAGATTATATATATTTTTGTGAAGGGGCTTATTGGTCAATTCAAAATGTTATTACATTTCTCTCTTCTCTATTTTTCTTCTATCTCTCGTCTACCAAACAATACCTCAAATCTATCACATTTCTCACATCTTTCTCTCTTCTCAATCTCTCTCTCACCTATTTCTCTCTTTACAACTTCTCTTGACAATCAAACACACCCTAACAAAGCCTGGGCAAAGAAAAAAGTGTTTGTTATAAAAAAAAAAAGTGTTTTCTTTTAAATTCAGTTTTGCTTTAAATCAAATAATCAATATTAATTTACAAATGATAACAGTGTTTTTTTTTATTTGAATATGGAAATCTGAAATTTGAATCTTTTCTTAGTGGTTATGGGAAAGAGGAGTGATATTTTGACAACCAAAATCAAACAACTTTAATGACAACCTTTTTTTCTCTCTTCTTATTGGACAATAACAATAGAGAGAGAAAAAGGAAGAGAGAGAATAAAAGTATAATGTGAGTATGAGAGAGAAAGTTATCACAAAAGTTGTTTAAAAGTGGTTGTCAAAATATCATTTAAGTGTAACTACAGTTTATCATATTAAAGAATGTCATTTATTTAGAAAAGGGATTGATGTGGCCGATAGTCTAATCTAATGATAGATATGGATTTTTTTTACTACCCTCCATCTAAGATAAATGATCAAACTACCTTATACATTGACAAGGGTCAAGTTAACTTGTGCCTTAAGGGCTTGTTTATTTTGGGTGAAAGTAGTAGGAAAGATTGAAGAAAGATAGAAAGTAGAAGGATTAACAATCTTTCCTTAGTTTGGAACCACCTTAAAAAGGGAAGGAAGGAGTAATGATGGCTGGGCCCCACACAAAAATTGTTTCTACTCTTTTGAGAACGGAAAGTCCAAAGAATGCACTATTTTGAACAAAATTACTTAAAAGCCCACAAATGCAAATGCTTTTTAACATGGCATTAAAGTATATTAAATTAAAATTAAAATTCAAAGTAATGAAAGTAAATTTGTATGGTCATGTTTTATCAGAATAAAAAAATCATACGGTTATTTAGTTTTTGATTATTAATAAAATGATAACTTAAAATTCCTTAAAAAAATTATAACTTTAAATTAGTTATTTATCACCTTCTTATAGGGATATTTTAGTCATTTTATTAAATATAAATCTTTCTTTCCTTCTACTATCACTCATACCAAACAACTAAAAAATCATCACACTTTCCACTCACTTTCCTTTCACTTTCTTTCCTATAACAATCATTCCTTTCACTTTCTTTCCTTAAACTTTCTTTTGCCATCCAAACACACCCTAAGAGCACATGTTAAGGAATCCAAAAAGAGCAATTTTGCATTGAAAAACATAATATTTTAAATTTTAAGAAGTTGAATGCACGACTTTTAATGCATATATTTCTATAATAAGTTTCTTAACATGAGATCTTGAGGGCACAAGTTAGCATTTACATATTGAGAAATATGGATGGACATGCCCTAGTTTTGAGGTAACGCGTCTATGAATGATGAGACTTGTAATTTTTTTTTGGGAAATGTTAACTTGTGTCCTTGAGGCACAAGTTAATAAATCAAATATAAAAATACTTTATTGAAATGTGTGTATTACATTTAATTTTTAACTTTTTAATGAATTGAATGCACAAAATTTTAGAGAACGTTTCTTTTTTGGGGTTCTTAACATGTGCCCTTAGGGCATGAGTTAACACTACCTTTTTTTTCAACGTCTTGTCATTGTGAATAATGAGACACCGTTTTCTTTAGTGCGCCAGAAACGAGCGTCTCGCTAATTATAGTGGCAATACATCAAGAAATAAATAAAAATAATTTTTTGATATGTATAGTGTAACAGCCCGATTTTTCGATTAGAATTATTTTTCTTATTCTTAACTGTGTTATATGTGCTCTTGTGTGATTATTTGCCTCTGTGTGTATTTTTGGTTGGGAATTGTAGAATTCGGTGTTAGAAGGGTATTTTAGTCATTTTGAACTTAGGGGCATTTTGGTCATTTTGAGAACAGGGGTAATTTTGTAATTTTTGCTGAAGGTTATTTTTAGTGCTTAGTGAGAGTTCTTATTTTACTAAGTGTTGGAAAGTGGGGTAATTATTTAGTTTACCGTTAAGTGACCGTTAGTGTTATATTTTACCGTTAAGTGAGTAGTAACATTTTTGAGGTTAGAATAGAAATGGGTTAGACCCATTAAGGGTTGTGAGATGAGCCCAATTAAGTGAGCCTATATAAACTAATGTTAGTAAAGAGTTAGGGTTTTTCACCAACATTTTTCATTTGAGAAGAGAAGAGATAGAGATAGAGAAGAGATAAGAAGTGAAGAGGAAGGCTAGAGCTAGAAGAGGAATTCATCATCTAGGAGCTATATTGAAGATTGGGTTAGAGATTCTTGGTGCTAGAGGTAAGAGGGTTAGAATTCAACCATAATTCATAACTTTTCATTTCTACCCATTTTGTGAAATTGATGAATTGAACCTAATTAATTGTAAATTCATGCTTATGTTTTGATGCAATGTTTGGGTATGCAAATTGAATGTTAATTGAGTTGTTGATGATGAAACTACTTGCTTAAGTTGTGGTTATATGTGTGCTTTGCATTTTTGTCCAAAAATGATGATATGAGGTGTTGTTGTTGATGAATTATTGATGAATTCATGATGGTTAGTTGCTGTTGTTGTTAAGAGATATTGTTGTTGATGATTAAAACCTTGGGTAATCATAATTGTGGAGTTTGCTATGACCTTGTGTTGTTTCTGAAGTTTTAATGAAAAATGGGTCAAATGGTGATTTTTGTTAAGAGAATGTTTTGGGGCAAATTTTATATGGAATCGAGTGTCTTTTCATGTTTGGAAATGTTTAAACAAACTTTGGGATCAAATTTGAGCTTTGGGATGTCAAAATTGGGGTTTTGGGGTGAAAATGAGTTTTTTTCCCGAGACTGAACTGTCATAACTCGCTTCGCGAGTAAACTTACTCGCAACGGCGAGTGACTGATCACTCGCCTCGCGAGTGGACCTGCTCGCAACGGCGAGCTGCACAGGTCAGTACTCCCTGTTTTGCGTTTTTGTGCCTTTATTCCTCGTTTTTGTTTTGAACTGGCTTTTGGTATAAACATGAAAATTGTAGATAATATTTTTAGCTTTCTAGAGGCTTTGGTTTGACTTGGATATGGTTTTTGGTTTTCAAGTTATGGGGAAAATACTCTTGAAAAGTTTTATCGAAAAATCCCGCATAACTAGTTCTAAGTCGACCCAAACCTTGTGGACTGTTTATAATCTTTGAAACTTGATTTTTTTATGAGTTCAACTAAGGTATTTAAACTGTGATGTGGTGAATCTAACTTGTTTTCTTTTAAAATGGAAATTTTGTGGAAAATGATAAAGTGAGACGAACTTTGGGTTTTTATTTATTTCGTCACACTTGGCCGGTGAAACGCCAAGGCATCCTCTACTGCACTCATATGTGGCCTAGGGGTATGTTTAGTTGAGGCATTGTAACTTATTTACTTTGTTTTGGCTTAAAGGCTCGATTAATTTTAAGTTGCGATTTAAGAGACGAACTTTGTTGAAAATGGCTTTAAGAATCCTTTGTCTTGTGAATTCTTGTGGATATTTGATATAAATTATGTGGAGATGATTGGTGGTGTATGTGTGTGACAACTACATGTGGATTGAATTATGAACGTTGTCGGTGATTGTATATATGTTATGTGATGGTGAATTGTTGTTGCTTACATACATATCAAATGTTGGTGATGTTGAGGTGATTTGTATGTGTGAACATATGCATTTGTAGTCGAGTCATATGTTCATGCATTCATGACTGATGGTGGTGGATTTTATATCCAATTGAGGTGATACGATGTTTTTGTTGCATCGGAGGTGACGACCTTGGAGGAGATTTGGTATCGCATGCATCTAGATGAGTCTAGAGCTATTGCAAACATTGTTGGTGAATTGAAATGCATTTGAGTTGTGCATGATGATTGAATTGTTAAATTGACATGGTTGAATTGGTGATACGTGTATGATACACTTGTTGATATGGACTTGGAATGATGATATTGAATGTTATGAACATGGTGAATACCTGTGAGTACATATATGATTTGTTAGTCATCGTTTCTTGAATGTACCTTTCATTCCTATTAAATCTTGTTAATTCTTTTTGGATTATGATGATGTAATGCTAACCCTCAGTGGTTTACCACCTACCTTTCCGTATGGACGGGTGGATGGAGTGCAGGATGCTTAGACTATATGTTTGATGTTGCAAAGGAGCGGAGTTCCTCTTTTTATGTGCAAGTGTCTAGATTAGGGCTCTGATCTAGGGTAGTTCTTGCATGTTGGATTTTGTTGTCTATGTAGTTGGAATTGAGATATTATTGTATCTGAGATCGGAGGATGTATTTTTGTATCTTTATTTTGAGATTTGTAGTTGTTTATGGATTATATATGTGTTCCGCTGCTATGAGATGTAACATGATAATTATGCATGTATGTTTTGGTTTGATGACGTAGCATCTATTTCTAGAATATGTTCGTATATTCGCGTGTTTTACCGCTTAATAGAAGTAGGGTGTTACAAGTTGGTATCAGAGCCGTGGTCAGTCCTTGTCCGGACTAGTATTCGTTGATTTTTTTCCTGTTAGTATGCGAATGGTAATGAGTTACCTTCGATATTTGGTTGTTGTACTGTTGTTCTTATCCGTTGGTTGGTTTTGTGTAGTCTTGAGATGGCTGGTGGTAGAGATGATGCAGCGATTGCGCAGGCTTTGGCTTCGATGGCTCAGGCGTTGGCTCAGGCTAACGAGCAGGCGGCGGTTGGTCATCGTGATCCTGGTGAGGCTGAAGAGCGGAGGCTTGATCGTTTCTTGAGAAACAGTCCGCCGACGTTCAAGGGTAGGTATGACCCAGATGGAGCTCAGACATGGGTGCAAGCCATGGAAAGGATCTTTCGTGCTATGGTGACTAGTGAGGATTAGAAGGTCTGATTGGCTACTCACATGCTTGCTGAGGAGGCTGAGTATTTGTGGACCAATGTTAAGGGAAGGCTTGAGGCTGGTGGAGCTGTGACTTGGGCTAGGTTCAAGACTGAGTTTTTGAGGAAGTACTTTCCTGAGGATTTGAGGACTAAGAAGGAAGTGGAGTTCTTGAACTTGAAGCAAGAGAACCGTTCGGTGGCTGAGTATGCAGCAAAGTTTGAGGAGCTTTCGAGGTTTTGTCCGTACATCAATGCGGAGGATGCTATGGTTTCTAAGTGTGTGAAGTTTGAAAGCGGTTTGAGGCCCGGCATCTATCAGTACATGTGTATTCAGGAGATTTGTGACTTTGATACTTTGGTGCATAAGTGTCGTATGTTTGATGAAGCTGGGAAGGTTAAGGTGAACCATTACAAAGCGATGAATGAGAAGAAGGGAAAGAGTCATGGATTTGGGAAGTCGTACAACAAGGACAAAGGCAAGAAGAGAGAATCTGGTGGGGGCTCTAAGACGAATGTTGCTGAGGTGAGGTGCTACAAGTGTGGCACATTGGGTCATTTTGCTAATGATTGCAAGAGTGGTGAGAAATGCTACAAGTGTGGGGAAGCAGGTCACAAGGCTTTTGAGTGCAAGAAGGAGATCACTTGCTACAATTGTGGTGAGAAGGGGCATATCAGTACTAAGTGTACCAAGCCGAAGAAGGCGGCGAGAAAGGTGTTTGCATTGAATGCAGAAGAGGTGGAGCATCCGGATAATCTCATCCGAGGTATGTGTTTTATCAATAGTACTCCCTTGATTGCAATTATTGATACTGGTGCTACTCATTCTTTTATTGTGGTTAGTTGTGTTGAGCATTTGATTTTGGTTGTGACTCCGTTGTCTCGAGGGATGGTTATCGATACCCCGACCAGTGGTTCGGTGACTACTTCTTTAGTGTGTGCTAAGTGTCCCGTTAGTTTTGGCAATGTTGATTTTGAGTTGGATCTTGTGTGTCTTCCGTTGAAGCATATGGATGTGATTTTTGGTATGGATTGGATGTTGACTTTTGGTGTTAACATTAATTTTTTGACCAAGAGTGTAACGTTTTCTAAGCCGGTAGCTGAGGAAGGTGGGAAGTTCTTGACCGCGGAGCAAGTGAAGAAGTCTTTGGATGGAGAAGCTAGTGTGTTCATGATGTTTGCTCCCTTGAAGGAAAGTAGTGAGAAAGGAGTTGGTGATTTACCGGTAGTGCAAAAGTTTCCAGAAGTTTTTCCGAACGACATTACCCAATTACCGCCAGAGAGAGAAGTTGAGTTTGCAATTGATCTGGTACCAGGAACGAGTCCTATTTCGATTGCGCCGTATCTGATGTCTGCATCAGAGTTGGGTGAATTGAAGAAGCAGTTAGAAGAGTTGCTCGAGAAGCAGTTTATCAGACCGAGTGTTTCTCCGTGGGGTGCTCCTGTGTTGCTAGTTAAGAAGAAGGATGGAAGCATGAGGTTGTGTGTGGATTATCGGCAATTGAATAAGGTGAAGATTAAGAATCGATATCCGCTTCCGAGCATTGATGATTTGATGGATCAGTTGGTTGCTGCAGAAGTGTTCAACAAGATTGATTTAAGGTCGGGATATCATCAGATTAGAGTAAAGGCGGAAGATATATCCAAAACTGCGTTCATAACGAGGTATGGACACTATGAGTATTCTGTGATGCCATTTGGAGTATCTAATGAGCCAGGTGTCTTCATGGAGTATATGAATAGGATATTTCACCCTTTTCTGGACCGTTTTGTGGTGGTGTTCATAGATGATATTTTGGTGTATTCGAAGTCTGAAGAAGAGCATGCCGAGCATTTAAGGATTGTGTTGGGAGTCTTGAAGGAGAAGAAGTTGTTTTCTAAGTTGTCGAAGTGTGAGTTTTGGTTGCGGGAAGTTAGTTTCCTTGGTCATGTGATTTCTAAAGGTGGTATTGTCGTGGATCCGTCTAAGGTTGATGCAGTGTTGCAGTGGGAATCACCTAAGTCTGTTTTTGAAGTTAGAAGCTTTCTGGGATTGGCAGGGTATCATCGGAGGTTCATTGAGGGATTCTCTAAGTTGGCGTTGCCATTGACGCAGTTGACTCGGAAAGGGCAAGCTTATGTTTGGGATGCTAAGTGTGAGAAGAGTTTCCAAGAGTTGAAGAAGAGATTGACTTCAGCTCCAGTGTTGATTTTGCCGATGTTTTATCTTGGTTTTCGGGTGTCAAACATTGATTACGTTTGAACCTTTTAACCGGTGATATCTCATTTTTTCTTGGGAAGGGAAAAAGTAAGCAAAACCCTTGAGAATCGAGGTCCGGGAGTTGTTTTCGCTACGGGAAGGTGTTAGGCACCCATAACGACTATAGTATCCTATAGGAACCGTCTTTAATTTCTACGCGCGCGCTTTATTTTTAAATGCTATTTAAGAAAGTGATATTAAACCTAAGAATATTCTAAGTGAAGAATTGGAGGGAGAAGAATGTTTTTGGATTTTTATTTTATTTGAATTGAAGGAATTTTGTTCCTTGCCTACGTACCCGTTTAAGGGATCAAATCCACCGTAGTTCTCTTCCAAAAATGTTTTTGTTTTTGTTGGTTGATTTTAAGTTTGAAAATAGAACTTTGAAGAATAAGAGAGAGGCCTCAAGGGCATGGGATTATGAAATTGTGAGGTTGAATTAGTCATTTGCAAAATATGGTCTAAGTATGATTAAAGTTCATTAAGATTTTGATTAAGAAAAAGAAAAGGAAAAATTACAATGGGATTTTGATCCCAAGGTTTATTTAGAAAATGGTTTGAGTGATGTTGTTCATATTTTTGGAAAATTGATGTTTTCTAAGTGTAAATCCTAGGCATTCATCTAAACATACAATCCTAAACATACATCTAAACATGCATATTCTAGCTACATACCTAAAGTGATGTGTGTGCATGTGTCGGTGCTTGTGTCGGTGTACATTATTAGAGTCCATTGTCCTTATTACATCATACCCTAGATACATTCTATGGTCTTGCAAGAAATTAAAAATTTCATGAAGTAAAATATTACAAAAGCTCCTAAGTATTACATTCTACTTTTGGTGAAACTTTATAGTGCAAGAAATAAGATGGATATGGAATGAAATGGGAATGCTTATGAAAAGTATGAGGCATGAAATGAAATGGTTAGTAACACATGGTAATATCAAAAGAAATAAAGCAAGAGAAACACTACCACACAAAGCATAGGAAACAATCCAAAATAAAGGTAAAATGAGTGCAAAACATGACCAAATTTTACTCATAAAATGCAAGAGCCATATGACCTATAATTCTCACATTCCAACACACTTTTAAAGGTTTAGAATCAGATTTTGAAATGGGAATCAAGGCAACATGGTTAACTTGACATTTTGGAAGCAAACTTAGACATATTTGCATTATTTATTTACACAAGTAACTTGTAAACTAAGTAACCTATCAAGATTCACAATTATGCAGCAATATCAAACACAAACAGTGGCTAAAACTCCATAAAAGGAAGTGGCATAGGTCACAAATGTTCATCAAGAAATTGGAATTGGAATCAAGCAAATTTCCATCCATTTTTAGCACAAAACATCACAAAATAGCAAGAAAATTAACACCTTATTTTTTATCAATTTTTAATATGCAAAATTATCACAAGAATAGCACAAAATTATCAAGAAATGTGTATGAAAATTTTTAGAATTTTTTGAAGAATTTTTAGACACAAAAAACATATAAAATTTCACAATTTTTAACAAAAATAGTAAACAATTGACAAGAAAATACCACACACTTTTTAATCAAGATTTAACATATGGCAATATTACAAAAAATATCAAGAAAATGATCAAGAACACATAGGAATTTTTTAGGAATTTTTAAAGGTTTTTTAGGCTAAAAATGTGCAAGAAAATCACTAATTTTAACAAGAATAGGAAAAAAAAGCTTCAAATATTTTTCTCAGGCTTTAACACAAAAAAAATGTCACAAAAATGTTAAGAAAAATATCAAGAACACATAGAAAAATTTCTAGGATTTTTTTATGAACAATTTTGGACAGGCAGGGGTGTAAATAGCAAGAATATAGCAAAGATATGCAGGAATGGGGGGGGGGACGCATAGCAAATCAAACAGACAAGCATGGAGTTGGGCCTAGGAGGCGGGTCAGGGCTGAACCATGGGTTGAACCGGTTCGTTGGCCTATATAAGGCCTTGAACCGGTTCAGGTTCATTTCCCCTCTCCACTTCTCTCTCTAAAACGAAGACTAGAGAGAGAGAGTCTGCAAATGACTCTCTCTTCTCCGACGAAACATCCTTTCTCCGACGTGGTGGCCCATGGTGGCGCCGCTGCGTCGGAGCCTCAACCTTCTCCGATCTAAAAAACAAACACATCTTCTTGAAGCTCTTTCTCTCCTCTTTATGATTTCGAAAACATTTTCTTGAGAAAGAGCTTAGATCAGAGTAGATCTAGGATTGAATCGTTCGGTTTTTTTGTCTCCAAAATTTTTCAAATCTTATGAAACGAAACCCTAATATTTCTATCCTCTTCACTGATTATGAAATTGAACTCGTATTCGAAAGGTAAACGGTGAATCTTCATGATTTTTCAACTTAGGGTTTCGTTTCAAACTTTCTTTGAATCTCTTCGAAGTTTTCACTTCGATTCACCGTTTATTTTCAATTCGAAGCCTTCGATGATGATTTAAAGTGCAAGGCGAGAAGGTCCTTTGAATATACCTGGATTTAATGGAGATTCGAACGAAAATCCTTGAGAAAATTTCTGATCCTTCTTCTTCTCACTCTTTTCGTCCCTGTGATCGTATGGTTCGTCACTCCAGTGACGGATTCATGCTTGAATTGCAGGGACCAGTTCGATGATGAAGGTTCTTGCGAAGAACCTCTGAGAACTTCGAACAAAAAAGAAAAAATCCAATTCGAAATGATTTTTGTTGCGTGATTATTGGATTGAGGCTTGTGTGACGAAATTGATGAGAACTTGTGGTGATTTGGTGTGGATTTTGTTCTGGAATTTGGAGATTTGAGACGGTTAGGGTTTGAAGATTCGTTGAATCTTCAAGCTGTTCTTGAGTTTTCTGGATTTTGATCTTTAATCTTGGAGAGAGAAATGTGAAAGGTGTTTCTGGTGATTTTTGATGAGTTGGCGTGAAGTGTGTGGTTCTGCAATGATTGAGGCCTTTTATAGGCTGACACCTGTGCCTGAGACCCAGTAATGAGCTGACACGTGCTATGGAATGATGACCTGGACAAAATTTGGACAAAAGGACCAATCTGCAAATTCTTAAAACTAAATGGCCAATCTGCAAATTAAAAAATATTCTGCAATTTTTTTTTAAAAGACTTAGAAAAAACAAGAAATTTCGAAATGAAAGACTAAAAAAAAATATATTTGAGACTAGGAAAGGGACTAAAATGCAATTTTTGGAAATTTAGGACTTAAAACAAAAAAAATAATAAAATTGAATTAAAAAACGTAATCTGAAATAAACGTAAAGTGAAATGACTAAAATTGACAAAACGGACTAAAACGAACCAATGACCTAAATGAGGTACTTTAAAGTAACCTCTCTCTGCCGAAATTTCGTGTGAAAAGACCAAAATGCCCCTGGGGCTGAAACGACTAAAAATGACTCAGATACAAATTTTAAAATGGATTTTTAACGAGAAATTAAAGCAAGAGCTTATTCAGACAAATTAAAAGACTCAGAAACAATTTTGAGAGTTTGAACAGGGTTTTGACATATGAAAAGACTAAAATGCCCCTAGGGGCAAAACTGACTCAAAATGACTTCAAATGCAATTTTTAAACTGGATTTTGGCATAGAATTGAAATAAAGACTTATTCTAACCAATTGAAAGGACTCAAACAAATTTTTAAAAGACTGAAAGAAATCTTGACATAGGAAATGACTAAAATACCCTTACATGTGAATTTTGCAAGTAATATTGAAATAAAATGCAGAGGAAGATGTAATTGATCAGAGACAGTTCAAATGGCTTGAAATGCAAGATAAGAGGAATTGAACAAGTATTTTTAGGTCCAAAATCAGGGTATAACAGCTGCCCCTATTTAAGTTTCTTTGTCCGGAGAGTCAAGAGACAGAGTCTTTGAATTGACAGGACGAAGATACTTAAATATTAACATTTTCACTGCTTTTGGACATAAAAATACGATATCAGATTTTCAACAATATGAATGCCATGCAATACTTTGATTATGAATGCAAGACAAATAAACTGGAGTCCATGGAACATGTCATGTCACTGGGGATTCAGATGGACATTGACAGGGTGGACAAACCAGGGGATAGAAACAGGGTACAAGCTGTTCTTTGGGTCGAACTAGCCACTTGACCAAGGAATACAAAGCAAGTGATAGGTACAAGCTGTTCTTGGGATCGAACTTGGCACTTGACCGGAAACATAGACATATAGGCAGATACAAGCTGTTCTTTGGATCGAACTTGACACTTGATTGAAGATACAAACAGATAGGCAGACACAAACTGTTCTTTTGGATCGAACTGGCTGTTTGGCTGGAGATATAGACAGAAGGGTAGAGACACACTGTTCTTTGGATCGAACTTGCTGCTGGATCATCACCTCTTCATGTCGGTAGGTGCAAACTGTTCTTTTAGATTGAACTTGCCGTTTGACCGATAACAAAGCATAAGCTGGGTACAAACTGTTCTTCGGATCGAACTTGTCGTTTGTCCGGAAGTATAGGTATATAAGTGGGTACAAGTTGTTCTTTGGATCAAACTAGTCACTTGACCGATAACAAGACATGTTGGAAGTCTGATTTGACAAGATACCTATTGAGGGTAAATGGTCATTGACTTGATTTGAGGGTAGACATGACCATTTTTGTTGGCCCAAAAGCAAATTGAGAGTGAATTGACATTGATTTGAATTGAATTGAAAGTTGAGATTGAGAATTGAGATTGAGCAGAGACATAGACATAGACATTGGATTGGAGAGTTGAAATTGACATTGGGATCGGATTGGAATTGAATTGAAAATTGCAATTGACATTGACATTGAAATTGGATTGAAATTGGAGATTGGGTTGAAATTGAAATTGAGATCGCTTCGAATTTGACACTTGAAATTGAGATTGCTTCGAATTTGACACTTGAAATTGAGATTGCTTCGAATTGACATTGGATTGAAATTGAAATTGGAAATTGCTTCGAATTGACATTGAATTGAATTGAAATTGGAAATTGCTTCGAATTGACATTGGATTGAAATTGAAATTGAGATTGGAGATTGCATCGAATTTGACAGTTGGAATTGAAATTGACAGTTGGAATTGGAATTGAAATTGAAATTGAATTTGACAGTTGCAATTTGGATTGGAATTGAGATTGAAATTGGAATTGGAAGTGGAAACTGATTTAGATTGGAAATGCAGCATGTATGTATGGCATAACAAGATTATTGAATGTATGAGCACATAAAATGCATGATTATGCATGCATGAATGCTTGAAATGCATGATTGGTTTGTAACTTGACAGAGAAGTTTCACAAAGGCAGACAAAACATTGGAAGATTGGGCACGTAGTGGCTCGTGCTGCAACATATTCACAGGGGAAAACCTCTTTGGAGAGACCGTCGTTGAGAGACGTTTCGAAACCATGGCTGAGGGCAATAAAATTTGCAAAGGAGGGATCCTTTGGAGGATCCTTGGATACAGGTCGCCGTTGCTAGGCGTGTCAGTGCTGGGTAAACATTGGATGTTCGCACCTGTGGTCAATGCTTTTCAATATTTTTCATTCTTTCATTTTTCAATCCCATTTTTGCCTGAACCGCCCTTTCGGGTTTTCGATTCACCGGGGAATAAAATTCTTTTCATTGCCCCATTTTTGCCTGAATTGCCTTCATAGGTCGTCAATCAGCGGGGTGCTCATTTTTGCCTAAGTCGCCCTTTCGGGTTTTCAACTTAGCGAGCTTTTCATTTTCATTTTTTTCAATTTTTCATTTTTATTCCGTTTTTCATTCTTGCCATTGACCACAGATCATCCTGGGGAGTAACCTGATTGTAACATGTATTGAAATAGACATTGACATTCATTTATTCATGCATGTTTCATTGAAATGTACCCTATTGCTCAGGTTTGCTTTCAAAATAGACAGGAAAAGATTTTTCAATTTTCAAAAATGTTTGTTTCAGATATTGACATTATCAAAATGGAAAGAAAATATTTTGTATATAGCATTGAAAGTAGAAAGAAAAATGGAGTTTCAAACAAAAGCACAGGCTCAAATTGATGCAGAAGAGTGAGGGTCAGCCAAAGGCATGACTTCACGGATTTACAAGGCTTGGAAAATGGTAATTTTATTGGTTGGTGATACATTGAACACGATGAGCGCTACATTTCATAGAAATTTTGAATTCACAAGTACAGAAGTTTCTGATGAAGATGATCATTGACAGTTGCAGATGCCCCAAGGGGTGATGGTGGTTTGCCAGATATAGTTACTTGTCTTTTATTGTCAACCTCATTTTTGCATGAACCGCCCTTTCGGGTTTTCGGCTCATCGAGGCGCTCATTCTTGCCTGAGTTGCGTACAATCTCAGCGAGCTTTTTGATATTCATTTTTTTTTGTCCCTAACTTTCGCCTGGATCGCCCTTTCGGGTTTTCGATCCACCGGGAAGCGCATTTTTGCCTAGGCCGCCCTTTCGGGTTTTCGACCTACCACGCTGTTCTTTTCTTTTTTAGACAAAGTATTTCTTGACTATATCGGCATTAACAGGATTTGGGAGTTCAACACCATCCATGTGTGTAAGAATCAAAGCACCACCAGAGAAAGCCTTCTTGACAACATAAGGACCTTCATAGTTAGGTGTCCACTTGCCCCTTGGGTCGGGTTGCTGACTTATTCTTCTTTTCAATACAAGTTCGCCTTCCTTGAATTCTCGAGGTCGGACTTTCTTGTCAAAGGCATTCTTCATTCGTACTTGATACAACTGTCCATGAGTCATAGCGTCCATACGTTTCTCTTCAATCAGATTCAATTGATCGTACCGACTTTGACACCATTCAGCCTCAGTTAGTTTTGCTTCCATGATTACTCGAAGAGATGGAATCTCCACTTCCAGAGGGAGAACTGCTTCCATGCCATACACAAGAGAGAAAGGAGTTGCCCCGATTGAACTGCGCACTGTAGTACGGTAACCATGCAAGGCGAAAGGTAGCATCTCATGCCAGTCTTTGTAAGTAGTGACCATCTTCTGAACGATCTTTTTGATGTTCTTGTTAGCGGCCTCAACTGCACCATTCATCTGGGGTCTATAAGGAGAAGAGTTGTGATGTTCAATTTTGAATTCTTCACATAAAGCTTGCATCATACTATTGTTCAGATTGGAACCATTGTCAGTGATAATTTTGTTGGGAACACCATATCGACAGATGATGTTATTCTTGATAAACTTGACAACCACTTGCTTGGTCACATTTGCATAGGAAGCAGCTTCAACCCACTTGGTGAAATAGTCAATTGCCACTAGAATGAAACGATGTCCATTGGAAGCTTTTGGTTCAATTCTTCCGATCATGTCAATGCCCCACATAGAGAAAGGCCATGGGGAAGATATAACATTGAGAGCGTGTGGAGGCACATGAATCTTATCAGCATAAATTTGACACTTGTGGCATCTCTTCGCATGTTTGTGGCAGTCACGTTCCATAGTTATCCAGTAATAGCCGGCTCTTAACAGCTTTCTCGACATAGTGTGGCCCGAAGCATGGGTCCCAAAGGTACCGTCATGTACATCATGCATCAACTTCTCGGCTTCTTGTTTGTCAACACATCTCAACAAGACCATGTCATAGTTCCTCTTGTATAGGATTTCTCCGTCCAGAAGGAATTTGCTAGCCCATCGTCTCAAAGTCTTTTTATCCCTGTTGGAAGCACCATGTGGATATTCACGATTCTGCAAGAAGTGTTTGATGTTGTAATACCAAGGCTTCTTATCATTCACATCTTTGTCAGCTTGATCTGGCATATTTTCAATAGTAAACACATGAGCGGGTCTATCAAGACGCTGCACTTTGATCACGGGCACATCATTCCAATGGTTCACACGAAACATAGAAGACAAAGTAGCAAGAGCATCAGCCATTTGGTTTTCATCCCGAGGGATATGGTGCAGCTCAACCTCGGTAAAATATGTCAATAGACGTCTCGCATAGTCACGGTAAGGGATCAACTTCTCATGATGAGTCTCCCATTCACCCTTTATCTGATTAATAACAAGTGCAGAATCTCCATAGATGTCAAGGTGCTTAATTCTTAGATCAAGGGCTTCTTCAATGCCCAAGATGCATGCTTCATATTCAGCTATGTTGTTTGTGCATTCAAAAGTTATTCGAGCGGTGAAAGGAATGTGGTGCCCCTGCGGAGTTACAATGATGGCCCCAATTCCTTTACCATAAGCATTAACAGCACCATCAAAGACTAATCCCCACTTGCTATTGCGATCCGGCCCTTCATTGATCAGTGGCTCTTCACAGTCTTTTGCTTTCAGATACATAATCTCTTCATCAGGGAAATCAAACTTAATTGGTTGGCAATCGTCAAGAGGCTGACAAGCAAGATGCTCAGCAAGGACACTTCCTTTAATTGCTTTCTGAGCTTTGTACACAATATCATATTCAGACAACAACATTTGCCAACGTGCGATTTTTCCAGTAACAGCAGGCTTTTCAAAGATGTACTTGATCGGATCCATTCGGGATATCAACCAAGTTGTATGATTCACCATATAATGACGCAGACGTTTGGCAGCCCAAGCTAAAGCACAACAAGTCTTTTCAAGCATTGTATACCGAGTTTCACAGTCGGTGAACTTCTTGCTCAGATAGTAGATAGCATGCTCTTTCTTACCAGTCTCATCTTGTTGACCGAGAACACAACCAACTGAATCATCTAATACTGAGAGGTACATAATCAAAGGCCTTCCTTCCACTGGCGGGACAAGGATTGGTGGCTCCAACAGGTACTCTTTAATGCTATCAAAAGCTTCCTGGCATTCATCATTCCATACAACAGGCTGATTCTTTCTGAGCAATTTGAAAATTGGACCGCAGGTAGTAGTCATGTGAGATATGAATCTTGAAATATAATTCAGACGTCCGAGGAAACCTCTGACTTGCTTCTCAGTCTGAGGGGCCGGCATCTCTCTGATGGCTCGGACTTTGTCAGGATCAACTTCAATGCCTCTCTGGCTGACAATGAAGCCTAGCAGCTTTCCGGATCTTACACCAAATGTGCACTTGTTAGGATTCAATCGCAGCTTGTACTTTCTCAATCTTTCGAACATCTTTTTCAAATACACAACATGTTTCTCTTCATCACTTGATTTCAGAATCATGTCATCAACATATGCTTCAATCTCTTTGTGAATCATATCATGAAACAGAGTTGTCATACCCCTTTGATAGGTAGCACCAGCATTTATCAAGCCAAACGGCATCACTTTATAGCAGAACGTTCCCCACGGAGTGATGAAGGACGTCTTTTCCCTATCTTCAGGAGACATCCGTATCTGGTTATAGCCAGAGAAACCATCCATAAAAGAGAACACTTTAGACTGAGCAGTATTGTCAACAAGCACATCAATATGAGGCAATGGGAAGTTATCTTTTGGACTGGCTTTGTTCAGATCTCTGTAATCAACACACATTCGAACTTTCCCATCTTTCTTTGGTACTGGTACGATATTGGCAATCCACTCAGGGTATTCAGCTGTCATGAGGAAGCCCGCATCAATTTGCTTTTGCACCTCGGCCTTGATCTTAAAAGCCATGTCTGGACGAGACCTTCTCAATTTCTGTTTGACAGGAGGACATTCAAGTCTTGTCGGTATCCGATGTTCCACAATCTTGGGATCTAGACCCGACATATCTTCATAGGACCATGCAAAGACATCTGGATAATCGTGGAGAAGCTGAGTGATCTTCCTCTTCACCTTTGGCTCAAGTGCAGCACCGATCTTGATCTCTCGCTTGTTTTCTTCAGTACCCAGGTTGATGAGCTCAATCTCTTCCTGGTGAGGCTGAATGGCTCTTCTTTCTTGCTCAAGCAGTCGAGTGATCTCATACGGTATCTCTTCATTATCTTCCTCATCTTCAGCTTCATATACAGGGAATTCAAAATTTGGAGGAACCATAGGGTCACTGTGTTCAACGGGTTTATTATGGTTCAATCTGCATAATATGATTGGGATGATTTTAGAAAAAGTTTTTCATGCAGATTTTTGAAATTAATAAGAAAATACAGATGTTTCGGTTTTTTCTGGCATTACCATTATTTCCAAGAAAAAGGCACTAAAAAGTAAAAAAGCAAAGAGTCGCGGAAAAAGACGACAACTTTTATTAATAACGGCAATGCCGAAACAAACATGCCCTTACAATGATATCACTTTCGCCTTGGGCGGAGCGAAAGGATTGTTATTTTGAAAACAAAGAAAACATGAGCAACAAGACACATTACATGGAAGCATGCATGACTAAAGGAACATCAATGGCCTCCCAATTTCTCACAGTGCCTCCTCGTACAACAAATGTAGGCACATAACTACTCTCAGCAACGTCTTCAGCAATAGCATTGATAAACCCAGCACTGTAGAAAGTTCCAGTTGAAATGCTTGAGGTCGGGGAGAATCCAAGGCCCTCTTTACGCTTGTTTTCCAAAATCTGTATCACCTTGCCCCAGCCAGCAGCTTGCCCTTCTTGAACAGCCTTCTGGGCGTCTTTCAGTGAAGCCATGCTAGCACTAGCCCTTCGGGGTTCTGCACCTTCAACAGTCAAGCCTTGAAATGACGTCCCTTCAGCGGACCCTGCTTCAACACAAGAGAAAGATGACACTTGGCTAACCAGATATGCTTCTTCACCATGTACAGTGACAATCTTACCGTTCCTCATGAACTTGAGCTTTTGATGCAAAGTGGAAGTTACTGCTCCAGCATCGTGAATCCACGGTCTTCCGAGGAGACAACTGTAAGAAGCATTGATGTCCATAACCTGGAAAGTGATCTGAAATGTCTCGGGACCAATGGTAATTGGCAAGTCTACTTCCCCAAGAACATCTTTGTGAGATCTGTCGAAAGCCTTAACCAAATAGCTACTTCCTCTCAGAGAAATTCCATGATGACTCAATTGTCTTAGCGTAGACTCGGGCATTACATTCAAGGATGATCCAGTGTCCACCAACACATTGGATATCATGTCAGACTTGCAGTGTACGGAGATATGCAGAGCCAGGTTGTGGTGTTTTCCTGCTCCGGGGAGCTCATCATCACCAAATCCCAAGTTGTTGCAAGCAGTAATGTTACCCACTATTCCATCGAACTGATCCACAGAGACTTCATGATCAACATAAGCTTGTTCCAGTACTTTCATCAACACTTTCCTGTGAGCCTCTGAGCTCATAAGCAGAGACAAGATGGATATCTTTGACGGAGTTTGCAGCAGCTGGTGAACAATTTTATAGTCACTCTTTTTGATAAGCCTCAGAATCTCGTCCAAATTAGACTCTTCAATGGGCTGGCCCGAGGGGCTGGCATTTTCTTCCTCAAGGTTAGCCATGTTTCTTCTCTTGTACCATCTTGTCTGCTGAACTCTATCTGGTTGGTGAATCTTGCGAGCACGAGCCACTTTTCAGACTGCGGCAGAAGAACCAGGAGACAATGAGCACGGGAAGCCATTTGTGACCGATGAATGATGCATATGATGCATGATATGCAAATGCAAAAAGACTCTTTTTTTGTCAGAAGACTTGTCAAAGTGGTTGTGAACATCACGGAGAAACACGGTTTTATTTGAAGATCTTGAGCAAAACTAGAAGTTTAGTTGAGATGGTATCACTTGGTGTTCACATCCGGGATGTTCAAAAGATGACTTGTCTAAGTCCTCCGATAAATGCATGGAAAAAGTTTATGCATGTATGCATGTATGCATGAATGCATGATTATGTTCAAGTTCGGAGAAAACATGGTGGGTTGAAGTTCAAAGTCGAGGAGTCATGGGTGGACACGGTGTCCGGTGAATCTAGGGCTTTAGGATAATAGTAACCGGGTTCTAAAAAAGGTTCCCAAGTTGCAACCTCTCCGACGTATATCATGGTGTCACGAGACAACACTCGCTCCACGATTATCCGTGAGAAGGTCTAACTTGAGTGTAGTATCGCGTGATGACTAAAATTCGAGACAACACTCGGTTTAGCCTCCGCACTACGTCCTAGAAAATGGCCATGGATGGGTTTGGTTATCTACGGTTCATAGCGTCATAGAACAATTAGAAGTAAAGTGCCTAAACGCGACAACACGCGCCGACAACATCACCCCCAAAATGCCTTAGCTATGTGGGATTGATCGCATAATCCAAAACACGAGGCAACCCCCGGAATGAATTGTCGATTATATCCCTCCTAAATCCTAAGTTCACTCAGCCCGGGTGTAGGACTTTTGATATTCTCACCCCACACGTTTGCAAGAATTTAAACATTTATTCATATAGGAAAGCAAGTAAAAGAAACAAGTAAAAAGAGCGCAAGCGTGGAAATAAAGATTAGGCGTAACTCTCGAATGTCCCCAGTGAAGTCGCCAGTTGTTTTATCTTGGTTTTCGGGTGTCAAACATTGATTACGTTTGAACCTTTTAACCGGTGATATCTCATTTTTTCTTGGGAAGGGAAAAAGTAAGCAAAACCCTTGAGAATCGAGGTCCGGGAGTTGTTTTCGCTACGGGAAGGTGTTAGGCACCCATAACGACTATAGTATCCTATAGGAACCGTCTTTAATTTCTACGCGCGCGCTTTATTTTTAAATGCTATTTAAGAAAGTGATATTAAACCTAAGAATATTCTAAGTGAAGAATTGGAGGGAGAAGAATGTTTTTGGATTTTTATTTTATTTGAATTGAAGGAATTTTGTTCCTTGCCTACGTACCCGTTTAAGGGATCAAATCCACCGTAGTTCTCTTCCAAAAATGTTTTTGTTTTTGTTGGTTGATTTTAAGTTTGAAAATAGAACTTTGAAGAATAAGAGAGAGGCCTCAAGGGCATGGGATTATGAAATTGTGAGGTTGAATTAGTCATTTGCAAAATATGGTCTAAGTATGATTAAAGTTCATTAAGATTTTGATTAAGAAAAAGAAAAGGAAAAATTACAATGGGATTTTGATCCCAAGGTTTATTTAGAAAATGGTTTGAGTGATGTTGTTCATATTTTTGGAAAATTGATGTTTTCTAAGTGTAAATCCTAGGCATTCATCTAAACATACAATCCTAAACATACATCTAAACATGCATATTCTAGCTACATACCTAAAGTGATGTGTGTGCATGTGTCGGTGCTTGTGTCGGTGTACATTATTAGAGTCCATTGTCCTTATTACATCATACCCTAGATACATTCTATGGTCTTGCAAGAAATTAAAAATTTCATGAAGTAAAATATTACAAAAGCTCCTAAGTATTACATTCTACTTTTGGTGAAACTTTAAAGTGCAAGAAATAAGATGGATATGGAATGAAATGGGAATGCTTATGAAAAGTATGAGGCATGAAATGAAATGGTTAGTAACACATGGTAATATCAAAAGAAATAAAGCAAGAGAAACACTACCACACAAAGCATAGGAAACAATCCAAAATAAAGGTAAAATGAGTGCAAAACATGACCAAATTTTACTCATAAAATGCAAGAGCCATATGACCTATAATTCTCACATTCCAACACACTTTTAAAGGTTTAGAATCAGATTTTGGAATGGGAGTCAAGGCAACATGGTTAACTTGACATTTTGGAAGCAAACTTAGACATATTTGCATTATTTATTTACACAAGTAACTTGTAAACTAAGTAACCTATCAAGATTCACAATTATGCAGCAATATCAAACACAAACAGTGGCTGAAACTCCATAAAAGCAAGTGGCATAGGTCACAAATGTTCATCAAGAAATTGAAATTGGAATCAAGCAAATTTCCATCCATTTTTTAGCACAAAACATCACAAAATAGCAAGAAAATTAACACCTTATTTTTTATCAATTTTTAATATGCAAAATTATCACAAGAATACCACAAAATTATCAAGAAATGTGTATGAAAGTTTTTAGAATTTTTTGAAGAATTTTTAGACACAAAAAACATATAAAATTTCACAATTTTTAACAAAAATAGTAAACAATTGACAAGAAAATACCACACACTTTTTAATCAAGATTTAACATATGGCAATATTACAAAAAATATCAAGAAAATGATCAAGAACACATAGGAATTTTTTAGGAATTTTTAAAGGTTTTTTAGGCTAAAAATGTGCAAGAAAATCACTAATTTTAACAAGAATAGGAAAAAAAAGCTTCAAATAATTTTCTCAGGCTTTAACACAAAAAAAATGTCACAAAAATGTTAAGAAAAATATCAAGAACACATAGAAAAATTTCTAGGATTTTTTTATGAACAATTTTGGACAGGCAGGGGTGTAAATAGCAAGAAAATAGCAAAGATATGCAGGAATGGGGGGGGGGGGGGGGGGGCGCATAGCAAATCAAACAGACAGGCATGGAGTTGGGCCTAGGAGGCGGGTCAGGGCTGAACCATGGGTTGAACCGGTTCGTTGGCCTATATAAGGCCTTGAACCGGTTCAGGTTCATTTCCCCTCTCCACTTCTCTCTCTAAAACGAAGACTAGAGAGAGAGAGTCTGCAAATGACTCTCTCTTCTCCGACGAAACATCCTTTCTCCGACGTGGTGGCCCATGGTGGCGCCGCCGCGTCGGAGCCTCAACCTTCTCCGATCTAAAAAACAAACACATCTTCTTGAAGCTCTTTCTCTCCTCTTTATGATTTCGAAAACATTTTCTTGAGAAAGAGCTTAGATCAGAGTAGATCTAGGATTGAATCGTTCGGTTTTTTTGTCTCCAAAATTTTTCAAATCATATGAAACGAAACCCTAATATTTCTATCCTCTTCACTGATTATGAAATTGAACTCGTATTCGAAAGGTAAACGGTGAATCTTCATGATTTTTCAACTTAGGGTTTCGTTTCAAACTTTCTTTGAATCTCTTCGAAGTTTTCACTTCGATTCACCATTTATTTGCAATTCGAAGCCTTCGATGATGATTTAAAGTGCAAGGCGAGAAGGTCCTTTGAATATACCTGGATTTAATGGAGATTCGAACGAAAATCCTTGAGAAAATTTCTGATCCTTCTTCTTCTCACTCTTTTCGTCCCTGTGATCGTATGGTTCGTCACTCCAGTGACGGATTCATGCTTGAATTGCAGGGACCAGTTCGATGATGAAGGTTCTTGCGAAGAACCTCTGAGAACTTCGAACAAAAAAGAAAAAATCCAATTCGAAATGATTTTTGTTGCGTGATTATTGGATTGAGGCTTGTGTGACGAAATTGATGAGAACTTGTGGTGATTTGGTGTGGATTTTGTTCTGGAATTTGGAGATTTGAGACGGTTAGGGTTTGAAGATTCGTTGAATCTTCAAGCTGTTCTTGAGTTTTCTGGATTTTGATCTTTAATCTTGGAGAGAGAAATGTGAAAGGTGTTTCTGGTGATTTTTGATGAGTTGGCGTGAAGTGTGTGGTTCTGCAATGATTGAGGCCTTTTATAGGCTGACACCTGTGCCTGAGACCCAGTAATGAGCTGACACGTGCTATGGAATGATGACCTGGACAAAATTTGGACAAAAGGACCAATCTGCAAATTCTTAAAACTAAATGGCCAATCTGCAAATTAAAAAATATTCTGCAATTTTTTTTTTAAAAGACTTAGAAAAAACAAGAAATTTCGAAATGAAAGACTAAAAAAATATATATTTGAGACTAGGAAAGGGACTAAAATGCAATTTTTGGAAATTTAGGACTTAAAACAAAAAAAATAATAAAATTGAATTAAAAAACGTAATCTGAAATAAACGTAAAGTGAAATGACTAAAATTGACAAAACGGACTAAAACGAACCAATGGCCTAAATGAGGTACTTTAAAGTAACCTCTCTCTGCCGAAATTTCGTGTGAAAAGACCAAAATGCCCCTGGGGCTGAAACGACTAAAAATGACTCAGATACAAATTTTAAAATGGATTTTTAACGAGAAATTAAAGCAAGAGCTTATTCAGACAAATTAAAAGACTCAGAGACAATTTTGAGAGTTTGAACAGGGTTTTGACATATGAAAAGACTAAAATGCCCCTAGGGGCAAAACTGACTCAAAATGACTTCAAATGCAATTTTTAAACTGGATTTTGGCATAGAATTGAAATAAAGACTTATTCTAACCAATTGAAAGGACTCAAACAAATTTTTAAAAGACTGAAAGAAATCTTGACATAGGAAATGACTAAAATACCCTTACATGTGAATTTTGCAAGTAATATTGAAATAAAATGCAGAGGAAGATGTAATTGATCAGAGACAGTTCAAATGGCTTGAAATGCAAGATAAGAGGAATTGAACAAGTATTTTTAGGTCCAAAATCAGGGTATAACAGCCGAGTCCGAAGGAATCGTTTGTTGTGTATTGTAATGCTTCTAAGATGGGTCTTGGTGGTGTGCTTATGCAGAATCGCCAGGTCGTGGCTTATGCTTCGAGGCAGTTGAAAGTGCATGAGAAGAATTATCCGACTCATGACTTGGAATTGGCGGCAGTTGTGTATGTGTTGAAGATTTGGAGGCATTATTTGTATGGTTCTAAGTTTGAAGTGTTCAGTGATCACAAGAGTTTGAAGTATTTGTTTGACCAGAAAGAGTTGAATATGAGGCAAAGAAGATGGTTGGAATATCTTAATGATTTTGATTTTCAACTAAGTTATCACCCTGGGAAGGCGAATGTTGTTGCCGATGCTTTGAGTAGGAAGTCGTTGCATATGTCTACTTTGATGGTGAAAGAGTTGGAATTGATTGAGCAATTTCGAGATTTGAGTTTGGTTAGTGAGTTAACACCGGAGGGTGTGAGATTGGGAATGTTGAAGCTAATGAGTAATATTTGGAAGAGATCAAGAATGGACAGAAGGAAGATTTGGAACTTGTAGATCGAGTGGTTTTGGTTAATCAAGGTAAAGGTAGAGTGATAGATCTCTGGCAAGTGCACCAAATACTATCGAAGTAGTAAAAATATCGTTCCCACGAGGACTGTTTTTAACTTCAATAATTCAATCGCGTTATAAAAATAGGATGTATAAAGGTTTATTTTTGTTTGCCACTAGGCAGTAGATTTGGTTTGATTTTATGAAATCAAATAAAAGAATAAGATTTGATTAAGAAAATATGGAGAGAGATGAGATCAGGTCTTCGAATCCTCTATATTTCCCCTAATTGGTTACTGCACCTATTATTACTAATGATTTTCTAGTTTCACGATAGTTAACAAATTAGCCCTAATCAATCCCTTGAGTTAGGACCCTCTTCTTAAACTACAGCCCCTAATTCCTTAGGTGGTCTAATAATCCTTGAAGGTTTTATGAACGTTAACCTAATATCACTAACAAACGATTATCTATTCCTAGACTAACCATGTTTATCAGAACAATTCAATTAGGTCTAAGTCGAAAGCTATGGTCAGTAGTCATTCGATCTCACAAAATCATGTTTATATTTGATCAGGATATAAAAAGCATTAAGAACAATTGAATTGAATAAAGACTAGAAATTCATTAATAAATAATAGAGTTTCACAGCAACATATGATCAATTAGGGTTACATAGGTTCATCTCTGACCTAATCTCTAAGAGATTTAGCTACTCATAATTGAGTTTACAAATAGCATAATCAATGGAAGAATTAAAACATACATAAACTGGGTTAGAGATGATGAAATCCTCTCCGCTGCAGCCTTCTGGGTGTTAAAATCGCACTTTAGTTCTCCAAAATCGTAATCCCCTTTGTTTGAGACTGACTTCAGCTTAAATAGGCAAGTTCTGATCGCCCAAAATCGTACCACGATGGCACAAATCGTACCACGATTGGTACTTTGAACCCTAATTTCCTTTAAAGCCCTCCTTGAAATCGTATCACGATGGTATGGATCGTATTGCGATCCAACTCTTCAAAAAAACATGCTTTCTGACTTCAAGAAATCGTATTGCGATTAGCAAATCGCAGTACGATTGGCTTCTTCCAGTTCTTCCATATTTGATGCTTTTAACTGCTCCTGGACACTTAATGTTGCTTAGAACTCTATCAAAATGTCAAAATAAGTCCTAAAAATTACATAATGACAGCATGTCATCACAACCCCAAACTTAAACCATTCCTTGTCCTCAAGGAATTTGCTTGCAACAGTGACAAACGACAGTAAAATAACAGTTACCTGACAAAACGATAGTACCCAAAAGTTCATTCTCCTTCTAGCTAAAGATGAGCTAGTTTGACTTGTTCGCATCCACCAATTCACAACTCCACGCATTCAATTGAAACAGGGTTCTACCAGTCGACATGCAGGTCTACATATTACCATACGCTTGAAAAGTTTCTAAACATCAATCAAAGTCAATATCATTACACACTTTTGAGGTCTTTAGGGTTATAACGGGGCTTAGGTGAAAGGTGGGATATATTTGGATAAGTAGGCTACACAAAATTTGAGTTAGGCATTCCTACGGAAGTTAAAGCACAAAATTCAATCCTTCAATCATTCACCTTGTGGAATAACAATTAATGCAAAGGTACTAGAGAATATTTTTAACATTTAGGGACAATCGAGTTTGAAGTTACTCGGATTTTAAATGTTTTGTCCCTTTTTCATCATTCAATTTCTTTTTTTTTTTTTTTTTTGATACACCATTTTTGTGTATATTTTGCATGACAATTTCTTTTTCTTTCATTTTTGTTCTCTTATTCTCTAGTACCCCCACCCCAAACTTAATTTGGTTGCAAATTCCAATAGCAACCCCAAACTTAATCTTTAGCAACATTCTACAATGCCTTAACTCAGAAAATACATTAAGGGACAAGTCCTAAAAGTCTCTAGGCTTGTAATGTAGTTTGTCACCGAACAAAAAGTTCTAATCCTACCGGCTCACAATTGGTTAAGAAAGGATAAATTCAACAAATTAAAACAGGGTAGGCTTCAAAAAGGCTCACAGGACCAAGCACTTTTGCCTCAGTGTGTAATTGACAAAGACCAATTAATAATAGAGAAACAATGCAAGTTCTAGAAATGTAGTTGCATGGAAAACTAATCTAAATATAAGTAAATTGAAAAACAAGATTTGGCAATGAACCTTATGGCTGAGATTTGTGGGAGTATGTGACTACCTAGCAACGCCGTACACTTCGCCTTTGAATCAAGTCACCCCTCCTTTTGAACTTTTAGAATACCGTTTCATCAGACAACTGTTACTAAACTGGAATAGGTCACATAACACAAATCAAATTCATTAATAATAAACAAGTGCAGGAGCAATTACAATAGGGAAATAAGTTCAATGGACTTCGACATTAAAAAGAAAATAAAAAGAAAATACACCAAAAGAAAAATGACTGAAAATAACATGTAGTGGGTTGCCTCCCACCCAGCGCTTCTTTATCGTCACTAGCTTGACTGCTAAGGATTCTCAGAGGTCCTTCAGAATGAGTGCCACCCTTCCTTTTGGTAGTTCACCACCTAGGTATGGTTTAACTCTTTGTCCATTTACTTTGAAACTTCGATCTCCTTCAGGTGTCACTAGTTCAACAGCTCCATATGGTGACACACTTTTGACCAAGAATGGTCCAGACCATTTTGATTTGAGCTTCCCAGGAAACAGCTTCAACCTGGAGTTATACAACAAAACTAGCTGTCCACAGTTAATATCCCTAGGCACTAAGTTTTTGTCATGATACCTTTTTGTCCTGGCTTTATAGATGAGCGCATTTTCATACGCTCTAAGCCTCATCTCCTCAAGTTCATTAAGTTTCAAAATTCTTTTCTTACCAGCGGCTACTTGATCAAAATTTAAGGCCTTAATGGCCCAATAAGCTTTATGTTCTAGCTCGACTGGAAGATGACATGCCTTCCCATATACTAACTGATAGGGTGAGAACCCAAGATGGGTCTTAAAGGCTGTCCTATATGCCCACAGTGCGTCATCTAATTTCCTAGACCAATCTTTCCTATTTGACGCAACTGTCTTCTCCAGAATCTGTTTCAGCTGTCGGTTTGAAACCTCTGCTTGACCACTAGTTTGTGGGTGATAGGGAGTTGCAACTTTGTGCTTAATGTTATACTTTTTGAGCACATTTTCAAGAAAATTATTGCAAAAATGCTTCCCCCCATCACTGATCAATACTCTAGGGGTTCCAAACCTAGTGAAAATATTCTTTTGAAGGAAGTTGACAACCGTTTTGGCATCATTAGCAACACATGGTATCGCTTCAACCCACTTTGTGACATAATCAACACAGACTAGAATATGGAGATAAGAGTAAGAGGAAGGGAATGGTCCCATAAAATCAATACCCCAACAATCAAATGGTTCAACTTCAATGATTCCTTTTAGGGGCATTTCATTCCTCTTTGATATGTTACCTGTCCTTTGGCATCTGTCACATCTTGTGACAAAGTCGTGGCAATCTTTGAAAAGGGTGGGCCACCAGAATCCACTTTGCAAAATTTTTGCAGCTGTTCTTTCTCCACTGTGGTGGCCTCCATAAGCTGAGCTATGGCAGTGCCACATGATACTATGTGCTTCCTCACCTGCAACACAACGTCTAATCAAACCGTCAGTACCTACCTTAAACAGATATGGGTCATCCCACAAGTAGTGGTTTGCATCTTTGAAGAACTTTTTCCTCTGAGGGTAGGTCAGATCATCAGGAACTATGTTGCCGGCCTTAAAGTTTGCCATGTCAGCAAACCAAGGTCTTTCTCCAATAGCAAACAGCTGTTCATCAGGGAACTCGGCCTTGATGGCCTTCTCCTTCTTTGTTACCTCATCATTCTCCAGCCTTGAGAGGTGGTCAGCTACCACGTTCTCGACTCCCTTCTTGTCACGAATTTCAAGATCAAATTCTTGCAATAATAGGATCCACCTCAACAGTCGAGGCTTTGAATCCCCTTTAGTTAAGAGATATTTGAGAGCTGCATGATCTGTAAAAACAATGACTTTGGAGCCTATTAGATAAGAACGAAATTTTTCCAATGCAAAGATTACCGCAAGCAACTCCTTTTCAGTTGTGGAATAGTTAACTTGATTTTCATTTAAAACCTTGCTTGCATAGTAAATTGCATGAAAAAGTTTGTTCTTGCGTTGGCCTAGGACTGCACCAACAGCATAATCACTTGCATCACACATAAGTTCAAAAGGTAAATTCCAATCGGGTGCAATGATTATTGGTGCAGTCACCAACTTGTTTTTAATCAAAGAAAAAGCATTTAGACATTCAGAATCAAAATTAAACTCATTTTCTTTGACTAAGAGGTTACAGAGGGGTTTGGAAATTTTAGAAAAGTCTTTTATGAACCGCCGATAGAAACCGGCATGCCCCAAGAAACTCCTCACTCCTTTAACATTGATGGGTGGAGGAAGTTTCTCTATAACCTCTATCTTGGCTTGGTCTACCTCAATGCCTTTAGCACTTATTTTATGCCCCAAAACTATACCTTCAGTTACCATAAAATGACATTTTTCCCAATTCAAAACAAGGTTAGTTTCGGTGCATCTTTTAAGTACAGCATTTAAATGGAACAAGCATTGCACCTTTGAAAGGTTGCCGGCGCATTACACAGCCCAAAGGGCATCCTTCGATAAGCAAACACTCCAAATGGACAAGTGAAGGCAGTCTTTTCTTGATCTTCCGGAGCCACTGCAATTTGATTATACCCCGAATACCCATCCAAGAAGCAATAAAAGGCTTGGCCAGCTAATCTCTCAATCATTTGATCCATGAATGGTAATGGAAAGTGGTCCTTTCTTGTTGCGGTATTCAACCTCCGGTAGTCTATACACATTCTCCAACCAGTGACGGTGCGGGTAGGTATCAATTCATTTTTTTCATTTGCTACCACCGTCATTCCTCCTTTCTTGGGTACCACATGAACTGGACTCACCCATGAGCTATCTGAGATAGGGTAGATCATACCTGCATCTAGTAACTTCAGCACCTCTTTCTTCACCACTTCCTTCATTGTTGGGTTAAGTCTCCTTTGAGGTTGAACTACCGGTTTGTATTCAGCCTCCATGTGTATTTTATGCATGCAATAAGCTGGACTAATACCCTTCAAATCAGAAATGTTCCACCCCAAAGCTCCTTGATTGTCTCTTAACACCCTCATTAATTTTTCTTCTTCCAAAGGTGTCAAGGTATTGCTGATGATTACTGGTTTAGAGGCATCCTTAGTGAGAAAAACATATTTCAAGTGAGAAGGGAGTTCTTTTAATTCTGGATTTTTCTCTCCTTCTCCACTCAAAATAGGAGCATCCATAGAGTGCTTACCCATTAATTCTTCTATTTTTACCGGACCCAACTCTTGCTTGCTTGCTGCTAGTTGCTTCACACAATCACTTACTTCAAGATCTTCATCATCTTCACCTTTTGCTATAGAATTCACAATTGCACGTTCAAGAGGGTGTGTTGGTTGATGTTCACAAGAGTCATCTTTAACTATTTCTTCAACAATGTCAATCCGGTAACACTTGGGATTTTCATCTTTGTGCTTCATGGCCTCAAATATATTAAACACTACTTGCTCCTTATGAAATCTCAACATTAGCTCTCCTTTCTCAATGTCAATCAAAGCACAGCCAGTTGCAAGGAAAGGTCTTCCTAGAATGAGTGGCATATCCTCATCTTCAGCCATATCTAAGATCACAAAATCTGCTGGAAACACCAAGTCATTAACCTTGACTAGTACATCTTCAAGTATACCGAAGGGATAAGAGATCGACCGATCAGCTAAAGTAATGGTCATTCTTGTTGGTTTTGGTTCCCCACACTTAAGCTTCTTCATCATTGAGAGTGGCATCAGATTTATACTTGCTCCCAAATCACATAAAGCTCTACCAATGTCTACCGGTCCAATTGAACAAGGGATAGTAAAAGCACCAGGATCCTTCAGCTTAGGTGGTAGCTTCTTTTGAAGAATAGCACTACAATTCTCAGAAAGTGCAATGTTCTCATCATCCTTAGGCTTCCTTCGTTTAGTCAACAAGTCTTTCATGAACTTAGCATATAACGGCATTTGATCAAGGGCTTCACCGAAAGGAATATTCACCTGAAGTTGTGAGAAAAGTTGCATGAACTTCTTGAATTGGCCTTCATCCTTTTCTTTCTTCTTTGAAAGGTGAGGGTATGGAAGCTTCACATATGATGGAACAATTTGTGGTTTATCTCCATCTTTCAAAATTTGACTCTTCGACTTCCTCAAGATTGAATCTTCATCAATTAACTTCTCACTTTTTTCTCCCTCTATTTTTTTCTTCCTTTCATTTTCAACTACTCCCTGATCATTTTCTTTTTCAACTACACCCTCATCATTTTTTTCAACTACATCATTCTCCTCCACCTCAACTACATCATCAACCTTCTTTGGAGCTTTTGGAACTAAAGGTGTCAAAACCTTTTTGCTCCTCAATTCAATAGCATTACAAGACTCATTCTTAGGGTTGTCTTTAGTGTTACCTGAGAATCCGCCTTTACTTTGTTCAGCCAATTGCTTAGCTAATTGCCCCAGTTGAGTTTCAAGCATCTTCCTAGAAGCTTCATTGTTCTTTCTTTCAGCTTCTTGACTCTTCTTCATCTCTTCAAAGTTGCCTTGAGTCATCTTCATGAAATTCATCATAGTTTCCTCAAGAGCTGATGGCTTCCTTTGTTGTTGTTGAGGAGGAGTGAGCATCTGAGAGTTCAAAGCATTGTTATTTGAGTAGCTTAGATTTGGATGCTTGTTAATGCCTGAATTGTAGTATTGATTCTGCCTTTGATAACCTCCCATGAAGTTAGCTTCTTCATTTGATCCTTCTGGAACACATTCACCATTGGGATGTTCTTCACCACATAAGTCGCACTTGATTGCAGCTACTTGTTGTTGCTTATGAGCCAAAGTGAAGCCTTGAAACTCCTTAGTTAGAGCTTCGATTTGTTTGTTCATCGCTGCTTGGTTAGCAAGGATAGCAGTTTGTTCACTCACCCCAAACACTCCTCTTTCCTTCTTCTTAGCTTCAGCACGATACTCATTTCCAGCCATGTTTTCTATCAAAGCTTGGACTTCATGATCAGTTTTGCTCTTGAGACTACCTCCTGCGGAAGCATCTAAGAACATTCTTGTGTTTGGTGTCACCCCCTCAGTAAAGATTTGGAGGTATTGTTTCTCGGTGAACTCATGATTAGGGCATCTCTTAAGAAGCAAATTGAATTGCTCCCAAGCATCATACAATGATTCACCTTCTCCTTGCTTGAAGTTAGAGATCTCCATCTTCTTGTCCCAATACTTAGACATCGGGAAATATTTCTCCAAGAACTTCAGCTCTAACTCTTCCCATGTTTGGACAGTCCCGTTTGGAATTGTTAGCAACCAATCTTTTGCTCTTCCCGTCAAGGTGAAAGGAAATAGCCTTAGCTTCTTTTGTGCTTCAGTCACGGTGGCTGGTTGCACACAAAACTCGCAGGTTTCAGCAAAGCGACTCAAGTGTTCATGAGGACTCATAGCTTCAGTCCCATCGAATTGCTTGTCCCTTAAACCGTTGAGGACAGTTGTCTTGATGTCGAAAGCTACGGGGTTAGCTGGTTGAAAAGTGTGGGTCAGTTGACCGCGATGAGTGGCTAACCCGTAGTCTCCTAGTTTAGGTCTTGGTGGTACAACTCCTTCTCCTTCCATAGTTGCAGATTTAGGAGAAGAGATTGTTTCAGATTCACTTGAGAGTTGCTCCGGTACTTGTTCTCGAACACCCGGTGGAACGGATTGAGCTAACCTTTGCGATCGGACAGCTTTCCGAAGTGCTCTAGCAGTTCTTTCAATTTCCGGATCGTACTCTAAGTCGTCAGAGCTCTGTTTACCTCGCATAAACAGCAAAATACCTCAGTAGCACTGCACAACGCAAAGTAATCAAGTGAATATGAAAACAGAAAAATAAAAATTAAAACAGAAAATTAAATTGCAAAAACCCTAAATTATAACGTAATTGCCTTGTTGAAATAATTCAACAGTCCCCGGCAACGGCGCCAAAAACTTGATAGATCTCTGGCAAGTGCACCAAATACTATCGAAGTAGTAAAAATATCGTTCCCACGAGGACTGTTTTTAACTTCAATAATTCAATCGCGTTATAAAAATAGGATGTATAAAGGTTTATTTTTGTTTGCCACTAGGCAGTAGATTTGGTTTGATTTTATGAAATCAAATAAAAGAATAAGATTTGATTAAGAAAATATGGAGAGAGATGAGATCAGGTCTTCGAATCCTCTATATTTCCCCTAATTGGTTACTGCACCTATTATTACTAATGATTTTCTAGTTTCACGATAGTTAACAAATTAGCCCTAATCAATCCCTTGAGTTAGGACCCTCTTCTTAAACTACAGCCCCTAATTCCTTAGGTGGTCTAATAATCCTTGAAGGTTTTATGAACGTTAACCTAATATCACTAACAAACGATTATCTATTCCTAGACTAACCATGTTTATCAGAACAATTCAATTAGGTCTAAGTCGAAAGCTATGGTCAGTAGTCATTCGATCTCACAAAATCATGTTTATATTTGATCAGGATATAAAAAGCATTAAGAACAATTGAATTGAATAAAGACTAGAAATTCATTAATAAATAATAGAGTTTCACAGCAACATATGATCAATTAGGGTTACATAGGTTCATCTCTGACCTAATCTCTAAGAGATTTAGCTACTCATAATTGAGTTTACAAATAGCATAATCAATGGAAGAATTAAAACATACATAAACTGGGTTAGAGATGATGAAATCCTCTCCGCTGCAGCCTTCTGGGTGTTAAAATCGCACTTTAGTTCTCCAAAATCGTAATCCCCTTTGTTTGAGACTGACTTCAGCTTAAATAGGCAAGTTCTGATCGCCCAAAATCGTACCACGATGGCACAAATCGTACCACGATTGGTACTTTGAACCCTAATTTCCTTTAAAGCCCTCCTTGAAATCGTATCACGATGGTATGGATCGTATTGCGATCCAACTCTTCAAAAAAACATGCTTTCTGACTTCAAGAAATCGTATTGCGATTAGCAAATCGCAGTACGATTGGCTTCTTCCAGTTCTTCCATATTTGATGCTTTTAACTGCTCCTGGACACTTAATGTTGCTTAGAACTCTATCAAAATGTCAAAATAAGTCCTAAAAATTACGTAATCACAGCATGTCATCATAGAGACTTCAGGTTGGGTGAGAACGGTGTTTTGATGTTTCATGATCGTGTTTGTGTACTAGATGTTCTTGAGCTTAAGAGAAGGATTTTGGATGAAGGTCACATAAGTAGTTTGAGTATTCATCCAGGAGCGACCAAGATGTATCAAGATTTGAAGAGGTTGTTTTGGTGGCCTGTAATGAAGAAGGAGATCGCAGAGTTTGTATATGCTTGTTTGGTTTGTCAGAAGTCTAAGATTGAACATTAGAAGCCGTCAGGTTTGATGCAACCGTTGTTTGTGCCAGAGTGGAAGTGGGATATTATCTCTATGGATTTTGTTGGAGCTTTGCCGAAGACTGCAAAGGGTTTTGATTCGATTTGGGTGATTGTTGATCGGTTGACGAAGTCGGCACATTTTGTTCCTATCAAGACCGGTATGTCTGTGGCGAAGTTGGCTGAGATTTACATTGAGCAGATTGTTAGGTTGCATGGTATACCTTCTAGTATTGTGTCGGATCGGGATCCGAGGTTTACTTCTAAGTTTTGGGAGAGTTTGCAAGCTGCTTTGGGGACTAAGTTGTGGTTGAGTTCTGCTTATCATCCCCAGACTTATGGTCAGACGGAGATGACTATTTAGAGTTTGGAAGGTTTGTTGAGGGCTTGTGTTTTGGAACAAGGAGTCAGTTGGGTTGAATGTTTACCGTTGATTGAGTTTACTTACAACAACAGTTTTCATTCTAGTATTGGAATGACACCGTTTGAGGCTTTGTATGGTAGGAGGTGTAGAACTCCGTTGTGTTGGTTTGAGTCAGGTGAAAGTCCCTTGTTAGGACCGGAAGTTGTGCAAGAAACTACGGAAAAGGTTAAGATGATCCAAGAGAAGATGAGAGCGTCTCAGAGTAGGCAGAAGAGTTATCATGACAAGAGGAGGAAGGACATTGAGTTTCAGGTTGGTGATCATGTGTTTTTGAGAGTGAATCATGTAATCGGTGTTGGTCGTGCTTTGAAGTGTTGGAAGTTGACTCCTCGTTTTGTTGGACCGTTTGAGATTGTTGAGAAAGTTGGGGTTGTAGCGTATCAGATTGCGTTACCGCCATCTTTGTCGAATCTTCATGACGTGTTTCATGTGTCTCAGTTGCGGAAGTATGTGTATGATGCGTCTCATGTGATTCAAACGGATGATTTGGAGGTAAGAGATAATTTGACCGTTGAGACTTGACCAGTTAGGATTGAGGATCGTGAAGTAAAGCGTTTGCGTGGCAAGGAGATCGTTTTGGTTAAAGTGATTTGGGTTGGACCGACTGGTGAGAGTGCCACTTGGGAATCGGAGAGTAGGATGAGGGTTGCATATCCAGAGTTGTTTCCTTCAGGTAATTTTCGAGGGCAAAAAATTTTTTTTAGTGGGGGAGAGTTGTAACAGCCCGATTTTTCGATTAGATTTTTTTTGTTATTCTTAAATGTGTTATATGTGCTCTTGTGTGATTATTTGCCTCTGTGTGTATTTTTGGTTGGGAATTGTAGAATTCGGTGTTAGAAGGGTATTTTAGTCATTTTGAACTTAGGGGCATTTTGGTCATTTTGAGAGCAGGGGTAATTTTGTAATTTTTGCTGAAGGTTATTTTTAGTGCTTTGTGAGAGTTCTTATTTTACTAAGTGTTGGAGAGTGGGGTAATTATTTAGTTTACCGTTAAGTGACCGTTAGTGTTATATTTTACCGTTAAGTGAGTAGTAACATTTTTGAGGTTAGAATAGAAATGGGTTAGACCCATTAAGGTTTGTGAGATGAGCCCAATTAAGTGAGCATATATAAACTAATGTTAGTAAAGAGTTAGGTTTTTTCACCAACATTTTTCATTTGAGAAGAGAAGAGATAGAGATAGAGAAGAGATAAGAAGTGAAGAGGAAGGCTAGAGCTAGAAGAGGAATTCATCATCTAGGTACTAAATTGAAGCTTGGGTTAGAGATTCTTGGTGCTAGAGGTAAGAGGGTTAGAATTCAACCATAATTCATAACTTTTCATTTCTACCCATTTTGTGAAATTGATGAATTGAACCTAATTAATTGTAAATTCGTGCTTATGTTTTGATGCAATGTTTGGGTATGCAAATTGAATGTTAATTGAGTTGTTGATGATGAAACTACATGCTTATGTTGTGGTTATATGTGTGCTTTGCATTTTTGTCCAAAAATGATGATATGAGGTGTTGTTGTTGATGAATTATTGATGAATTCATGATGGTTAGTTGATATTGTTGTTAAGAGATGTGGTTGTTGATGATTAAAACCTTGGGTAATCATAATTGTGGAGTTTGCTATGACCTTGTGTTGTTTTTGAAGTTTTAATGAAAAATGAGTCAAATGGTGATTTTTGTTAAGAGAATGTTTTGGGGCAAATTTTCTATGGAATCGAGTGTCTTTTCATGTTTGGAAATGTTTAAACAAACTTTGGGATCAAATTTGAGCTTTGGGATGTCAAAATTGGGGTTTTGGGGTGAAAATGAGTTTTTTTCCCGAGACTGAACTGTCATAACTCGCCTCGCGAGTAAACTTACTCGCAACGGCGAGTAACTGATCACTCGCCTCGTGAGTGGACCTGCTCGCAACGGCGAGCTGCACAGGTCAGTACTCCCTGTTTTGCGTTTTTGTGCCTTTATTCCTCGTTTTTGTTTTGAACTGGCTTTTGGTATAAACATGAAAATTGTAGATAATATTTTTAGCTTTCTAGAGGCTTTGGTTTGACTTGGATATGGTTTTTGGTTTTCAACTTATGGGGAAAATACTCTTGAAAAGTTTTATCGAAAAATCCCGCATAACTAGTTCTAAGTCGACCCAAACCTTGTGGACTGTTTATAATCTTTGAAACTTGATTTTTTTATGAGTTCAACTAAGGTATTTAAACTGTGATGTGGTGAATCTAACTTGTTTTCTTTGAAAATGGAAATTTTGTGGAAAATGATAAAGTGAGACGAACTTTGGGTTTTTATTTATTTCGTCACACTTGGCCGGTGAAACGCCAAGGCATCCTCTACTGCACTCATATGTGGCCTAGGGGTATGTTTAGTTGAGGCATTGGAACTTATTTACTTGGTTTTGGCTTAAAGGCTCGATTAATTTTAAGTTGTGATTTAAGAGACGAACTTTGTTGAAAATGGCTTTAAGAATCCTTTGTCTTGTGAATTCTTGTGGATATTTGATATAAATTATGTGGAGATGATTGGTGGTGTATGTGTGTGACAACTACATGTGGATTGAATTATGAATGTTGTCGGTGATTCTAAAATTTGTTATATAAAGGTCTATATGAGCAAATCTAGTTGATTATGTAATAAAATGATTGTGATATCACTTGCTGTGAGTAAAGATCACATCCTCAAGAAAATTATGAACAATTTGAATTTTTTAGGTAAGGACACTGATGTATTTTGCTTATTATATATATATATCATGGTATTTTATTTTTGTCAATGTTAGTAAATACAGATATTGCAGCAAAGTCAAACATAAAATTTGTATCTTAAAGAAACAACAGTATCATCCGATCATTTGAAAATGTTAGCAAGACGAGAATGCTCTTTATTAAAGATTATGATTTTATACATACAAGAAACTTGCGATATTCTGATTTTAAAAGGAGGTTCTTTCAACAACTCAATATGAAGATATTTTAAGAGCTGCTAATTTGGAGAAGAGAATGAAGATATATCATATCTTTCTACAGAGTCACCGCCAAGTAAAGATTTTGAGTAACTACTATAAAAGATTCTGAATTTCTTCGTTGTCTTTATGAGGGGGAGACAAAAATGTGTTCTGCACTCTTTTTCCCTTAACCATGGTTTTATCCCTTTGGGTTTTCCTGGTAAGGTTTTTGACGAGACATATTATGACACAAAAAGATGTTGTACTCTTTTTCCTTCACTAAATTTTTTTTCCCATTGGGGTTTTCTCTAGTAGGGTTTTAATGAGGCATATCCTTCATGGACATCCAAGGGGGAGTGTTATGAATAATATTAATTTGAGTGAATGCCAATATTCATTGTTAATGACACTTAGTCTTATGGCCTTTCATGTACTTGTAACCTACCACATTTGTGTGATATAAATAGGACTTATATCTCAATGTAAAACACACACTTGTGAAGAGAATAATACAAAGTGCTTTCGTCTTCTTCTTCCTCTTCTTCTTTGATCTTGTGCTTTTAGTTTATTTTTAACAAGTAGTGTGATTTTACTGCGTATAAATCCAAATGGTTGAGCTTTTATTGTTGTTTATTCCCTATTTTGTTGGAAGTGATATATACACCAATGCCTTGAAATATTTCTGGTTACTCCAATGCCTTGAATTTTTTTTGCTGGTGTGTTTTCATTTTAAGAGTAATAATAGTGGCAAACACCTCATAATGATAGGTGTGGTTCAGTTTCATATTTTTTATTTAGGACCTCCATATATTTTTTTGGCAATTTGTACACCTTTGTAATATTTTTTTACTATGCTCCTAGCACGAACATGTCTGGTAATCTTACTACTCTTACTTCTCGAGCCTCCATGTCTGAATTTGTTATCTTAAAGCATTTCGATGTTAAAGTTAAACCTCCTAAACCTCAAATCATCAAAGAAGTAATTTGGGCACCACCCATTGCAAACTGGGTGAAGTGTAACTCAGATGGTGCATCTATAGGTTGTCCTGGAGCTACAGCCTGTGGAGGAGTTTTTAGAAACTCAAATTCAGACTTTCTAGGAGCTTTTGCAGTTAATCTAGGAATCTCTAATGCTTTATGCTTAGAACTGATAGGTGCTATGTTGGCCATTGAGATAGCTCACGAGATGAATTGGCGGCATCTTTGGTTAGAAACCGATTCCATGTTAGTCTCCTTGGCTTTCAAGTCTTCCAAAGTGGTCCCTTGGCATTTACAAAACAGATGGAACAATTGTATTCATCTCATCTCTTCCATGCATTTCTTTGTCACTCATATTTACAGGGAAGGAAACAAATGTGCTGACATGCTTGCAAACATTGGTCTATCTACTGCCTCCCATGTTTGGTTTTCTCAACCGCCTGATAATATTAGGGCAGACTTAGTGACTAATAAGCTAGGTTTACCTAATTTTAGAATTGCTTTTGGTTTTATGTCCCCCCCCCCCTCTTTTGTTTTGTACCTTTTCTTTATCTACATATCTATTTTGGGGTTGCAGCTGCTGTAATCTCCTTTGCTTAATTTTTTTTTTTACTATGCTCATTTTGCATTGCTCTTGCTTTATTCTACCAATATAGGATACAACTATCCTTTGTTATATATGCTAATATCATCTAAACTATTTCAGCAACTCATATAAACTATTAATTATTTTAAAGCAACTATGTGGCAATGATCATCATAGGCAATAGTTAGGTAATGAAACATGAAAAAATCTTCACTGCTTACGATGGATATTGAAAAATGACTGGAAAGTAGTTCTATTCACCATATTTCCATTGGAACTAATATTAATACATAAATCAATTAGTACATTAGATTTGTGTCTCTCCATTTTGGGTACTTCTGGTACAAATTTATAATGCAAGTATCTTTTCCTAAAAAAATATTAGGAAGACGTGGTTAAGATGACTTGGAGTCTATAAAGTTGTTGCCCTTGCTATTTGCACATCAACTATTTGGAAATTAATTGCATAAAATATGTCAATATAACCATTTCGTGAAGACGTTGATCAATTTAATCATGTCCGGCGCGTGTTCATCTATATTTGTTATAAGAGCAATGTTATATCTCTAGAAAAATAACATCAAGAATTCTTCAAGAATAAAGAGTAGCCAATCACAATGCACTATTTGCCACAATTCAAGGAGGTGTGGCTGGAAAATAGGAAGTGGACAAATAAATCATCCAATTAAAATTTGCAAATTGTGTCTTGAAAAATTCTTGAAGCTATTTTTCTTGAGAAGTAGCATTTTCCTTGTTCTAATTATGTGAATTATAACTGAGACTTGATTATTTGATGTATTGACTTTTAGATTTTCCTGTAAGCTATAATAGTTCTTTTTTAAATTATCGTAGGGTATGCTTTTCTTTTGTCTAACATACAAATAAACTAGACCATCCACCCGTGCTGCCACACGGGTCATATCGATTTGAAACAAATCATGCACATAAGCTGACATTAAAATGCTTGTGGTGCAACATAAAATGTTTGTAAAGAAAAGTAATATAAAAAAATACTTCATGTTGGTAGAAAGCATTCAAATCTGTCTGTAAGCTACATTATAAATGCTTTCCATGCGTTGACTATCTCTTGGAAACAAAACATGTAAATAACATTGCCGCGTCATTTTTCGGACGGTCGAAAGGCCATTTTAATCTGGTGTTCGACCCGCTTTTGATTGGTTTCACGACTGAACATTTAATTCTTTTCAAAAGAAAGTGGAAAAAGGTTCAAATACCACATTTTTTAGGGATTAAGGGTTCGGGGGTTGGTTATTTTTAGGGAAGGTGTTAAGCACCCTAAATATTCGTAGTACTCTACGAGAACCTCTTGATTTTATTTAACTTTTGTGCTATAAACTTGCTTGCTTTAAAAAATGGAATTTGTAATGATAAAAGAAAATAAAGACCTAATTTATCTACATTTTATCGATTTGGAAAGACGCGTGTCCCTTGCCTACGTACCCGTGAGGGATCAAAACCTCGTAGTTCGGGGTAGAAATTGACGTTTGATTGGTTTTTGTGTTTTTTATGAGTTTTGAAAAAAGGTTTGAAATAAAAAGCCAAGTGGCAAATTGGAATTTGTTTGTCTTTTTGATATTGAAAGAACGACGACTCAAAGTAGAATTAAGATTGATTTGAAATTTGATTAAGAAAATAAAATAAAACGACGATCGCTTGATTTGAGATCAAGGTTTATTTATGAAAATATTTTTTGTGATTTTTGATTATTTGAATGTTTTTGTTATTTTTAATAATGATATGAAAATTATATAAGCAGAATGAGAAAAAAAATAATGTTAAGCTGAAATATGAGGTTATTTTAACACGGACCAGAATACTCTGGAGAATGATTTATATAAGCGGAAATAAAAATATTAACAGTTGATTTAGGACCAGAGCACTCTGGATTAATTTAATTAACAAGGACCAGATCGTTCTGGAGAATAATTAAATTAAACGAAAATATAATATTAACAGTTAATTAGGACCAGAGCACTCTGGATTGAAGTGTGTATTAAAATGACAAAATTTAAATATGCATATGATAATAGTAGATGATATAATGTAATGCGAAAATAAAAATAAAAATGAATGCGAACTAAAGTGGACCAGAGCACTCTGGATTGAAGTGTGTATTAAATGACAAAATTTAAATATGCATACGATAATAGTAGATGATAGAATGTAATGTGAAAATAAAATAAAAATGAATGCGAAAATAAAATAAAAATGCATGAAAAAATAAAAATGCTAAGGAAATTAAAATGCATGAAAGAAATAAAATAGGGTGCCGGGGGGGGGGGGGGGGGTGCAAGGAGTTATAAAGGGGGTAGAGTAATTAAAAAAGTCAGATTGGGCCACAGAGAGAGCTGCCAGCGCATTGGGCCTTGTGGCTGGGTTTAGGCCGGTTCAGACCGGTTCAAGGTCTGAACCGGTTCGGCCTGGGACTATATATTTGTGATGCTGGTTTTTTCTCTCATTTTTTCATCTCACTTCTCTCTCTACCCTTTTTCTAGAGAGAGACTCTCATCTCTCTCTTCTTTCTTCTTCTTCTCCGACGAGAAGACAGGGTAGCCGGCGGTGGTCCGACGCGGCGGTTAGCCGTCTCCGACGGCGGCGCCGCCGCGGTTAACCCTTTTTATTTTTTTATTTTTTTTTGCTCTTTCCAACTCTTTTCCCCTCCTCTTTCCAATTCTTCCCTCAAAATCTCCAAACAAAACTTACAAAGCCCTAGATCTAGAAAACAAAACGAATCACACTACCTTTGTTCTTTTCAAAAGAAGACGGCTGTGGTTCAGTACGTGTGTGTGTCGGTTCGTGGTGGTTTTGGATCGGTGATTCGATTTAAATGGCTTATTTGCTGTTTGCGGTTTCAGTGACGGTTTGAGGGTGTTGATTTGAGTTTGTGGTGATTGATGTTGGATTGAATGGTTTGATGGTAAGGGTCGATTTTGTAGTGTGGGTTGTGGGTGTTACAGGTTTTGATCTGTATGATGTTTGAGTTGTTGTTCTGGTTCGTGCGATTTGTGTATGTGTGGTAGTGACTTTGGATTAAAAAAAGGAATGGAAATTATTGTGATGTGAAAATTTTCCTGCAGGTTTATGCGTGTTTTTGTTGTTTTCTTGCTGGAAAAAAATTCCTCTTTTGCTGGTTGCATGGCTTGTATTTATAGAACTGGATTGAGACATCCTGTCTGTGAAGACAGGAACAGAAAACTGCCCTGGTTTGGGTTGAAGGAAACACGACAGCCTGCTATAAGCTGGCTTTGGATATTTTCTTGGACAAAATTTGGACTTTTGATATAAATAAATAATAATAATAATATTAATAAACGAATAAATAATAATAATAACAATAACAACAACAAGAATAATAATAATAATAATAATAATAATAATAATAATAATAATAAAAAAGAATGACTAAAATAAAAAATAAAAAATTGAGAGAAGAGGGCCCGTCTCGGAACCAAATCTGAGGTATTTTAAAATATCTCTCTGCCGAATTTTTCACTGAAAAGTCAGAGACTGGTCGGGGTTAAAGGACATGTGTCAGTGTTGTATGAATGTAGGATCCTTAGGTCAAAAATTGGGGTATGACAGATGCCCCTATTTAAGTTTTCTTCGTCCGGAGGTTTGAAGATGGAATCTTTGATTTGATGGGCCGAAGAGACTTAAATATATAAGTGCACCAATTTTGACCTAAGATGTTATGAATGCTCGTGATGTAATTATGAATGCAGGATGACAAAGATGATTTGACTGAGACGAGAAAACACTAACGGGATACCCAAGTTCATTGAAGAGAGGGATCCGACTCTGCTAGGGGAATGTAGTTTCACTGGGGAAGGATATTGTCTGATATCGTATTGGTTTGAAACGATAGTTTAACAGGGACAAAACTTTTTAATGACACCTCTCGACCAGACATACTGGGGATGACATTTTCGAGAAATTAAAATGTGATCTCAAACTGTTCATTGATTGGAACTGGCTGTTTGAAACATGATGAAAGGTAAACTCAAGCGGTCCGTTGTTTAGGACTGGCGGCCTGGAACAAGATAGAAAGGTAAACTCAAGCGGTCCGTTGGTGGACTGGTAGCTTGAAACAAGATAGAAAAAGTAAACTCAAGCGGTCCGTTGGTAAACTTGGTGACTTGAAACAAGGTAAAAGGTAAACTCAAGCGTCCGTTGGTGAACTTGGTGACTTGAAACAAGATAAAAGGTAAACTCAAGCGTCCGTTGGTGAACTTGGTGACTTGAAACAGATAAAAGGTAAACTCAAGCGTCCGTTGGTGGACTGGTAACTTGAAACAAGATAAAAAGGTAAACTCAAGCGTCCGTTGGTGAACTTGGTGACTTGAAACGGGATAAAAGGTAAACTCAAGCGTCCGTTGGTGAACTGGTGACTTGAAACAAGATGAAAAGGTAAACTCAAGCGTCCGTTGGTGAACTTGGTGACTTGAAACAAAGTAAAAAGGTAAACTCAAGCGTCCGTTGGTGAACTTGGTGACTTGAAACAAGATGAAAAAGGTAAACTCAAGCGTCCGTTGGTGAACTTGGTGACTTGAAACGGGATAAAAGGTAAACTCAAGCGTCCGTTGGTGAACTTGGTGACTTGAAACAAAGTAAAAAGGTAAACTCAAGCGTCCGTTGGTGGACTTGTAGCTTGAAATGATTGATTAGTGACATCTTTGGAACAGATATATTGGGGATGACACCTTTGAATTTGAAATTGATTGATTTGACTCAAATCGCCCTTTTGTCGGAACTAGACACTTGAAATTGATTGGTTAGTGACATCCCTGGACCAGACACACTAGGATGACACTTTTGATGATAGAAAGGTAATTGACAACCGTTTGTTCATAAAACTTGCTGTTTGGCATCATGATAAACGAGGACTTGACTGAAAGGACAAAACCAAAGTTCTGGGTGACCAATGCGACCATGTATGAATGACATTGTGTATATGTTGTGTATGCATGAATGTATGAATACGTGAAATTATTTAATGTATGAATGTATGGATGTATGAATGTATCAGTGTATGAATGTATGGATGTATGAATGTATCAGTGTATGAATGTATGAGTGTATGATTGGATTGTGACAGGTGAACTAGATGAAATGAGATAAGATAGGTAAGATGGGAGGCGGACTGACGACGCAGTACAAACACTCGACATACTTCCCTGGATTGTTCCTTCATTGGCATGCTTCAGCAGTCATGTTTTTCTTTGAAAAATCCCTAACTTTTTCCTGGACCGCCCTTTCGGGTTTTCAGTCCACCGGGACGCTCTCTATTGCCTAAGCTGCCTTTTCAGGTTTTCAACTTAGCGAGCTTTTCAGGTCCTCTCCATAATGCTTAGCCATGTTTCTCTTCTGCAATGTAACTGTTCTCGAGGCAGATGCTGATGTACGCTTCACCTACTCGTGAGTTCAAAGAGAGCGTGTTTGTTGTTCATACTAAAAGATGTAAAAAGGTTTTGTATTTTTTTTGAGAAAATTTTGCTTCAAGTATTGTCATCAATAAATAGAAGAAATTTTTGCAAATAGAATAAATGAGAGTTCCAAATAAATGGGCAAAGGCTCAAATTTGATGAATTGAATGATAGCCTGCCAATGGCATGACTCCACGGATCTTTTGAAATTTTTTGGAAAATGGGAAATATAATGGGAAGCGTACATTGAACACAGTAACCGTTATACTCCCTGACAACTTTGAATGCCCCTGTTCTGAGTCTTGGATCTGCAGATGCTTCGAATCGGAGGTCTTTTGATAACTGGATGCCCCAAGTGGACTGTGCCTGACCGGATGCAGTTACTTTGTCATGATCCTTAACTTTTGCATAGATCGCCCTTGCGGGTTTTCAATCTATCAGGATGATCATTTTTGTTCATGTCTCTAATTTTGCCTGGACCGCCCTTTCGGGTTTTCAGTCCACCGAGACGCTCATTTTTGCCTAAATCGCCTTTTCAGGTTTTCGACTTATCGAGCTTTCATTTTTTTGACAAAGTATTTCTTGACTGCACCGGCTTGCGGATGTGCAACATCCGTAGTCACAAGAGTTATTGCACACGAGCCTTCATAGTTAGGCGTCCACTTGCCCCTGGAGTCTGGTTGAAAAGATTTTGTCTTTTTTGAGCACAAGGTTTCTTTCTAGAAATTTACGGGGACGAACCTTCTTGTTGGAAACTTGTTTCAACCTCTTTTGACATAGCTGTACAAGGTCGTCATGCATTTTTAAGTTCAATCAAGTTTGGACTTTGGCAGAACTCCGATCGACGGGACTTCGACCTCCATGGGAAGCACGTCCTCCATGTTGAATACTGAGGGAAAGAGGGGGGGTTGCCCCTGTTGAAATGTGTACTGAAGCATGATACTCATGTAAAGTAAAGGTAACATCTCTCGTTAGTCTTTGTAAGTAAATGTCATCATCTGGGCAATCTTTTTTTTTTGTTGGCAGTTTTGACGACTAAGATGCCCCAGTATGCGAGAGATCTCATCGGGAGTCTCTTCATTTTCCTTTTCTTCATCTTCGGACACAGATAACTCAAAGTTGGAAGAAAGTACATGGTTACTGTATTCAACGGGTTTATTAATGCATGATTTGATTATTGATTTTGACAAGTATACGTTATGATCATGCAGATATTTTGAGAATGATTAAAAAAGATTTTTTTTGGTTTTTTTGTATTACCATTTTTTCCAGAAAAAGCACAAAATAAAAGCAAAGTCGGGATCGAAGCGACTTTTTATTAATGATGGAAAATACATGAAGGAAAAAAAAAATCCTATACAAGCTCACTTTCGTCTTGGGTGGGACAAAAGGATGTTTTTGAAAAGATAGTAAACAAACAAAAATATCACTGGAAACAAATTGAGTAGCGGAAGAAGACATCAACATCGACCTAATTGCGGCTAATCCCTCTTTATGTTGTAACATCAGATGCTATGATCCAGTAGCGGATTGACTTGCACATTTGGGTTCAATTCTTTTTGGCTTGAATCAGCTTCTGAACTTCGGTTTTCAAAGCGTAACAATGCTCAATGTCATGGCCGGGTGCCCCTTGATGGAAGTCACAGGAGAGATCAAATCGATACCAAGCCGGCAACTTGATAGGCACCCGGGGAGGCGCTCTAGTTTGGACAAGGTTCTTCATGAGCAAGATGGGAAGCAGCTCCGCATACTTTATGGGAATTGGATCATAACGTGCTCCCCGAGCCTGATTATGCAAATTGGATTGTTGAGGGGCCTGTTGTCGGGGATGTTGTACACACAACGACTGACATGGTGGTTGGGGCCCTTGCTGGAGTTGTGGCAGGTCCTTTGTAACCATTAGCGAAGATACCAGGTTGGTTAACTTCTCTACCTCGGAACGAAGCTCGCGGACCTCTTGCTCAAGTTGATCCATTTTCTGGGTTTGCACGAGTGTTTGCATATGCGAGCTGAGATTGAATGAAGACATGGTACCCTTTGTGGAAAAGAAAATTCAGTGAGACTCGGACTTGAAACTATGAAATGCAAGATGATGCATGATATGTTTATGCAAAAATAGACATGATTTTTTTTATTTATCGAAGGACTTATAAAAGTATTTTTAGTAAACGTCATAATTGAAAATTTTATTGAATAGTTAAAGTATTACGAGATAATTCCCTTTCTAAACACAAAGCCAAGGGATATACTTACAAATAGAAACAAGATAATTCCCTTTTTAACAAAACTGAGTCAAGGGATAGACTCTAAAGTACATGATAGAGAGCTAGAAAGTAACATAAAGGATAGAACAAAATGGGAAACTCTTGAGCCCTTGAAGTAGACTACTCATCGAAATCTGAATGTGCACCATCAAACAAATCCATGAAATCCATGCGCTGCTTCTTAGTGGTACGCTTTTCAAGCAGCCTGTCCTTTTCTTAGAGTAGATCATCTCTCTCGATCATTTGTTGTCCTAATTTGAGAATCTCACTTTTCTGCTTTCTTATTTCTTCATCTCTGTCTTCTACCATAAACATAGCCTCATCATATTTCTTTTTCCAAGTGGCAACTCCTCGGTCTTTATCAGCCAATCGTTCCTGGTGCTCTTCCATAGTTTTAGAGGGTAAGGGTAAAGATGATGGTGGGGCTGTTGCGGATACGAGTCTCGGCATGGTGTAAGGCATTTTATTCTGAATTGCTTTACCGATGACCCATTGAATATAGGATCCATGCAGAAGATCATCCCTTTTTCCTAGTTGGTTCCTGTTAAGTCTGTGAATACTACGCCAAGTACGCACAAATTCCTTTCTTTTGCCCAGGCGATCATTGTCATTGTAGTAAAACTCATTGGTTAAAGAAAGGTTACTTGGTTTGGTTTTCATTAGGTATCCCAATTGATGGCGGGCGAGGATTGGGTTGTAGCTAATTCCTCCCTCCATGCCAAATGAGAGGCACGTTGGGGTATTCACCACACCTGATAATATCTGTCCCGTTATCCCAGATTGGATGGTACCAAACTATATCAGATGGTGTTAGGGCCATGATTTTCTTAGACCATGGGATACCTTCAAGGTTGGCTATGAAAGAACGGGGTTGAGGTAGATGAGAGACGAACCATTTGTAGAGTAAAGGTGCACAACAAAGGATAGCTCCATGACTTGCAAGAGTTCGATCATGGATGGAATGGTAGGTGTTAGCTAAAAGAGTAGAGGTAGGGTTTTTGGTGAGAAAAACTTGGATGGCACGGATGTCGATGAAGTCAGGAATGTTCGGGAAAAGCACAAGACCATATATGAGCAGGGCTATGACAGAGTAAAAGGCGTAGTTGGTGCCTGCTTCCTCAAAAATGGAGGCTTGATCGTAAAGGAAATTGGTAGAGAAGCCTGAGAGACTCTTTTTGACTTTGACAATAAGATTGTCTTTTATGATGGAGGCTCTAAGATGGAGGGCTTTAGCAATAGTTGAGTATTTAGGAGCAGGCTCAAGGCCACTGAAGGGTACTTTGTTAAGCACGGGCATACCAACCAAATAAGAGTACTCTTCCAATGTAGGGACAAGCTGATAGTCTGGGAAAGTAAAACAGTGACAATGACGATCATAAAATTGGACCAAAGTCGCCAAGACTTCTTTTGTAGCGTCTATCTTGAGGATATCAAGCAATTTCCCATGACGTTCGTGAAAATCGTCCTGACTAGCTACCTTTCTTCCTAGCTCCCTTAATTTGGACACATCTGGTCTCTGGAAAGTATAACTCCTAGTGTTTCTCATAGGAATCTCCATCTACGATGTTTACAAGAAAATTTCTATAAGTCCTTTGATATTTAATGATGAAAAGGAAAAGTTTTATGAATGAATGCATGTATGCATGATTATGCTAAAATACGGAGAAAATATAGTGAGTTTAGGTCCACAATGTTGGAGTTAAGGGTAACAACGCCATTTGGTAAGGACTATGGTTTTCAAATGTACTTGTATCACGGGTTCTACCAAGTTCCCAGAGTTATCAACCACTCCCGAACACTATCGGGTTACGGAAATACTTCTGATCCAACAATGTTCGTAAGAAAGTCTCGTCTGAGTGTGGTATCTCGTGTCAACTAAACCAAGATTACTCATGATTAGCCTCCGCACCACGTCCTAAACGGCCAAGAGGGGTTAAAGGTAACTAAAGGTCCTCAACTTTTGACAGTCACTTGAAAATAACATGCCAAACAGGAATACTCATGCCAACATAGTATACTTCCAAGATCCCTCAGTTAAGTGGGGTTATCACATGTGTCACAAACCAAAATTCACTATTGGTAAGAGACTATGATTATACCACCGTCCTATCTTAAATTTCTCTCAAGTCTGGGTGTAGGACTTATCTCACCACTCACATTAGAAAGAAGAAAGAAGAAGGATGAACAAATATACACGTATTTCCATCCTTTTTTTGGATTTTTAAGCAAGTTATAGCACAACAATTAAATAAGACCAAGTTAGGCTCAAATATACACGTATTTCCATCCCCAGTGAAGTCGCCATTTCTGCCGCGTCATTTTTCGGACGGTCGAAAGGCCATTTTAATCTGGCGTTCGACCCGCTTTTGATTGGTTTCACGACTGAACATTTAATTCTTTTCAAAAGAAAGTGGAAAAAGGTTCAAATACCACATTTTTTAGGGATTAAGGGTTCGGGGGTTGGTTATTTTTAGGGAAAGTGTTAAGCACCCTAAATATTCGTAGTACTCTACGAGAACCTCTTGATTTTATTTAACTTTTGTGCTATAAACTTGCTTGCTTTAAAAAATGGAATTTGTAATGATAAAAGAAAATAAAGACCTAATTTATCTACATTTTATAAATTTGGAAAGACGCGTGTCCCTTGCCTACGTACCCGTGAGGGATCAAAACCTCGTAGTTCGGGGTAGAAATTGACGTTTGATTGGTTTTTGTGTTTTTTATGAGTTTTGAAAAAAGGTTTGAAATAAAAAGCCAAGTGGCAAATTGGAATTTGTTTGTATTTTTGATATTGAAATAAAGACGACTCAAAGTAGAATTAAGATTGATTTGAAATTTGATTAAGAAAATAAAATAAAATGACGATCGCTTGATTTGAGATCAAGGTTTATTTATGAAAATATTTTTTGTGATTTTTGATTATTTGAATGTTTTTGTTATTTTGAATAATGATATGAAAATTATATAAGCAGAATGAGAAAAAAAATAATGTTAAGCTGAAATATGAGGTTATTTTAACACGGACCAGAATACTCTGGAGAATGATTTATATAAGCGGAAATATAAATATTATCAGTTGATTTAGGACCAGAGCACTCTGGATTAATTTAATTAACAAGGACCAGATCGTTCTGGAGAATAATTAAATTAAACGAAAATATAATATTAACAGTTAATTAGGACCAGAGCACTCTGGATTGAGGTGTGGATTAAAATGACAAAATTTAAATATGCATATGATAATAGTAGATGATATAATGTAATGCGAAAATAAAAATAAAAATGAATGCGAACTAAAGTGGACCAGAGCACGCTGGATTGAAGTGTGTATTAAATGACAAAATTTAAATATGCATACGATAATAGTAGATGATAGAATGTAATGTGAAAATAAAATAAAAATGAATGCAAAAATAAAATAAAAATGCATGAAAAAATAAAAAGGCTAAGGAAATTAAAATGCATGAAAGAAATAAAGTAGGGTGCCGGGGGGGTGCAAGGAGTTATAAAGGGGGTGCAGTAATTAAAAAAGTCAGATTGGGCCACAGAGAGAGCTGCCAGCGCGTTGGGCCTTGTGGCTGGGTTTAGGCCGGTTCAGACCGGTTCAAGGTCTGAACCGGTTCGGCCTGGTACTATATATTTGTGATGCTGGTTTTTTCTCTCATTTTTTCATCTCACTTCTCTCTCTACCCTTTTCCGACGAGAAGACAGGGTGGCCGGCGGTGGTGATGAATCATAGATTAGTCTAATTTAATGCTTTATTTAATTTAGTTTTATTAAAGATTTAGTTTTATTTTATTGCATTTTATTTCCTTTTAGAATATTTTACTTTAAATTGCTTTTTATTTTATTTTAGGAACGAATATATGGTGGAAGGTGCCTTGGAGCGAAAGAAAGAGGACTGGAGCAAATACAGCGCAAGAATACGAAGATACGGGACAAAAATATAATCCCACCAAGTCAGAAGCTTGGCACGGCCCGTGCCAACATGTGGCACGGCCGTGCCTGTCTCCAGAACCTGTTTTGCTGCTTTTTCTTCGGGCCCAAGTTACCCTGTTGCAGCTTTACCGTTTTATCCCTTTAGTTGCTTAGTTTCTAAGTTGGTTGTAAAGCTATAAATAGAGTAGCTCTCCACCATAAACATGACCCTTTACTTTGCTTAGAATATTTCTATTTTCAATAAAAGTCTTTATTTCTTTACTTTCTTTCTCGCAATTTTACTTTACTGTTATCTTCTCTCTTCTTCCTCCATGTCTACGATGAACATGAGTGAGTAGACTTCTTCGTATTAGGATTGTTGGGGAGTCTAAATGACATAATCCTGAACAAACCAAGCTTAAACCCTAATTTCTATGTAACCCTAATTTCTAATCTAGATTCACCGTCTTAACGTGGATTAACAATTATCAAACTGTGGAAGCGAAAGCGGAGGGTTTGATAATCGTTAATCCATCATCCCAAACATCAATTCATAAAGCGAGAGCGGAGTTTTGATGTTGGAACAAGTGAATCTAGACAATAATTGCAAAACAGTGAAATAGTGTTTGCAATTATTGAGACAAAGAGTAGTTTCAATCCTCTATGCATCTTCTAGTAATCAAGTCAGCGAAATAGGCTTGGTTACTAGAAGTAAACTCTCACCGAACTTTCATCGGAAAGGTGAGGGGCTAAGGGAAACCGGTCTTTAGAAATTAGTGTGTAAACCATGAAATTAGATGTTTAAGTCTTGTCTAGTGAAGGGTTTGTTATTATGACAAACCAATAATCCTAAGGCTCTTTATTAATATTGTTATTTACCTTCAGCAATCAAACTCCTCTTTACTAAGCTTTCTCTCTTCTAATCATTCTTTAAAAAAGTTAATTAAGTTGAACAACTCCCTAGCGGAACGATACTCTTATTTACTACCATTACTTCGATAGGCCGTGCACTTGCGGTTTGGCCCTATCAGGTGGTCCGACGCGGCGGTTAGCCGTCTCCGACGGCGGCGCCGCCGCGGTTAACCCTTTTTATTTTTTTTATTTTTTTTGCTCTTTCCAACTCTTTTCCCCTCCTCTTTCCAATTCTTCCCTCAAAATCTCCAAACAAAACTTACAAAGCCCTAGATCTAGAAAACAAAACGAATCACACTACCTTTGTTCTTTTGAAACGAAGACGGCTGTGGTTCAGTGAGTGTGTGTGTTGGTTCGTGGTGGTTTTGGATCGGTGATTCGATTTAAATGGCTTATTTGCTGTTTGCGGTTTCAGTGACGGTATGAGGGTGTTGATTTGAGTTTGTGGTGATTGATGTTGGATTGAATGGTTTGATGGTAAGGGTCGATTTTGTAGTGTGGGTTGTGGGTGTTACAGGTTTTGATCTGTATGATGTTTGAGTTGTTGTTCTGGTTCGTGCGATTTGTGTATGTGTGGTAGTGACTTTGGATTAAAAAAAGGAATGGAAATTATTGTGATGTGAAAATTTTCCTGCAGGTTTATGCGTGTTTTTGTTGTTTTCTTGATGGAAAAAAATTCCTCTTTTGCTGGTTGCATGGCTTGTATTTATAGAACTGGATTGAGACATCCTATCTGTGAAGACAGGAACAGAAAACTGCCCTGGTTTGGGTTGAAGAAACACGACAGCCTGCTATAAGCTGGCTTTGGATATTTTCTTGGACAAAATTTGGACTTTTGATATAAATAAATAATAATAATAAAATTAATAAACGAATAAATAATAATAATAATAATAATAATAATAATAATAATAATAATAATAATAATAATAATAATAATAATAATAATAATAATAATAATAATAATAATAATAAAAGAAGGACTAAAATAAAAAATAAAAAATTGAGAGAAGAGGGCCCGTCTCGGAACCAAATATGAGGTATTTTAAAATACCTCTCTGCCGAATTTTTCACTGAAAAGTCAGAGACTGGTCAGGGTTAAAGGACACATGTCAGTGTATGAATGTAGGATCCTTAGGTCAAAAATTGGGGTATGACAAACATGAAAATAAAAAGGGCTACATTATAAATGCTTTCCATGCGTTGACTATCTCTTGGAAACAAAACATGTAAATAACATGAAAATAAAAAGGTTGCAGTGCAAATTAAATTGGTTAAAACAGAATTACAGTAAACAAAGCCCTCAAGTGGGTAGATTGCGGAAAAGCTCCTTGTAAACTACATTAGAAATGGTTTCACTTTTATCTATTCATCTCATATACCCTTTACTTGCACGCATATCTACAACATTATGTTCACAGAGACATACAGTGAGCCACAAAACTTTTAATGGTTGCACGACTATCTTTTTTTATCTCTTATTCTCCGTACTTGCATAGCTATCTAACGTGGTTCTCTCACAGATACGTAGACATAGAGTCACGCAATCTTTAATGCTTGTATGTCTATCTATTCATCTCCTATATTCCCCGCTTGCAAGCCTATCTATAATGATTCATTCATAAATGCACATGTTGATCGACACAACTATTAATGAGTACGCGCCTATCTAACAGCTTATAGGCATATTTACCATTGTTTCTCACAATATTTAATGTGTGCACGCTAATAGACACACTACTTCGTTAAGCATTGGAAAACTCAATAATTGCACGCCTACCATTCATTGAGCCATGCAAAATTTAAAGATTGCACGGCTATCATTCATTGAGTCGCGCAAAAATTTAAAGATTACACTCCTAAGATTCATTGAGCCTCACAAAATTTAAAGATTGCACGCCTATCATTCATTGAGCCAAAAAAAATTTAAAGATTGCAACTTACCCCTTATTAAGCCACCCAAAATTTAATGATTGCACGTCTAACATTCGCTAAGCGACACAATATTTAAAGATTGCACACCTACCATTTATTGAGCCACGTAAAATTTAATGATTGCACGTCTACCATTCATTAGAAAGAGAGAAATTTGGAATTAAATACACTTTTTTCCAATGATAGTAATTAACCAAGTTAAAGAAGGGTCAAAATGGGCCTAGAGTGGTTAAGATGACAAAATTTCACACTAAAAATTTTAATAAACCACGAAAAAGATTGCCTCAATTATCTTAAAAAAATTTCATATATTTTATGAATATTATTTAGAGATTGTGATATTTCATTGACTAAAAGTGATAGTTTCTTCATTTTTTTGGGAACCAAATAAAATATTTTTTATAAGTTATATTAGAATACATATTTTAACATGCAGAATGCTCATTTTAAATAAATGGATTGCCTTCCAAAGAATCAAATATTTCTTTGCATATTGCTAGCATTTATATCTCAATGAATCACAACATACACCTATTCTTTTTTTTTTTTTTTAATAACTTACACCTATTCTTCTTTTTCTTTTTTTTTTGCAAACTTACATCCATTCTTCTTGAAGCTAAAAGAGACATGGTGTGACCCTTTAGACAATTCAAAATATATGGCTAGTGGTTACGATTCAATGGCCTTCTTGGTTGGTTTTACAAATGCTTGTCATGAATATTTCTAAGAGCGTGCATGATGGAATACTAAACCAGCAAGAAGATACCAAACACAATATAGTAGAGGAGGGAATGTTCAAAATAGAATTGATAGCAAATTGTGACTATTGAAGAAAATCAGTAACAACCTTTCTAGAAAAATCAATTAGCAATGTCGAAAGTTATTCAATATCAGTTCACAATTCATATAGAAAAAACAATGTCAAATAATCCACAAAATATTGACTAAATATGTCATTGGTAGTTAAACTTACATTAGACAGCCCTTTGCATCAACACAGGGACACTAAATTGGTCGTTCATGACATATTGTCTTGCTTTTGTCATTGGTCCTTACTTATACAAAAGTTGTTCAATTAAGAAAGTAATGATAAAAGGAAAAAGGTATAGCAGAACTTATATATCTTAGCTCAGCAACTTCTCCCACAAATTGACAAAATCCCTTAAATCTTTTTCAGAAAATTCGTGAGGAATTAATTCCCCCAATTGAGACCCATGTTGTGGAAGCTGGAAGGGCACAAAGAAGAGATATAGACCTGCACCCAATCCTTTCGTCAAGTAAATTCCTTGATTGTTCCTCTCACGTATAATCTTAATATAATTAGAGCTACAAAGAAGAGATATAAACAGCATAACAACAAACAGGAAACTCACGTATAATCTTAGTATAATTAGAAGAACATAATCCAAATCTCTTTATAGTTTTATCTCTTAATATAAGAACACAATCCACAATAGGAAACAACATAGAAAAAAGAACAGAGTCCATAATAGGAAACGATGTATAAAATAATAAAACAGTAAACAACATAATAGCAAATAGGAAACTTACGTATTCAACATCCAACTCTATCAGGTAAATTCTATATTGCAGCCGCAATTCATTGATCATCCTGTCCATCTCAGTCTGAGGATTTGGATCGAGAGGAGCTTTAAAGAAAACATTAAACAAATAAGAAAAATTAGACAATGATTACATACGAAAATAAAACGTTAACAAATGATATAAAGCTATAAATGGATTAATACCAATCAAGCAATGGTAGGAGAGCATTGAAAGCAGGTTATTGTGAGCCATCTTTTAACCCAAAACGGAAAAATAATGAAGGCATGGTGAAGAGATGCGTTTCTTTTATAGGAGGTAATGACAGAGCTCGTTGCTCTTTATTTGCCTTGGAAACACGCACCTCAATTGTAACAAATGGAACATGAAGAGTTGTGTAAATTGCTTAAAAAACCTAGTTAAGTGCCTCGTAATGGGAAATATTCATTTAATTAGCATCAACAGATGCATTAAGCGCCTAGGCATAAGTTAAGAGGAATTTGAATTTTGAAAATCGCATTAAATGAGTAGGTTTGCAAGATTTCCCGCTCAAACTAAAGAATTAGGGTTTTGCATATTTGTTTACATTGTAGGTTAGGATTAGATAATAAGGATAAGGATTGTATAAAATCAATTTTAGATTCCGATGGAACTAAAATGGAAGCTTTGGTTAGATATAAAATATTACAATTTTTTAAGGTGTTTTTAAACAAGTATAATTATGTTTTTAGATCCCTTAAAACTAAAATAAAAAAATTGGTTCCTTCAAAAAAAAATTGGTAAGATTCAAATGTCATTGAAGGTTAATATTGAGATAAATGTCATTCAAATTGGTAAGTTACAGTCTCAATAACGTCATTGAGAAATATTGATCAATCATTAGAATCTTTGCAATGAAACATGTTTGATAATTGTAAAAAGAGGAAAAATACATCGTAAAAATATATATAATAATGTCAACAAGCAACATTTATTAGAAGATTTATGTACTAAGGATCCATATCACTATTTTTTATATGAGTTGTGTTATTTTAACATCATATATAGGACAACTTTTGAAACAACCAAAATTTTATAAAGAAAATGATGTATTGACATAAAAACCAAAGCAATAGAGAGATAGATTAAAAACATAGAGCAGTGATATTTTAACAATCATTTTGGTACAACCTTTGAGACAACTTTGTTGTTCTCTCTTCTCATTGGTAAAAAATAATAGAGAGAGAAAAAGGAAGAGAGAATAAAAACATAATGTGAGTATGAAAGAGAAAGTTGTACAAAAATTGTACCAAAATGATTGTACAAATATCATTTCTCAAAAACATATTGTGAGTATGAGAAAGAAAGTTGTCATAAAAGTTGTTAAAATTGTTCAAATATCATTTCTCTTTTTATATAATCTCATTGCATACATAATGTTAATACAAGACAAATTTGTAACTAATTTTTTTTTTATTATCTAATGTAATTACACAATGTAAAAACAATTTTTGCTTCAAACTTACATGACCATTTAATATGTTAATAAAAATAAAATATCAAGAAACAAATTGGGTTCTGCGCTCTTCTCTACCAAAACAAATAAAGATACAATATCCATGGTTAAAATTGTTATAACATTCAACTCTAAAAAACCCGTGCGGCGCACGGGTCAGCGTTCTAGTAGTTTAAAAAGAAGAAAAAACTAACACAATTCAACCCCCCTTCTTGTATTTTTCTCACCTTCACGTATTAGGGTATTCCTTTCCCAAGTAGATCTCTGGAGTCCCAACCCCTCCGCCATGAAGATCTCCCCTCCCTCCGTCATGGAGGTCTCTCCTCCCTCCTTTATGGAAGCTCGTCTCCTCCTCCATGGAGGTCCTATTCTCCTCCGTTATGGAGGTATGTTTTTCCCGTTTACCCCTCCTCCATCTCTTCCTACCTCCACTGTGAGAAACCCACCACCACGCCAACTACCACCAACACGCACATGACCTTAACAACAATAGATATGTTCTTGTCTGATCGGCCGCCACCAAAGCCTCCACCCATTTCCTCCGCTACCATGAAGTCTATTGTGCCGCTAGATCCAGATTTATGTCGCCCACCACCAAAGTCTCCATGGGTGATTTGTTGTTTGATCTATTTTGTGTTGTTTAATTTATGTTTTAATGTTTGTGTTTGTAGGTAACTAGGTGTTTTACGTGTGTTGTATTTTGTTTTGGATCTTGTATTCAAGTTTAGTTTGTATTAAGTGTGTATGTCAGCTGAGTTTTGATGTTTGGAATCACATAAGGTGTGCAGTTCTTTATGAGGCTGCTCCTGACTTCACTTTGTTTGCCTTTTAACAACTGCTTCTTATCCGGTGTGACATAGTGAACAAGATCGAGACCAATTATAGTCGAAATGCGCGTGATGAAGTTGAAAAATGATTTGTAGCTGAATAGAAATAAAGACTGTGGATTCTCGCATTTTCTTTGTCAATATCAATCGATGGACATTGTTGAGGCATTGGTTATTTGGATATGATAGTTGGTTTAAGTCCTCACATTTCTCTGCAAATTTTATGTGTAATTTACATCACAATTTAGTAGACTACCTCTATAGTATTTACTCTTTGAAATTGTTAGGGAATTCCCCCATCAATGTTAACATTATCCCTTTGTAATGTTTTACTCTGTCCTTCCTACAATAAGTGAATCATTTGCAAAAAAAAATATTGTCCCCAAAAAATTGACTCATTTCACTTTTCTTTTTTTGTAAAAAAATATTTTCCCCAAAAAATTGACTCATTTCACTTTTCCATACAACATTAATTATTTTTTTCTTCCAAATATAACTTTAATTAATACTACTTTGATCACCCCCAATTCAATATATTCCACTTTGCATTTATGATAGTGAGAATGCACCAATACTTAACAAAAACAATTAAAATCATTTTTCTCTCTCCTTCATTTATACATTTATCTTAATATTTGTGAAATGAGCAAATGACTCAGTTAATGTGGGACGGAGGGAGTATATTTTATGGAATGATGAAGCTTTGTTTTACTGTAAAAAAAAAGGTAATAAAAAATCATATATATGATGGTGTCAGTGCAATTCACATTGAGGAGAATTTCCATGTCTCCCTAGAAATAGCATAAAGTTTCACATGTAAGATATACTAAATATACTCACATTTGGGACGGGTGGACATCATTTATGTATGTGTGAAAATATACAATAACCCAAAAATTGTATGCAAATATGCATGGGTGAATGAAAGAATAATCTATCAAGATATGCCAACTACATGTAATAATCTATCTTCTCGTTGCTTTTCCTAAGATAAGTTTTTTTTCTTTCTCTCATGCGAAAACGCTCTCCTCTCTCTCCTGCGAACAAGTTTTCCCAAACCGCCTTACCTTTCCCTCAGATTAAAACTCTTCTATCACCATGTAGCCTTCAATTTCTCGGTGGTGCGATGATCGACCTTCCATCTGCACCACCTCTGTGCCTGACTTTTCGGCGGAAGCTCAGGCTGTTTTCGTGGAGGGCCCAGTTCTGTCTGATTGTTGTGCCAGTGGTCGATTGTTCTTCTTCTGAGTTCGCAGTAGCTGGATGGATGTTCTTGGGTCGATCGCCGACGTCGTTGTGACAGTTCTGATGTTGCTCCGGGCTTTTTTTGTGTTAGCCTATTTTTTATGTTCCTCTGTTTGAATCAGTGTTTTGTTTACAGGAAGATATAGTTGGTGGAGTTTTGATCTGGATATTGATTTGTTGTTAATCTTAAATCTGGATTTTCTAGATTTAGGGTCTGGTTTCAAAAAATTTTGTTGCATCTGTGTGGATTTGATTCGCCGGATGTTACTCGAAAGATTTTGGTACGTAGATGCTCCGTGTTGGCGAGGGTAGTCGTTAATCGTACCTTCAGGGCTATTTAATCTGTCGCGGTTGTGTCATAGGTGGACTGAGTTTCGTCGTTAGTTTATTGATATGGACTCCAATGGGATTGATTTGGCTTGAAAGGGCGCTTTGGCTTGCTGTTGATTTTTAGGGAGCTGTTGGACCTTGGATCGTTTATGTGTTGGCAGACTATTCATATGCCTACCTAGATACTCTAAACTCTCACTCTACGTTTTTTTGCAGTTCGGTTTCGTATCCACACGTGGGTTCGCTGGACTGTCCACAGTCGTGTTGTTTAGAGTTGCTTTTATTTACCACTTATGTACTGATTTGTTGTATAACCCGTCAGGGTTTGTATTTGTGGTTATCTGGGTCAGGTTCACGTCCCCCAGTATTGTACTTAATTTTAATTTAATTTAATTTCTACTTTGCTTAAAAAAAATGTTTACAATAATATACCGTGGGAAATTCCAAAAATATTAAACTTTTTATGTGAAGTCCAAATATATTGTACCATCGAGATCAAAGTTAATTAAGGACCAGTTTCCCTTAAAGAAAAAAAGTTATTAGGATAGCTTTGTCAATTTTTATTTTTCATTCTCTTAGATCATTTGAACTATGCATATGACTGGTTTTGTGATTCAATAACTTAACTTATAATCAAATGTGGTTCGACATCTTTCTTTTTTATGATAGAATATGCGATTCACACCTAAAATTCCAAAAATAAAAAACTACAATTGTTTAATTACTTATTTCATATAATTAAAATTAGGAACATAAAAAAACGTTAATATATTCTCAGTCATCCAATAAACAATAAAAATAAAGACTCAAGGAAAAACTTCAAAATAACATACCATTTTATTCCGCATGGTTGTTTTTTTCTTGCCATACCATTTTTGCAAAATTCACATGCAACAATTTATGTTAAGACTAATATAAGTTGTCATCACCCAATTCAATTCAGATGAAGTAGAAAATTATGTTACCTGGCCATGATATTATTTTGGTATAAATCTAAATGCATTCTTCTTTGATTTCCTATTTATTTCCTTTGTAGCCTTCATGTGTATTGAGTTGGAATTCTTAGAGTCATAGAGAAAAATATTAGGAACAAACACTTGAAAGATTTAAGAAATAACATCATATCTATATAAGAGAATAAATTGAGCAATGCAAATGAAAGAGGATAAGTATAAAATTACATTACCTAACCATATGATTATTTTGGTACAAATCTAAACGTATTCTACTTTTATTTCCTTTTTATTTCGTTCATATGTATTGAGTTTGAAATCTTAGAGTCATAGAATTCAAATTGGCCATAACAATGTAACAATAAAAAAAATTGGCAATAAGATTGAAAGCATGCAATTAAAAGAATTAATAATATAGTGGTTTCTTAGTCTAATGATAATCATCAGCAAACATCACTTTCCATCCGACTACGCCTTATTCAGTTTCTGACACTTAGTACTGATGTGACCAGATTCTCCACAGTTGTAATAAACCACATCCTTACTTCTGCATTTGTTTGCACGGTGCCCCGTATTCCCATACTTAAAACAAGCCAAAGTTGGGTTTTTGCACAGTGCCACGACACTCGAATCTCCCCACGTCTCCCCCATTTTGCTCATTCCCACCAGTAACCTTCTATAACGAAAGGTTTGCTATGGTCTTGACCCTTACTATAACAAAATCGAGTATCGAGGGTACTTCTATACCTGTTGCATACAAGGGAATTAATAAAGTTATAACTTGGTCTGACTGGACCGACCTACTATGATACCAACTATGTAACACCCTAACCCAACTAATATTTTTTAAATTAAAAATATAATTAATATTTAAACATATGAGGGTGTCACACATTTTCATCGTTCAAAATTACTTCAATTTAATTATAAATAGTGCAGCAGAAATAAGTTCAAAACAGAGCCACATCATCCTAACAATTAAACCAATCTCTAGTGTTACAAAATCAAAGCATTGATACAAAACGATTCCCAACGACAATAAAAGTTTACGAGAACGACTCCACACCATCCTCTAAGACTCACAACTTCTAAGAATCTTCGTCCTAAGTATTTGTACCACATAAGGGTACAAACATCTAACAAAAGAAGGGGAGTGAGCATACATTCAAAATAATATGGGTGCATAAACATCATGAGTAGATAGAAAACATGATACACAATTAATTATCATCATTTAATAATCACCATTCAATCATCATCATTTAATAATCACAATTCAATCACCATTATTTAATAAACCTCAATCAATCATCATCGTTTAATAATCACAATTGGTCACTCAAAATATAAACATGACAATTATCATTTATGAATTCAAACTCATCAACAAAATACATTTATGTATGCAATGCTCCTAAACTCGACCAAACATGCATGTGGTACCAATCCTACTCACCAATTTTTGATATAAGAGGTATGTTACTGATTTTATCCAACCTATTTTTAAATACGCATCTTCAAATAGACATGACAATGAATGAATGTCACATCATAACTTATCAATATACATAATTAAAAACTCATCATTACACGTCATCAAATAACCCAACATTACACATCGTCAAATAATTCATCATTACACTTCATCAAATAATTCATCATTACACATCGTCAAATAATTCTTCATTACGCTTCGTCAAATAATTCATCTTTGCCCATCATTTAATTTCACATCAATTCAATTTATTATCTAAAACATATTATTTCAAAACATATCAAGTTTGGACACTCATCCTATCATAACTAACATTGGAAGTTAATCTCTTATGGTCTTCATCCTATTACATTTAACCCTACTATTATCCAAGTACACTCCACAGTTAATCCTCAACTAACTGATTTGATTTACTAATTTAAGTTCACTAAAATACCTTTAAACATGATTTTTCTGAATACAGAAAACCAAAATCGCGCCTCCTTCTTCCTCTCAGAGAAGACAATGAAGGTGAGAAAAACACAAGAAGAGGGGCGGGGGGTTGAATTGTGTTTTGAAAAATTCTTCGTTTCTCCTAAAACTGAACACACTGATCAAAAGCTAAGTGAAACAGCTTCTGAAGTGATAATCAGAATCTACACGCAGCAGAATAAAACAGAGAGAGAGGAGAAGAACGACACAAAGCAATTATACCGGTTTATACCGGTTCCTTCCACAATCCGGAAGTAGTCCAGTCCCCCTTGCACTTCCAAGGAGATTTCACTAAGAGTAATATCTGATTACAATTGCTCAAGCACACCTGCAAGAGACTTCCTTTGCTCAAGCACACTTTGCAAGAGTCTTCCTATGCTCAAGAACACAATCAAGAGACTTCCCTGCTCAAGCACAACTGCAAGAGACTTCTAACTAAACAAAATTACACAGAAAATTGTTTAAGGTTGAACACTTGATATACAATCAGAGGTGCTCACAATACAAATCAGATACAGACTCAATAACTTAAGAATTTCTAAAATGAAACTTTGAGACACAGAAATTCTAAGTGAATGCAGAACAATTTCAGTAGAGGTTTGGCACTTGTAATAATGTTGTGAGTCTTTCGTTCAGCATTACCAAATCTCTAAGTCTTCACTCCTTTATATAGAGGTGTGAAACAGACGTTGTGAAATTGCCAGCACATCAAAGAGTCGTTGTTGAAGCTTGATCTTTCACCAATGATCTTTTGCCTGATTTGGTTGTTGTCCTATGAAGAACCAATTTGAAATCCATTCCCATTGTGAAGGAACATCTTTGCAGGCAAGCTGTTATTCTGGAGCTGTTTTCTTGTCCTGTAGCGTGGACACAAAACAGAGTAATGGAGAAGGTGGTTGTACAGTTCGTACAAAGTACAATGTCAACGCTTTTTGAAGATAAGGTTCTAATGCCTTCAAATCTTCACCAAAATGACCGTTGCAACCATCGACTAGTCTTCTGTAGTGTTTTCGAATCCAATAAACAGCTTTTGAAGTGTTGATCTTTAAATCTTCAGCTTGTGGTGATAATCAGCTTCTGATGAGCTTCAGCTTCTGATAAAGTCGCTTCTGAACTATCTGTTTCTGATGACTATTCACTTCTGAAGGCTATCCGCTTCTGTTGACCTTCAACTTCTGATGACCTTCAGCTTCTGACGACTTTCAGCTTCTGATGACTTTCAGCTTCTGATGATCTTCAGGTTCTGATGACGTCATCATTCTTCAGTAGCACTTATGACTTCAGATGCACTTCTTTTCAGATGCTTTCAAGCTTCCTTTTAGTCCATAGCTCTCTATTTGTTCTTCAGAACCTTTATATGATGTAAAATTTTAACTATGGTCCTGTACACTTGAACAAATATTAGCTAGTCCAATTTACAATTTTTAATACCTTGTTATCATCAAAACTCTTTAAGGTTCATTGTTAAACACATTTTGTTCCAACAATCTCCCCCTCTTTGATGATGACAAACAATAGTATTTAAAATTGATCAATTGTTGTTAATCTAATTAACAAGTTGACTTTGGGGTTCTGAGGTTTGTAAGCTCAGAATCTGAGGTTTGTAAGCTCAAACTCCCCCTGAGTCTGATAGTCTTTAAGGTGAGGTTTGTAAGCTCCCCCTAAGTTCTATCCAGGTTAATTAAAGGCCAAATACCTCCCTGGGTCCTTTAAGTTTCACGTTTGTAACATATAGGTCCTTTAAGTTTCAAAGGTTACAGATAGGTCCTATAAGTTTCTAAGGTTTCAGATAGGTCCTTTAAGTTTCGAGTTTGTTTCAGATAGGTCCTTCCTATCAACCTCCGTTAAAGACCTATCTGAAACCTTAGAAACTTAAAGGACCTATATGTAACCTTTGAAACTTAAAGGACCTATCTGTTACAAACGTGAAACTTAAAGGACCCAAGGAGGTATTTGGCCTTAATTAAATTCATTTAGCGCACAATAAAAATATCAGAGCTTTAAAAATTGAAAGAATTAACTTATAGAAGAGAAGAATGGTTCAATTAATTTTATTTGAAATTTGATACTCATTCTTTCGTTCATAGCTTATACCTTTAAGGTAAAAATGATAGAAGTTTTTCAAAATAATTTTCAAATATCATTAATGGGGCTCAGAGCCTTTAAATACTATCACATATACTCCCCCTTTTGTCATTATCAAAAATAACAAATAAACATAAAGGACAAAAGGATTTGAGAAAAACTCAAACAAGAAGAGAGTATAAATATGATCAGAACCTATAGTCTTATCAATAATATAATCAAAGCAAAAATAAATCACTAAATCAGAGCAATGAATGTAAACAAAAATATTCAGGCATTGTTAGTCAGAACCATTAAGAATTCAGAAGCAGTAAGAAACGTAAGACAAGAGGTATTCAGAAGCAAGAAATAGAAAAAGATTAAAACAAACAACAAACAAAAATAAACACTAAGGTGTGCAACTAAGGTTTGGTTTGCAGTTGTTTCATCATCTTCTCCATTTCTTCTGCTTGCTTCTTCAACTGTTCTTCAAGAAGTTGTTGCCTCTGGAGAAGAGCCAATTCCCTTGCCTTAGCTTCTTGCTGTTGATGTGCCATCTGCTGCCTCAGAAGCTTGAACATTCTAGCTTCTCTTGTCATATAGTCAGCTTCTGAGTAGAATGGCTTGTTTGAAAGAAGCAGCCTTGAACTTCTCTTGGCTAACTCCATATCATTCAAAAATTTCCTTACAGTAGCAGCCTTGATTCTGATGCATTTCCTACTTACAGATGCTATCAGATCAGTAGCTCTTTTCTGCAGGGATTCCCATTACTCTTCATAAGCTGATGACAAATCAATTTCCCATCTATGATTAACCAGATGATGTACATCAGAGAGGATCTTGAGTAGCTCAATGTCAATGTACTCAGATTCCAGTATGTTCAAGGGTGGTTGTTCAAGAATTTCTAGGTCTGAGGATTGGTCAGAAGCACTAGGGGAAATGTCTTGAACAAGGTTAGGTTCTGGAATGGTAAGATGTTCAGCTTGGGTTGAGGATGATGGTTGGTCAGGATCAATGTCCATGGGAATGTATTGGGGAGAGGATTCTTCTGGTTGTGGTTCAGGTTGTGGTTCAGTATGCTCTGGTTGTGGATTAGATTGAGGTTCAGTTTCAGGTTCAGTGTTGGTTGGTGGTTGTTGTGGTTAAGTTTGTTGAGTTTGAATGTTGGGTTGGGGGTCAATGTCAACTAATTGTGATTGTGGTTGTGGATGTGAGAAGGGTTTGTGTGGTTCTGGTGTTTGTTGTTGGGGGCTTTCTAAAACAACTTTTTCAGAAGCAACTGTTTCTGGGGTTGTTTCAGAGGCTTTCTCTGAGTTAAGTTCAACATTTTCTGGTATGATCATGTTGAGAGGTTGAACGTTGAGAGGTTGGGAATGATGGCAAAGTATACTATCAATGACTTGGTCTCTCCTTACAGCTATTTCAGCTAACTTTTCATTGATAATATGACCCACTAGCTCATAAGTGCTTGACTGAGAAGGTTTTGTGTTGGTCTTGGTTGATGTTGGATGGCTTTTTACTGTTTTTCGAAAAAGAAGTCCTATGGGTATATCATCATCAGAATCAGAAGATGATGATAATGGGGTTTCTAAGGAAGTTAAAGGAGAGTCACTGGATATCCCATGTATTACCGGTTCTGACTGTTCAGCTGTCCTCTTCTGATCATCTTCAGTAGTACCAGGTATGTTAAGAAGTTATGAAGCCTCTGTCATGACCATCTCTTGAAGATCAGAAGCAATCTCTAAAGCTTTTCCAATAGCTTCAGAAGCAGTAGTAACAGCTTCTGCTTTCTCAGTAACATGAGGAAAGTCCTTGGTCCTCCTTACTGCTGGCTTCCTCTTCTTCTTTGGTATTGCAGGTTGATCAAGAGCAATACCAACATCCAGGATCAACCTTGAATCCATGTCTTCAATAGCTTCTTCAATTGATGGTACTGAGGAACCACCAATCTTGAGCTTGTCAGAAGCAACTTTTGCTTTCTTAACAGACTTTTCAACCTCCAGATACTCTTCTGCAGTCATCTTCCTCTTTGATTTTCTACCTCTGGCTTGTGGCAGTGCACCACCATACATCTCCTCAGGTACATCTTCCAACCTGATTCTTTCATTGGTTGCCTCAAAGTGCTCCTTGATGTAGTACATCTGCACATCAAGAGGATCCTTCTTGCAGATACGAGGAAAGTCTTTCATGAGATCAGACTTTGCATTGGATTCATTCAAATCAGTTTCAAGCTTGGTGACCTCACTGATTAGCTTCATATTTTTGAATGTATGAGCATTGATGAACTTCCCAGTCTTAGTGTCAAGTATCTTATCTGTGAAGGCTTCAACTCTGCTTAATCTGTCCAAAACTCCTCCTTGATAGAATATTTCTGATAAGAGCCTTCCATAAGGAACCCAGGGTCTATTTTGCAGTTGACTCTGTTTCAGACACTCTATCAAGTACTTGAACATGTATTTTGGCACGTTCACTTTTCCTTCTTAATGAAGTGCTGGAGAAAGACTTTCTGTGCCAAATTGGGTTTATCATTCCCACCACATGGAAGCAAGTTTTCATTCTGAATCTTCAGAAGCAGCTTCTTATCCATGCTTAGCTCAGAATACTTTCCTGCCTGCGTGGAGTTGTACAGAGCCAAATTCACTTTCTCTTTACAGATGCGTTCTTCAGCAGTGCTTGAAAGATCAATTCCAGAGTATTTCCCAGAAGCTTCTCTACGGAGTACAGCTTCTATCTGCCATTCTGCAATGCTCACTGGAATACCACAAATACTTGACCTGATTTCAACACCGGTAAATGGCTCAAGTCCCATTTCTTCTCTGGTTTTCCCTTCCAGTTCTGGATAAATCAAAACCATTTGACTTTCTTCAGCTATAGACGCAGCTTTGTCATACACCTTAGCTCTCACCCAGAAGTGTCTAACCAATGCTTCGTATGACGGTCCATTCAACATCTTGAAGTAATGCATAAGTTCTTTCACTTCATAGTAGCTTCTGATCCAACACTCATGGAAAGCGAGTGATTCAAAATCCACCGGATTTTCTATTTGAACCTGTAGTTCCCACTCTTCCAATTTCATACTTCTTCCTCTGTAGTCATATTCAGGAACCTTTCGTGCTGTAGATTCTGAAACTCTTGAACTTGATGATGCCATTGATGATTGAAGAAAATTTGAAAAAGATGATGATTTTAGGGTTCTAGGGTTGAGAGGATGCGCTTACTTCGCAAGAGGTTTGAAAGCAAATGTGTTTGTTGTGAGTGAGTAGTGTGTGAATTGACAAAGTGTAAGAGTAAAAACGATTGCAATTCAAAAGAGACAAACAGACATAACATTAATGACAAATTGGGGGCGCGTGAAAGTACTTTTCAAAGCTATTAAATCATCATTGCCCTTTTAGTTATACACCAATTCAGACAGCCCACGTCAGACACGTTAAGAGTAACTACCAAGTTAGTGGGCCAGAAGTTACCATAAAAAGTAACTCCCAACGTTTCCACTAACTCTACTATTCAGAAGCATAAAATCCAGCTTCTGGACTTCAGTTGCTGACGTCATCATCAGAAGCGAGTTTTCCTCAGAACCTTAAAAAAGAGCTTCTGATGGACTACTGCTTCTGAACTAACTTCAGAACCTAAAATCCTATTCAGGAGCAAGCAAACATTTAATCAGACACAAAGTGCATGTTCAAATTTTTCTTTATAAAATCAAACCTTTCAACAGTTAAAGGCTTAGTAAATATATCAGCCCATTGATTTTCAGTATCAATGAATCGTATATCTAAAATTCCTTTTTGAACATAATCTCTGATAAAATGGTGCTTGATTTCAATGTGCTTAACTCTTGAATGCAAAATTGGATTTTTAGACAAACAAATAGCAGCAGTATTATCACAATAAATGGGAATACTGTTAGCAATTATCTGATAGTCTTCCAACTGATGTTTCATCCAAAGTAGTTGTGTACAACAACTTGCAGCTGAAATGTATTCTGCTTCTGCTGTAGACATAGCAATATTTGTTTGTCTTTTGCTAGCCCAGGATATAAGATTATCACCCAGAAATTGACAATTGCCACTGGTTGACTTTCTTTCAATCCTATCACCAGCATAATCAGCATCACAGAATCCAATTAGCTTATAATCTAAGGATTTCCTATAAAGGAGTCCAAGATTAGATGTTCCTTTCAAATACCTGAAGATTCTCTTGACAGCAGTCATATGAGATTCTCTAGGATCTGGTTGGAATCTTGCACACAAGCATACACTGAACAAAATATCTGGCCTGGATGTAGTGAGGTATAACAAAGAACCAATCATACCTCTGTACAGCTTCTGATCTACTTTAGCTCCTTCATCTTCTTTGCTCAAGGTGCACGTAGGGTGCATTGGAGTGTTCATCACTTTACAATCTTCAAGCTTGAACTTCTTCAGAAGCTCCTTTGTATACTTTGATTGATGAACATAGACTCCATCTTTGCATTGGTTAATTTGAATGCCCAGGAAGAACTTCAGCTCTCCAATCATACTCATTTCAAATTCATCATGCATTAACTTAGAGAATTCCTTGCAAAGAGATGCATTCGTAGAACCAAATATTATATCATCAACATATATTTGCACAACAAGAATATCTTTCCCAAGGGTCCTTCTGAAGAGTGTTGTATCAACCTGTCCTCTTTTAAAATCATTTTTGATTAAGAAATTACTTAGCCTATCATACCAAGCTCTGGGAGCTTGTTTCAAGCCATATAGTGATTTCTTCAGTTTAAAAACATGGTCAGGATATTTGATATCCTCAAATCCATGAGGTTGCTTAACATAAACTTCTTCTTCAATGACACCATTAAGAAAAGCACTCTTGACATCTATCTGATATAATATTATGCCATGATTAACTTCATAAGACAGAAGTAACCTGATTGCTTCCAATCTTGCAACTGGAGCAAATGTTTCAGTGTAGTCAATGCCTTCTTGTTGACTATATCCTTGTGCAACAAGTCTTTCTTTGTTTCTTGTTACTTCTCCTTGCTCATTCAACTTGTTTCTGAATACCCATTTTGTTCCAATAATGTTCTTGTGCTGAGGTTTGGGTACCAGATCCCACACATCATTTCTTTGAAATTGATTCAGCTCTTCTTGCATAGCTAAGATCCATCCATCATCTGAAAGTGCTTCATCAACTGTTGTAGGTTCAATCATTGAGATCAGTCCAATCATTGATTCTTCTTTTCTGAAGTATGATCTTGTTCTTCTTGGACTATCTTTGTTTCCAATGATTAATTCCTCATGATGTGAAGACTTGTGCTTGAATGTGTTTCTGGGAGGATCTGCTTGATGTGAGCCATCTTGTGCTTCATCAGAATCTGCTTCATCTTGCGCTTCTGATGTGGGTTCAGCTTCTGGACTTTCTTCAGATTCAGCTATCTGATCAGGTTCTAGAGTAGCATCAGGAACCTGTATCTCTGCAAAACTTTCACCTTGCTTTGAAGTTTTATCTTCAAGCTCTTTGTCATCAAATTTAACGTGCATAGATTCTTCAACACAGAGTGTCTCTGAATTATACACTATGTATGCCTTTGACCTTTCAGAGTAACCTAGGAAGATTCCTCTTTGGGCCTTGGCATCAAATTTCTTTAGGTAGAGCTTGTTATTCAGAATGTAACATGTACATCCAAATTGATGAAAGTAAGAGATATTGGGTTTCCTTCCTTTAAAGAGTTCATATGCTTTTTTCTCCAAAATAGTCTAATATAGATCATGTTCTGGACATAACATGCTGTATTCACTGCTTCTGCCCAAAAATGTTTTGGTAAATTGTTTTCATGGATCATGGTTCTGGCCATTTCTTGTAAAGTTCTATTCTTTCTCTCTACAACCCCATTTTGTTGTGGAGTTCTAGGAGAAGAGAATTCATGGACAATTCCATGTTTTTCACAAAAAGCTTCAAATGGCTCATTTTCAAATTCTCCACCATGATCACTTCTGACTTTCAAAATCTTTGATTCTTTTTCAGATTAAATTTGAATGCAGAAACTACTGAATACATCACAAGCAACATCTTTACTCTTTATGAATTTCACCCAAGTCCATCTGTTGTAATCATCAACAATGACTAATCCATATCTACTTCCATATAAGGATGCAGTACTAACTGGTCCAAATAAATCAATATGGAGTAGTTTTAAGGGTCTGGAGGTTGAAACAATGCCTTTGGTTTTAAAAGATAATTTCACAATTTTTCCTCTCTGACATGCACCACAGAGTGCATCTGAATGATAGTCAATGTCTGGTAGCCCTTTGACAAGTTGTAACTTACTAAGTTTAGAGATTAATCTCCAGTTAGCATGTCCCAACCTTCTGTGCCACATCCATTTCTTATCATTCACTGATAGAAGGAAAATCACCTTCTGATCAGCCAGTTCAGAAAAATTGATTTTGTAGACATTATCAACTCTCTTTCCCTTGAACACAATGGATTTGTCTTCCTTGTTGATTACAGTACAGTTGGTTTTCTCAAAAAGCACATCATAATCATTATCACAAAATTGACTAATGCTCAAAAGGTTATGTTCAAGACCATCTACCAACCATACATTATTAATTAAGGTAGAGGAATTACCAATAGTTCATGTACCTATGATCTTGCCAGTTTGGTTGCCTCCAAATTTCACACTTCCTCCTTCCTTCATGGTTAGACTGAGGAAGCTGGAATTTTCTCCTGTCATGTGTCTTGAGCAACCGCTGTCTAGGTACCATGATTTTTGCTTTGGTGTTGCTCTTAGACATACTTGCATCATTGACATTTTCAGATTTAGGTACCCATTGTCCTATGGGTCCTGAAAGGTTAGTACTTGAGGTTTTACTCTTCACTTCCTGTACCTTGTGCTGTGAGTTGGATTGCTTTTGATTAACCATCACCTTAGGTTTTGGTACTTCAGAAGCAGTAACTGTCTTCTTCTGAAACTTAGACTTCAGAACCTCAGATTTTGGTTTCACCAGACTCTGAGGAACATGTTCTGATCTTTTCAGGATCCTGATCTTTGAAGTTTTGGATTCAGATTTAATCATAGCCTTTGGCTTAGAGTTCTTTGGCTTTGAAGTAATCTTAGCCTTAGAGCCAGAAGCTTCAGGTTCTGATTGAACAACAGTTTCCAACTCAGCACCTTCAGGTACAAAGAAGGTTTTCAGACCTTCCTTGATGCATTCACAACAAGATTTGAGATTGGTTTTCTCACGTTTAACTTCTGGAAAACCAATTCCTTTGCCATTGTTCTTGTAAATGCTATAAATCTTAGAAGCCACTCTGCTTCTGTCAATGCCAGATATGATAAAATCTTCAAGAGCAATTTCATGGTTGCTTAAAGGTTTTTCATTACACTTTTCTTGTAGCTTCTGACATAAGAACCTGAACTGATCTTCATAAGTTTTACACATGAAGTCAAAGCCCCTAAGTCCTTGTTCAGAAGCTTTCAGATCCAATAGAGTTGATTTTTGTTGTTTTACCAAATCAGCATATTTTTCTTTTAAATCCTTCAACTCATTGGTTCTTACTTCAAAATGTGTAAGAAGTTCTTTAAGTGACTCAACAAGTTCATTTCTGGGAATCTTAGAATATACCTCATTTTCATCTTCAGAATCTAATTCTGATCCAGCTTCTGAAGTTGCTGTGGCAACTAACCTAACTGCTACCTTTGCATCTTCATCATCTTCCTCTTTATCAGATCCTGATTCACTTCCCAAATCATCCCAGGTTGCCATTAAACTCTGTTGGAACAAAATGTGCTTAACAATGAACCTTAAAAAGTTTTGATGATAACAAGGTATTAAAAATTGTAAATTGGACTAGCTAATATTTGTTCAAGTGTACAGGACCATAATTATAAAGTTACATCATCATTGGTTCTGAATGAGCAAATAAAGAGCAAAGGAAATGAAGCTTAGATGATTCTGAAGGCAAAGCGCTCCTGAAGTCAAGCTGCTCCTGAAGAAATAGCGCTCCTGAAGTAAGCTGCTCCTGAAGAATAGTGCTTCTGAAGACAAGAGGTACAGAAGCCACATCATCAGAAGCTGCGTCACCAGAAGCTGCAGAAATCATATCATCAGAAGCTGCATCATCAGAAGCTGCCTCATCAGAAGCTATTTCACCAGAAGCTGAATCTCAACTGAATTTACAAAAGATTCAAGATTTGAAGAATTATCAATGCAAAAGCTGTCTATTGGATTCGAAAACGCAAACAAAGGATTAGTGGAATTTTGCAACGGTCATTTCAAAGGTGTTTGAAGGCTTGTGCTTGCAATTTGGACGAAAGCGTTGACATTGTACTTTGTACGAATTGTACAACCACGTTCTCCACTACTCTGTTTTGTGTCCACGCTACAAGACAAGAAAACAGCTCCAGAATACAGCTTCGCCTGCATAGATGTTCCTTTGGATAAGGAATGGATTTCAAATTTGTTCTTCATAGGACAACAACCAAATCAGGCAAAAGATCATTGGTGAAAGATCAAGCTTCAACAACGACTCTTTGGTGTGCTGGCAATTTCACAACGTCTCTTTCACACATCTATATAAAGGAGTGAAGAATTAGAGTTTTGGTAATGCAAGAACGCTAAACAAAAGACTCACAAGATTTTCACAAGTACCAAACCTCTGCTGAAATTGTTCTGCATTCACTTAGAATTTCTGTGTCTCAAAGTCATATCTTAGAAATTCTTAAGTTCATTGAGTCTGTATCTGATTTGTATTGTGAGCACCTCTGATTGTATATCAAGTGTTCAACCTTAAACAATTTTCTGTGTAATTTTGTTTAGTTAGGAAGTCTCTTGCAGTTGTGCTTGAGCAGGAAGTCTCTTGATTGTGTTCTTGAGCAAAGGAAGTCTCTAGCTTGTGTGCTTGAGCAAAGGAAGTCTCTTGCTTGTGTGCTTGAGCATTTGTAATCAGATATTACTCATAGTGAAATCTCCTTGGAAGTGCAAGGGGGACTGGACTACTTCCGGATTGTGGAAGGAACCAGTATAATTGCTTTGTGTCGTTCTTCTTCTCTCTCTCTGTTTTATTCCGCTGCATTTAGATTCTGATTATCACTTCAGAAGCTGTCTCACCTAGCTTCTGATCAGTGTGTTCAGTTTTTAGAAGAAACGAAGAATTTTTCAAAACACAATTCAACCCCCCTTCTTGTGTTTTTCTCACCTTCAAACTCTGCTTGATCTGCTTCTTGAATTTGCTTGGTTTGAACGTTGACTTCTTTGACTTGTCCTTTGACTTCTCCTTCTGAAGATCAGGATATTCAGCAATAAAGTGTCCAGGCTTCTTACAGTTGAAGCATCCCTTCTGATCTTCTTTCCTTGAGCTTCTGGAGTTACTCCTTCTTGCTAGAAACTTTATGTTCTTCTTGGACAGATACTGAAGTCTGTTGGAGAGCATGGCCATTTCAGCAGCATCTGGTTCAGAATCTGAACTTGATTGTTCTTCCTCTTCAGATTCAACCACTTTGAGAGCTTTTGATGACTTGCCTTTGGAAGGAAGAGCTATTGATTTACTCTTCTTAGTAGACTCATGTTCATTAAGACTTAACTCATGAACTTTGAGAGAATTAACAAGATCTTCGACACTTAAAGTGTTTAAATCTTTAGCTTCCTCAATGGCAGACACCTTTGGTCTCCATCTTGCAGGCAAGCTTCTAAGTATCTTGCTCACATGGTCAGAAGCAACATAACTCTTCTTTAGAATTTGTAGTCCAGAGACTAAGGTTTGAAACCTTGAGTACATCTCCTCAATAGTTTCATCATCCTTCATCTTGAATAACTCGTACTGATGTACAAGCATGAGAGCTTTAGTTTCTTTGCCCTTTTTGCTGCCTTCGCAGTTAGAACAGAGAGAAGCAAACATAGCTTTAGCAGTGGATTTGTCACTCATCTTCATGTACTCTGCTTTAGGTATGGCAGTGACAAGAGCTCCTCTGATAATGTGATGCTTCTTGTAGAGTTTCCTCAACTCAGGAGTATGTTTCTTTCTATCCACATCAGCTCCTTCTTCATCAAGGTCTAAGCCACTAACACCATCTTCTAGAATATCCCATAGTTCTTCATCTAAGCTCATGATATAACTATAGAAGTTGGTTTTCCACCAAGAAAATTCTTCAGCATCTCCGTTGAACTTTGGAATCTTTCCAACACTAGATTTCTTGTCAACATTGTAATCATATGCAACACTTTTGTTGTTGTTGCCATATCCATTTCCAGAAACAGATTCGTCAGACATGTTTTTCTCTGATCTTGGACTGTTACACTATTAGGTGTTATCAACAGAACCAAGGCTCTAGATACCAATTGAAGGTGAGAAAAACACAAGAAGGGGGGGTTGAATTGTGTTTTGAAAAATTCTTCGTTTCTCCTAAAACTGAACACACTGATCAGAAGCTAAGTGAAACAGCTTCTGAAGTGATAATCAGAATCTACACGCAGCGGAATAAAATAGAGAGAGAGAGAGAGAGAGAGAGAGAGAGAGAGAGAAGAACGACACAAATCAATTATACTGGTTCCTTCCATAATCCGGAAGTATTCCAGTAACCCTTGCACTTCCAAGGAGATTTCACTAAGAGTAATATTTGATTACAATTGCTCAAGCACACCTGCAAGAGACTTCCTTTGCTTAAGCACACTTTGCAAGAGTCTTCCTATGCTCAAGAACACAATCAAGAGACTTCCCTGCTCAAGCACAACTGCAAGAGACTTCTAACTAAACAAAATTACACAGAAAATTGTTTAAGGTTGAACACTTGATATACAATCAGAGGTGCTCACAATACAAATCAGATACAGACTCAATAACTTAAGAATTTCTAAAATGAAACTTTGAGACACAGAAATTCTAAGTGAATGCAGAACAATTTCAGCAGAGGTTTGACACTTGTAATAATGTTGTGAGTCTTTCGTTCAACATTACCAAATCTCTAAGTCTTCACTCCTTTATATAGAGGTGTGAAAGAGACGTTGTGAAATTGCCAACACATCAAAGATTCGGTGTTGAAGCTTGATCTTTCACCAATGATCTTTTGCCTGATTTGGTTGTTGTCCTATGAAGAACCAATTTGAAATCCATTCCCATTGTGAAGGAACATCTTTGCAGGCAAGCTGTTATTCTGGAGCTGTTTTCCTGTAGCGTGGACACAAAACAGAGTAGTTGAGAAGGTGGTTGTACAGTTCGTACAAAGTACAATGTCAACGCTTTTTGAAGATAAGGTTCTAATGCCTTCAAATCTTCACCAAAATGACCGTTGCAACCATCCACTAGTCTTCTGTAGTGTTTTCGAATCCAATAGACAGCTTTTGAAGTGTTGATCTTTGAATCTTCAGCTTGTGGTGATAATCAGCTTCTGATGAGCTTCAGCTTCTGATGAAGTCGCTTCTGAACTATCTGCTTCTGATGACTATTCGCTTCTGAAGACTATCCGCTTCTGTTAACCTTCAATTTCTGATGACTTTCAGCTTCTGATGATCTTCAGCTTCTGATGACGTCATCATTCTTCAGTAGCACTTATGACTTCAGATGCACTTCTTTTCAGATGCTTTCAAGCTTCCTTTTAGTCCATAGCTCTCTATTTGTTCTTCAGAACCTTTATATGATGTAAAATTTTAACTATGGTCCTGTACACTTGAACAAATATTAGCTAGTCCAATTTACAATTTTTAATACCTTGTTATCATCAAAACTCTTTAAGGTTCATTGTTAAACACATTTTGTTCCAACAGACAAGCCTTCCTTTAATTCTTCCTCGCGCCGCCCCTCTATTTCAATTCCGATGTAGCCAAAACAATGGGTGGTGCGACGATTGGTAGTAGCCACCCGCACCACCTCCTTCTAGATCTGCCGGAGGCCGTGTTGTCGGTTGGGGATCTCTGGTGTGGTGGTAGTTTGCGGTCTCGTTGCTATCACGAGGTGGGGTTTCTAGCACCGCCTGTTGGGACTATTTCAAGGGGCCTCCAGCGAGCTTGTCTGCTCTGTCGTGTGGACCACTCTGGTTCGTTTTAGATCTGCGGTTTCTCAACCCAAACATGTGATTCTACTCACGGTGGTGGTGGGTTGCGGCCACTCCGTTGTTATGTTAAAATCCGACAGTGTCTGTTTTAAAAATAAAAAATAAAAAAACGCAGTTGTGGCTTCTCAATGACGGTGGCTAGTAGGCCTTCGTGGTTATGGATTTGCAGAGTCGATCTGGTTGATGCAAAGGTAGTTCTATTACTTCAGTTCAAACCTTCACTTACGTCGTCAAACGTGGTTCTTTTGCAACCCTTGATATCTAATTTTATCTGAATATGTTGAGATTTGCAGTTTCTTGTGTTGGGGCCGAAGGTTGATTGGAGTAGGTTGGGTTCGTGGTCATCAACGTTTTCAAAGTCGGTTGGTTGCGTGACTAAATCCAGACTGTATAGCCAGAATTGGCGTGAAGAATTTTATGTCTCTTTGATAGTAAATGGTTGGGGAGGTGATGAATCGTGAATGGTTTCTGTGTTGGAAGACGATTCATACGCAAACTTAAGATTCGCCATTTAAAGGGTCGTTTAGCTTGCTGCCATTCTTGCAGGGAGTTGAGGTACATGAACCGCTTCAGTGTTGACTGAGTTTTCAATCACCGATCGCAGACCTTTAATTAGTTTTAGGTTTAGTTAGAGGTTGATACACTTGTGTGTTATTTTCAATTTTTGTATCACCCATTTGGGTCGACTTACACACTTGTGTGGTTTTGCTGGGTCAGGTTTATGCCCCCCCCCCCAGCTTTTTTGTATTGTTTTCCTTTTTTTAATAATATTTATGAGCATTTTGACAAAAGATTTGAGTAGGATACCAAATTAGTTGGGAGCCACTCTTTTTGATGTCATTTTGCTCTTGCATTATCAAAAAAAAAAAAAAAACCTTTAAACCTTATACTCATATCCCAATTTAACATGATAAGAACTAAGTCTCTTGATTACTCATCATTTTGATTTATCATTTGAAATATATTATTTTATAACTAACACACACTCGCCATCATTCAACACTACAACCACTACTCCCACCCAATTGGCCTACATATTAACAACATCGTATTTTTTCCTTAAGTCAACAACATAAGTTGTCTTGCGACTTGGGAACATAATTCCTCCCTTTGCGACGTCTTTTAAGGCCTCTTGAATCTTCATTCATGGTCTTCCCAAGATCTTCAAAAGACTTCAAATGTTTTGTTTTTCCGATTTGCATGATTTCTTCTTAAATTAAATTAAATTAAAACACCATAGAATTGTTATGTTTAGGAAAAAACTAGAATTATATGACTCGATTAGAAAACATTACAAATATCCCGAAAACCAAAGGCAATTGTTCCAATACTCCTTCATTCTGGATTAAAACTAACTTAAAATGATTGAAAAATACGCTAACAATAACATAAGATAACATGTCATCACGATGCATCATTTATCTTTATAACATGCATTGTGTAATTACTCCATGTTTTTTTTTTGTATATATATGTTGTATTTATATTATGACCTCTACTATTGTGATGGATTAGTTTGAGCGACTTAGACATTAATAGATTAAGTTACATAGAACTCGCGATAAAAACTGAACCATAGAAGAGAAATGATTTGGATTGGTGACCAAACACTTTTGTATTTGGTGTCACCGGGGGTTCTCTAGTACCCAACCAATGTTGTCTTTTAAGTTCAGTAGAATCCTAAGGATCTTTCTGAAGTTATCACTTCTTCATTTATTTTGGGTATATATTTTTTTTTTTGTGTGCTTTGAAGTTGCGCCTTTCCAAAAATCATATTCAATCTTATCATCATTTTAGAAGAGAAGTTGAAACAAAAAATTACTCAAACTTAATGAAAGTATGATCATGTCTAAAATTTTAAATCTTTTTTAGAAGTTGATTAAAAAAAAAAATACTGTCGCTGTTAAAAATCAGGGTGCAACATAAAATGAATTGCTATATCAAAGACGACACAAGACAATAAACAATTAATTGTATACACTTTTTATTTATCATTTCTTTTAGAAGATAACAACCCCTATATTTATATTCCCTAAAAAAAACCTATATTTATATTAAAAAAAATTAATGTAAGAAAAATATAAAGTTAAGTGAGAAAAATTACAAAAGTAGGAAAATTATGATATAATATATAAAATAAAAGGCTTAGAAAAAAGTATTAAAAATCAAATTTTCAACTTAAATGTTAAAGAAAATTTGAGAGAAATACTAAATATTATTATGTAAATATATAATATTTAAATATAAAAATTAGATGAATAAATTGAATGTCATGAAAAAATTTCAAAAACCAAGAGAGAATAAGACAATCAAATAATATTATTTTTGGTCTTGTGGAGCCAAAACTGCTACAGTTGCAAAACTTAGGGGCGCGGTTTTGTAGTTTTTTTTATTAGGGGGTCAAAATCTCAACTTTGAAAAAGTTAGGGGGCAAAAAATGATATTAAGCCTTTATTTTTTTACCATCAGCTTAGAGTACAACGGCATAACTACACATTCTTTAAATTAAAAAAAAAACAAAAAAGTTAAACAATTGGGGTGCTAACCCAATAACAAGATGAAAACTTATGGAATATTCTAGGTGGTGTTTGTGTACTCTTTTAGGTATGGTAAAAATACAAAATCATGTAAGCACATAATCTTTTTGGGTGATCACTAGTTTACACTTACATATTTTACCCACACACTTTCGTATTTGAGGAGCTGTACACCTTTTATGTACACAATCTTCATCGTGAAAGCAACTCATATAGGCTGTTGTAATGAAGAAAGATAATAAGATAATGTAACAAAAATACGATAAAATATCGTGTACAGAGTAAAAAAGGAAATTTGATAAAAACGGCTTACCTTCAATATTGACTGCAACAAGAATTAGAGAAAGAAAGATAATAATAACATAAACATACTTGACAATTTCAACCATATTCACCCCGTTTTCATATAAGAAATAGTTTTATCACTGAATAATTTATAAAACACATGCTTTCCATACCTTAAATAAGTATATTTTAGCCCTTATGGAGATTTAAAAGCCATTCTAATATTATAATATTTATTAAATGTCTCTTAAGTATATTAATGTTTTCTTTTTCGTAAATCATCACACTTAGGCTCTGTTTGGATTGATGGAATATAATGGAGTGGAGCGGAATGGAACATAATGAAATGGAAAGGAACAGAGCAGAACAGAACAAATATTCCATTCCTTTGTTTGGATAATGAAATAAACATCGCATATCATTGTTTATAAATTGAATGAAATGGAATGAATTATAGCTTTTTTCTTCCATTTTTACCCTTAATTCTTAATAAAAAAGTTGTTTTCCATTGAAACTTTTTAGTAGAAACAATTAAATTTTTAATTCTAACTTTTTTATTTTCTCTCAAAAAAAAATTCTAACTTTTTGATTTCTAGTTTCATCCTTCAAATTAAACTAGGCTTAATTGCATGTTTGATCCCTTATGTTTATTTTATGTTTCAAATTGGTCCCTTAAATTTTAAAAGTTTCAAGTTGGTCCGTTACATTTTAAATGTTTCAAGTTGGCCCAAAATAATACTCACGTTGCAATAAGTTTGTCCCTTTCACAACATGATATTTAGTTTAATAAAATAAAAAAAATAAAAAAAATAGTTTAAAACTGATTTTCTAAATAAGTAAAATTTCATCACTCATAGTGTCAACCCGAATCTTTAAACGGCCAAGTGACAGAAGGGACTAACTTATTACAATGTGAGTAACGTTTTGAATTAAATTGAAACTTTTAAAACATAAAAGATCAACTTAAAACTTTTAAAACATAAGGGATCAAATTGAAACCTAAAATAAACGTAAGGGACAAAACATGCAATTAAGCCATTAAACTAAGAACACACTAGAACCATGACCCGTGCTGACGCACGGGTCTTATTTTCATATAGAATAAGTCATAATAAATTTAACAATAAGCCGTAAAACATAAAGAGTACAAAATTTATGATACATTCCAAGCCATGAATCATAGGAATAGTAGAACTTTAACTCTGTTAAATAATAGAAAGTACACAACTTAGGGAAAATTGTCAGGCATAGATAGTTAACAATGAAGAATATTAATTTCGGTCAATCCTTCCAAGTACACAATTTAGGATACATTGCGAAAAACTTCGTGATAAACTACATTAGAAGTTAATTACATCAGTGTCTTCACCATCATCATCAGATATTAATATCTTCAAACTTTCTCTTGAAGTAACCCTTGACAAAGCCACGTACAATTGACCCTGAGAGAAGATAGGCGATGACAAATATACGCCAACATGTTTCAAAGATTGACCTTGGCTTTTGTGTATAGTCATTGCAAAATAAACGGTAAGCGAAAACTGCTTTCGTTGAAACTTGAAAGGAATTCTAGTATCAGACGGTATCAAAGATATCCTTGGAATAAAAACTTTATCACCTATGTTAGAGCCAGATATGACTTGTCCTTCAAGCACAAACTTACCCATCCTTGTAATGACCGACCTAGTTCCGTTGCACAATCCCAAACTCTGATCTATATTTCTCAACAACATCACTGGAACTCCTACTTTTAAGCGCAACTTGTGATTTGAAAGTCCAGACACAACTATTGTGTTGAGAAATTCAGGTGTGTGAAATCGTCCGCTGCATCGGTACCTGTTTTATTTGCTAATGGGCTATCATAACTCAAATATATTTTTTGTTCTCCTGGCAGCAAGTCCAACACATACTCGTTTATCCGATCAACAATGGAATTTTTAGGGGCTAATATAGCTCTGTTTCGGAAGTAATCTATATTGCTCATATCTTCTAAAAGATTTTGGTAAGTGTTAGAAACAATTGAAGCAAGAGGATCACCTGATGTTATAATAAGTAAGTCAGATGGAATACTAACAGTAATATCCACATCATTGATTTCCCCAACTGTACCATCACCAATACTCAATACCCAATCTAAAAATAGCTTTCTTTCTTCAATGTCTGACTCATGTGCATCGTGTAGAATTCTCATATTTTTGGTGAGAGTGATAACCTCACAAAATCTCCAAAGATGAGAAGAATTAATTGTCGCATGTACAACTTCTGGTCTTATTTTCATATGCAAACCGTGTGTTTTTTTCGTCACCGCAATTAATTGATTTTAATATGCAAACCGTGTGCTTTTTTTTTTAACTTGCAAACGATTCTGTTTTTTTTAATATGCAACCGTGTGACCTTTTTTTTAAAAAAAGAAATTTTCAACCGTATGGTTTTAATGCTAGTTAATGTACAATCGATTGGGTATTATTTTATTTCCATTATGCAAACCGTGTGGTTTTCTTTTAATATGCAAAATGTGCTGTTTATTTTAATATGCAACTGTTTGACCTCTTTTGTTTTTAAAAGAAATTTTCAACCGTGTGGTTTTAATGCTAATCAATATACAATTGATTGTGTCTTATTTTATTTCCATTATACAATTTTGTACGTAAATTACGGGTCTAATTTGGGATGTCAATTAATACAGCAATCGTGTGTTATTCTATTTCAAAAATTAAAATTATATGCAATCATGTTATAATAATTATAAGGAAGTTTTCAACCGTGTGGTTTTAATACTATTTAATGTACAATTGATTGGTTCTAATACTAAAGAAATTGTGTTATAATGCTAATATATATACAAGTGATTGTGTGTTATTTTATTTCCATTATACAATTTTCTGTGTTATTTATTCACATTTCAAATTTGGGATGACAATTAATATGCAATCGTGTGTTATTCTATTTCAAAAATTAAATTAATATGCAATCGTCTTATAAATGGAAGTTTTCAACCGTGTGTTATTTTTATAGACTAAAATTAAAATAATATGCAATCGTGTTATAAATGACAGTTAAAATTTCCTGCAATGAAATAAAATAATATGCAGTCGTGTTATAATGGCGTGTATTAAGGGTGAGGAGGTCAAACCTACACATAAATGTGTTATTATGGCTTGTATTAAGAGTAAGGAGGTCAAACCTACACATAAATGCTTGAGAAAGAGCGGGAAAAATCTAGGTTAGTTTTAGGGTTAGGGTTAGCTTGACCAAGCTTTAGTAAGTAAGATTTTTTTATAAACAAAATATTAAGGGATTTAAGTTGAAATAAAAATGTCTTATAGTACTTGACCACAAAAGATGTTTTATAGTATAAAATTATCTTTGAAATGTTCAAATATATAGACCTACAATTAACAGCTCCCCTTAAAACAAAGGGCATATACAGTTGCAAACTTTAATATATAGCATGGGAAAAATCAAATTAAATGGAGAACAATTCGTCTAAAAAACAACAAGAATTAAGAACCACACCCATACATAAACGTGCCAGTAAGAAATAGATAATAAATTGACATGAATCATCAATCAAACCAGCCATTGAGAAAAAGTAGCAAAATAAATTATGAAGAACGAGCCATAGAGAGTATTTGGTGTATGTTAATTAATTTGGTAATAGTTTTAAGTCTTTGGATTAAATGAGATGAATGGATAAAATTTGATGTCAAATTAATCTTGACACCATGGTGTCATTTGATCCTGACCCTATATCATCGTCATTTATAAGTATAATCCTACAAGTTCTTCCAAAAATTTCCCTCCAAATTTTCCTTCCATATCGTTTTATTAATTAATTAAATCAAAAATGAAAAGAAAAAACCCGCTACCCATGTTTCCCTCCACAATTCTCTTTCTAATAATTCTCCTATTAATTAAATAATTAATAATTAAAATGGTAAATAACTATAATGCTATTAATTAAATTAAAAAATAAAGAAAAAAACCACTTCCCAGATATCACACTTCACACCTACGTTCCATAATATGAAACTAAACAAACACACCCACCTTCCATAACATGTAACTTCTTCTGATTAAATTAAAAAATTGAAATTTAATTAAATATCCCACAAGCTCCATAAATATGAAACTAACCACAATCACCTTTCATAAACTTCTTCCAATTAAATTAAAAAAATTGAAATTTAATTAAATTTCCTGCAAACTCCTTAAAAAAAAATCCTACAAGTTCTCCTATAATTTTTTTCATTAGAAAAAAGTAGAGAAACGAGAGTATGGAAGAAGAAAGACCATTATGGAGAATATTGAAACGTTACTCAATGGTTTTTTGGATGAAGTCATTAGAAGTGAAAAATTGATCCATTATTTCTATCATAAGGAGTTCAACCGATGTCAAAAACAATGGTAGCCTTTTTACTATTTTTCAATGAATCTAGCATTTGTCTCAATCTCTTGATATTTAAAATAACAATTTCATGTGAACCTTTTGATTTATGTTTTCTTTTCTGACTAAGATACGAATTACCTTTATGGAAAACATGTGAGGGAAGAGACTATTTGAACTTTGAAGCATTAGCCTACAACAGAGATGCTTATATTCGTATTTGAACATCTCAAGAAAAGTTCTCTATCAACAAATTATGATTGTCAGGTAGAACAACCTTCAATTGCATAATATATTTTCGCTCGCGGTTTTTTAGTTTCGATGATAAGTGTAGCACTGCTCATTGATTAGTTTGTCTAACTTTTTTTTTTGTGAGATTATTGTACACATATGCTCAATTCTTCTCTTTTTTTTGGGTGATATTTTCTCTCATATGCTCTTATCTTTGTTTTAGAGAATAATTTGTTGCAAAAATAATTCTACAACACTCAAACTACCGGCGCATAGGGAAACCAGTTATAGAGAGTATATGTAAACTAATTTGTAGATCATTTTACTTTTAATGCAATGCATTTTACATTTCGTTTAAGTTTATGCATTTAAACTTTTACCCTTTCCTTTAATTTTATCTTGTTTTTACTTGCAATCTCAAACCTGTCGAGAGACAATGCCCTTTTCACTCTCAAACCCGTCCTGCTCTCTAAGTAACCTGAGTGCTTTTCGTGGCCTTTTTCAAACTATTTCGATCAAAACCTTTGCACAACATGTCTTGAGATTTCTAGTTTGGTCTCGCTTGTAATAATCAGAACTAACCCGTAGTTTGCCGAAAACACAGATATGTCGCACATGTAGACGTCTAGTGTGTGTGTGTGTGTATAAAAGAAGGGTCATACTAACTTGTGCCCTTAGAACACATGTTCCAGATTCCATAAATGATAAATATTATTACAAAACACTAATTCTCAATCTTTAGAAGAATAAATTGACACAATTTTCTAGACAAACTTTTCACTTTATGTTCCTTAACATGTGTTATAAGGGCACAAGTTAACATTCCCATAAAAGAAATATTTGTTGGCTTTTGATTTGCATTTAATAATGAATCTAAAAAATATTGTGATCCATTTTTGTTTTAGCTTAACCATTTTGTTTTTAGAAAAACGAGACCTTAATAACGTAGAGTTTAATCACAAGATAAGTAAAATCTAGCTAAAATTACTCTAATCATGACTAAAACTCAGATTTTTCCTGAATTATTTCTTTTTATCTGATTCTCATTAATCACTTGATTATATTGAGGTCTACTTTACTTTTTTTTTTGTTTGAGGGAATTGAGGTCTACTTTACTGATAAATCAAAGATTTGAGTTATAAATCAAAATATTGACGGTAAGTCCAAGATTATGAACCGTTAGAAGCAAATATGCAAATGTGTATATCACCATGCATGTAGTTTTGATAATGATGGAACACCAAATAAAACAACCAAAATGTCTATTACTAGTTATTATGAATTGTTTGTAGGATTTAAACACTTTTAGATAGTCACGAGAGATGCCAACAAAAAAAGGACAGAAACAAAAAGGAAAGGCAAAACACTGAAACACGTAGAGAAACTTCTCTTCTACGTATGCAATCTCATCATATATACAATTATTGTCGGATAGCCAATGAGTAATATGATTTTGGCTGTTAATGTGTTTTTTTTTTTTTTTAACAAATCTGATCTCACAACTTTTTTATATTCATTTTGTAATTGTTAATGTACATAGCTTGAAACTAATTATGACACTAATTTATATAATTAGTCACTAATATTTTGTATCACATGTGATTTTCTTCAATTAGTTGCGTGCAAGAGATGCCATTTTATAGTGGTTCTATAGTTATTGATTAGATTAGGCTATTATCCATTTTGATCCGTGCTTTTTTAAATCTAAATAATTTAAAATCGAAAAAATAGTAACACAATACTAGTATTTGCTTAAAACGGCTAAAAACTACTGAAGTTGTATTTTGGTCTCAATTCCAAAGGCTCTTGGGTTTGTGCAATGTACATTTTTTTTTATAGGGAAATGTACATATGAAAGGAGCGATGTTATTTTAATATCTAAAAAATCAACAACGATATCAGTATAAAAATACATCATTTGGAGAGAGAGAGAGAGAGCTAATCAAATATTAGAGTTTAGTCTGTTTTAGTCATGCCATTTCTTATATGTAATTGAGCATCCTTGTTCTTAGAGCTAGTTTTTGAAGTGAAAATTAAGTTCATTTTAACATGGTATCAAGATCGGATTATTTAAACATGTGCGAAAATTGAACGCATGTCTACATTGTACGTGAGGATAAGTATTGAAGTGAGATCCAATTTTATTTAACATGGTATCAGAGTCAAAATTTGTAGGCATGCTGTGGAAATTGAACTTATGCTTATACATTGCACGTGGGAATGAATGAAGTTTAATTTGAGTCTCAATTAGTATTGTTTTTAGGATGTGTAATGTATACATGTACTTTGACACCTTTATTTTTAGAGTTAGTTATTGAGTAAGATCAGTGGCGGAGCCACAGATTTTATAGAGTCTGGACAAAAATTATAGAGCCAAGAAGTCTTGTGTGTGCGCCTGTGAAAATATTGAGTTTGCCCAAAAAAAAAAAATTAAGTGGGTTAATGGAGTATTGGGTTGGACTAAATATAAAAAAGTATCAATTGAGCCCGGGCAAGTGCCCGGGGTTGCCGGATGGTGGCTCTGCCCCTGAGTAAGATTAAAGTCTATTTAACAAAAAAAAAAATTATTGTTTAATACACAAATCTCCATGAGAATTTTCAGAGCTTAATAATATTTCCAGTTCCTCCAAATTATGTCATTCAAATATAGAAGTTCATTAATGTTGATTTAAAATAGTACCTTACTTGATAAATGACATCCTATGATATACATCTCTCATTCTCATTTCCAATCTCATGTCATGATCACTCATTTCCTCCTGAAGCTTTTGATACTTTCTTTCTTTTTCATGTCGGTCTATTCAATTATTTTTAGGTATGAAAGAACATTAATTAATAATAAGTGGTATATTATTCACAATTTTATAGAATATCTCTAAGTTGAGATGATATGAAGTGTGGAAAAGAAACCATGCATTAACTGTAAGGCATGCTTGTGAATGTGTGAAAGAGGCTTTTGGTGGGGCTAATAGAAAGAGTGTGAAGAAGGCTGTAATACATATGGATCCAATTCAAGACAAATGACTTGATAATGGACCTTGACCCATGCAGCAGATCATGCTTTCTTAGGGAAATTAATACAGTACATCATAGCTAGTACCACATCACATTCCCACATAAAATGACAACAAAAATATTAATTGCATGCATATTTATAGGATGAAGATCAATCATATTTATATCGTATGGAGTATACTTTATTGATGACAAAAAACAAATAATATGTCGACATCGATCTAATTAAATCTTTGGTCGATTTCCCATGGGGAATGTGTTGTTAGCCCAAAGTGGCATCACAGAAAATGGTGATGAATTGGGTATGTAAACAGTTATACATTTTGGAGGGAACCCAGGTAGCATCAATTATACATTTGTTTATCTCGATCATTACAAAATAAAACCTAAGTCGGCTAGTATTTTCAACTTATTTATCTTTGTCTTGTTATTTTTAAAATACTTAAAAAGATTATTGCAAAAGATATTTGCAAAAGATTATTTGTTACCCGCACTTTAAAGAGAACATTCTCCCGTTATCATTTATCTTATATTTTATAACAATTTAGCCATTTAACTATCTTTCTTTCCGTTCAGATAATTTATCTTTTACAATATGATCATGATTTCTTCGTCTCACTTTTACGTTCAAAAGATATTTGCGTGTCTTTTGCAAATCAACATATTATAGTGACTCAAATTCAAATAATTATTATAATTATAGGCGGTTTTTACTTTAGGTACATGTCTAGTTTTTGTTTTTTTGTGGTGGTTGGTAGGGCTGGAAATGAGTCGAGTCGACGAACCTGTCTGAGCTCGACTCGACTCGATAAGAATTGGTTCGGCTCGAAACTCGACTCGAGTTCGAAACGAAGCTTTTTTTGAACTCGAGTTCGGCTCGTTTAAAGTTCACGAACAACTCGGTTGGCCTCGTTAGGTTAAACTCGTTTGCTCGAATTGCATATGTTCACTTTATTTTAAAACGAAGCTTTTTTTGAACTCGAGTTCGGCTCGTTTAAAGTTCACGAACTCGGTTGGCCTCGTTAGGTTAAACTCGTTTGCTCGAATTGCATATGTTCACTTTATTTTATTTTATTTTTACTAGTACTGTAGCGCCAGTCCATTTACTACATTCCATTCATCATTGCATTGCGCTTATATATACTTCTTCTCTTTAATATTTTCAGAACTCCTCGATGTGGGACTATTTTGTGTACATGTTTATTTAAAAGCCTTCAAAAGATAACATTAACCTTTTGTCCTCCCTCTATTATTACAAATTTACAATTATCGTTGATTTTTAATAAATTAGTAATAATACCTATGAAAAAAGTATATAATTATTAGTAATAAACTAGTAATATATATATATATATATCGAGCTGGTTCATGAACCAAACGAGTCGAACTATACTCAGCTCAAGTTCAACTCGTTTATTTGACGAGCTTAATTTTCAACTCAAGTTCGACTCATTTGGTTCATGAACTAAGTTCAACGAATCAATTATCGAATCGAGTATCGAGATATTTTCGAGTTGGTTCGGTTCATTGTCAGCCCTAGTGGCTGGGGTTTGAACCTCAAACCTTACACATATATTATGCATTGCCGAGCTAAGCTCACGATGACATGTTTACTTTTTGTTAGAAATATATTGTTGGTTTACAAGTTTTAGTAAGTTTCCTTGTGTTGTACACCCAATTTTCATGGACGAAGAGAAGACAAAATTCACCGCAACGTGGAAGGAAATGACACATAGGAAATATATAATTAGTTTTTTTAAGTTTTTATTTTAAGATGATGAGTAAAAATAAAAAAATATTATTATATGCTAGTATAAATGAATTTTATTTTGTCATTGTGTAAAAATTTATTTATTTTGAAATATATACACACACACATTTTTTCTTTATATAGCTTAAAAGTTTTGAATTTTGTTGTACTGCGAAATCTTTGGAAGATATTAATCCTTTTTATAGTGCATTATAGTATATTATTATTTTTTTTCCAAAAGAAATGAGGGCTCTTGCCCACACAATGGCCAAGATAGGGATCATTCGTGCTAAATATGATCGTGGAAATTTAACTAATCCTTCCCTCCTCACATTTCCACGATCATATTTAGCACGAATATCTCTATCTTGTGCTTGTGCTACAACACATGGTTGGAATTTATGGAGTGCTTTCAATCAGGTCATCCCTCCTCACATTTGTTTCAAAATTATTAGCGGTAATCCACCTTCTTCTGGTAAAGATGATTTCCTATTTGGGATAAATTTATTACTATGGAAGATGGTGATTAGAGCTTCATTTTAAGTCTTGGGTTATCAGATTTTATTAACATTAATCGTCAAAAGAGTGTACCAGATACAGATCAGTGGCACTTGTCTAATCTTTTTTGGAGTGTACCAGATACAGATCAGTGGCACTTGTCTAATCTTTTTTGGATCATGACAAATATGTTGTGGTACAACAGAAATAAATTGGTTTATTCCAGGACTAAATTAAAATATATTTGCTATTACTCACTATAGTCTTTATTATAAGAAAAATTTCAAACAAAATGTTGGTTTTATTTATAAGAAAATGTCAAGTTTTTAAGGTGTAGCTATTGTTTAAAAGATATCTTCACACCTCATTTAATACTTATCTTTTCAATAGTAATGAGTGTTTTTAATGTTTCACCGTTTTTTATAAGTATATATATATATATATATATATATAGGGTGTATCAAATGAGAGGAGTGTTATAATGAGAGGATCAAATGGTGACCATTGGATCAATCTTTACTATGATCTTTAACTTTTATAACCACAGCGTAATCTTTTCAGCCTTTCATCCCTTTTGCGCCGTCTCCTGCTCTTCTCTCCCCTGTAAATGCTGCAATTTCTTTTCTTGTTTCAAATTTGACTTTCCAAATTCTTTGGCAAGGCTATTTTGTACCTTGATTGTTTGCCACCGCTCTTTACACAATCCCACTATCAAAGAAACAACCAGCAAAGAGTTTTGTTGCAAATGCTTGTTCTTTAATTTTGCTTTGTTTAAAAATAATTGTGATTTCATCAAAAATAAAATTAAAATAATTATGAAGAATTGGTGGAGAAGAATCGATCTATACACTGGATTGATCTTTACTATGTTATTTAATTTTTAAAACTGCACTGGATAATAAATTCATCCCCTTGTGGTTCTTGGCCTGCTCCCATCTCTCGTGTTTCAGTTTCATCTTTTAGATCTTGGGCAAGGCAAATCAAGTTTAACTGTTAATTATTAATAAAAATAATCATCCACACCTTTAGGATAAGACGAAAGAGAAGGTTGGATGATTTTTTTTCTTCACGCCGTTCATTTTCGAATTACAAATCTATGAAGCATGAATCGTCATATTGAAACCTCTGTAGAAAAAAAAAATATAATTGAATTCAATAGGGTAGATCTCTTTGAACCCAGAATCATAAAAATATAACTTTTTTTGAGACAATCCATAGGAAGAAGGTATGAAACAAGAGGGGTTGGTGTTGTTGTGATGACGATGAACCGAATGAAAATTAATAGAAATGAGAAGATGGAAGATAGATGAATGGCATGAACGGTAAATTGGAGGTTTTATGGTAGTTAAATTCCTGACCCTCTGTGATGGTGTGAAATAATTTTGAATGAATAATCAAATTCATTCAAAATCTGGATATGAGTTGTGAGTATCTACCCTTTTTTCTCCTGACGAAGAAGAGAAGTAGAAAAGGGAGATCTAGAATATGAGAAGGAAAGAAGCGATAATCCAGAGGTGAGAGACCACAGAAGTAAAGTTTCATTTTGAACCGTTAAGATTGATCCAAGGGTTGTAACTTAACACTCTCATCTCTCACAATAAAAACCCTCTCACTTGAAATGCCCTATATATATATATATATATATATATATATATATATATATATATATATATATATATATATATATATATATATATATATTGGGGCTGTTAACTTGCACCCACCTAAAAACATTAAGGTGCAAGTTAACAAGCTGCACCTACTTATACTTTACTAAAACATCTTTTTGTCTCTATTAAACTTTATTTTAATTAAAATGACATTTTTGTAAATAGCATAAATAATATTTGTTTATAATAGAAAAACATGGGTGTTTTGGTAAATAACTAGTAAGTGCAGCTTGTTAACTTGCACCTTAGTGTTTTTAGGTGGGTGCAAGTTAACAACCTTAGTGTTTTTAGGTGGGTGCAAGTTAACAGCCCCATATATATATATATATATATATATATATATATATATATATATATGGGTTATGATAGAAGACACATTTTATGAAGGTGTCTTTTATCAAGTTACTCTATAAGCATTTGCGAAAAGACACCAACTTACTTTTATGAAGGTGTCTTTTAGCAAAGTTATAATTAAAAAGTGAAAATCACACCTTAAGGTGTGACTTGTTAAAAGACACCACCAAAGGGTGGCTTGTAACAAAACCCTATATATATATATATATATATATATATATATATATATATATATATATATATGTGTGTGTGTGTGTGTGTGTGTCTATATTTAAAAAGTTACAATAGTTGAAAATATTCATCACTTCTCTGTTCAGTACGTAATTTTTTTATATGTATCTTGTTAACTTTTATTTTATGTCATGTATTTCGTTCCTTCGTAAATTGAAACGCACAATGTAAGAATCATGAATTTTGTATGGATTAGGTATGATTTATTAAATTTGAATGGATTATGTATGAATGTTTAAAAATTAAAGTTTTTTGGTAATTAAAAAATTTATTCTTTCTATCAAAAAATAAATAAATATAAAAATTCATTGGTACCCATGAATACCTTAATACCCGCATGTTACTCGTATAGTGGGTATCCACGTGGACACGAGGACGGATACATGTATCATATTTATCCAACGGAACGAGAGCGGGTGTCATACTATTTGTATTCATGGATATTCATTGACATCCCTATTTCTAAGTAAACTAAAAGTTTATATCGAACTAAATTAATTGACCAGCAATGAAAAGAACTCTACTACCCCTATTTGATTCTTCAAGCTAATATTTATTGATTTTTTTAAAAGTATTCTAGGCTCTGTCAAAATAAAAAGGGTATTTTAGGCTTGTCTTATGTGGTTTCTACACATGAGAAGCATGGACAACTACAATATTGTAGTCAACTATATCGTATCTTCAATTTAGATGAGGATGGAATTATATGTAGGAAAGTACGCGAACTACCAACCCAACACAAAATATCTAGAAGAGTTGAACAGATCTATATAAACAACCATTTTTCAGTTATTTTTTTTTAAGGAAGTTATTCAAATGTCAACCTTTTTAATATACACCCTCCGGTCACTAATATAAACAAAAATTTGGTTTTTAGATTCATTCATTAAATGACATATGTAGTCTATAATAAAGACTACATACGTCATTTAATGAATGAATCTAAAAATCAAACTTTTGTTTATATTAGTGACTGGAGGGTGTAATTTTGATCTTAACAATCAACTGACCATTTGTCTCCTAGTGTGCAATGCATGCCTGAATATTTTTTGCTATTTTCTTTAGAATACCTTTATGTTTCGATTATGAAAGTTTCTGTGCAAAATGGGAGTATGTTTAATTAATTTATAACAATGCCATGTACTCCCTTTAATACAACAATTTGCGTATAAAAATAACAAAATTCAATAGTTAAAAAAATGGAAGAACTTAACTATAAATAAAATAATTGAGACATTTTAATCCCTTAAATCATTTAGTAGTACTTTTAGAGTCCACTTCTTGCTCATATTATAAAGAAAAGGGAAAGTGTAAAAACTACCATTATAACGCGGAGCCAACGAGTCTTTAAGTAAGTGGGTGTTAAGCGTAACTAGTCTAAGGTTACAGAAGGGTTTGTCAAGATAGGTAAACGCTTTGCAAGCAAATAGAGCAGAGAACTTGCTGTTTGTTTCTATTGGAGCTTGATGTGGTCAGTCTGTGAAAGGATAACTCGCTGCTTACTTGTTATATCCCCGCGTTCTTGCACGACTCGTTCTTCGAGCCCTGCTCCCCCCCATTCCTTATACTGTCCAAAAGCTGTACTTTATTTTATGGGTTAAATATGTTTTTAAACCTTCTAAATATATTAGCTTTATTTTTATTCTGTCTAAAATAATTCTTTAAATTTCTATCACTCAAAATTTTCTCTTACCAATTTTAGTCTCTACTTTCTTTTTTAAATTAATAGGGATGACAATGGGTACCCAATGGGTATGGTACTACAGTGCCCTTCCCCATACCCGCATTTGTAAAAAAATACTCGTACTCGTGCCCGTACCATCGTGGGCAACAACTTTAGTCCCCTTCCCCATACCCTATGGATACCTAAGTGCCCATACCCGCACTTTAACTATGAAAAGACAATAAAAACATCACAATTGAAATAAAACTACGGTCCAAATTTTTTAAAATTAACTCTTATAATAGTATGAATCGTAGTATTTTGTCAAATAAAAAACATCCAAAATATCCTTACAAATTTTACACCGACATGATGGAGTTGTTATTGTATTAAGCAGTTTTTTTGTTTAACTTTAGGTTTAGGCTTAAATAGCTAAATAAATTAATTAGTTATACAGCAAAAATAAATAAATTATTTATGATATTATATAAATATGTATATGTGAGGTTGCGAGTATGGGCAGTATAGTACCCTTACCCGTGCCCATACACATTTAAATTTGTGGGTATTACCCGGACTTGTGCCCAGACCCATAAAAATGGGGTTTTACCCTACCCATTGTGGGTATTTTTTGCGGGTACCCATTAGGTCTGGGTCCAATTGCCATCTCTACATGACATATAATTGATAAGACTTCAAAATAACATTATTTTAATATTTAAACTATTTAATCTTTATTTATTTATCTATAACTTTAAATTAAAAGATTAAATAGATTAATTATTAAGTTAATGATATTTTAAGGTATTAACATTAATGACATGTTCCCTTAAAAAACAATAACGACATGTTATAAAAAAAATCACTTAAAACATGCAATGTGAAGTTTTGTGAAAAATAAAAAGTAAAATTGGTATTCAAAAATTCAGCTGATCAAAGTTTGAATGAAATTTTTGGAGAGATTAAAAATCAAAGTTTGTATATTTAAATGGATTAAAAACATATTTTAAACATATTTGAATAGAGGAAAAACAAAATATTAAAGTATATATAATTTAATTTCGTTTTTTTATAACAATGAGGCCGAAACCCTAAAACAAAAACAAACTACAATGGAATCAAACGAGGGGTAGCCATCCCCAATACATAGGCTAATAATAAGTACCTAATTTGAGTCGGACATGACTCATAAGCATTCATATATTGTAATCCAAAGAACATTCATATATTTGTTAAGGTATCCGCACATTGCATATTTGTTCCTCAATATGAATGAGAGACCTATACATTCCATTCCAACTCCGGTATAAGTCTGAATTTTTTAGCAAGGCTCGACCTAAAATACTATCCGTTTCTGCAGACTTAACCACCTGAAAAACAGTTATAGAATCAACATTTAATTCCCAAACTCCTAGCATAACTCCCATTTTTTAGTTAAAGTTCTTCTATATTCCCCATTCGCGTAAGAAAGGAAAATGTATATAGGGCAAAGGTAAAATAAAGTGGTGAACAATATTTGCTAAGAGTCTCCGTAAAAAAAAAATTGTTAAGAGTCCTACGTTAGATTATAAGTGGGACAATCAAGATCTTACAAATTAGTATTGTAGAATTAAATTAGGTCTAACTAAAATTTTAATATGAAATAAAAATATATTCGGTATTTATTAGATCATCTCTTATCAAATCACTCTCTATAGAACACTTCTAATAGCTCCATATGTTCATTTTTGGATGTTAGAATAGTGTTAAAAGTTCTATAGTACTAAATGATATTTTTATCAACAAATAATAATCTTTTCCTTCAAAAAATAAAAACAAATAATAATCATTATTGAAAAAGGATAGACAGAAGAGAAGGTTTCAAAGGTCAATTCAAATTCTAATAATATTGTCATCAAACTCATATAAAATATTGAAATTCGTTATGATAATTCTATCGTAATCATCTTTAAGAAATGCTGATTGTCACATAGTATATCTTTAAAACTTTTAAACCATTTCATTTATGTTTGTTACCCTTTAGTATTTTGTAGCAACAATCTAACAAAATAAATGTATGTCACGAAATTGCATGGAAATTTAAGGTAGGGTGATAAAAAACCAAGAGTGGGTCAATCACGTTGTTTACGTGGCCCTCGATCGTCATGCCAAACGTAAAAAAACGTGACGAAACTCATCTAGCTGTCATTATGAGAACTCCTAAATTAGGGTACATTCTCAATTAAGGTTAGACATGTTACAGGATTAACAAAACAATTTGAGGCAAAGTTGATTGGAGAAAAAACGTCAAGAATCATTTGCATTTGCACGTTGGTGAACTGATCTGCCAGTGCCGTCTCTATGAAACTGGAGGCTCGACTTTCATAGTAAAAATAGGCTCCTAATAAAAATAACGCACAATTTGGAATTTAGTCACTTTAGGAGGTTTAGTTCGGCTGAACTCTTTGCACTCCCAAAGAACGACCCTGTCCGATGCAACCTGCATGCTTCCTTGATGGAAACGTGGAATGTTATGCCATGTACGGCGGCTCCCAACTCCTGACTTTTTACTCCTCACATTATCATTAGACCCAAGAATTATTCTCCTTACAAAAAAAAAAAAAAATTTATTTCATGAAAAGAAATCTTGCTGATTAACTTTAAAATAACCCTTGGAAACACATACTACTAAAAAGCGAAATGAAAATAAAACTGTATTATAATGGACGCTTTTAAAAAATTTAAGAAAAAGTTCCTGAACAAAAAATTTTAAGAAAAATATCAACAAATTCTTGTTATATATCTTGTTTGTTGGGAAGAGGCTACTGCACTTGAAACCTGAAATGTTTAATGATTATGCATGTAAAACTCAAAGCGTATGGGGTTGCCACACTAACCTTTAGGTTCGATTCGCCCCCACCAATAACTGTAATTGGATGCAATAAGGAATGACCGGCCAATCCCCTTCAGGATACTATGAGTTCCTTGACGTGTATTGCACAACCACACCAAGCGTATCTCCTAACAGTATTTTACAGATTTATGGTTCCAGCAATTCACTCATGCATTAGAGAATTGATGGATGATTTAGAGTAAGAGAATGATGAAGAATTATGTTGTTAGTGCAACAAAATTCTGTCCAAAATTGTGTGTGCAATTAATGCCCAAATGCCAAGTATTTATAGTGCATTATATGACCCTTCATATGAGAGAAAACACCCCTTTGACTTGAATCAATGTTATGGTTCATTAAGCACCATTTTGCCAAAGGTTATGATCATTCATACTTGAACCAATGCTATGGTTCATTAAGCACCATTTTGCCAAAGGTTATGATCATTCACACTTGAACCAATGCTAAGGTTCATTAAGCACCCCTTTGCCAAAGGTTCTAATGTATATGAAAGCTTCTCATGAAGATTTACAACTCTTGATCTAAAGTGATTACATTATTTTGGAAATCACCAACAATCCCCCACCATTTTCAAAATACTAAATCTCATAAATCCGGAAATTCCATGCCTTCAGATAATGGTATCTCACGATTTGAACCATTACTTAGTAAGTTAAGTTTTCGCTCATTCCCAAATAGTATGGTAGGCAAGCTTTGAACCAACTATTCATTAGAACAAGTGTGCATAACTTACACATAGAATCTCGGTACCGTTGATAAAGAGACTTGTAAAATGACACATTAAGAAGGCCTTGTGTCATATATCCCTTTTCATGAGAATTTAAGAGTCAAGCCCTTGAACTCCGTGAAGCGGCCAAACTTCATTCTCACATAGGTAGACTATATCGGGAATGCCCCATAAGTATGCATTCCAGCAAATATATGCTATATGTCCATTAAGAGGAAAACCTCATCCTACCTTTTTTTCTTCTTATGGTCCAAGTACTTTTACCCTTGGGATGTATCTATTGTCAAGTACTACAATTACTCTAATAGTGTACTTTCACCATTGAACCCAAGACTTGATGCTACTCAAGTGTGGGTTGAGTTTCCACTATTGGTAATCAATTAGATATGGGCTTGAGTCCCATCCCCAATGATGTCTTCAACACCATATCCTTTGTCAGCCCTTTCGTCAAAGGATCTGCAAGATTCTTCTCTGTTCTTACGAACATGATGGAAATTACTCCATTAGAAATCAAGTCTCTTACATAGCTATGTCTTAAACCAATATGCCTTGATTTCCCATTATAAACTTGGCTATAAGCTTTTGATAGTGTGGATTGACTATCACAATGTATGGATACTGGCGCCATTGGCTTTTGCCAAACTGGTATGTCATACAATAAATTTCTTAGCCATTCTGCCTCTTTACTCCCTGCAGCCAATGCAATAAATTCTGCAGCCATGGTGGAGTCGGCAATGCATGTTTGTTTCTTTGAACCCCAAGAAACTGCACCTCCACCAAGGTTGAAGATCCATCCACTTGTGGAAGCATGATCTTCAACATATGTTACCCAACTAGCATCTGTGTATCCTTCCAAAACAGAAGGCTCTCCACTATATGTTAAACAATAATTCATTGTTCCCTTTAAGTATTTTAATACTCTTTTCACAGCGTGCCAGTGTTCTTTACTTGGATTGCTAGTATACCGACTTAACCTTCCAACAGCATATGCTATGTCAGGTCTAGTACAAGTCATAGCATACATCAAGCATCCGATTACTTTAGAATATTCAAGTTGTGCCACCGGACAACCTTTGTTTGGTTGCAAACTGACAGTTTGGTCAAATGGGGTAGATATCGGTTTACAATCTAAATGATTGAATTTCTGAAGCACCTTTTCTATGTAATGAGATTGGGATAAACCAATATGGTTACCATCTCTTATGATTTTAATTCCTAAAATCACATCAGCTTCTCCTAAATCTTTCATATCAAAATTTTTGGATAAGAAAGCTTTAGTTTCTTCTACCTCATTTATACTTGTACCAAAGATCAACATGTCATCTACATATAAGCAAATCATGACCCCTTTTCCATTTTGGAATTTACTGTAAATACACTTGTCAGATTCATTTATGATGTATCCGTTGGCTAACACAACTTGGTCAAACTTTTGGTGCCATTGTTTGGGTGCTTGTTTCAACCCATATAAAGACTTAGTTAATTTACACACTTTATCTTCTTGACCTTTGATCACAAACCCTTCCGGTTGTTTCATATATACCTCTTCATCCAACTCTCCATCTAGGAAAGCAGTTTTAACATCCATTTGATGGATTACAAACTTATGGATGGATGCCAGTGCAATTAGCATTCTGATTGATGCTATTCTTGCAACAGGTGCATATGTATCAAAATAATCAATGCCTTCTTTTTGTGTAAACCCTTTAGCAACTAGTCTAGCCTTGAATTTATCAATGGTACCATCCACTTTCATTTTCCTTTTAAAGATCCATTTACAACCTATCGGTTTGGATCCGGGTGGGAGATCTACCACTTTCCAAGTTTTATTACCCATAATTGAATCCATTTCTTCTTGAATAGCTTCTTTCCAAAAGGCTGAATCTTGAGATTTTATAGCCTCTTCATATGTTACCGGATCATTCTCAAGGTTAAAGCAAATTGGTCCATAACTATTTATGGATTTACCTGTTCCTTCTACAAGAAACATGAAGAAATCAGATCCAAAATCTTTCTCTTTCCGGATCCTTTTACTTCTTCTAAGTTCTGAACCATCCAATGTATCTACATTAGATTCATTGTTTTCTAAATTTTGTACATTAGAATGAACAATATCCTTGGGATAAGAAATTGAGTTAAATCTATCTTCTTGAAAAATTGCATCTCTTGACTCAATTACTGTATTAACAGAATATGAGTCATTCGATTCAATAGTCAAGAATCTGTATGCTTTGCTATTTTCTGCATAGCCTAAAAATACACATTCAATTCCTCTTTCACCCAATTTCTTTCTTTTTGGTTCAGGCACTTTCACAATTGCTCTACAACCCCAAACTTTTAAATAATTAAGAATCGGCTTCCTTTGTTTCCAAAGTTCATATGGGGTTATTTTGTTCCTTTTGTTTGGAACCCTATTGAGGATGTAACATGCTGTTAGCATTGCTTCACCCCAATATCCTTTAGATAATCCAGAATAGGACAACATGGCATTAACCATTTCTACCAAAGTCCTATTCTTCCTTTCTGCTATTCCATTTTGTTGTGGGGTGTATGGTGCAGTTACTTGATGCACAATACCAGTGGATTCAAAATAACTCGGATGATAGAACTCTCCTCCCCTATCACTTCTAAAGCATTTAATGAAAGTTTCATGCTGAAGTTCTACTTGTGCTTTAAATATTTTGAATTTATCTAAGACTTCATCTTTTGAATGCATTAAATAAACATAACAAAATCGAGTGCAATCATCAATGAAAGTAACAAAATACTTTTTACCACCAATGGTGGGCCAACCATGTAAATCACATACATCTGAATGAATTAAATCTAGCACTCTAGAACTTCTTTTAACACTTTTAAAAGGTTGTCTTGTAATTTTAGTCAACATGCAAGTAGTACATGAATCAAAGTTTTTATCAAAATTAGGAATTAGATTTGATTTCATCATATCCTCCAATTTTCTAAAATTAACATGTCCTAATCGCATATGCCATAAATCACAAGACTCAACAATATAAGCAGAAATCATATTATTATTATTAATATTTGCAACATTACATTTGAACATATTCTCACACAAATATCCCTTACCTACAAACACACCCCCCTTTGAGAGGATAAATTTATCTCCCTCAAATACAGATTTGAACCCATTCTTATTAAGTAATGGTACAGAAATCAAGTTCTTCCTAACTTCAGGAACATAAAATACATCTTTAAGAGTAAGTGTTTTTCCAGAAGTGAATTCAATCTCAATGGTCCCTTTTCCTTGGACTTGCACAGTTGAAGCATTTCCCATGTACAAAACACTCCCATCTTCATTGATGGTCTTGAACATTTTCTTGTTTTTGCACACATGGCGAGTAGCACCAGAGTCTATCCACCAAGAATCAACATCTTCAATCATGTTGATTTCAGAAATGACCGCAACAAAATCATCATTTGTTGCTCTTGAATTCTTTTCTTTGTTCTTCTTTTTAAAGAACCTGCACTCATTCTTGAAGTGTCCTTCTTTCCCACAAAAGTAACATTCACCTTTCCTTTTCTTTTTGTTGTTATTACCATTGTGGTTTTGATGAGACTTATCATTTTCATGATTTCTCTTTTTGGAAGATTTGCTTGAATTTCCTTCTTCCATAACATGAACCTTCTCTTGAGTGACATGATTCTTAATACCTTCTTGTTTTCGGTATTCTTCTTCTAAACGAAGGTGATTGCCAAGTTGCTCAAGAGAAATGTCTTCCTTCTTATGCTTCATGGTTCGTTTGAAATCTTTCCATGAAGGAGGAAGTTTGTCAATTATGGATGATACAATAATTGTTTCATCCATATTCATGTTATGTTGTTTGTAGTTGTTAAGAATACGTTCAATCTCATATAATTGTTCCATAACAGACTTATTATCTACCATTTTGTAATTATTAAAATGAGATACAAGGAATTTCTTACTTGTTGCGTCTTCACGCATGTATCTGGTTTCCAATTTGTCCCACAAGTCTTTTGCAGAAGGGCTGCTCTGGTAGATATCGAATAGAGAGTCAGACATACCATTCAGGATATGTCCCAAGCAGATGTAATCATCGTTATCCCATTTCTGTCTATCTCTTGTCTCAGCAACAGTTTCATCATCCTTCTCTTCAGGCCTTGCCATGTTCAGAACGTATGACACTTTCAATGTTGTAAGAAGAAACTTCATCTTCTTCTGCCAGCGGATGAAATTTCCCCCATCAAACTTTTCCAACTTAACAAAGTCAGAAGTCATTTCTTTCAATGAAGCAGCCATAGAAATCGAACCTAAAGATTGTTATATATCTTGTTTGTTGGGAAGAGGCTGCTGCACTTGAAACCTGAAATGTTTAATGATTATGCATGTAAAACTCAAAGCGTATGGGGTTGCCACACTAACCTTTAGGTTCGATTCGCCCCCACCAATAACTGTAATTGGATGCAATAAGGAATGACCGGCGAATCCCCTTCAGGATACTATGAGTTCCTTGACGTGTATTGCACAACCACACCAAGCGTATCTCCTAACAGTATTTTACAGATTTATGGTTCCAGCAATTCACTCATGCATTAGAGAATTGATGGATGATTTAGAGTAAGAGAATGATGAAGAATTATGTTGTTAGTGCAACAAAATTCTGTCCAAAATTGTGTGTGCAATTAATGCCCAAATGCCAAGTATTTATAGTGCATTATATGACCCTTCATATGAGAGAAAACACCCCTTTGACTTGAATCAATGTTATGGTTCATTAAGCACCATTTTGCCAAAGGTTATGATCATTCATACTTGAACCAATGCTATGGTTCATTAAGCACCATTTTGCCAAAGGTTATGATCATTCACACTTGAACCAATGCTAAGGTTCATTAAGCACCCCTTTGCCAAAGGTTCTAATGTATATGAAAGTTTCTCATGAAGATTTACAACTCTTGATCTAAAGTGATTACATTATTTTGGAAATCACCAACAATTCTAAGGTGATAGCAGTCTATTTTTTTTTAGCAGTCTATTTTTTTTATCAAATGAAAAGAAAATAATATCATTCTATTCGATTTTTTAAGATGTTCACTTAAGGTAATTATTAAAGTGGGACAAACTTTTATGGAATCAATATTTGAAATGATGAAAGTAGGTGTGAATTAGTGAGTTGGATGTAAATTAGTGAGATATGTTGAAATTTGGGACCTAACTCATCCTTACAAAACAATACACCCCCTCACGCCAGGACTTTTTGGGCTTGGTGCGTGAATAGATTTAGGCGGCCCTTGAATTCGACAAGCTCTGATACCATGTTGAAATTTGAGGTCTAACTCATCCTTACAAAACCGGCTTGTGAGGTGAGGATTGTCTCCTCTTTATAAACTCTTCTCAAGATTCTTATCTATTCGATGTAGGACTTGGGTTTTTCCCAATAAGATAGACTTATAAATATAAGTGTAAATAATCAAGTGGGTGTAAGTTGCTAACTTGCACCTTAATAATTTTAAGTGGATGTAGCTTGCTAACTTACACCTTGATAATTTTATATGAATGTTAGTTAACAGTCCCATAAAAGATATTCTTGATGATAATCGATTTACCATATAAAAATTCAACAATATTAGGTGGGATCAAAATTCAACAACAAAGGCAAAACCATTGAAGCAAACAAAAGTAGTACTAGGATAAAGAGGAAGGTCTAGAACATTGGAGACGGTCATGTCATGTGCGAACGAATCATAGACCGTGGACTCGTAGTCCCTACATTTTTCTTACACGTGCTTACATATGGTTGGGACATGGGTGTCACACGTGGGAAGCCACAAAAAGCATACCAACTTGTATTGTTAATCCTTCAAAAAAAAAAAAAAAACTTGTATTGTTAATCAATAATCACCAAGGTGTATTCCACCTCTGAACTTTGTCAAGAGTAGCGATGTGGGAATACTCTCAATTCTTTCAGCACTTCATTTCCTTTTTATTTTTATCTTTTTTATTATATAAGAATCATATATTACATTTATTATATGGTCCTTTACAAGATGTCAATTGGTTTATAGGTGTTTATTCGTTGTAGACAAACTGACGGCACGTATCGTAAATGAACTGGCGTGCAAGAAAGATTCACTTGAAATTGTGCATATTTTACATTCGGTGTTGAAATGAACCTAAATTATACATTTTCGAAAAGTTTCATACGCAAAACACATCGCTTGGCCATGATGTGGGGTGAATTTAGTCATTCGAGGTCGTCTGAATGCCCAAAACCGCATTTTAATATTTCAGCATATTCTAGATTTTTCTATTTTATTTCAGTTTGTTATTTTTCAACCCACACGGGTTTGTTATTATTTCCTCTAGTATTTAAACAGAACTTATGCAGTTTAAGAGACATTTTTCCATTCAAGAAAATTATCGAAACTTTTTACAATTCTGATGGATTTTGAAAACCCTTATTTAATAGGTTTATGCTTGGAACCTGACCATTTATCTTTTAGGCTTAATGTTTGTTAATCCTTTGCTTATCTTCTGCGTCATTATCGAATCATTCTCTTTTTTTAAACAGATTCTTTCTTTACTTTGTCATCATTTAAGATATTATTCTGGTTGATCAAAATTAAGTAAGTAACGGATAAAGAAAATTGTGACAACGTAGTGTACAAAGGAAGATTGAAGCGTTGTTTTTTATTTTCTTTTTGACAATAGCGACTACATTTATACGAGCCTCTCTTTGTTAAGACAATTTTTTTAGCTTAATGAAGAAACATTAAATAAGCGAGTAGATATCGTCAAAAAAAAAAAAAACGAGTAGACTAATGACTAGTAAAAAAAAAGTTATTAGATTAAAACATTTTTAATGGACATAACTTAAATAATTCACTTAAGATAGTTTATTTCTTATTTCGTGGACTCCATTGTACCACATCATTTTTTTTTTGGGCACAACAATCCACGATAGTCTTACTTCAATGATGCATATTGTAGCAACTGATCATAAGGAACAATATCTTAATTAATTATCGTGTTCATCGACTGTACCATAGTTAATTATATATTTATATGGAACGTTAACTTAGATAAGGTATTTTGGGTGGTTTTATGTCTTTTTTTTTTTTTTTTTTACCTATAATCACTCTTTTGCATCTTTTTTCCTTTTTTTTTCAATTTAAATAAGCGGTTTTCACACATATCAAATTTTATATATTGTATTTTTTTGGCTAAATTGCAGTTTTGACCCCCTAACTTTGACAATGTTGCGATTTTGACTCCCTATTAAAAAAAATTAAAAATTAAACCCCTATGTTTTAGCCCCTTTGCAAATCAGACCTTTTGGTCAATTTTGACCTGGTCAACGCAGAGGTGGCATGCCACATGTGTATTTTCTCTTTTTTTTTTTTTAATTCAAAAGGCCACAAAGTTTTTCCCAAGATTGGCAAGTGAGAGGTATTTCACATTCTAGGGTTAAAGTTTTTCCCAAAATTTAACATCACTGAAAAACCACAAACCCTTAAGTTTCCAAATCAATTCTTCATCCATAATCTCCTTCCAAAATCGTTTCCGAAATCGAATATTCAGGTTATTCTTCATCTCTGTTTGTTGCGAAAATGAAGTGGAAAGAAGATGGAAAGGCGACGACGAGTACCGGTTCGACGAAGAAGAAGAAAAATGCGACGGGGAGTACAAGAACAAAGAATAAGAAGAACGATGCGGCGACGAAGACTAAAGGTTCAGAGAAGACGAAAGATTCGAATATGGAAGTTCCATCAACTGAAGGAAACGTGTTTTCTGGACAGATTCCCGACATGGATGCTTCAAAGTAAGCGTTTTTTTGTTTTCATATGTCTGTTTAACTATAAAGCAAGCTCATGTTACATTATTTCTGAATAAAAAAGGGTTGTTGGAAGTATTGAATACTGTATTTAAGTATGGACAGTTGAAAACTGGAAAATGTTAATTTTATATGGCTTTTTTGGGTTAAATTTTGTATGACATGAGTATGAGTATAAATACAGTGTGAAAATACAGTATTCATACAATATAGATACGGTATGAAAATACAATATTTTTACAGTATAAATACGGTATGATAATACAATATTCATACACTATGAATTAAATATTAAATCATATTTATTTAATCTTTGTAGGGCTGTTGAGGACCATTCAGTGAAGATAAGGTTTCACCACAAAGGGTATTTCATCTCTGACCCTGTTATAGCTTATAAGAAGGGTGAAGTATATGAATTTGGTGGTGAGTTATGCTTAGATAAGACAAACCTCAAAGATTTGTACAATCTAGTGAGAGAGGTTGGTGTGGAAGGTGAGTTTAAGTTGTTTTATGTCAGCCCAGGTTGGGAGTTGAGTGATGGTCTTAGGCCTTTGAAAACTGATAGGGATGTCATTAGATTCATAAATGATCATATAAATCATGGAGTTGCTGATTTTTATGTGGAAGCTGATAAGGATTTGGAAGGACTTGATAGCAGGTATGTGAGTGATGAGGAAGAAGTTGTTGTGTTAGATAAAGGGAAAGAACCAATTGAAGTTGAAGAGGAAGAAGAATCTGATCCTGAGTATGTTGGTGATGGGGATGATGATGGTGATGAGCATGAGTCTGAAGCTGAAACTGGAAGTGTTGATGACAGTGATTTTGATGACAGTGATTTTGATGAAGAATGGGACTGGACTTCTGTGCTGCCTAACCAAACTTTGAACCCAACTTCTGTTGCTCAGTCATCCAACTCTTGTCAGGCTATTGTTGGTGTTGAAGCATCAAGGAACACTGAGGCCACAACTGAGCTAGATTTTGAAGATGAGAATGAAGACTTTGATTTTTTAGATAGTTGTGAATCAAGTGAGGAGGATGCTATTGGAAGGAAAAAGAAGAAATACAATAGGTTTAAGTTTCCTGGAAATGATGAGACTGTGATATTTGAAGAGGGACAGATTTTTGCTACTGCTTTGTTAATCAAAAATGTTGTGAAAGAATATGCTCTACAAAACAGGAAGAATGTTCACTTGAAAAAAGTGAGACAAGGAGAATTATTGTGAAGTGTAGTGATGGATGTCCATATCACATGAGATTCAGTAGGGTTCCACCTCAAACTTTTTATGTGTTGTCTAGTTATAATTCAGCACATAAATGCACTAATACTGGTAGAGTAAGACTATTAACCACAAAGTTGCTGGCTAAGAAGCTGGTACCAACCTTGAGACACACACCTGATATGACCATTAAGGCACTGCAAGATTTGTGTAAGCGTAACTGGTCTGTGATTCTTAGTAGGATTCAGATGTATAGGGCAAAGTTGAAGGCTTTAGAATTGATACATGGGGCTAGTGAAGAGCAATATGCTCATCTTAGAAACTATGCAGAAAAGCTTTTAAGAAGTAATCCTGGGAGTTCTGTGAAGATTAAATGTAAAGAGATAGCTGGGGGTTTTGCATTTCAGAGAATATATGTTTGTTTTAATGCTTGCAAGAGGGCCTTTGTCCAAAGTTGTAGACCTTTGATAGGGCTGGATGGTTGTTTTCTGAAAGGGATGTATGGTGGACAGTTACTATCAGCCATTAGGAAGGATGGTAACAATCAAATGTTCCTCATAGCATTTGCTGTTGTAGAAGCTGAAACCAAAGAGAGCTGGGACTGGTTTATAGAACTGCTGCTTTCAGATTTGAATGGCATTCAATTCAAAAGATGGTCTTTCATATCAGACCAGCAGAAGGTAATTTTCTAACTATTTACTTATTTGTATGCTCTTAACTTTTTATTATGAAGTTTAATTTTGTATTTTTGTAATGATCAAGGGTCTGGTGAATACAATAGCCTCTATTGGTGATAATGTTGAGCACAGACTGTGTGTGAGACATTTGTATGGTAATTTTCGAAAAAGACATGCTGGTGAGCACTTAAAAGAAGCTTTGTGGGCTGCAGCTAGGGCAAATACTATGCCTGATTTTAACAGGGTTGTGGACAAACTGAAAAGTCTTAGTGAGGCAGCTTGGGATGAGATGAGGCAATATCCACCAGGTATGTGGAGTAGGGCATGATACACTACTCACACATGTTGTGACTTACAAGTCAATAACATGTGTGAGGCATTTAACTTTTCAATCATTGAGTTAATAGAGCAACCATTCATTTCACTTATTGAGGGACTCAAGTTCTATATGACTAATAGAATAGTTAGACTAAGGGATTACATGTTGAGGTATTCTGGTGATATTTGTCCAATGATCAAAAAGATATTGGACAAGGCTAAGAAGGATGCAAATAATTGGTCACCAACTTGGCATGGTGATAGAGAATATGCTCACTTTAGTGCTTCTGATGGAAGTGATACTTATGTGATTAATCTCAAAGAGAGCACATGTGCATGTAGAAGGTGGGAATTAAGTGGTATTCCTTGCCCACATGTTGTTGCAGCAATCTAGTACAATAACCAAAACCCAGATGAATATGTGGCACATTAGTACAGGTGAGTTGGTTTATGCTTTATGAATTCTACTTTATATGATTTATGTATTCTTAATTTAAGTGGTTAATTAAGTATAATCTGGTTGGTTTCACATGACAGGAAGCAAACTTTCTTGGATACATATGATAATTTGATCATGCCTTCAAATGGACCAAAGCTATGGCCAGAAGTGAACCTTCCACCAATACTGCCACCTTCAGTCAGAAGGGCACCTGGGAGGCCAGAGAAGCTTAGGAGGAAGGATAATGATGAGACTAAATCAACTAGCAAGAAGGGAAAGAGAAATCAGGAGACTGTGAGGTGCACAAGGTGTAAGGAACTTGGACATAACATGAGGACTTGCAAGGGTAAAACAGCTACTGATAGGTCAATTAGACCTGGAGGGAACAAGGTAATAACACACTTTCTAATATATAACTTTGTCATATATAACACAGCTTCAGATAGATAACACAGCTTCTGATATATAACTTTGTGATATTGTAGGATAATACTGATATTCAACACCCTGAGGCTTCAAATGCACAAGCTTCTCATGCACACCACTCAAATGCACAAGCTTCAAATTCACCTGCAACTGCAACTGTAACATCTTCTGTCATACAACCTGCTAGAGATCCCAACACCAATGCACCTGTAACTGTGGCACACAAAAGAAGCAAAAAAAATACTAACACTGCTGCTGCAAAGTCAAACAACAAAGGGCCTACAAATGTTACATCTGCTACTGCTGGTACAAACATCCATGTTGGTTCTGTAACTGCTGCTCCTATAACTGTTACTCCTGTAACTTCTGCTCATGTTAATGCTGCTAATGTGACTGCTTCTCATGTAACTGCTACAACCAGTAACACATCTAGCAAGCATGTTATTGTTGGTGATTCATCTTTGTTTGTGCCTAGAAGGTCAAGGTTTGGTGGAGCTAAAAGGAAAAGTGATGAGATGGCAACTGTGGGGACTCAACAATCAGTGAACAAAACTTAAGTTAGGAATGGCAATGAATGACACTGAGACTGATGTTATATTTTGGTTAATTTAGGTTATTTAATGTCAAGTACTCTTTATGTTATATTTTGGTTAAATTTGGTTATGTAAGGTTAAGCACTCTAAAGTTCTAAAGTACTTTACAGTACTGGTTATGATCTTTTGGTTAGGTTCTCTGTTTTGGTTATGGTTATGTAATGTTAATGCAATTTTTAAACCTATGTCATCTTAAGTACTCTAATGTTAAGTACTCTTCATGTATTTTGCATTTGGTGAATGTGAAGTAATACCATGTTATGTTCATTTCAATGTCAAGTATTCAAGTACTATAATGCAATATACTTTGCCAAAACATAAAACCTGTTTCATTAATTCTTTGCCAATAGCAGAAATTACATCACAATCATAGCAACATTACATAACTGATACATTATATCATACCAATATTACATCAATCCATAAGTTAACCAAGCTTAATGAAAATCACAAACAAACTTAAAAACAACAACATCCCTAAAACTACAATTGTTAACTTCAACTTTTTCTCCTTCTTCTTCATTGCATCATTCTTCTTCAAAAGTCCTCTAATTAATTTCTTCTGCCTCTCAGGCACTTCTGGATCAAACCATCTGAAAAAGCTGCATTTTCTTCTCTGGAAATACTTTCCACAACCATGGAACCTCCTTCCTGGGTTTTCGTCCGTCCAAGCAGTGACCAGAGGTGATTCAACACCACAAAAACAAACCAACCTCGATTTGGCCATACTTGATGACCCATAAACAGTTGAAGATGAATTGTTACCAGCCATGTTCTCTTTTTCCGATCTGCAAACACACAAAACAAATCGAAGTGGAACGAAGAAAGGAGGTAGAGGAAGTATTGATGTGGAAGAATCGATGTGGAAGAAAGGAGAAGAAGAACAAATGAAGGTGAAGGTTCGATTATGGAGAAGAAAGGATGAAGAAGAGCAGATGAAGAAGAAGGGTAGAAGAATTGGGGGGTTTTTAAGGTTGGAGATTTTTACCGTTACATACTCTCACGTGCCAATCTTCCTCCTATTTTCATTTTTCTTTTTTTTAATTCAAGTATTACACAGGTGGCCTTTTGAATTAAAAAAAAAAGAGAAAATACACATGTGGCATGCCACCTCCGCGTTGACCAGGTCAAAATTGACCAAAAGGTCTGATTTGCAAAGGGGCTAAAACATAAGGGTATAATTTTTAATTTTTTTAATAGGGGCCAAAATCGCAACATTGTCAAAGTTAGGGGGCCAAAACTGCAGTTTAGCCTTTTTTTGTTGATATTTACGTTTTAGTGCGGCGTTGTGTTGTTCGTCGTTTTGTGCGACGTTTGATTTCATGTCTTGTTGCGGTGTTCATTTAGTTCCTACTGAAATATCAACTTCAGTCAATTACATATTCAATCAATGATTTGGGCAACGATGTTGCAGATCCTGAAACATGAGTATTTCGGTGACTTAGAATTTATCATATTATTTGTAGGCATTTTGTCGTTGTAGGCTATTAACTTGGGTGTTGTGAGTTTGTTCGCAGATTCACCCTTTACATTTTTAGCGATGTTGAACATGTTATTATATCTGATGTACTCTCAATTTGAATGAATGAATATCGTTTTCTTTTTGTCAAAAAGAAAACTTAGATAAGGTTTTATTATCACGTAGATGCACTTCAATAGAAACAAAAGTTATGGAACAATTTCCTGATGTTTGCAATTCAATGATGAAACCCGTGTTGGAGATGCTCTAATAATAGTAAAAATTTGAGTATTTTTAATGTTTTAATTCAAAAGGTTTTATACGATTAGAGCACACACTGTAGGAAGACAAAAAAATACTGCAAAACTTGAACAACGACGTCTCTCTAAAAGAAGATAAAATTGGTAGAGTTCATCATAGAGTTGATCGTTGACAGTGTCCAATTTTTGCTTTCCATTAGAATATCCAAGGTTTGATTTAATTATGATAAGTGCAACACCCCGTTTTCCCAACATGAAAATTTCATATTAAATCAGAGTATTTAAATCTTAAACGGAATGTCACATGCTACTTGAAAATTCTTATAATAGATATTAATAAATATCCTTCCAGGTTCAACATCATAAAAGTCTGAAAATACGCAGCGGAAATAGTTCAACATGAATAAAAGTCTTGGCACGCAGTCCTCATCCGAAATCTCATAATTTTAGTTCAACATTTATTCATAAAAAGTTCATAAAGGCACGTAAGGAACAGAAGTAAAAGCAAGCCCCCATCCCGTTACGTATCAGAGCACCTAGACAAAATGTGAGGAGTCCACTCACGTACGCCTTTAGTCTTTATTACCTGCAAGTGACCCATACGAAGGGCAACATTTTCAAGCAGAAGGGGTGAGATTTCACAGTCAATAAATTAAGCATATAATTCATTAAAATGCATTTAGCAACATAAAACATTATTAACATATCAAACATTTATCACTTAGCATATTATCATTTCATAATCAAATACCATCATCAAATATCATCATCATTAAATATCATGTTCAGCTTAACACTTGACTCAACAACACGACTCAACTTGACAATGCAACTCTTATCAACTTAACAACTAAAAACATCGTGAAACTTCTTGATATGCAAATGCATGTGGTACCAATCAACAACATAAATGAGCGTAATTAGGCTCTTCAACGTGTGAGCATAAAGCTGCTGGGCTTAAAGCCCCCAACGTAGTTTGAGCACAAAGGTTGCCGGGCCTAAAGCCCCCAACTTTAATGAGCACAAGGCTGCCGGGCCTAAAGCCCCCAACTTTAATGAGTATGCAATGGACTCAATCTTCCTTCAACTTAGACAACAACGTGAACATCTTATTCAACTCAATATTCATGGACAACTTCTTAAATTCTTGCAACTTAGACCGACTCATGCAACTTCAAGACATTAACAATCAACAGCAGCAAACAACAACAATTACAGCATGTAACAGTGCTTAAATAACATATCATCATTAGAGGAAATGAATCATAACAACTTATCATCATAAAGCATCATAAATAATTCTTATACATCATCACTACTAATCTCAGTCACTTAAACAGACTCCTGGAACTTTTGAAAGTATCCTAAATAACCCTCATTCTTACTTCTAAGATCAACTCATGACTACACGTGCGAAAGGATCGCATCGGAACAATTTTGGGCAACTAACAGCCTAACTTGCCGTGGCGAGTAACTTAGCTCGCAGTGGCGAGCTCAGAGGTCCAGCTCGCAGTGGCGAGCGATGCTGCTCGCAGTTGCGAGTTCAGGTCTTGCTCGCAGTGGCGAGCGATTCTGCTCGCAGTGGCGAGCGGTCTAGGTTAGCTCGCAGTTGCGAGTGCTCTAGCTCGCAGTTGCGAGCGATGACAGTTCAGGCTCGGGCAGAAACCTAAAAACTTCAACTTTTCATCTCTCTTCATGATTCTAACACCAAAACATCATCTAATTAACACCATAATGTATATCTAAGGTCTGTACACTAATTTTGCATCAATCTAATATTTTGTTCATGGTTTAATCATCAAATCGGTCTTTTAACCCTGATCCCAGTTCTCACCAAAACACAACCTAATCATGTTAAATTCATTCTACAGAATTATACCCTTAATAATATTGAAAGTTGGTCTCACCCTTACCTGGTTATAGATGAAAATCGACAGCCTCCTCTTGTTCTTCTCTCTTTCTGACTTTCTCTCCCTTTTCTCCAAAAACATACGTTCTGCCTAAAACTTTTCTCAACCTAACTCCTTCTATTTATAACCTCACTTCTAATTTCTCTTTACACCTCTAAAAATACTCTTTTCACATCACAGCCCAAATTCTAATATTTTTATTTCCTTTTCATATCTTATCTTATTTAGTAATAAAATAAGTTACTCAACATAATAATTCACAACATCATATACCTCACATCAATCTTGTAAATCACATAATTCATCTATAAATCATATAAACATATATATATATATATATATATATATATATATATATAGATATATATATAAATATATATATTAAACTTCGTTAAATTAATTAAATAATTAAGACGGGCGTTACAACTCTCTCAACTTATAGAATTTTCTTCCTCGAAAATTTACCTCAAGCAAACAACTCTGGATAAGACTCCATCATCTTACTCTCTAGCTCCCACGTCAAGCTTTCACCAGTTACTCCACTCCAAACAACTCTCACTAGAGGTATCTCCTTGCCTCTCAACGTTTTCACCTTGTGATCATCAATCCTCAAAGGTAAGGTCTCCACCGTAAGGTTGTCTCTAACTTGCACATCATCTCTCTGAATCATATGGGACGGGTCTGGAACATACTTCCTCAGCTGCGACACATGAAACACATCATGCAAATTCGATAAATGCGGTGGTAAACCCACTAGGTACGCCACCGTTCTGACTCTTTCCGATATCTGATACGGACCAATAAACTTCGGAGTCAACTTCTTTGACTTCAATGCACGACCAACACCGGTCGTTGGAGTAACCCTCAAGAACACATGGTCACCCTCTTGAAACTCAAGGTCTTTCCTACGCTTATCATGGTAACTCTTCTGTCGACTCTGCGACGCTTTCATCTTTTCTTGAATCATTTTCACCTTCTCAGTAGTCTGTTGAACAATTTCTGGTCCTAAAACCACACTTTCACCTGTTTCAAACCAACACAACGGAGTCCTACACCTCCGACCATACAAGGCCTCGAAAGGTGCCATTCCAATCCTTGAATGATAACTGTTATTATAATTGAACTCTATCAACGGGAGATGACTATCCCAAGTTCCACCTTGCTCAAGTACACATACTCTCAATAAATCTTCGAGTGACTGAATCGTTCTTTCCGACTGACCATTTGTTTGGGGATGATAAGCCGAACTCAATCTCAACTTAGAGCCTAAAGCCTCTTGTAAACTCTTCCAAAATCTAGAAGTAAATCTTGGATCTCTATCTGACACAATGCTTGAAGGAACACCATGCAGCTTCACAATATCTCGAATATAAATTTCTGCCAACTGAGCTACAGCAAAACTGATATTGATCGGAATGAAGTGTGCCGACTTTGTCAATCTATCAACAATCACCCAAATGGCGTCATTCCCTCTAGGAGTATTCGGCAAACTCGTCACAAAATCCATGGATATACTATCCCATTTCCATTCTGGTACATCTAACGGTGTCATCAATCCAGCAGGTTTCTGATGTTCTACCTTTGACTTCTGACAAGTCAAACAAGAGTACACAAATTGTGCTACATCACGTTTCAATCCAGACCACCAAAACAACTTCTTTAAGTCATGATACATCTTTGTAGCTCCCGGATGAATACTTAAACTACTCCTATGACTCTCTTCAAGAATCATCTTCTTTATCTCATCATTATCTGGAATACATATCCTACCTCGAAACCTCAACACACCTTGATCATCTACCTTAAAGTCACTATCTTCAGTTTGATCACTAGCAACCAACAAGTCTACAAACTTAACATCAACCTTCTGCGCCTCTCTAATACTCTTCAGGAAATCATTATCAATTTTCAGCATTCCTAGCTTAACACTCTGAGACGACATTTCACAAACTAAGCTCAAATCTCTAAACTGTTCAAGCAATTCAAACTCTTTAACCATCATAGCGGACATATGCAAAGTCTTCCTACTTAAGGCATCTGCAAGAACATTAGCTTTACCCGGATGATAATTCAAGCCAAAGTCATAATCTTTCAACAATTCTAGCCACCTTCGTTGTCTCATATTCAATTCTTTCTGATCAAACAGATACTTCAAGCTCTTGTGATCACTAAACACCTCAAATCTCGAACCATACAAGTAATGTCTCCAAATCTTAAGCACAAATACAACTGCAGCTAATTCAAGATCATGAGTAGGGTAATTTCGTTCATGGATTCTCAACTGTCTTGATGCATAAGCAACCACTTTACCATCTTGCATAAGCATACCGCCTAAGCCCAACTTGGACGCATCACAATACACCACAAAAGGTTCATCAGGTTTTGGCAAAATCAAAACTGGAGTCGTCGTCAATCGCTTCTTCAATTCATTAAAACTGTTATCACAATGTACATCCCACACAAAGGTTTTACCTTTACACGTCAACTGCGTTAACGGAAGTGCTAACTTAGAAAATCCTTCTATGAATCTTCGGTAGTAACCTGCTAGACCCAAAAAGCTTCTAATCTCTGTAACTAACTTAGGAGTCTCCCATTGTGATACTGCTTCAACTTTAGATGGATCGACTGCAATACCACTACCAGAAATAACATGGCCAAGAAAACTTACCTCATTCAACCAGAATTCACACTTAGACAATTTAGCATACAACTTCTTCTCTTTCATCACTTGCAAGACAATCTTCAAATGTTCCAAATGTTCTTCTTCGGTCTTAGAGTAAATCAGAATATCATCGATGAATACAACCACGAAGCGATCCAAAAATGCATGAAAAATGCAATTCATATACTCCATAAACACGCCAGGCGCATTACTCACACCAAAAGGCATCACCTTATATTCATAATGTCTATATCGCGTCCTAAAAGCCGTCTTCTGCATATCTCCGTCTCTTACTTTAATCTGGTGATAACCCGACCTCAAGTCGATCTTGCTGAACACACGTGCACCCACTAACTGATCCATCAAGTCATCAATTCTAGGAAGTGGATATCTATTCTTTATAGTTACTTTGTTCAACTGTCGATAGTTAATACATAACCTCATACTACCATCCTTCTTCTTAACCAACAATATCGGCGCTCCCCAAGGTGAAACACTCGGTCTTATAAACTTCTTATCAAGTAAATCTTCTAACTGTTTCTTCAACTCAGCCAACTCAGAAGCTGACATACGATAAGGTGTCATAGACACAGGCTTCGTTCCCGGAACAAGATCAATAGAAAATTCCACCTCTCTCTCCAGCGGTACATCAGGAATTTCATCAGGAAAAACTTCAGGAAAATCGCACACCACTTGCAACTTATCAATCACTGCTTGATTCTCTAAAGATAAGGATGCCATCAAGGAAAACATCAAGATTCCATCGCGTTCTAATTGCTTCAGCTGCTTGGTAAACAAAAATTCCGCTCCACTTTCCTCTTCAGCAAAAGAGAAACGCACCGATTTACTAAAATAATTAATGAGGACGTGATTGTACTCTAACCAGTTCATACCAAGAATCACATCCATTCCACTCAAAGGTAGACAAACTAAATCAATCTCATAATCACGATCAAACATAGACAAGGGACACCGTAAACAAACAAGACAAGTGGTCACCGAACCCTTAGCTGGAGTTTCGACAACCATTTCTCCATTCATATCAAACATAGCAAGGCCCAACTTAGAAGCACAATCAAAAGCAACAAAACAATGTGTAGCACTAGTATCAATAATAGCAACTAAAGGAGTATTGTTAATATAACAAGTACCTCTGATCAAACGATCCTCATTTTCAGTCTGAGTACCAATCAAATCAAACACTTTCCCTCTGGTCTGAGCTTTCTTCGGATTCTTGCATTGAAACCCAATATGACCCTCTTCATTGCAGTTAAAACACACAACGTCTCCATGCTTACACTCTGCAAGTGTATGTCCTTTACTACCACAATGAAAGCATCGTTTAATATCCTTAGTGCAAGCATTACTCTTATGGCCTTTCTCGCCGCAAGTGAAACAAACAATCTCGGCACCAGCATCTTTCTTATTTGACCTTCTTTCATCATTAGCTCTTCCTTTTCCTTTGTCAGCAGGAGCACTGTAAGGCTTTGGGCGACTTTGCTGGCCCTTACCCCTCTTCTCACTCATAATCTTATAATGAGCTTTGCTATCATCTTCATAGATTCTACATCTGCTCACCAAAGCAGAAAAGTCACGGATATGTTGGTAACCAATGGCTCGCTTAATATCAGCACCCAAACCATTCTCAAACTTGATACACTTAGAGAACTCAACATTGTCCCCAGTATAGTTTGGATAGAACTGAGCCAGCTCCACAAACTTTGCTGCATACTCTGTCACCGACATGTTTCCTTGCTTCAGCTCAAGGAACTCGATCTCTTTTCTTCCGCGAACATCTTCAGGAAAATATCTGTTTAGGAACTCTCTCTTAAACACAGCCCAAGTAATAACTGTATCATCCTGCTCTAGGGTAGGTTGGAGGCTCACCCACCAGTCATCAGCTTCCTCAGCCAGCATATGCGTTCCAAAACACACCTTCTGACCATCAGTACATTGCATAACTCTGAAAACTCTTTCAATCTCCTTGAGCCATGTCTGTGCTCCATCAGGGTTGTACCTTCCCTTGAAAGTGGGATGATGGTTTCTCAGAAAGGCCTCCAACATTCTCACGTCAGCATTAACACCAGCACCAGCATTTGGCTGTTGTCCTATAGCTTGGGCCATAGCTTCCAATGCAGCAGCCACCGCAGGATCATTCCTTCCAGCCATTCTAGTTCTCTTATAGCAGATAAAATTCACAGCCTCCAGGTCTCTTCTCTGCACAACACACAACAATTAGAATAACATAATAATGGTATTCCAACTGCTAAAGACACAACTCGACTCACTACTTGGCCGGACGGACCGACCTGCTCTGATACCAATTGTAACACCCCGTTTTCCCAACATGAAAATTTCATATTAAATCAGAGTATTTAAATCTTAAACGGAATGTCACATGCTACTTGAAAATTCTTATAATAGATATTAATAAATATCCTTCCAGATTCAACATCATAAAAGTCTGAAAATACGCAGCGGAAATAGTTCAACATGAGTAAAAGTCTTGGCACGCAGACCTCATCCGAAATCTCATAATTTTAGTTCAACATTTATTCATAAAAAGTTCATAAAGGCACATAAGGAACAGAAGTAAAAGCAAGCCCCCATCCCGTTACGTATCAGAGCACTTAGACAAAATGTGACGAGTCCACTCACGTACGCCTCTAGTCTTTATTACCTGCAAGTTACACATACGAAGGGCAACATTTTCGAGTAGAAGGGGTGAGATTTCACAGTCAATAAATTAAGCATATAATTCATTAAAATGCATTTAGCAACATAAAACATTATTAACATATCAAACATTTATCACTTAGCATAATATCATTTCATAATCAAATACCATCATCAAATATCATCATCTAAATATCATGTTCAGCTTAACACTTGACTCGACAACACGACTCAACTTGACAATGCAACTCTTATCAACTTAACAACTTAACAACTTAAAACATCGTGAAACTTCTTGATATGCAAATGCATGTGGTACCAATCAACAACATAAATGAGCGTAATTAGGCTCTTCAACGTGTGAGCATAAAGCTGCCGGGCTTAAAGCCCCCAACGTAGTTTGAGCACAAAGGTTGCCGGGCCTAAAGCCCCCAACTTTAATGAGCACAAGGCTGCCGGGCCTAAAGCCCCCAACTTTAATGAGTATGCACTGGACTCAATCTTCCTACAACTTAGACAACAACGTGAACATCTTATACAACTCCATATTCATGGACAGCTTCTTAAATTCTTGCAACTTAGATCGACTCATGCAACTTCAAGACATTAACAATCAACAGCAGCAAACAACAACAATTACAGCATGTAACAGTGTTTAAATAACATATCATCATTAGAGGAAATGAATCATAACAACTTATCATCATAAAGCATCATAAATAATTCTTATACATCATCACTACTAATCTCAGTCACTTAAACAGACTCCTGGAACTTTTGAAAGTATCCTAAATAACCCTCATTCTTACTTCTAAGATCAACTCATGACTACACATGCGAAAGGATCGCATCGGAACAATTTTGGGCAACTAACAGCCTAACTCGCCGTGGCGAGTAACTTAGCTCGCAGTGGCAAGCTCAGAGGTCCAGCTCGTAGTGGCGAGCGATGCTGCTCGCAGTTGCGAGTTCAGGTCTTGCTCGCAGTGGCGAGCGGTCTAGGTTAGCTCGCAGTTGCGAGTGCTCTAGCTCGCAGTTGCGAGCGATGACAGATCAGGCTCGGACAGAAACCTAAAAACTTCAACTTTTCATCTCTCTTCATGATTCTAACACCAAAACAGCATCTAATTAACACCCTAATGTATATCTAAGGTCTGTACACTAATTTTGCATCAATCTAATATTTTGTTCATGGTTTAATCATCAAATCGGTCTTTTAACCCTAATCCCAATTCTCACCAAAACACAACCTAATCATGTTAAATTCATTCTACAGAATTATACCCTTAATAATATTGAAAGTTGGTCTCACCCTTACCTGGTTATAGATGAAAATCGACAGCCTCCTCTTGTTCTTCTCTCTTTCTGACTTTCTCTCCCTTTTCTCCAAAAACGTATGTTCTGCCTAAAAAAATTTCTCAACCTAACTCCTTCTATTTATAACCTCCCTTCTAATTTCTCTTTACACCTCTAAAAATACTCTTTTCACATCACAGCCCAAATTCTAATATTTTTATTTCCTTTTCATATCTTATCTTATTTAGTAATAAAATAAGTTACTCAACATAATAATTCACAACATCATATACCTCACATCAATCTTGCAAATCACATAATTCATCTATAAATCATATAAACATATATATATATATATATATATATATATATAAATATAAATATATATATTAAACTTCGTTAAATTAATTAAATAATTAAGACGGGTGTTACAATAAGAGCTTTGGCTTTTGTTGACCTTTGTTTAGATCATATCTTAGTCTTCAAAGCTTCTTCTTGAGTATTGTAACAACCTGTTTTTCGCTAGAATTATTTTAATTATTTATTATGTGTGTTCATATGTGCTTGTATGTGATTAATTGTCTCTGTGTGTATTTTATTCGGGATTAGTGAATTTTGGCTTAAGAAAGGTATTTTAGTCATTTTAGACTCAGTGGTATTTTGGTGATTTGGTGAGCAAGGGCAAAATAGTCATTTTATTTAGAAGGTTATTATTAGTGTTTTAAGTGGGAATAATTATTTTTACTAAGTTACTAGTGAGTTGGGGTAATTATTTAGAGACGGTAATTATTCGTTATTTTGACGGTTTAAGTGTGTAGTAACTTGGTGAAATAGTTGGTAAGAATATTGAGCTCATCTTTTATTCTTAAAGCTTATTAGGTTAAGCTATCACTAAACCCTAATATTTTCCCTCTAATTCTACTGCATTAAATGCTGAAGAGGTTAACCCTACTTTATTTCCCTCCCACAATCTTGCCAATTTGAATTTCAAAATGTTTTCCTTTTGTTGCCAGACTTTATAAATTCGATGGGATTAACCAAGCTATGTTGTTAAACGTGATACATTATACATGCTTGAACATTGAAAAACATTAAATAAGGCCATTGCACTGCCACGTTGAAAACCAAACAACTATCCATCTTGAAAACAATTCAACTATAGAATTTTGTAGGCTTTATGACTTTGTCTCTCACCTTCAAAATTTTCTTCTTTTTCCAAAGAAACAAATTAAGTCTCCACTTTCTCTTTCATTTCCTCACATAAATCAATCCAGTCAACACTCTTTCATTTGTTGATTCAAATTCAATTCTTCATTTCTACCTTTCTTCTCAATTCCATAGACAATATGTATCTCAATTCTTCATTTCTACCTTTCATTTGAATCTCACACGACAATTTTCTACTTCCAAACTAAATTTCTTAACCCTAATTCTTTCTATATCTATGCTATGGTTGGTCATTATGCAATCAACTTGATGAAATTTACTAAAAATCGTTGGTCATTGTGAGAAAAGATCGACAAAAAGATAATTGGAACTCGCAGAATGATGTGTGGATGATGGTGATTCTTCTTTTGCTTTATGTTATAGCTCCATTTATTTTTAGGTTTCATCTTAAAACTTTGATTTTCATTTGTGTGTTGATGGTTTGAGAAATTATGTTGTGTTTTTAAGAGACACAAGGACACGCTAAATTAGTGTTTGTTTTTATTGATGTTTTTTTTTTATGTTAATCAATGATGGCTGTTTTCGTAAGCAATTTAAACTAATAGTAATTTTTTGTTTTGTTATTTGGTGTAGTTTCAAGGAGGATGTGTAGACACTGAAACATTGAGGACAATGGATCCTCATGCTAGACCGGTTACAAATTTCGATAATTCACTGTCTGCGATAGACTTCTAAGACAACACAACCCAAATCATCCATTATGTGTGTACTCCCAATGAAGATGGACTTTGTTTAACAGTTCAGTAATCTCAAAGTCTTGCTACTAATATGAGATGACTGGTGTTTCCAATTTGTGATCAAAGTTTGATGTTCGATAAGTCTTGAATCCATGATACCTATGTTATAGAAGTTTTTTGGGTACATGTAACAGTGTAATATACTCCAGGAGTAGTTAAATATGTAATACCAAAACTGCAGCTATTGCATCGCATCTGAACAATCTGTGATGCTAATTCAACAATCCAACATAATTTATTTATTTTGGTGTATTTTAGTTTATTTACAATTTTTCTATTGTGGGTTTGCTTTTAAATGAAACATGTGTAACTCAAAAAGTGCAACAATTATCAACATATGAAGATCGTGTATGATAATATCTATATTGATAGTTTAGATTACTTTTCATTTTGCGTTTAATACATCCAATATTGAACATGTGGGCAAATGGATTTTTTTTTTTTAAAGCGGGTGAAATAGTGCTTCATCAGTTCAATACTGGTGAAAATGTGATGTAATTGATATTCGATAATGGTATATAATTGAAATTCGTTATCCCAATATTTTGTCTCTGCTATTGTTTCATGTGCAATACGTTTGTACATTTTATACATTAATTTTAAGAAAAATAGGTCAGCTTTATTATTTTATTTTTTTGGTTTCAATGGTAGTTCTTTTGAAAGTAATTTTATAGACCATACTTCCTTTTCTTTTTGTCATCAAAGCAAGCTAATGAATGTAGTTTTTTTTAAAGTTTTTTTACAGAGCATACTTTTTTTTTATTTATCAAATTATGTCTCTTTTATATCAATGTCTTTGCCTTTTGCCGTTTGATTTGTCTAATTTCTTAGTATGCGATAAATAATTTTCACAGTGTATTTTCATTAACTTTGTTGTCTATATTATTTATTACCTTTGTTGTTTAAACTCTAATATAATTACTTTAAAACTTTTATACAATTTTTTCTTCAAAAATAAAATACTTTTATACAGTTTTGGTTGATAAATAAATAATAAATCTAACCATTAAAGCTTTTATGTTGTGATTAACCAAGCTATGTTGTGAAACGTGATACATTATACATGCTTGAACATTGAAAAACATTAAATAAGGCCATTGCACTGCCACGTTGAAAACCAAACAACTATCCATCTTGAAAACAATTCAACTATAGAATTTTGTAGGCTTTATGACTTTGTCTCTCACCTTCAAAATTTTCTTCTTTTTCCAAAGAAACAAATTAAGTCTCCACTTTCTCTTTCATTTCCTCACATAAATCAATTCAGTCAACACTCTTTCATTTGTTGATTCAAATTCAATTCTTCATTTCTACCTTTCTTCTCAATTCCATAGACAATATGTATCTCAATTCTTCATTTCTACCTTTCATTTGAATCTCACACGACAATTTTATACTTCCAAACTAAATTTCTTAACCCTAATTCTTTCTATATCTATGCTATGGTTGGTCATTATGCAATCAACTTGATGAAATTTACTAAAAATCGTTGGTCATTGTGAGAAAAGATCGACAAAAAGATAATTGGAACTCGCAGAATGATGTGTGGATGATGGTGATTCTTCTTTTGCTTTATGTTATAGCTCCATTTATTTTTAGGTTTCATCTTAAAACTTTGATTTTCATTTGTGTGTTGATGGTTTGAGAAATTATGTTGTGTTTTTAAGAGACACAAGCACACGCTAAATTAGTGTTTGTTTTTATTGATGTTTTTTTTATGTTAATCAATGATGGCTGTTTTCGTAAGCAATTTAAACTAATAGTAATTTTTTGTTTTGTTATTTGGTGTAGTTTCAAGGAGGATGTGTAGACACTGAAACATTGAGGACAATGGATCCTCATGCTAGACCGGTTACAAATTTTGATAATTCACTGTCTGCGATAGACTTCTAAGACAACACAACCCAAATCATCCATTATGTGTGTACTCCCAATGAAGATGGACTTTGTTTAACAGTTCAGTAATCTCAAAGTCTTGCTACTAATATGAGATGACTGGTGTTTCCAATTTGTGATCAAAGTTTGATGTTCGATAAGTCTTGAATCCATGATACCTATGTTATAGAAGTTTTTTGGTTACATGTAACAGTGTAATATACTCCAGGAGTAGTTAAATATGTAATACCAAAACTGCAGCTATTGCATCGCATCTGAACAATCTGTGATGCTAATTCAACAATCCAACATAATTTATTTATTTTGGTGTATTTTAGTTTATTTACAATTTTTCTATTGTGGGTTTGCTTTTAAATGAAACATGTGTAACTCAAAAAGTGCAACAATTATCAACATATGAAGATCGTGTATGATAATATCTATATTGATAGTTTAGATTACTTTTGATTTTGCGTTTAATACATCCAATATTGAACATGTGGGCAAATGGATTTTTTTTTTTTAAAGCGGGTGAAATAGTGCTTCATCAGTTCAATACTGGTGAAAATGTGATGTAATTGATATTCGATAATGGTATATAACTGAAATTCGTTATCCCAATATTTTGTCTCTGCTATTGTTTCATGTGCAATACGTTTGTACATTTTATACATTAATTTTAAGAAAAATAGGTCAGCTTTATTATTTTATTTTTTTGGTTTCAATGGTAGTTCTTTTGAAAGTAATTTTATAGACCATACTTCCTTTTCTTTTTGTCATCAAAGCAAGCTAATGAATGTAGTTTTTTTTAAAGTTTTTTTACAGAGAATACTTTTTTTTTTTATTTATCAAATTATGTCTCTTTTATATCAATGTCTTTGCCTTTTGCCGTTTGATTTGTCTAATTTCTTAGTATGCGATAAATAATTTTCACAGTGTATTTTCATTAACTTTGTTGTCTATATTATTTATTACCTTTGTTGTTTAAACTCTAATATAATTACTTTAAAACTTTTATACAATTTTTTCTTCAAAAATAAAATACTTTTATACAGTTTTGGTTGATATATAAATAATAAATCTAACCATTAAAGCTTTTATGTTGTGATTAACCAAGCTATGTTGTGAAACGTGATACATTATACATGCTTGAACATTGAAAAACATTAAATAAGGCCATTGCACTGCCACGTTGAAAACCAAACAACTATCCATCTTGAAAACAATTCAACTATAGAATTTTGTAGGCTTTATGACTTTGTCTCTCACCTTCAAAATTTTCTTCTTTTTCCAAAGAAACAAATTAAGTCTCCACTTTCTCTTTCATTTCCTCACATAAATCAATTCAGTCAACACTCTTTCATTTGTTGATTCAAATTCAATTCTTCATTTCTACCTTTCTTCTCAATTCCATAGACAATATGTATCTCAATTCTTCATTTCTACCTTTCATTTGAATCTCACACGACAATTTTATACTTCCAAACTAAATTTCTTAACCCTAATTCTTTCTATATCTATGCTATGGTTGGTCATTATGCAATCAACTTGATGAAATTTACTAAAAATCGTTGGTCATTGTGAGAAAAGATCGACAAAAAGATAATTGGAACTCGCAGAATGATGTGTGGATGATGGTGATTCTTCTTTTGCTTTATGTTATAGCTCCATTTATTTTTAGGTTTCATCTTAAAACTTTGATTTTCATTTGTGTGTTGATGGTTTGAGAAATTATGTTGTGTTTTTAAGAGACACAAGGACACGCTAAATTAGTGTTTGTTTTTATTGATGTTTTTTTTATGTTAATCAATGATGGCTGTTTTCGTAAGCAATTTAAACTAATAGTAATTTTTTGTTTTGTTATTTGGTGTAGTTTCAAGGAGGATGTGTAGACACTGAAACATTGAGGACAATGGATCCTCATGCTAGACCGGTTACAAATTTTGATAATTCACTGTCTGCGATAGACTTCTAAGACAACACAACCCAAATCATCCATTATGTGTGTACTCCCAATGAAGATGGACTTTGTTTAACAGTTCAGTAATCTCAAAGTCTTGCTACTAATATGAGATGATTGGTGTTTCCAATTTGTGATCAAAGTTTGATGTTCGATAAGTCTTGAATCCATGATACCTATGTTATAGAAGTTTTTTGGTTACATGTAACAGTGTAATATACTCCAGGAGTAGTTAAATATGTAATACCAAAACTGCAGCTATTGCATCGCATCTGAACAATCTGTGATGCTAATTCAACAATCCAACATAATTTATTTATTTTGGTGTATTTTAGTTTATTTACAATTTTTCTATTGTGGGTTTGCTTTTAAATGAAACATGTGTAACTCAAAAAGTGCAACAATTATCAACATATGAAGATCGTGTATGATAATATCTATATTGATAGTTTAGATTACTTTTGATTTTGCGTTTAATACATCCAATATTGAACATGTGGGCAAATGGATTTTTTTTTTTTAAAGCGGGTGAAATAGTGCTTCATCAGTTCAATACTGGTGAAAATGTGATGTAATTGATATTCGATAATGGTATATAATTGAAATTCGTTATCCCAATATTTTGTCTCTGCTATTGTTTCATGTGCAATACGTTTGTACATTTTATACATTAATTTTAAGAAAAATAGGTCAGCTTTATTATTTTATTTTTTTGGTTTCAATGGTAGTTCTTTTGAAAGTAATTTTATAGACCATACTTCCTTTTCTTTTTGTCATCAAAGCAAGCTAATGAATGTAGTTTTTTTTAAAGTTTTTTTACAGAGAATACTTTTTTTTTTTATTTATCAAATTATGTCTCTTTTATATCAATGTCTTTGCCTTTTGCCGTTTGATTTGTCTAATTTCTTAGTATGCGATAAATAATTTTCACAGTGTATTTTCATTAACTTTGTTGTCTATACTATTTATTACCTTTGTTGTTTAAACTCTAATATAATTACTTTAAAACTTTTATACAATTTTTTCTTCAAAAATAAAATACTTTTATACAGTTTTGGTTGATATATAAATAATAAATCTAACCATTAAAGCTTTTATGTTGTGATTAACCAAGCTATGTTGTGAAACGTGATACATTATACATGCTTGAACATTGAAAAACATTAAATAAGGCCATTGCACTGCCACGTTGAAAACCAAACAACTATCCATCTTGAAAACAATTCAACTATAGAATTTTGTAGGCTTTATGACTTTGTCTCTCACCTTCAAAATTTTCTTCTTTTTCCAAAGAAACAAATTAAGTCTCCACTTTCTCTTTCATTTCCTCACATAAATCAATTCAGTCAACACTCTTTCATTTGTTGATTCAAATTCAATTCTTCATTTCTACCTTTCTTCTCAATTCCATAGACAATATGTATCTCAATTCTTCATTTCTACCTTTCATTTGAATCTCACACGACAATTTTATACTTCCAAACTAAATTTCTTAACCCTAATTCTTTCTATATCTATGCTATGGTTGGTCATTATGCAATCAACTTGATGAAATTTACTAAAAATCGTTGGTCATTGTGAGAAAAGATCGACAAAAAGATAATTGGAACTCGCAGAATGATGTGTGGATAATGGTGATTCTTCTTTTGCTTTATGTTATAGCTCCATTTATTTTTAGGTTTCATCTTAAAACTTTGATTTTCATTTGTGTGTTGATGGTTTGAGAAATTATGTTGTGTTTTTAAGAGACACAAGGACACGCTAAATTAGTGTTTGTTTTTATTGATGTTTTTTTTATGTTAATCAATGATGGCTGTTTTCGTAAGCAATTTAAACTAATAGTAATTTTTTGTTTTGTTATTTGGTGTAGTTTCAAGGAGGATGTGTAGACACTGAAACATTGAGGACAATGGATCCTCATGCTAGACCGGTTACAAATTTTGATAATTCACTGTCTGCGATAGACTTCTAAGACAACACAACCCAAATCATCCATTATGTGTGTACTCCCAATGAAGATGGACTTTGTTTAACAGTTCAGTAATCTCAAAGTCTTGCTACTAATATGAGATGACTGGTGTTTCCAATTTGTGATCAAAGTTTGATGTTCGATAAGTCTTGAATCCATGATACCTATGTTATAGAAGTTTTTTGGTTACATGTAACAGTGTAATATACTCCAGGAGTAGTTAAATATGTAATACCAAAACTGCAGCTATTGCATCGCATCTGAACAATCTGTGATGCTAATTCAACAATCCAACATAATTTATTTATTTTGGTGTATTTTAGTTTATTTACAATTTTTCTATTGTGGGTTTGCTTTTAAATGAAACATGTGTAACTCAAAAAGTGCAACAATTATCAACATATGAAGATCGTGTATGATAATATCTATATTGATAGTTTAGATTACTTTTGATTTTGCGTTTAATACATCCAATATTGAACATGTGGGCAAATGGATTTTTTTTTTTTAAAGCGGGTGAAATAGTGCTTCATCAGTTCAATACTGGTGAAAATGTGATGTAATTGATATTCGATAATGGTATATAATTGAAATTCGTTATCCCAATATTTTGTCTCTGCTATTGTTTCATGTGCAATACGTTTGTACATTTTATACATTAATTTTAAGAAAAATAGGTCAGCTTTATTATTTTATTTTTTTGGTTTCAATGGTAGTTCTTTTGAAAGTAATTTTATAGACCATACTTCCTTTTCTTTTTGTCATCAAAGCAAGCTAATGAATGTAGTTTTTTTTAAAGTTTTTTTACAGAGAATACTTTTTTTTTTTATTTATCAAATTATGTCTCTTTTATATCAATGTCTTTGCCTTTTGCCGTTTGATTTGTCTAATTTCTTAGTATGCGATAAATAATTTTCACAGTGTATTTTCATTAACTTTGTTGTCTATATTATTTATTACCTTTGTTGTTTAAACTCTAATATAATTACTTTAAAACTTTTATACAATTTTTTCTTCAAAAATAAAATACTTTTATACAGTTTTGGTTGATATATAAATAATAAATCTAACCATTAAAGCTTTTATGTTGTGATTAACCAAGCTATGTTGTGAAACGTGATACATTATACATGCTTGAACATTGAAAAACATTAAATAAGGCCATTGCACTGCCACGTTGAAAACCAAACAACTATCCATCTTGAAAACAATTCAACTATAGAATTTTGTAGGCTTTATGACTTTGTCTCTCACCTTCAAAATTTTCTTCTTTTTCCAAAGAAACAAATTAAGTCTCCACTTTCTCTTTCATTTCCTCACATAAATCAATTCAGTCAACACTCTTTCATTTGTTGATTCAAATTCAATTCTTCATTTCTACCTTTCTTCTCAATTCCATAGACAATATGTATCTCAATTCTTCATTTCTACCTTTCATTTGAATCTCACACGACAATTTTATACTTCCAAACTAAATTTCTTAACCCTAATTCTTTCTATATCTATGCTATGGTTGGTCATTATGCAATCAACTTGATGAAATTTACTAAAAATCGTTGGTCATTGTGAGAAAAGATCGACAAAAAGATAATTGGAACTCGCAGAATGATGTGTGGATAATGGTGATTCTTCTTTTGCTTTATGTTATAGCTCCATTTATTTTTAGGTTTCATCTTAAAACTTTGATTTTCATTTGTGTGTTGATGGTTTGAGAAATTATGTTGTGTTTTTAAGAGACACAAGGACACGCTAAATTAGTGTTTGTTTTTATTGATGTTTTTTTTATGTTAATCAATGATGGCTGTTTTCGTAAGCAATTTAAACTAATAGTAATTTTTTGTTTTGTTATTTGGTGTAGTTTCAAGGAGGATGTGTAGACACTGAAACATTGAGGACAATGGATCCTCATGCTAGACCGGTTACAAATTTTGATAATTCACTGTCTGCGATAGACTTCTAAGACAACACAACCCAAATCATCCATTATGTGTGTACTCCCAATGAAGATGGACTTTGTTTAACAGTTCAGTAATCTCAAAGTCTTGCTACTAATATGAGATGACTGGTGTTTCCAATTTGTGATCAAAGTTTGATGTTCGATAAGTCTTGAATCCATGATACCTATGTTATAGAAGTTTTTTGGTTACATGTAACAGTGTAATATACTCCAGGAGTAGTTAAATATGTAATACCAAAACTGCAGCTATTGCATCGCATCTGAACAATCTGTGATGCTAATTCAACAATCCAACATAATTTATTTATTTTGGTGTATTTTAGTTTATTTACAATTTTTCTATTGTGGGTTTGCTTTTAAATGAAACATGTGTAACTCAAAAAGTGCAACAATTATCAACATATGAAGATCGTGTATGATAATATCTATATTGATAGTTTAGATTACTTTTGATTTTGCGTTTAATACATCCAATATTGAACATGTGGGCAAATGGATTTTTTTTTTTAAAGCGGGTGAAATAGTGCTTCATCAGTTCAATACTGGTGAAAATGTGATGTAATTGATATTCGATAATGGTATATAATTGAAATTCGTTATCCCAATATTTTGTCTCTGCTATTGTTTCATGTGCAATACGTTTGTACATTTTATACATTAATTTTAAGAAAAATAGGTCAGCTTTATTATTTTATTTTTTTGGTTTCAATGGTAGTTCTTTTGAAAGTAATTTTATAGACCATACTTCCTTTTCTTTTTGTCATCAAAGCAAGCTAATGAATGTAGTTTTTTTTAAAGTTTTTTTACAGAGAATACTTTTTTTTTTATTTATCAAATTATGTCTCTTTTATATCAATGTCTTTGCCTTTTGCCGTTTGATTTGTCTAATTTCTTAGTATGCGATAAATAATTTTCACAGTGTATTTTTATTAACTTTGTTGTCTATATTATTTATTACCTTTGTTGTTTAAACTCTAATATAATTACTTTAAAACTTTTATACAATTTTTTCTTCAAAAATAAAATACTTTTATACAGTTTTGGTTGATATATAAATAATAAATCTAACCATTAAAGCTTTTATGTTGTGATTAACCAAGCTATGTTGTGAAACGTGATACATTATACATGCTTGAACATTGAAAAACATTAAATAAGGCCATTGCACTGCCACGTTGAAAACCAAACAACTATCCATCTTGAAAACAATTCAACTATAGAATTTTGTAGGCTTTATGACTTTGTCTCTCACCTTCAAAATTTTCTTCTTTTTCCAAAGAAACAAATTAAGTCTCCACTTTCTCTTTCATTTCCTCACATAAATCAATTCAGTCAACACTCTTTCATTTGTTGATTCAAATTCAATTCTTCATTTCTACCTTTCTTCTCAATTCCATAGACAATATGTATCTCAATTCTTCATTTCTACCTTTCATTTGAATCTCACACGACAATTTTATACTTCCAAACTAAATTTCTTAACCCTAATTCTTTCTATATCTATGCTATGGTTGGTCATTATGCAATCAACTTGATGAAATTTACTAAAAATCGTTGGTCATTGTGAGAAAAGATCGACAAAAAGATAATTGGAACTCGCAGAATGATGTGTGGATAATGGTGATTCTTCTTTTGCTTTATGTTATAGCTCCATTTATTTTTAGGTTTCATCTTAAAACTTTGATTTTCATTTGTGTGTTGATGGTTTGAGAAATTATGTTGTGTTTTTAAGAGACACAAGGACACGCTAAATTAGTGTTTGTTTTTATTGATGTTTTTTTTATGTTAATCAATGATGGCTGTTTTCGTAAGCAATTTAAACTAATAGTAATTTTTTGTTTTGTTATTTGGTGTAGTTTCAAGGAGGATGTGTAGACACTGAAACATTGAGGACAATGGATCCTCATGCTAGACCGGTTACAAATTTTGATAATTCACTGTCTGCGATAGACTTCTAAGACAACACAACCCAAATCATCCATTATGTGTGTACTCCCAATGAAGATGGACTTTGTTTAACAGTTCAGTAATCTCAAAGTCTTGCTACTAATATGAGATGACTGGTGTTTCCAATTTGTGATCAAAGTTTGATGTTCGATAAGTCTTGAATCCATGATACCTATGTTATAGAAGTTTTTTGGTTACATGTAACAGTGTAATATACTCCAGGAGTAGTTAAATATGTAATACCAAAACTGCAGCTATTGCATCGCATCTGAACAATCTGTGATGCTAATTCAACAATCCAACATAATTTATTTATTTTGGTGTATTTTAGTTTATTTACAATTTTTCTATTGTGGGTTTGCTTTTAAATGAAACATGTGTAACTCAAAAAGTGCAACAATTATCAACATATGAAGATCGTGTATGATAATATCTATATTGATAGTTTAGATTACTTTTGATTTTGCGTTTAATACATCCAATATTGAACATGTGGGCAAATGGATTTTTTTTTTTTAAAGCGGGTGAAATAGTGCTTCATCAGTTCAATACTGGTGAAAATGTGATGTAATTGATATTCGATAATGGTATATAATTGAAATTCGTTATCCCAATATTTTGTCTCTGCTATTGTTTCATGTGCAATACGTTTGTACATTTTATACATTAATTTTAAGAAAAATAGGTCAGCTTTATTATTTTATTTTTTTGGTTTCAATGGTAGTTCTTTTGAAAGTAATTTTATAGACCATACTTCCTTTTCTTTTTGTCATCAAAGCAAGCTAATGAATGTAGTTTTTTTTAAAGTTTTTTTACAGAGAATACTTTTTTTTTTTATTTATCAAATTATGTCTCTTTTATATCAATGTCTTTGCCTTTTGCCGTTTGATTTGTCTAATTTCTTAGTATGCGATAAATAATTTTCACAGTGTATTTTCATTAACTTTGTTGTCTATATTATTTATTACCTTTGTTGTTTAAACTCTAATATAATTACTTTAAAACTTTTATACAATTTTTTCTTCAAAAATAAAATACTTTTATACAGTTTTGGTTGATATATAAATAATAAATCTAACCATTAAAGCTTTTATGTTGTGATTAACCAAGCTATGTTGTGAAACGTGATACATTATACATGCTTGAACATTGAAAAACATTAAATAAGGCCATTGCAATGCCACGTTGAAAACCAAACAACTATCCATCTTGAAAACAATTCAACTATAGAATTTTGTAGGCTTTATGACTTTGTCTCTCACCTTCAAAATTTTCTTCTTTTTCCAAAGAAACAAATTAAGTCTCCACTTTCTCTTTCATTTCCTCACATAAATCAATTCAGTCAACACTCTTTCATTTGTTGATTCAAATTCAATTCTTCATTTCTACCTTTCTTCTCAATTTCATAGACAATATGTATCTCAATTCTTCATTTCTACCTTTCATTTGAATCTCACACGACAATTTTCTACTTCCAAACTAAATTTCTTAACCCTAATTCTTTCTATATCTATGCTATGGTTGGTCATTATGCAATCAACTTGATGAAATTTACTAAAAATCGTTGGTCATTGTGAGAAAAGATCGACAAAAAGATAATTGGAACTCGCAGAATGATGTGTGGATGATGGTGATTCTTCTTTTGCTTTATGTTATAGCTCCATTTATTTTTAGGTTTCATCTTAAAACTTTGATTTTCATTTGTGTGTTGATGGTTTGAGAAATTATGTTGTGTTTTTAAGAGACACAAGGACACGCTAAATTAGTGTTTGTTTTTATTGATGTTTTTTTTATGTTAATCAATGATGGCTGTTTTCGTAAGCAATTTAAACTAATAGTAATTTTTTGTTTTGTTATTTGGTGTAGTTTCAAGGAGGATGTGTAGACACTGAAACATTGAGGACAATGGATCCTCATGCTAGACCGGTTACAAATTTTGATAATTCACTGTCTGCGATAGACTTCTAAGACAACACAACCCAAATCATCCATTATGTGTGTACTCCCAATGAAGATGGACTTTGTTTAACAGTTCAGTAATCTCAAAGTCTTGCTACTAATATGAGATGACTGGTGTTTCCAATTTGTGATCAAAGTTTGATGTTCGATAAGTCTTGAATCCATGATACCTATGTTATAGAAGTTTTTTGGTTACATGTAACAGTGTAATATACTCCAGGAGTAGTTAAATATGTAATACCAAAACTGCAGCTATTGCATCGCATCTGAACAATCTGTGATGCTAATTCAACAATCCAACATAATTTATTTATTTTGGTGTATTTTAGTTTATTTACAATTTTTCTATTGTGGGTTTGCTTTTAAATGAAACATGTGTAACTCAAAAAGTGCAACAATTATCAACATATGAAGATCGTGTATGATAATATCTATATTGATAGTTTAGATTACTTTTGATTTTGCGTTTAATACATCCAATATTGAACATGTGGGCAAATGGATTTTTTTTTTTAAAGCGGGTGAAATAGTGCTTCATCAGTTCAATACTGGTGAAAATGTGATGTAATTGATATTCGATAATGGTATATAATTGAAATTCGTTATCCCAATATTTTGTCTCTGCTATTGTTTCATGTGCAATACGTTTGTACATTTTATACATTAATTTTAAGAAAAATAGGTCAGCTTTATTATTTTATTTTTTTGGTTTCAATGGTAGTTCTTTTGAAAGTAATTTTATAGACCATACTTCCTTTTCTTTTTGTCATCAAAGCAAGCTAATGAATGTAGTTTTTTTTAAAGTTTTTTTACAGAGAATACTTTTTTTTTTATTTATCAAATTATGTCTCTTTTATATCAATGTCTTTGCCTTTTGCCGTTTGATTTGTCTAATTTCTTAGTATGCGATAAATAATTTTCACAGTGTATTTTCATTAACTTTGTTGTCTATATTATTTATTACCTTTGTTGTTTAAACTCTAATATAATTACTTTAAAACTTTTATACAATTTTTTCTTCAAAAATAAAATACTTTTATACAGTTTTGGTTGATATATAAATAATAAATCTAACCATTAAAGCTTTTATGTTGTGATTAACCAAGCTATGTTGTGAAACGTGATACATTATACATGCTTGAACATTGAAAAACATTAAATAAGGCCATTGCACTGCCACGTTGAAAACCAAACAACTATCCATCTTGAAAACAATTCAACTATAGAATTTTGTAGGCTTTATGACTTTGTCTCTCACCTTCAAAATTTTCTTCTTTTTCCAAAGAAACAAATTAAGTCTCCACTTTCTCTTTCATTTCCTCACATAAATCAATTCAGTCAACACTCTTTCATTTGTTGATTCAAATTCAATTCTTCATTTCTACCTTTCTTCTCAATTCCATAGACAATATGTATCTCAATTCTTCATTTCTACCTTTCATTTGAATCTCACACGACAATTTTCTACTTCCAAACTAAATTTCTTAACCCTAATTCTTTCTATATCTATGCTATGGTTGGTCATTATGCAATCAACTTGATGAAATTTACTAAAAATCGTTGGTCATTGTGAGAAAAGATCGACAAAAAGATAATTGGAACTCGCAGAATGATGTGTGGATGATGGTGATTCTTCTTTTGCTTTATGTTATAGCTCCATTTATTTTTAGGTTTCATCTTAAAACTTTGATTTTCATTTGTGTGTTGATGGTTTGAGAAATTATGTTGTGTTTTTAAGAGACACGAGGACACGCTAAATTAGTGTTTGTTTTTATTGATGTTTTTTTTTTATGTTAATCAATGATGGCTGTTTTCGTAAGCAATTTAAACTAATAGTAATTTTTTGTTTTGTTATTTGGTGTAGTTTCAAGGAGGATGTGTAGACACTGAAACATTGAGGACAATGGATCCTCATGCTAGACCGGTTACAAATTTTGATAATTCACTGTCTGCGATAGACTTCTAAGACAACACAACCCAAATCATCCATTATGTGTGTACTCCCAATGAAGATGGACTTTGTTTAACAGTTCAGTAATCTCAAAGTCTTGCTACTAATATGAGATGACTGGTGTTTCCAATTTGTGATCAAAGTTTGATGTTCGATAAGTCTTGAATCCATGATACCTATGTTATAGAAGTTTTTTGGTTACATGTAACAGTGTAATATACTCCAGGAGTAGTTAAATATGTAATACCAAAACTGCAGCTATTGCATCGCATCTGAACAATCTGTGATGCTAATTCAACAATCCAACATAATTTATTTATTTTGGTGTATTTTAGTTTATTTACAATTTTTCTATTGTGGGTTTGCTTTTAAATGAAACATGTGTAACTCAAAAAGTGCAACAATTATCAACATATGAAGATCGTGTATGATAATATCTATATTGATAGTTTAGATTACTTTTGATTTTGCGTTTAATACATCCAATATTGAACATGTGGGCAAATGGATTTTTTTTTTTTTAAAGCGGGTGAAATAGTGCTTCATCAGTTCAATACTGGTGAAAATGTGATGTAATTGATATTCGATAATGGTATATAATTGAAATTCGTTATCCCAATATTTTGTCTCTGCTATTGTTTCATGTGCAATACGTTTGTACATTTTATACATTAATTTTAAGAAAAATAGGTCAGCTTTATTATTTTATTTTTTTGGTTTCAATGGTAGTTCTTTTGAAAGTAATTTTATAGACCATACTTCCTTTTCTTTTTGTCATCAAAGCAAGCTAATGAATGTAGTTTTTTTTAAAGTTTTTTTACAGAGAATACTTTTTTTTTTTATTTATCAAATTATGTCTCTTTTATATCAATGTCTTTGCCTTTTGCCGTTTGATTTGTCTAATTTCTTAGTATGCGATAAATAATTTTCACAGTGTATTTTCATTAACTTTGTTGTCTATATTATTTATTACCTTTGTTGTTTAAACTCTAATATAATTACTTTAAAACTTTTATACAATTTTTTCTTCAAAAATAAAATACTTTTATACAGTTTTGGTTGATATATAAATAATAAATCTAACCATTAAAGCTTTTATGTTGTGATTAACCAAGCTATGTTGTGAAACGTGATACATTATACATGCTTGAACATTGAAAAACATTAAATAAGGCCATTGCAATGCCACGTTGAAAACCAAACAACTATCCATCTTGAAAACAATTCAACTATAGAATTTTGTAGGCTTTATGACTTTGTCTCTCACCTTCAAAATTTTCTTCTTTTTCCAAAGAAACAAATTAAGTCTCCACTTTCTCTTTCATTTCCTCACATAAATCAATTCAGTCAACACTCTTTCATTTGTTGATTCAAATTCAATTCTTCATTTCTACCTTTCTTCTCAATTTCATAGACAATATGTATCTCAATTCTTCATTTCTACCTTTCATTTGAATCTCACACGACAATTTTCTACTTCCAAACTAAATTTCTTAACCCTAATTCTTTCTATATCTATGCTATGGTTGGTCATTATGCAATCAACTTGATGAAATTTACTAAAAATCGTTGGTCATTGTGAGAAAAGATCGACAAAAAGATAATTGGAACTCGCAGAATGATGTGTGGATGATGGTGATTCTTCTTTTGCTTTATGTTATAGCTCCATTTATTTTTAGGTTTCATCTTAAAACTTTGATTTTCATTTGTGTGTTGATGGTTTGAGAAATTATGTTGTGTTCTTAAGAGACACAAGGACACGCTAAATTAGTGTTTGTTTTTATTGATGTTTTTTTTTATGTTAATCAATGATGGCTGTTTTCGTAAGCAATTTAAACTAATAGTAATTTTTTGTTTTGTTATTTGGTGTAGTTTCAAGGAGGATGTGTAGACACTGAAACATTGAGGACAATGGATCCTCATGCTAGACCGGTTACAAATTTTGATAATTCACTGTCTGCGATAGACTTCTAAGACAACACAACCCAAATCATCCATTATGTGTGTACTCCCAATGAAGATGGACTTTGTTTAACAGTTCAGTAATCTCAAAGTCTTGCTACTAATATGAGATGACTGGTGTTTCCAATTTGTGATCAAAGTTTGATGTTCGATAAGTCTTGAATCCATGATACCTATGTTATAGAAGTTTTTTGGTTACATGTAACAGTGTAATATACTCCAGGAGTAGTTAAATATGTAATACCAAAACTGCAGCTATTGCATCGCATCTGAACAATCTGTGATGCTAATTCAACAATCCAACATAATTTATTTATTTTGGTGTATTTTAGTTTATTTACAATTTTTCTATTGTGGGTTTGCTTTTAAATGAAACATGTGTAACTCAAAAAGTGCAACAATTATCAACATATGAAGATCGTGTATGATAATATCTATATTGATAGTTTAGATTACTTTTCATTTTGCGTTTAATACATCCAATATTGAACATGTGGGCAAATGGATTTTTTTTTTTTTAAAGCGGGTGAAATAGTGCTTCATCAGTTCAATACTGGTGAAAATGTGATGTAATTGATATTCGATAATGGTATATAATTGAAATTCGTTATCCCAATATTTTGTCTCTGCTATTGTTTCATGTGCAATACGTTTGTACATTTTATACATTAATTTTAAGAAAAATAGGTCAGCTTTATTATTTTATTTTTTTGGTTTCAATGGTAGTTCTTTTGAAAGTAATTTTATAGACCATACTTCCTTTTCTTTTTGTCATCAAAGCAAGCTAATGAATGTAGTTTTTTTAAAGTTTTTTTACAGAGCATACTTTTTTTTTTATTTATCAAATTATGTCTCTTTTATATCAATGTCTTTGCCTTTTGCCGTTTGATTTGTCTAATTTCTTAGTATGTGATAAATAATTTTCACAGTGTATTTTCATTAACTTTGTTGTCTATATTATTTATTACCTTTGTTGTTTAAACTCTAATATAATTACTTTAAAACTTTTATACAATTTTTTCTTCAAAAATAAAATACTTTTATACAGTTTTGGTTGATAAATAAATAATAAATCTAACCATTAAAGCTTTTATGTTGTGATTAACCAAGCTATGTTGTGAAACGTGATACATTATACATGCTTGAACATTGAAAAACATTAAATAAGGCCATTGCACTGCCACGTTGAAAACCAAACAACTATCCATCTTGAAAACAATTCAACTATAGAATTTTGTAGGCTTTATGACTTTGTCTCTCACCTTCAAAATTTTCTTCTTTTTCCAAAGAAACAAATTAAGTCTCCACTTTCTCTTTCATTTCCTCACATAAATCAATTCAGTCAACACTCTTTCATTTGTTGATTCAAATTCAATTCTTCATTTCTACCTTTCTTCTCAATTCCATAGACAATATGTATCTCAATTCTTCATTTCTACCTTTCATTTGAATCTCACACGACAATTTTCTACTTCCAAACTAAATTTCTTAACCCTAATTCTTTCTATATCTATGCTATGGTTGGTCATTATGCAATCAACTTGATGAAATTTACTAAAAATCGTTGGTCATTGTGAGAAAAGATCGACAAAAAGATAATTGGAACTCGCAGAATGATGTGTGGATGATGGTGATTCTTCTTTTGCTTTATGTTATAGCTCCATTTATTTTTAGGTTTCATCTTAAAACTTTGATTTTCATTTGTGTGTTGATGGTTTGAGAAATTATGTTGTGTTTTTAAGAGACACGAGGACACGCTAAATTAGTGTTTGTTTTTATTGATGTTTTTTTTTTATGTTAATCAATGATGGCTGTTTTCGTAAGCAATTTAAACTAATAGTAATTTTTTGTTTTGTTATTTGGTGTAGTTTCAAGGAGGATGTGTAGACACTGAAACATTGAGGACAATGGATCCTCATGCTAGACCGGTTACAAATTTTGATAATTCACTGTCTGCGATAGACTTCTAAGACAACACAACCCAAATCATCCATTATGTGTGTACTCCCAATGAAGATGGACTTTGTTTAACAGTTCAGTAATCTCAAAGTCTTGCTACTAATATGAGATGACTGGTGTTTCCAATTTGTGATCAAAGTTTGATGTTCGATAAGTCTTGAATCCATGATACCTATGTTATAGAAGTTTTTTGGTTACATGTAACAGTGTAATATACTCCAGGAGTAGTTAAATATGTAATACCAAAACTGCAGCTATTGCATCGCATCTGAACAATCTGTGATGCTAATTCAACAATCCAACATAATTTATTTATTTTGGTGTATTTTAGTTTATTTACAATTTTTCTATTGTGGGTTTGCTTTTAAATGAAACATGTGTAACTCAAAAAGTGCAACAATTATCAACATATGAAGATCGTGTATGATAATATCTATATTGATAGTTTAGATTACTTTTCATTTTGCGTTTAATACATCCAATATTGAACATGTGGGCAAATGGATTTTTTTTTTTTTAAAGCGGGTGAAATAGTGCTTCATCAGTTCAATACTGGTGAAAATGTGATGTAATTGATATTCGATAATGGTATATAATTGAAATTCGTTATCCCAATATTTTGTCTCTGCTATTGTTTCATGTGCAATACGTTTGTACATTTTATACATTAATTTTAAGAAAAATAGGTCAGCTTTATTATTTTATTTTTTTGGTTTCAATGGTAGTTCTTTTGAAAGTAATTTTATAGACCATACTTCCTTTTCTTTTTGTCATCAAAGCAAGCTAATGAATGTAGTTTTTTTAAAGTTTTTTTACAGAGCATACTTTTTTTTTTATTTATCAAATTATGTCTCTTTTATATCAATGTCTTTGCCTTTTGCCGTTTGATTTGTCTAATTTCTTAGTATGCGATAAATAATTTTCACAGTGTATTTTCATTAACTTTGTTGTCTATATTATTTATTACCTTTGTTGTTTAAACTCTAATATAATTACTTTAAAACTTTTATACAATTTTTTCTTCAAAAATAAAATACTTTTATACAGTTTTGGTTGATAAATAAATAATAAATCTAACCATTAAAGCTTTTATGTTGTGATTAACCAAGCTATGTTGTGAAACGTGATACATTATACATGCTTGAACATTGAAAAACATTAAATAAGGCCATTGCACTGCCACGTTGAAAACCAAACAACTATCCATCTTGAAAACAATTCAACTATAGAATTTTGTAGGCTTTATGACTTTGTCTCTCACCTTCAAAATTTTCTTCTTTTTCCAAAGAAACAAATTAAGTCTCCACTTTCTCTTTCATTTCCTCACATAAATCAATTCAGTCAACACTCTTTCATTTGTTGATTCAAATTCAATTCTTCATTTCTACCTTTCTTCTCAATTCCATAGACAATATGTATCTCAATTCTTCATTTCTACCTTTCATTTGAATCTCACACGACAATTTTCTACTTCCAAACTAAATTTCTTAACCCTAATTCTTTCTATATCTATGCTATGGTTGGTCATTATGCAATTAACTTGATGAAATTTACTAAAAATCGTTGGTCATTGTGAGAAAAGATCGACAAAAAGATAATTGGAACTCGCAGAATGATGTGTGGATGATGGTGATTCTTCTTTTGCTTTATGTTATAGCTCCATTTATTTTTAGGTTTCATCTTAAAACTTTGATTTTCATTTGTGTGTTGATGGTTTGAGAAATTATGTTGTGTTTTTAAGAGACACGAGGACACGCTAAATTAGTGTTTGTTTTTATTGATGTTTTTTTTTTATGTTAATCAATGATGGCTGTTTTCGTAAGCAATTTAAACTAATAGTAATTTTTTGTTTTGTTATTTGGTGTAGTTTCAAGGAGGATGTGTAGACACTGAAACATTGAGGACAATGGATCCTCATGCTAGACCGGTTACAAATTTTGATAATTCACTGTCTGCGATAGACTTCTAAGACAACACAACCCAAATCATCCATTATGTGTGTACTCCCAATGAAGATGGACTTTGTTTAACAGTTCAGTAATCTCAAAGTCTTGCTACTAATATGAGATGACTGGTGTTTCCAATTTGTGATCAAAGTTTGATGTTCGATAAGTCTTGAATCCATGATACCTATGTTATAGAAGTTTTTTGGTTACATGTAACAGTGTAATATACTCCAGGAGTAGTTAAATATGTAATACCAAAACTGCAGCTATTGCATCGCATCTGAACAATCTGTGATGCTAATTCAACAATCCAACATAATTTATTTATTTTGGTGTATTTTAGTTTATTTACAATTTTTCTATTGTGGGTTTGCTTTTAAATGAAACATGTGTAACTCAAAAAGTGCAACAATTATCAACATATGAAGATCGTGTATGATAATATCTATATTGATAGTTTAGATTACTTTTCATTTTGCGTTTAATAAATCCAATATTGAACATGTGGGCAAATGGATTTTTTTTTTTTTTAAAGCGGGTGAAATAGTGCTTCATCAGTTCAATACTGGTGAAAATGTGATGTAATTGATATTCGATAATGGTATATAATTGAAATTCGTTATCCCAATATTTTGTCTCTGCTATTGTTTCATGTGCAATACGTTTGTACATTTTATACATTAATTTTAAGAAAAATAGGTCAGCTTTATTATTTTATTTTATTGGTTTCAATGGTAGTTCTTTTGAAAGTAATTTTATAGACCATACTTCCTTTTCTTTTTGTCATCAAAGCAAGCTAATGAATGTAGTTTTTTTAAAGTTTTTTTACAGAGCATACTTTTTTTTTTATTTATCAAATTATGTCTCTTTTATATCAATGTCTTTGCCTTTTGCCGTTTGATTTGTCTAATTTCTTAGTATGCGATAAATAATTTTCACAGTGTATTTTCATTAACTTTGTTGTCTATATTATTTATTACCTTTGTTGTTTAAACTCTAATATAATTACTTTAAAACTTTTATACAATTTTTTCTTCAAAAATAAAATACTTTTATACAGTTTTGGTTGATAAATAAATAATAAATCTAACCATTAAAGCTTTTATGTTGTGATTAACCAAGCTATGTTGTGAAACGTGATACATTATACATGCTTGAACATTGAAAAACATTAAATAAGGCCATTGCACTGCCACGTTGAAAACCAAACAACTATCCATCTTGAAAACAATTCAACTATAGAATTTTGTAGGCTTTATGACTTTGTCTCTCACCTTCAAAATTTTCTTCTTTTTCCAAAGAAACAAATTAAGTCTCCACTTTCTCTTTCATTTCCTCACATAAATCAATTCAGTCAACACTCTTTCATTTGTTGATTCAAATTCAATTCTTCATTTCTACCTTTCTTCTCAATTCCATAGACAATATGTATCTCAATTCTTCATTTCTACCTTTCATTTGAATCTCACACGACAATTTTCTACTTCCAAACTAAATTTCTTAACCCTAATTCTTTCTATATCTATGCTATGGTTGGTCATTATGCAATCAACTTGATGAAATTTACTAAAAATCGTTGGTCATTGTGAGAAAAGATCGACAAAAAGATAATTGGAACTCGCAGAATGATGTGTGGATGATGGTGATTCTTCTTTTGCTTTATGTTATAGCTCCATTTATTTTTAGGTTTCATCTTAAAACTTTGATTTTCATTTGTGTGTTGATGGTTTGAGAAATTATGTTGTGTTTTTAAGAGACACGAGGACACGCTAAATTAGTGTTTGTTTTTATTGATGTTTTTTTTTATGTTAATCAATGATGGCTGTTTTCGTAAGCAATTTAAACTAATAGTAATTTTTTGTTTTGTTATTTGGTGTAGTTTCAAGGAGGATGTGTAGACACTGAAACATTGAGGACAATGGATCCTCATGCTAGACCGGTTACAAATTTTGATAATTCACTGTCTGCGATAGACTTCTAAGACAACACAACCCAAATCATCCATTATGTGTGTACTCCCAATGAAGATGGACTTTGTTTAACAGTTCAGTAATCTCAAAGTCTTGCTACTAATATGAGATGACTGGTGTTTCCAATTTGTGATCAAAGTTTGATGTTCGATAAGTCTTGAATCCATGATACCTATGTTATAGAAGTTTTTTGGTTACATGTAACAGTGTAATATACTCCAGGAGTAGTTAAATATGTAATACCAAAACTGCAGCTATTGCATCGCATCTGAACAATCTGTGATGCTAATTCAACAATCCAACATAATTTATTTATTTTGGTGTATTTTAGTTTATTTACAATTTTTCTATTGTGGGTTTGCTTTTAAATGAAACATGTGTAACTCAAAAAGTGCAACAATTATCAACATATGAAGATCGTGTATGATAATATCTATATTGATAGTTTAGATTACTTTTCATTTTGCGTTTAATACATCCAATATTGAACATGTGGGCAAATGGATTTTTTTTTTTTTAAAGCGGGTGAAATAGTGCTTCATCAGTTCAATACTGGTGAAAATGTGATGTAATTGATATTCGATAATGGTATATAATTGAAATTCGTTATCCCAATATTTTGTCTCTGCTATTGTTTCATGTGCAATACGTTTGTACATTTTATACATTAATTTTAAGAAAAATAGGTCAGCTTTATTATTTTATTTTATTGGTTTCAATGGTAGTTCTTTTGAAAGTAATTTTATAGACCATACCTCCTTTTCTTTTTGTCATCAAAGCAAGATAATGAATGTAGTTTTTTTAAAGTTTTTTTACAGAGCATACTTTTTTTTTTATTTATCAAATTATGTCTCTTTTATATCAATGTCTTTGCCTTTTGCCGTTTGATTTGTCTAATTTCTTAGTATGCGATAAATAATTTTCACAGTGTATTTTCATTAACTTTGTTGTCTATATTATTTATTACCTTTGTTGTTTAAACTCTAATATAATTACTTTAAAACTCTTATACAATTTTTTCTTCAAAAATAAAATACTTTTATACAGTTTTGGTTGATAAATAAATAATAAATCTAACCATTAAAGCTTTTATGTTGTGATTAACCAAGCTATGTTGTGAAACGTGATACATTATACATGCTTGAACATTGAAAAACATTAAATAAGGCCATTGCACTGCCACGTTGAAAACCAAACAACTATCCATCTTGAAAACAATTCAACTATAGAATTTTGTAGGCTTTATGACTTTGTCTCTCACCTTCAAAATTTTCTTCTTTTTCCAAAGAAACAAATTAAGTCTCCACTTTCTCTTTCATTTCCTCACATAAATCAATTCAGTCAACACTCTTTCATTTGTTGATTCAAATTCAATTCTTCATTTCTACCTTTCTTCTCAATTCCATAGACAATATGTATCTCAATTCTTCATTTCTACCTTTCATTTGAATCTCACACGACAATTTTCTACTTCCAAACTAAATTTCTTAACCCTAATTCTTTCTATATCTATGCTATGGTTGGTCATTATGCAATCAACTTGATGAAATTTACTAAAAATCGTTGGTCATTGTGAGAAAAGATCGACAAAAAGATAATTGGAACTCGCAGAATGATGTGTGGATGATGGTGATTCTTCTTTTGCTTTATGTTATAGCTCCATTTATTTTTAGGTTTCATCTTAAAACTTTGATTTTCATTTGTGTGTTGATGGTTTGAGAAATTATGTTGTGTTCTTAAGAGACACAAGGACACGCTAAATTAGTGTTTGTTTTTATTGATGTTTTTTTTTTATGTTAATCAATGATGGCTGTTTTCGTAAGCAATTTAAACTAATAGTAATTTTTTGTTTTGTTATTTGGTGTAGTTTCAAGGAGGATGTGTAGACACTGAAACATTGAGGACAATGGATCCTCATGCTAGACCGGTTACAAATTTTGATAATTCACTGTCTGCGATAGACTTCTAAGACAACACAACCCAAATCATCCATTATGTGTGTACTCCCAATGAAGATGGACTTTGTTTAACAGTTCAGTAATCTCAAAGTCTTGCTACTAATATGAGATGACTGGTGTTTCCAATTTGTGATCAAAGTTTGATGTTCGATAAGTCTTGAATCCATGATACCTATGTTATAGAAGTTTTTTGGTTACATGTAACAGTGTAATATACTCCAGGAGTAGTTAAATATGTAATACCAAAACTGCAGCTATTGCATCGCATCTGAACAATCTGTGATGCTAATTCAACAATCCAACATAATTTATTTATTTTGGTGTATTTTAGTTTATTTACAATTTTTCTATTGTGGGTTTGCTTTTAAATGAAACATGTGTAACTCAAAAAGTGCAACAATTATCAACATATGAAGATCGTGTATGATAATATCTATATTGATAGTTTAGATTACTTTTCATTTTGCGTTTAATACATCCAATATTGAACATGTGGGCAAATGGATTTTTTTTTTTTTTAAAGCGGGTGAAATAGTGCTTCATCAGTTCAATACTGGTGAAAATGTGATGTAATTGATATTCGATAATGGTATATAATTGAAATTCGTTATCCCAATATTTTGTCTCTGCTATTGTTTCATGTGCAATACGTTTGTACATTTTATACATTAATTTTAAGAAAAATAGGTCAGCTTTATTATTTTATTTTTTTGGTTTCAATGGTAGTTCTTTTGAAAGTAATTTTATAGACCATACTTCCTTTTCTTTTTGTCATCAAAGCAAGCTAATGAATGTAGTTTTTTTTAAAGTTTTTTTACAGAGCATACTTTTTTTTTATTTATCAAATTATGTCTCTTTTATATCAATGTCTTTGCCTTTTGCCGTTTGATTTGTCTAATTTCTTAGTATGCGATAAATAATTTTCACAGTGTATTTTCATTAACTTTGTTGTCTATATTATTTATTACCTTTGTTGTTTAAACTCTAATATAATTACTTTAAAACTTTTATACAATTTTTTCTTCAAAAATAAAATACTTTTATACAGTTTTGGTTGATAAATAAATAATAAATCTAACCATTAAAGCTTTTATGTTGTGATTAACCAAGCTATGTTGTGAAACGTGATACATTATACATGCTTGAACATTGAAAAACATTAAATAAGGCCATTGCACTGCCACGTTGAAAACCAAACAACTATCCATCTTGAAAACAATTCAACTATAGAATTTTGTAGGCTTTATGACTTTGTCTCTCACCTTCAAAATTTTCTTCTTTTTCCAAAGAAACAAATTAAGTCTCCACTTTCTCTTTCATTTCCTCACATAAATCAATTCAGTCAACACTCTTTCATTTGTTGATTCAAATTCAATTCTTCATTTCTACCTTTCTTCTCAATTCCATAGACAATATGTATCTCAATTCTTCATTTCTACCTTTCATTTGAATCTCACACGACAATTTTCTACTTCCAAACTAAATTTCTTAACCCTAATTCTTTCTATATCTATGCTATGGTTGGTCATTATGCAATCAACTTGATGAAATTTACTAAAAATCGTTGGTCATTGTGAGAAAAGATCGACAAAAAGATAATTGGAACTCGCAGAATGATGTGTGGATGATGGTGATTCTTCTTTTGCTTTATGTTATAGCTCCATTTATTTTTAGGTTTCATCTTAAAACTTTGATTTTCATTTGTGTGTTGATGGTTTGAGAAATTATGTTGTGTTCTTAAGAGACACAAGGACACGCTAAATTAGTGTTTGTTTTTATTGATGTTTTTTTTTTATGTTAATCAATGATGGCTGTTTTCGTAAGCAATTTAAACTAATAGTAATTTTTTGTTTTGTTATTTGGTGTAGTTTCAAGGAGGATGTGTAGACACTGAAACATTGAGGACAATGGATCCTCATGCTAGACCGGTTACAAATTTTGATAATTCACTGTCTGCGATAGACTTCTAAGACAACACAACCCAAATCATCCATTATGTGTGTACTCCCAATGAAGATGGACTTTGTTTAACAGTTCAGTAATCTCAAAGTCTTGCTACTAATATGAGATGACTGGTGTTTCCAATTTGTGATCAAAGTTTGATGTTCGATAAGTCTTGAATCCATGATACCTATGTTATAGAAGTTTTTTGGTTACATGTAACAGTGTAATATACTCCAGGAGTAGTTAAATATGTAATACCAAAACTGCAGCTATTGCATCGCATCTGAACAATCTGTGATGCTAATTCAACAATCCAACATAATTTATTTATTTTGGTGTATTTTAGTTTATTTACAATTTTTCTATTGTGGGTTTGCTTTTAAATGAAACATGTGTAACTCAAAAAGTGCAACAATTATCAACATATGAAGATCGTGTATGATAATATCTATATTGATAGTTTAGATTACTTTTCATTTTGCGTTTAATACATCCAATATTGAACATGTGGGCAAATGGATTTTTTTTTTTTTTAAAGCAGGTGAAATAGTGCTTCATCAGTTCAATACTGGTGAAAATGTGATGTAATTGATATTCGATAATGGTATATAATTGAAATTCGTTATCCCAATATTTTGTCTCTGCTATTGTTTCATGTGCAATACGTTTGTACATTTTATACATTAATTTTAAGAAAAATAGGTCAGCTTTATTATTTTATTTTTTTGGTTTCAATGGTAGTTCTTTTGAAAGTAATTTTATAGACCATACTTCCTTTTCTTTTTGTCATCAAAGCAAGCTAATGAATGTAGTTTTTTTTAAAGTTTTTTTACAGAGCATACTTTTTTTTTATTTATCAAATTATGTCTCTTTTATATCAATGTCTTTGCCTTTTGCCGTTTGATTTGTCTAATTTCTTAGTATGCGATAAATAATTTTCACAGTGTATTTTCATTAACTTTGTTGTCTATATTATTTATTACCTTTGTTGTTTAAACTCTAATATAATTACTTTAAAACTTTTATACAATTTTTTCTTCAAAAATAAAATACTTTTATACAGTTTTGGTTGATAAATAAATAATAAATCTAACCATTAAAGCTTTTATGTTGTGATTAACCAAGCTATGTTGTGAAACGTGATACATTATACATGCTTGAACATTGAAAAACATTAAATAAGGCCATTGCACTGCCACGTTGAAAACCAAACAACTATCCATCTTGAAAACAATTCAACTATAGAATTTTGTAGGCTTTATGACTTTGTCTCTCACCTTCAAAATTTTCTTCTTTTTCCAAAGAAACAAATTAAGTCTCCACTTTCTCTTTCATTTCCTCACATAAATCAATTCAGTCAACACTCTTTCATTTGTTGATTCAAATTCAATTCTTCATTTCTACCTTTCTTCTCAATTCCATAGACAATATGTATCTCAATTCTTCATTTCTACCTTTCATTTGAATCTCACACGACAATTTTCTACTTCCAAACTAAATTTCTTAACCCTAATTCTTTCTATATCTATGCTATGGTTGGTCATTATGCAATCAACTTGATGAAATTTACTAAAAATCGTTGGTCATTGTGAGAAAAGATCGACAAAAAGATAATTGGAACTCGCGGAATGATGTGTGGATGATGGTGATTCTTCTTTTGCTTTATGTTATAGCTCCATTTATTTTTAGGTTTCATCTTAAAACTTTGATTTTCATTTGTGTGTTGATGGTTTGAGAAATTATGTTGTGTTTTTAAGAGACACAAGGACACGCTAAATTAGTGTTTGTTTTTATTGATGTTTTTTTTTTATGTTAATCAATGATGGCTGTTTTCGTAAGCAATTTAAACTAATAGTAATTTTTTGTTTTGTTATTTGGTGTAGTTTCAAGGAGGATGTGTAGAAACTGAAACATTGAGGACAATGGATCCTCATGCTAGACCGGTTACAAATTTTGATAATTCACTGTCTGCGATAGACTTCTAAGACAACACAACCCAAATCATCCATTATGTGTGTACTCTCAATGAAGATGGACTTTGTTTAACAGTTCAGTAATCTCAAAGTCTTGCTACTAATATGAGATGACTGGTGTTTCCAATTTGTGATCAAAGTTTGATGTTCGATAAGTCTTGAATCCATGATACCTATGTTATAGAAGTTTTTTGGTTACATGTAACAGTGTAATATACTCCAGGAGTAGTTAAATATGTAATACCAAAACTGCAGCTATTGCATCGCATCTGAACAATCTGTGATGCTAATTCAACAATCCAACATAATTTATTTATTTTGGTGTATTTTAGTTTATTTACAATTTTTCTATTGTGGGTTTGCTTTTAAATGAAACATGTGTAACTCAAAAAGTGCAACAATTATCAACATATGAAGATCGTGTATGATAATATCTATATTGATAGTTTAGATTACTTTTCATTTTGCGTTTAATACATCCAATATTGAACATGTGGGCAAATGGATTTTTTTTTTTTAAAGCGGGTGAAATAGTGCTTCATCAGTTCAATACTGGTGAAAATGTGATGTAATTGATATTCGATAATGGTATATAATTGAAATTCGTTATCCCAATATTTTGTCTCTGCTATTGTTTCATGTGCAATACGTTTGTACATTTTATACATTAATTTTAAGAAAAATAGGTCAGCTTTATTATTTTATTTTTTTGGTTTCAATGGTAGTTCTTTTGAAAGTAATTTTATAGACCATACTTCCTTTTCTTTTTGTCATCAAAGCAAGCTAATGAATGTAGTTTTTTTTAAAGTTTTTTTACAGAGCATACTTTTTTTTTTATTTATCAAATTATGTCTCTTTTATATCAATGTCTTTGCCTTTTGCCGTTTGATTTGTCTAATTTCTTAGTATGCGATAAATAATTTTCACAGTGTATTTTCATTAACTTTGTTGTCTATATTATTTATTACCTTTGTTGTTTAAACTCTAATATAATTACTTTAAAACTTTTATACAATTTTTTCTTCAAAAATAAAATACTTTTATACAGTTTTGGTTGATAAATAAATAATAAATCTAACCATTAAAGCTTTTATGTTGTGATTAACCAAGCTATGTTGTGAAACGTGATACATTATACATGCTTGAACATTGAAAAACATTAAATAAGGCCATTGCACTGCCACGTTGAAAACCAAACAACTATCCATCTTGAAAACAATTCAACTATAGAATTTTGTAGGCTTTATGACTTTGTCTCTCACCTTCAAAATTTTCTTCTTTTTCCAAAGAAACAAATTAAGTCTCCACTTTCTCTTTCATTTCCTCACATAAATCAATTCAGTCAACACTCTTTCATTTGTTGATTCAAATTCAATTCTTCATTTCTACCTTTCTTCTCAATTCCATAGACAATATGTATCTCAATTCTTCATTTCTACCTTTCATTTGAATCTCACACGACAATTTTCTACTTCCAAACTAAATTTCTTAACCCTAATTCTTTCTATATCTATGCTATGGTTGGTCATTATGCAATCAACTTGATGAAATTTACTAAAAATCGTTGGTCATTGTGAGAAAAGATCGACAAAAAGATAATTGGAACTCGCAGAATGATGTGTGGATGATGGTGATTCTTCTTTTGCTTTATGTTATAGCTCCATTTATTTTTAGGTTTCATCTTAAAACTTTGATTTTCATTTGTGTGTTGATGGTTTGAGAAATTATGTTGTGTTCTTAAGAGACACAAGGACACGCTAAATTAGTGTTTGTTTTTATTGATGTTTTTTTTTTATGTTAATCAATGATGGCTGTTTTCGTAAGCAATTTAAACTAATAGTAATTTTTTGTTTTGTTATTTGGTGTAGTTTCAAGGAGGATGTGTAGACACTGAAACATTGAGGACAATGGATCCTCATGCTAGACCGGTTACAAATTTTGATAATTCACTGTCTGCGATAGACTTCTAAGACAACACAACCCAAATCATCCATTATGTGTGTACTCCCAATGAAGATGGACTTTGTTTAACAGTTCAGTAATCTCAAAGTCTTGCTACTAATATGAGATGACTGGTGTTTCCAATTTGTGATCAAAGTTTGATGTTCGATAAGTCTTGAATCCATGATACCTATGTTATAGAAGTTTTTTGGTTACATGTAACAGTGTAATATACTCCAGGAGTAGTTAAATATGTAATACCAAAACTGCAGCTATTGCATCGCATCTGAACAATCTGTGATGCTAATTCAACAATCCAACATAATTTATTTATTTTGGTATATTTTAGTTTATTTACAATTTTTCTATTGTGGGTTTGCTTTTAAATGAAACATGTGTAACTCAAAAAGTGCAACAATTATCAACATATGAAGATCGTGTATGATAATATCTATATTGATAGTTTAGATTACTTTTCATTTTGCGTTTAATACATCCAATATTGAACATGTGGGCAAATGGATTTTTTTTTTTTTAAAGCGGGTGAAATAGTGCTTCATCAGTTCAATACTGGTGAAAATGTGATGTAATTGATATTCGATAATGGTATATAATTGAAATTCGTTATCCCAATATTTTGTCTCGGCTATTGTTTCATGTGCAATACGTTTGTACATTTTATACATTAATTTTAAGAAAAATAGGTCAGCTTTATTATTTTATTTTTTTGGTTTCAATGGTAGTTCTTTTGAAAGTAATTTTATAGACCATACTTCCTTTTCTTTTTGTCATCAAAGCAAGCTAATGAATGTAGTTTTTTTTAAAGTTTTTTTACAGAGCATACTTTTTTTTTTATTTATCAAATTATGTCTCTTTTATATCAATGTCTTTGCCTTTTGCCGTTTGATTTGTCTAATTTCTTAGTATGCGATAAATAATTTTCACAGTGTATTTTCATTAACTTTGTTGTCTATATTATTTATTACCTTTGTTGTTTAAACTCTAATATAATTACTTTAAAACTTTTATACAATTTTTTCTTCAAAAATAAAATACTTTTATACAGTTTTGGTTGATAAATAAATAATAAATCTAACCATTAAAGCTTTTATGTTGTGATTAACCAAGCTATGTTGTGAAACGTGATACATTATACATGCTTGAACATTGAAAAACATTAAATAAGGCCATAGCACTGCCACGTTGAAAACCAAACAACTATCCATCTTGAAAACAATTCAACTATAGAATTTTGTAGGCTTTATGACTTTGTCTCTCACCTTCAAAATTTTCTTCTTTTTCCAAAGAAACAAATTAAGTCTCCACTTTCTCTTTCATTTCCTGACATAAATCAATTCAGTCAACACTCTTTCATTTGTTGATTCAAATTCAATTCTTCATTTCTACCTTTCTTCTCAATTCCATAGACAATATGTATCTCAATTCTTCATTTCTACCTTTCATTTGAATCTCACACGACAATTTTCTACTTCCAAACTAAATTTCTTAACCCTAATTCTTTCTATATCTATGCTATGGTTGGTCATTATGCAATCAACTTGATGAAATTTACTAAAAATCGTTGGTCATTGTGAGAAAAGATCGACAAAAAGATAATTGGAACTCACAGAATGATGTGTGGATGATGGTGATTCTTCTTTTGCTTTATGTTATAGCTCCATTTATTTTTAGGTTTCATCTTAAAACTTTGATTTTCATTTGTGTGTTGATGGTTTGAGAAATTATGTTGTGTTTTTAAGAGACACAAGGACACGCTAAATTAGTGTTTGTTTTTATTGATGTTTTTTTTTTTATGTTAATCAATGATGGCTGTTTTCGTAAGCAATTTAAACTAATAGTAATTTTTTGTTTTGTTATTTGGTGTAGTTTCAAGGAGGATGTGTAGACACTGAAACATTGAGGACAATGGATCCTCATGCTAGACCGGTTACAAATTTTGATAATTCACTGTCTGCGATAGACTTCTAAGACAACACAACCCAAATCATCCATTATGTGTGTACTCCCAATGAAGATGGACTTTGTTTAACAGTTCAGTAATCTCAAAGTCTTGCTACTAATATGAGATGACTGGTGTTTCCAATTTGTGATCAAAGTTTGATGTTCGATAAGTCTTGAATCCATGATACCTATGTTATAGAAGTTTTTTGGTTACATGTAACAGTGTAATATACTCCAGGAGTAGTTAAATATGTAATACCAAAACTGCAGCTATTGCATCGCATCTGAACAATCTGTGATGCTAATTCAACAATCCAACATAATTTATTTATTTTGGTGTATTTTAGTTTATTTACAATTTTTCTATTGTGGGTTTGCTTTTAAATGAAACATGTGTAACTCAAAAAGTGCAACAATTATCAACATATGAAGATCGTGTATGATAATATCTATATTGATAGTTTAGATTACTTTTGATTTTGCGTTTAATACATCCAATATTGAACATGTGGGCAAATGGATTTTTTTTTTTAAAGCGGGTGAAATAGTGCTTCATCAGTTCAATACTGGTGAAAATGTGATGTAATTGATATTCGATAATGGTATATAACTGAAATTCGTTATCCCAATATTTTGTCTCTGCTATTGTTTCATGTGCAATACGTTTGTACATTTTATACATTAATTTTAAGAAAAATAGGTCAGCTTTATTATTTTATTTTTTTGGTTTCAATGGTAGTTCTTTTGAAAGTAATTTTATAGACCATACTTCCTTTTCTTTTTGTCATCAAAGCAAGCTAATGAATGTAGTTTTTTTTAAAGTTTTTTTACAGAGCATACTTTTTTTTTTATTTATCAAATTATGTCTCTTTTATATCAATGTCTTTGCCTTTTGCCGTTTGATTTGTCTAATTTCTTAGTATGCGATAAATAATTTTCACAGTGTATTTTCATTAACTTTGTTGTCTATATTATTTATTACCTTTGTTGTTTAAACTCTAATATAATTACTTTAAAACTTTTATACAATTTTTTCTTCAAAAATAAAATACTTTTATACAGTTTTGGTTGATAAATAAATAATAAATCTAACCATTAAAGCTTTTATGTTGTGATTAACCAAGCTATGTTGTGAAACGTGATACATTATACATGCTTGAACATTGAAAAACATTAAATAAGGCCATAGCACTGCCACGTTGAAAACCAAACAACTATCCATCTTGAAAACAATTCAACTATAGAATTTTGTAGGCTTTATGACTTTGTCTCTCACCTTCAAAATTTTCTTCTTTTTCCAAAGAAACAAATTAAGTCTCCACTTTCTCTTTCATTTCCTGACATAAATCAATTCAGTCAACACTCTTTCATTTGTTGATTCAAATTCAATTCTTCATTTCTACCTTTCTTCTCAATTCCATAGACAATATGTATCTCAATTCTTCATTTCTACCTTTCATTTGAATCTCACACGACAATTTTCTACTTCCAAACTAAATTTCTTAACCCTAATTCTTTCTATATCTATGCTATGGTTGGTCATTATGCAATCAACTTGATGAAATTTACTAAAAATCGTTGGTCATTGTGAGAAAAGATCGACAAAAAGATAATTGGAACTCACAGAATGATGTGTGGATGATGGTGATTCTTCTTTTGCTTTATGTTATAGCTCCATTTATTTTTAGGTTTCATCTTAAAACTTTGATTTTCATTTGTGTGTTGATGGTTTGAGAAATTATGTTGTGTTTTTAAGAGACACAAGGACACGCTAAATTAGTGTTTGTTTTTATTGATGTTTTTTTTTTTATGTTAATCAATGATGGCTGTTTTCGTAAGCAATTTAAACTAATAGTAATTTTTTGTTTTGTTATTTGGTGTAGTTTCAAGGAGGATGTGTAGACACTGAAACATTGAGGACAATGGATCCTCATGCTAGACCGGTTACAAATTTTGATAATTCACTGTCTGCGATAGACTTCTAAGACAACACAACCCAAATCATCCATTATGTGTGTACTCCCAATGAAGATGGACTTTGTTTAACAGTTCAGTAATCTCAAAGTCTTGCTACTAATATGAGATGACTGGTGTTTCCAATTTGTGATCAAAGTTTGATGTTCGATAAGTCTTGAATCCATGATACCTATGTTATAGAAGTTTTTTGGTTACATGTAACAGTGTAATATACTCCAGGAGTAGTTAAATATGTAATACCAAAACTGCAGCTATTGCATCGCATCTGAACAATCTGTGATGCTAATTCAACAATCCAACATAATTTATTTATTTTGGTGTATTTTAGTTTATTTACAATTTTTCTATTGTGGGTTTGCTTTTAAATGAAACATGTGTAACTCAAAAAGTGCAACAATTATCAACATATGAAGATCGTGTATGATAATATCTATATTGATAGTTTAGATTACTTTTCATTTTGCGTTTAATACATCCAATATTGAACATGTGGGCAAATGGATTTTTTTTTTTTTTAAAGCGGGTGAAATAGTGCTTCATCAGTTCAATACTGGTGAAAATGTGATGTAATTGATATTCGATAATGGTATATAATTGAAATTCGTTATCCCAATATTTTGTCTCTGCTATTGTTTCATGTGCAATACGTTTGTACATTTTATACATTAATTTTAAGAAAAATAGGTCAGCTTTATTATTTTATTTTTTTGGTTTCAATGGTAGTTCTTTTGAAAGTAATTTTATAGACCATACTTCCTTTTCTTTTTGTCATCAAAGCAAGCTAATGAATGTAGTTTTTTTTAAAGTTTTTTTACAGAGCATACTTTTTTTTTTATTTATCAAATTATGTCTCTTTTATATCAATGTCTTTGCCTTTTGCCGTTTGATTTGTCTAATTTCTTAGTATGCGATAAATAATTTTCACAGTGTATTTTCATTAACTTTGTTGTCTATATTATTTATTACCTTTGTTGTTTAAACTCTAATATAATTACTTTAAAACTTTTATACAATTTTTTCTTCAAAAATAAAATACTTTTATACAGTTTTGGTTGATAAATAAATAATAAATCTAACCATTAAAGCTTTTATGTTGTGATTAACCAAGCTATGTTGTGAAACGTGATACATTATACATGCTTGAACATTGAAAAACATTAAATAAGGCCATTGCACTGCCACGTTGAAAACCAAACAACTATCCATCTTGAAAACAATTCAACTATAGAATTTTGTAGGCTTTATGACTTTGTCTCTCACCTTCAAAATTTTCTTCTTTTTCCAAAGAAACAAATTAAGTCTCCACTTTCTCTTTCATTTCCTCACATAAATCAATTCAGTCAACACTCTTTCATTTGTTGATTCAAATTCAATTCTTCATTTCTACCTTTCTTCTCAATTCCATAGACAATATGTATCTCAATTCTTCATTTCTACCTTTCATTTGAATCTCACACGACAATTTTCTACTTCCAAACTAAATTTCTTAACCCTAATTCTTTCTATATCTATGCTATGGTTGGTCATTATGCAATCAACTTGATGAAATTTACTAAAAATCGTTGGTCATTGTGAGAAAATATCGACAAAAAGATAATTGGAACTCGCAGAATGATGTGTGGATGATGGTGATTCTTCTTTTGCTTTATGTTATAGCTCCATTTATTTTTAGGTTTCATCTTAAAACTTTGATTTTCATTTGTGTGTTGATGGTTTGAGAAATTATGTTGTGTTTTTAAGAGACACAAGGACACGCTAAATTAGTGTTTGTTTTTATTGATGTTTTTTTTTTATGTTAATCAATGATGGCTGTTTTCGTAAGCAATTTAAACTAATAGTAATTTTTTGTTTTGTTATTTGGTGTAGTTTCAAGGAGGATGTGTAGACACTGAAACATTGAGGACAATGGATCCTCATGCTAGACCGGTTACAAATTTTGATAATTCACTGTCTGCGATAGACTTCTAAGACAACACAACCCAAATCATCCATTATGTGTGTACTCCTAATGAAGATGGACTTTGTTTAACAGTTCAGTAATCTCAAAGTCTTGCTACTAATATGAGATGACTGGTGTTTCCAATTTGTGATCAAAGTTTGATGTTCGATAAGTCTTGAATCCATGATACCTATGTTATAGAAGTTTTTTGGTTACATGTAACAGTGTAATATACTCCAGGAGTAGTTAAATATGTAGTACCAAAACTGCAGCTATTGCATCGCATCTGAACAATCTGTGATGCTAATTCAACAATCCAACATAATTTATTTGTTTTGGTGTATTTTAGTTTAGTTACAATTTTTCTATTGTGGGTTTGCTTTTAAATGAAACATGTGTAACTCAAAAAGTGCAACAATTATCAACATATGAAGATCGTGTATGATAATATCTATATTGATAGTTTAGATTACTTTTCATTTTGCGTTTAATACATCCAATATTGAACATGTGGGCAAATGGAATTTTTTTTTTTAAAGCAGGTGAAATAGTGCTTCATCAGTTCAATACTGGTGAAAATGTGATGTAATTGATATTCGATAATGGTATATAATTGAAATTCGTTATCCCAATATTTTGTCTCTGCTATTGTTTCATGTGCAATACGTTTGTACATTTTATACATTAATTTTAAGAAAAATAGGTCAGCTTTATTATTTTATTTTTTTGGTTTCAATGGTAGTTCTTTTGAAAGTAATTTTATAGACCATACTTCCTTTTCTTTTTGTCATCAAAGCAAGCTAATGAATGTAGTTTTTTTAAAGTTTTTTTACATAGCATACTTTTTTTTTTATTTATCAAATTATGTCTCTTTTATATCAATGTCTTTGCCTTTTGCCGTTTGATTTGTCTAATTTCTTAGTATGCGATAAATAATTTTCACAGTGTATTTTCATTAACTTTGTTGTCTATATTATTTATTACCTTTGTTGTTTAAACTCTAATATAATTACTTTAAAACTTTTATACAATTTTTTCTTCAAAAATAAAATACATTTATACAGTTTTGGTTGATAAATAAATAATAAATCTAACCATTAAATTTAATCGTAATATAGACCCATGCGATGCACGGGTCAAATATCTAGTTAAGACAATTAGAGACTTAGCCAAATTATGTGGTGACTATTTAAACACAACCCTTGTGAGAAAATTAGGTCATTACATTCATTCATTTTACAAACATTTTCAAAGAGGTGGAGAGAGAAAGTGAATCAAGAGGAGATAGAAGAGGAGCTAGAGAGAGAGAGAGAGAGAGAGAGAGAGAGAGAGAGAGCACTTGAGAGGAGGCTAGGAGCTAAAGTGAAGCTAGGGTTTGGATTCTTGAAGATTCGAGGTAAGGGGGATGGTTTCTTTTCATTAATTAAGTCATAATCTATTATTTTCAATTATGAGTTTAAGTGCTTTTGTGATATTTGTGACTTTTTGGTGGTTTTGAATGATGAAATTCATTCTCCTATTTCATGTGAAATTGTGGGTATGATAAACTTCATGAAATTGTTCTGTTAAGAGCTTAAACATCATAGTTGTTGTTGTTGTTGAGTTGTTTTGATGATTTTTGATTAATTAAGTATAAATCATGAATTGGTGAGTGATTGTTGTTGAAACATGTTTGAATTATCTTTATAAATGTTTGTTTATGTTTGTATGTTGATGGGATTTGAATTGGTGTAGTTGTTTATGAAGTTTGAATGAAAATGAGAAAAATGGTGGTTTTTGGTGAAAATGAACTAGATGATGAATTTGAGTTGAATTGATGTTACAATTCGATGTTTGTTGTTGTTTTGAATGTCTTTTGATGTTTATGAACTAGTGTACAAGTCTTGCTTTCGAATTTGGGATCAAGGGGATCAAAAATGAGGATTTTGAGTGAAAATTTGGAAGTTCCCGAGAGGGAACAACCAAAACAGGGTTGCCTGTCCTTGGTAACTCGCTGTGGCGAGTTGCACAGGAACAGAACCCCATGTTTTGGATGTTTGGGTATTAAGGGATCGATCCGGACCGTCCAAACTGATTCCTTTTACGTATTTAGCTGTATTTGAATTTTCTAAACCTTTGGGAACGTCAATTGAGTTAGATCGAACTTGGATTCGTGAAACCTTATCAAACTTTGTGAAAAATGTCAAGAACACAGAATTTTCCGAAAAACTCTTTTTCTCATGGAATAAAGGGTAGCACTAGGTTTGTCTACTGTGGTTTGATTTTTAAAAATATTTTGGATGGCAATCATGAACTTTAACTTAGTTTTACTTTGAAAACTAAAATTCTTTGGAAAATTTCAAAAAGATACGAACTTTGTGAAATTTTGGAATTTATCGGAATTGGCATATGAAACGTATATGTATATGCTACTGCACTCATATGTGAATTGTGTGTATACATGGTTGAGCCAATTGAACTTGTTTACTTTGATTTTGGTGGAACAATAGGAAAACGCTAATTTTCATGAACTTAGACGAACTTTATAGGAATGAGTTTTCTTGATCTAGTAACTTGCAATTTGCTTTATATTCGTGATGTTAGTATAGAATAAAAATGAATGATGATGAAATTGATGGTTAATGCATGTATGCCTAATGAAGGTGAAAAATGACGATGAATTTGTTGTTGAACATGTGCAAAGTGAGTCATATGTTCATGCATCATAAGTTTAGGATATTTATATCCAATGAAGATGTTTAGGATATTTATATCCAATGAAGATGACCGAATACTTTGTATTCAAAATGAAGATGATTATGATACATATGTATCTAAGGTGACGACCTTCAGTGTCTAGGCGCATAACATACATTTGATATTTGGTTAAATGTGTCATGTTGCTTATGTGCTTGATGAATAGTTGAATTGGTGAAACTTGGTGAAATTTGGCGAATTAGTGAAGTGTGGAAACGTACTTGTATTCCGTTATGCATGTATGTTTGTTGATTTGATAATGATGTTGAGATACTTTAGTGTTGTTTAATCAATGGAATTTAATTATGTCGTTATGTTTCATTTGATTATGTTTAATTGTGGATTGTAAACTAACCCTCAGTGGTCGTTTTTTTGACCGCCTACCTTATTTGTATGGATGGGTAGACAGCGTGCAGGACTAGTTTGCTTTCCTTTGGTGAGCCGCTTGAGGATAGCTTGGATGCTACCTCGTTTTACTGCTTTTGGTGTCTTAGATTTTAGGGCTCTAATTAGAGGTCGATCTTTGATGTTATCTTTATTATGTCTGTTGGAGATTTTAAGATTATGTATTGATGATGATACATGTAGTATGTTGACATGGTTATTTGGAGACTTATTTTATTATGGATGGTTGTTCAGATGATCAACTTAAATGTTGATGTAATGATGTTTTTATTCCGCTGCTATGTTTGAGAAAATTATTTATGCATGTTTGGTGAATTATTGAAGAAGTAACATCTAGATTCTTTATATGACTGTATCAAATGTGTTATAAGTACCAAATGTATTTTGTTGTGTTCAGAACCTGGTGTTCCGAAACCAACAAGTTGATTTCAGAGTCAGAATTTTACTTTTATGATCCTAAACACTTGAACAAACATTATAGTATCCAATTGTTCTTTCATACATTGTTATCATCAAAACCTTAGACACATTGCTCTAAAACTCATATCAACAGGGTCTACGGCCTAGCCTACGATACAATTGAGTTGAATTTGAGTTGAATTGATGTTACAATTCGATGTTTGTTGTTGTTTTGAATGTCTTTTGATGTTTATGAACTAGTGTACAAGTCTTGCTTTTGAATTTGGGATCAAGGGGATCAAAAATGAGGATTTTGAGTGAAAATTTGGAAGTTCCCGAGAGGGAACAACCAAAACAGGGTTGCCTGTCCTTGGTAACTCGCTGTGGCGAGTTGCACAGGAACAAAACCCCATGTTTTGGATGTTTGGGTATTAGGGGATCGATCCGGACCGTCCAAACTGATTCCTTTTACGTATTTAGCTGTATTTGAATTTTCTAAACCTTTGGGAACGTCAATTGAGTTAGATCGAACTTGGATTCGTGAAACCTTATCAAACTTTGTGAAAAATGTCAAGAACACATAATTTTCCGAAAAAACTCTTTTTCTCATGGAATAAAGGGTAGCACTAGGTTTGTCTACTGTGGTTTGATTTTTAAAAATATTTTGGATGGCAATCATGAACTTTAACTTAGTTTTACTTTGAAAACTAAAATTCTTTGGAAAATTTCAAAAAGATACGAACTTTGTGAAATTTCGAAATTTATCGAAATTGGCATATGAAACGTATATGTATACGCTACTGCACTCATATGTGAATTGTGTGTATACATGGTTGAGACAATTGAACTTGTTTACTTTGATTTTGGTGGAACAATAGGAAAACGCTAATTTTCATGAACTTAGACGAACTTTATAGGAATGAGTTTTCTTGATCTAGTAACTTGCAATTTGCTTTATATTCATGATGTTAGTATAGAATAAAAATGAATGATGATGAAATTGATGGTTAATGCATGTATGCCTAATGAAGGTGAAAAATGACGATGAATTTGTTGTTGAACATGTGCAAAGTGAGTCATATGTTCATGCATCATAAGTTTAGGATATTTATATCCAATGAAGATGTTTAGGATATTTATATCCAATGAAGATGACCGAATACTTTGTATTCAAAATGAAGATGATTATGATACATATGTATCTAAGGTGACGACCTTCAGTGTCTAGGCGCATAACATACATTTGATATTTGGTTAAATGTGTCATGTTGCTTATGTGCTTGATGAATAGTTGAATTGGTGAAACTTGGTGAAATTTGGCGAATTAGTGAAGTGTGGAAACGTACTTGTATTCCGTTATGCATGTATGTTTGTTGATTTGATAATGATGTTGAGATACTTTAGTGTTGTTTAATCAATGGAACTTAATTATGTCGTTATGTTTCATTTGATTATGTTTAATTGTGGATTGTAAACTAACCCTCAATGGTCGTTTTGTTGACCGCCTACCTTATTTGTATGGATGGGTAGACAGCGTGCAGGACTAGTTTGCTTTCCTTTGGTGAGCCGCTTGAGGATAGCTTGGATGCTACCTCGTTTTACTGCTTTTGGTGTCTTAGACTTTAGGGCTCTAATTAGGGGTCGGTCTTTGATGTTATCTTTATTATGTCTGTTGGAGGTTTTAAGATTATGTATTGATGATGATACATGTAGTATGTTGACATGGTTATTTGGAGACTTATTTTATTATGGATGGTTGTTGAGATGATCAACTTAAATGTTGATGTAATGATGTTTTTATTCCGCTGCTATGTTTGAGAAAATTATTTATGCATGTTTGGTGAATTATTGAAGAAGTAACATCTAGATTCTTTATATGACTGTATCAAATGTGTTATAAGTACCAAATGTATTTTGTTGTGTTCAGAACCTGGTGTTCCGGAACCAACAAGTTGATTTCAGAGTCAGAATTTTACTTTTATGATCCTACACACTTGAACAAACATTATAGTATCCAATTGTTCTTTCATACATTGTTATCATCAAAACCTTAGACACATTGCTCTAAAACTCATATCAAAACCTTAGACACATTGATCTTTTAGTTCGCTAGTTTATTTTATACTTAGATCATATTATCTTACGTTCATATGAAATATGATTTTAAACATGCTAGCATGTTTTGTCAAGCTTTTAAAATGTTAGTTGGTTTAGGCCTAAAGAATAAGCATATGAAAGGCAACATGCTTAGGCCATGAATTTTTTGACAGACCAGACTTAATTAGACCTTGCAAAGACTAACTCAATCTAACCTATTTTCCCCCTTACTCGGAAATACATAGCCTAAGTATCTTATGTTTTATTTCTAGCACAAAAGAAGTGCCTTACCTACTTAAATTCATATTCTCGTGGTTTCTTTGTTGGCTTGACCCATTAAACTGGATTACTCATTTCATCTCAAAATTTCATAGTTTATTCTCATACTTCCTTACCTTTGTTTAGTCTTGTATATCCAGCAACCTATTTGTCTCTTGACTAAAGTGGTTTCCTAATGTTTTTCTTAAGGTTTAATTAATGATTTGGTCCCTTAAGTTATTTGTTGGTTACATTTTGGTCCCATAAGTTATTAACGTTCCAATTTGGTCCCTTAAGTTACTTTTTGGTTTCGTTTTGGTCCCTTAACTATTAAAAGTTTCGTTTTGGTCCCTTAACTTAATTTTTGGTTTCGTTTTGGTCCCTTAACTCTTCCTCCGTCAACCACTTTGGTCCTTTACGTTAGGATGAATGTATTTGCGTTAAGGGACCAGAACGAAACCAAAAAATAAGTTAAGGGACCAAAACGAAACCAAAAAATAAGTTAAGGGACAAAGACGAAACAAAAAAATAAGTTAAAGGACCAAAACGAAACTTTTAATAGTTAAGGGACCAAAACGAAACCAAAAAGTAACTTAAGGGACCAAATTGTAACGTTAATAACTTATGGGACCAAAATGTAACCAACAAATAACTTAAGGGACCAAAAGAGTAATTAAGCCTTTTCTTAAATATACTAAAGCTGAATTAGGGTTTTGAATTCCCTTAACAAAAGAAAATAGAGGATTATTAAAAGCTCATCATAGGACTACTTTCGATGATCTTAAGACAGAGAGATTACTCACTCCTCATAGTAATAAACTTCATAATAAAAATAAAAATAAAAACGAATAAATTAAATCAAAGAAACTTTTATTGAAAACAAGAGCACAATATTATATTTCTATGTAGGCATGACAATGGAGCAAGGTAGGGATGGGTTTTACCTTCCTCGTTTCCATACCGTACTCCTAAATATTTACCCATTACCCTGCCTGTACCCAATGAGGATGAAAAATAAATTGATTTTTTTACATTCGGGACATGTTTCGGGTATGAATTCGGGGTAGATACTTATATCCTATTACCCGTCCTATACCCGTGTTTTGAAATTGGGGAAAACCCAAACACATACCCAAACTCAGTCAAAGCAGGGAAAACCCGTCAATTTAGGTTTGGTTCGGGCAAGTACCCACGTGTATGAACTTTGTTGCCATGTCTATTTCTATGGTGCAAAATGGTGAGTAATAAACCTTAGCCTTATCCTATTTATAGTATAAGCTCTCTAATATCATACATAGTCAGAAATTACAAGGTTTCAAGGATGATATTAACACAAAATCATCCAATTTCTACACAGAAAAACCAATAAATTTAATTTCACATGCTGTTACGGTCGTAGCCAAGCATAATGAGTGATCGAAATAGCCATTGTTTCATTGCTTTGATCTTTTGGCTTTCTTGCTTCTTTGGGGGACGGTTTTGGGACTGGCCACAAATTTTAATGTGTTAGTGAGAAATTTTTCACTTCTCTTGGTCATTGAAAGAGATCTACTTTGCTCCATGATTTTCCTTGATCAACAAGTCTTCAATCTTTGAAGTGTTTCACATCTTTATGCTCCATTTCCTCATATTCCTCTGGGGTTATATTTTTATTCAAAACACTAAGAATATTTTGCAAAATACAAATAAAATTAAATAAAAACATTAATTTATTAAATAAAACATAACTAAAAATATAGTAAGATATCATGTTACCAGAAAGAGAGGAAATAATTTTTTTTGATATACGTATTGTTAATTCTTGGAGTGACACAATGACAACGAAAGAGGTATAGAGAAATATTAATTATTGCTCCATCAGTTCTAAAATAAGTTCTTAGCGACCACTTCACACATATTAGGAAAAGAAGATAAATGAAGAAAAAAAGAATGATGATTTTATCGAATTGTCCACATTAACTATTGATGTATTTTTATGATCATAAATGGAAAGTGAAAGAAAAATAATTTCGAACTGATACACATAACATTAATTAGATGGTACAATAAGAAAACAAACAATTAAAGTTACAATAAAAACTTTTTTTTTTTTTAAAGAATGTTACATTGAAAACCTAAGATGACATTCTCTTTGGAACAAATTATTTTTACAATTACCTATCTTAAAACGGAGAGAATGACATTTAATATTTATTCTTTAAATAAAAAATTGATATTTCTCTATTCTCTATTAAAATTATATATGACATTAAAGTTTGTTTAATATGAAACTCTAAAAATTGGTCCAAATATATATATATATATATATATATATATATATATATATATATATTTTTTTTTTTTTTTAAAAGAGATGGTCCAAAGTTGAAAGCCTATTACATTTAATAAAAACTATTTTTGTATATAAAATTGTAAAATCCCATTTCTAGATGAGATTTATATTAGACAACCTTGAAAATTTATTAAGAACTTTAAATTTTGATCAAAAAATAGTAAGAACTTCAAATTCGTAAAAATATATTGAAAGGAAAAAAAAAAAAAAAAAAAGGAATGATTGGTATCCAGGTGGGGGGGATTGGTTATACGTAATTTCGTACGTGTACAGATAAGTACAAAAACGAACCGCGGGGTTAGACTTTTGACGTCAGCATGATGGTATAATGACGCAATGGGAACACAATAAATAAATAATTTGAAGAGAGAGAAACTGAGAGCGAGAGTGTTTCCGCGTAGAAAGATGAGACTATGGGTCTCGCTGGTTTTTTTAAAATATATTTAAAAAGTTGATTAATGATAGTTTTGTTTTCTCTAAATAAAAAACAGCAATTTATTATGGCTTATAATCCTTCCCTTTTAAAATAATTGTCATTTCTTTTATACATAGAAAAAATATCAATACTATGAAAATTCATAAACTTAAATTTTAAAGTTTAAGTTTAAACTCATATTACAATGCTCGATTTAACAATTTCTGCATTCCAACAATTATTAATATTAGTTTTTTTTTACCGAAACAATTATTAATATTAGTTTAAAATATATAATAAACTTATTAAAAAATACTACATGTTTATTAAATTAATATTATTAATTTATGATGTGCTTTCCACAATCATAAATGTAAAATGAAAATGAAATACAATGTTTTGTGAGAAATATAGATAGTATTAATTTGAAGATGAAAAATGAACAAATAGTTGATTATATATTAAAAATTGAAAATCACATTCATTTTAATACAAACATTCTTTGTCAAAATAACACTTGTTATATTAGGAACAAAAAAAAAAAACTTGTTGTGATACAGAGAGAAAGTTGTCACTCATTGCCTAGCATGTCCTATAAGCCATAGACTAGTTATAGATGAAATGGTCCCTCAAAAAAAAAAAATTATAGATGAAATGGAAATTTTTGGTTCTAAGAATCGTGTCTACAATTCTTTTTATATCAAAAAAGGAAAAGAATTATTGAATCACCGATTTAGTTTATAGAATGAAATTGTAGAGCATTTGTTAATTTAATTTCCAAAATTATTAGTACATGAAAAGAGTCTTTTAAATTTGAAAAACTTTGATGTTATTAATTATTTTGTATTTGTCAATTTAATCATTAAAATTATGTAAAAGGAACTAATGTGCTTAACTTTCTTAAATTTTCTAAAATACATATATAAATTTAGTTTATTTTATTATCCAAATTGATATTTATTTTAAACCCATACTAAATTGATAGTTTAACTATTTATTATTATATTTGACATCATTTCTTTTTACATAAATAGTTAAAAACATTATAGATGAAATAATATATAGTTAAATTATATCAAATTTTTAAAATTAAAAAATAGTAACAATATTATTTTTAGAAATATGATAATTAATTAAAAAGGATCCGAAGAAGTAGAAAAAGAAAAGAAAAAGAAAATTATGATGTATAGAAATTTACTTGGATAATTTAAGTCCTTCTATATGTAAGCAAAAGAAAAACTTACTATCAATATTTTTCCTTTCTCTTGTGTGTTAAGCAATTCACACCTTCTGTTCACACCATACCCTCCACCTACATATATATTCTCCCTATCTTTTTCTCTCTCATCTTTTCCCTCTCTCTCTCTCTCTCTCTTCCTCCTCCATAACCAAAATCACCAAAACTTTTTCTATAAGCCTCTTCTTCTCTTCTTACACGATTTTGCAACAAAAATATATTAATTGAATCACTAGATTTAAGTATTTAACCTTTTGCTTTTGTTTTTTTTTATTCAACTTCAATGGAGGGTCATCATCTCCAACATCATCAACAACATCAACAACAACATCATCAACAACATCAACAGCAACATCAACAAAGACAACAACATGCTCATAACATCATAGGTACTAGTAGTGTTAACGTTGATGTCACGGATAGATTTCCTCAATGGAGTATCCAAGAAACAAAGGAGTTTCTTATGATCCGTTCAGAACTAGATCAAACTTTCATGGAGACAAAGAGGAACAAACAGCTTTGGGAAGTTATCTCTAACACTATGAAGGAAAAGGGTTATCATAGAAGTGCAGAACAGTGCAAGTGCAAGTGGAAAAACCTTGTTACTCGCTATAAGGTACTTCTATTCATTCATATATACATATATAAAAAAGAAGTACACTATCAACCAATCATTAATAATTCTATGTGCATAATAATAAAATCTTTCATATAATATATTACTAACCAATCATAAATCATTCTTGTTTCAATAAATTTGCTTATAAAAAAATCTAATTAAAATTATTGCAATTAAGCAAATCATGTATTTTGTTAAACTTTTTTTTTTGGACAGGTTTTTGTTAATCTTATACACATACATAGATATATATATACATACATATGCCACTTTTTATTTATTGCCTTTTCAATTTGTTAGGGGGTAAACTTTTCTCTCTCATGAATCAAAGGGTACTTTTAAAAAAAAATAAAAGTTCATATTTAGTTCTATATATTAATATGTAACACTTTAACTGAATATATGATTTTTATATTGTGAGCTTTTCATGGCTGTTTGTTATATATATATGTATAGTAAAACTATTGTTTTGTTTATGTTTTTGTGATATAAAGGGATGTGAAACAATGGAGCTAGAAGCCATGAGACAACAATTTCCATTTTACAATGAGCTTCAAGCTATTTTTAGTGCAAGGATGCAAAGAATGCTATGGGCTGAAGCAGAAGGAGGGTCAAAGAAGAAAGGGGTGCATGTATCTTCTGAGGATGAAGAAGAGTTAGGCAATGAAGAAAGTGAGGGAGATCACAAGGGCAACATTAAAAAGAAGAAGAAAAAAGGTAAAATGATAATTGGTGGAGGAAATGATAATAGTGGTAGCAACAATTTGAAGGAGATTCTTGAAGAGTTTATGAGGCAACAAATGCAAATGGAAGCTCAATGGATGGAAGCATTTGAGGCAAGGGAGAATGAGAGGAGATTGAAGGAGATGGAGTGGAGACAAAGAATGGAAGCATTGGAGAATGAGAGGATAATGATGGAACAAAGATGGAGGGAAAGGGAAGAACAAAGAAGGATTAGAGAAGAAGCTAGGGCTGAAAAGAGAGATGAATTAATCACTGCTTTGCTTGATAAGCTTACAAGAGAAGACATGTAGTAGTTTCTTTGGTTAGTTGCTAATAGAGCTAACTATTGTATTGTTTCTTCCTCTCACATCAAGCAATGCTTGTTTTAGAGGTTTGTTCTATGAACTCTCAATTTAATTTGGAGATAGCTTTATGATCATCAATTTAGTGGTAATTTTGACATTTTTGAATTTGGATCCTGCACTCCTATATAACTGTTGATTTTTTGAGTTAGATATGAGTTTAGAATTTCTATTTCTTAGATCTAATGGCTCTGCAATAGTCATATAGGATGTGTAACATTGCAAATGACCTGAATTAATATGTTGTTATGTTCTTCTTTTTGTTCTACAAACCAAGGGTTTGTTTGGCCCATGCAATAAAAATTCACATAGAAAATAGCTTCTATTATATATATATATTTGGCATCTCATTTTTTTCAATTGACACTCATCATTGTCATCCAACTCTCTTATCATTGAGAGAGGAATTGCTAGTGTTTTTGGATAGAAAAACCGTAAAGTGCCTCCTTAATTCCGTTACTAAATTTTGTGACGAAGAAATTAAAAAATGAATTTATTGTTTCCGTCGGTAATATTTTTTAGTAGTGTAAACTTTTATTTCATAGAGATTATAGTACTTGGTGTGATAGAGAGAGGTCTAAAATATATAAAAGAGCACAATTTGCCATGCCTAACCAACAACCAAAATGAGGTAAAAATCCACAAATCATTGTGCACATGATAATGCTCATATCATAATGTCTATCCATATATGGAGACGCACAATTTCAAGGTTAATGGAGCATTTACTCAAATGACTCACTACACACAATGTGATGTTATTTTCACTTTTATTAATTATAGGTACGTGCAAGAAAGAAAATGGAAGAATTTGCTATGTGTTATGTGTATATATGAAGGGTTGCTGTGTATATATGACTACTCATCTATATACTTTAAATATATGTATATATTTAGTTATGAATTTGTGTGTGAATTCAATACAATTATATGACTTGTGTATTGCTAGGTAAGGTTATAGATTGAGCTCTACATTGAAGAGAGATAATGATTTTGTGTGCAGTATGTGTAATTTTGATTATATGACATATTGAATTAACTAAAAATATTATGTGTGTGTGAATATCTGAAATGTGGACAAGAGAGAATTTCAAAGATAAATTTGTATTGGATTACGAAATAGTTTATTTAAATGTATATAATTAAAATGATGTGTGTATTTGTATATATAATTAGTTTTCATTTTAGTGAACCGTATGAAGCTTTTGATGATAGCTTGCTGATTTAGATTTTTCATGGAAAAGTTCTTATTCGAAATGATTATTGGACATTGATACGTGCACGTGAGAGAGCTCATCAATGTTAGGGATCTTAAAATGATGTGTGTATCATGATTATTGTTATTGATTGATGCTTCCCGAATAATTTTGTCTTTAATTTTTTTTGTTAGGCCTATGGTTCCAGGTTATATGCATTATTAGATTTATTATTTTTATAATTGTTTTTAAGGCATAATTGTTTTTACCTATAAGTGAATATATACTAATTATTGATATGATTAGGTTTCATTCTCACACACATCTCAATTTATGGATAAAATTTTGCTTCGGCTTTGGACCTTTTAAAAGGTGAGGATGTTCAAACAAATTTATACACTTAACAATAGTGTGAAACATCAAATAAACTGCAAACGACTTTAATAATTATTTGTTTACTTTTTAAAAAACACTGATGTACTTGAGAAGCTACTCCAAAACATTAATATTGCTCATATGTACATGAGAAGCTACTCCTAAACAATCTATTACTCATTTATGATATCCCAAACATATATCCACTAGAATTACCACTTACATGTAAAAAAAATTCATGTCTTATTCTTGACGAAATTTTGAAAGCACATTCCATTGGTCTCTAAGTACATGAAGTTACAATTATAAATACCACAATCAATTAATATTCACTCGGATAAGAAAAGGAAATGCATATAGAAAAATAATGAGATGGTACAAAATAACTAGTATATATAAAATAAAAAGTTTTACATACATACTCTTATGTTCCATAACTTCAATTCAAGTATAGCTATTTTGCGAAGAAGGTTGTATATACATTTCGACCAGACAAACCTTAATACTACCAAGACTAACCAACTTCTGTATCAAGTGTTTTGGCCTTTATACATTTTGATCAACAAAAAATTGAGGAGGAAATGAAGTCTTAAGAGTGTGAGACTCAATCATAATTTATATCTATGCATGAAAGATTAACAAGTGAAAATAAATATTAGAACCATACAAAAATAGACAAGATGCATGTGAGTAAGATAAATCAATTATCTTAGCTAGGTTTTAGATATGTATAAAAAAATATCTTAGGTTGTAGATCAAAAATTGAATATTTTTGACAATAAAGTGACACACATAGGCTATCCCCACACAAAGATGAGACACATTACACGATAAAAGAAAGAATTTGTTGGTATTGAAACAAATAAAACAATTCGTTTCAATTATGGAAATGGTGTGTGATTCTAAAAAAAAAGTTGGTTCCAATTGTGATTCCATTATTATGAATGGCTTAGAATCATATATGTTGGACCCCAAATTAACGACATTGGTCTATGTGCTACATGCTCACCGACATAAAACTATATACCTCAAACGCGTTAAGGTTGAACTTAATTAAATTTACAGCAACACTCATGTCATGTGTCATGATAACTCATATCGTGTCTTAGCAATATGAATATGGCAGCTAAGAAACTGCATGTTCCCATCCATTTGCTTGTTGTGTATGCAGATTTATTTCTTCATTAGTGATCACTGAGTTTTATATTAACAAACAAAACTAAAGTTTTTACATAAATGTTGCTTTTTATTTTAGATTTAATTTACACACTCTTATAAAAAAAACTAATTAATATACCCAAGATAACAAAGATAATATACACATGTGTTGTTCACATTGATCATTTAAGTAGGACAATTCATATATCCAATAGCGTTTAAATGAGATGACACGAGTCTCTTTTAACTTAACCAAAGTTCTGAGTCCGAATCCAGTCTTAGACATACAGCAACGTTAAAACTTGTAAGGAGAATTTGCTGCACATTTGAGTCCCAGAAGACTCGATAGGTTAGTCTTTGCATTGTGTGGGCAGATGATACACGGTCTTCATAAAAAAAAACACGATAATTCATTTATACCTATGGTCAATTTTTTATTTAATTTATTATTAAATTAAGATTATGTCCATCACTTAAAATTCTTATAGTCAATTTTTTTTTAAGGGTTCTTATATAAAATTAAAAAAAAAAAAAAACTAAAGCTCCAATGCAAACGCGTTTTTGTCAGGAAACATTTACCAAGTACCAAGACGACACACCGATTCTGTTAAAATGAAAAACAAATTAAAAGTGAAATTTGTTCTTTTTAGTAAAAGGGTAGGGTTAACTTATGTCCTTAGGGCATAAGTAAAGAAACCTAAAAGAAGAAATTTTCTCTAAAATTTTGTGCATTTAAATGATTAAAAAGTTAAATATTAAATACAATGCACACATTCCAATAAGTTTTTTTCTATATTTGAATCATTAATTTGTGTCTCGAGGGCAGAAATTAACATTTCCTTTAGTAAAATAATAACTATGGCCATTTTTTTCTTCTCGAATATTCTAAATAGTCAACCAAGTTCAGGACCGATCATGACATGACATGTTCAAGAAAAATTCTTTAATCAAACAATTTAATAATGAAATAAAGCAAAAAGGTTGAGATCAACTTGGTAGATCACCCGAATCTGTCTGACCCACAATTTCAATTTTTTTCCAATACTTTTTATTCCTTTTTTTTTATCAAACTATAATAAACTTTTCTAGTAAAATAATTTGTTTGATTCTGTAATAGTTTGGACTTTGGAGGAACTTAAGATGCTGATCACTCTATTTGTCCCATGATGTTTACTCCCTCCGTCCCGGAATAACTGACCCATTTTCTAAAAAAAAGTGTCCCAAAATAAGTGACCCATTTCAATTTTCAATACAACTTTCATCATTCCCAATACAATATAACACTAAATAATACTACTTTTATCATTCTCAATACAATATATTCCATTTTCCCCTTTATTTATATATTTTTCTTAATATGTGTGAAAAACAAAATTGTGTCAATTAAATTGGGACGGAGGTAGTAATAGTTTAAGCTTTTGAATGGTAATAATAATAATTAACATGGGGCTCCAAGTTCAACCATTATTTGCATAATGTCTGTTTCCAATACTTGCATAAAGTCAATTAGAGAGCTCATAGGGATTGAATATAAAAAGATTGATATAAAAATCAACAGATGATAGTTGAAAATGGCTAGCAAGAAGTTAGATTTTCTTGGTTAAGTTTTATATTTTTTAATATAAAGTTTAGAATTTGGGAATGAAAATTGGCCCCATTCCGAATTATAAGCCTAGGACATTATTATCTTTTTGCAAAAGAAACCCTACGTTATGGTCCAAGAGAAAATAAGAAGAGATATTGGAGGCCAAAGGCTGACGAGGGCGGGGAGTGGTCGCCGGTGCACAAGGCACGATAATGAGCGGCTCCCGACAGCTTTAGACAAACCGAATCACATCAGAATGAGAAGGATCCCGAGGCCGTGCAGGTATGAGACTGCATGGTTGAAGGAAGGCTTATAAAAATTATTTGGTACTACCTATAACAACAAGATGCATCTTCTATTTGGTAGCCCATTCCATAAGAACTCCACAATTAAGCGTGCTTGACTTGGAGTAGTCTTTGGATGGACGACCTACTGGAAGTTTCCCGGTAAGCGTGCGAGTGAGGACAAAATACGGTGAAAAGACTCGTGTTGATTTGTAGGGTCAGTCGGCAATGCTTAAAGTCGTCTCAGATGTTACAGAAACCCCAAATGAATCGTTGAACCGAGAGAGGTGAGCTCTCTCATGAGCCACTAGATGAGGTGGAGCAAAAGGAGGAGGCATCACCACATCCTGAGGAGTAATATCCTGGTGGTCAAGCGGAATATCAATCATGTCATTGTATGTGGACCATGTGGCCAAATACATATGGGAAGGAAGAGTTAAGAACCGCCCACATTATTTATTCCAATTGATTTTCTTATTTTATAGTGCTTCAGATTTATCCTCTCTTTCATTCTAGTTTTGTGACACATTGAAATGTGTCAACAACATGAAGAAGATCCTTAAGTTGAACATTTTTAGGAGAGGTGGTTCACAGTTACGATCAATACCATTGGGCTGGAGGACCTTGCTAGTACAACTTATGCCCTGATTGGCCACGACCTCCTGTGAACATTTTCCAAAGGTGGCAACATATTTCATATCCTTATTGGGGATATTACTGTAACATTGGATGACATGCCATGTCTTCTGCATCTACCCATTCTGGGTTTTCTGTTGAACCATTGCCCACTGACCAAGCCTAATGCAGTCGATCTGATTGTGGAGCTTATCATTATTGACCTGGACGGGGATGACCATGAAGTGGAAAAGACAAATGGGACAGTTGAATGGTTTAGTTTCTTAAAGTGGGAGTTCCATATACATTTGGAGGCAACAGAGGATGGTGATGTGAATGACGACAAAGTGAGCATATGGTTGCACTGAAAGTATGCCATCACAGTGTACTTACTTTTCTTGGTGGGCAACACCATCTTCATGAATAAGAGTGCCACATATGTTGATATGGTGTACTTGGAGTATTTCCAAGATCTAGAAATCATGTATGATTTCTCCTTGGGGATGGCTACCCTAACCTAATTATACAAAGAGCTAAATAACGTGTGTTAGTATAGGACGAAGCTACTGACTAGTTACATGACACTACTTGAGATAAAACAAAAACACGATTTATTAATTAATTGTACAAAATGTTAAATTCGATATTATTTACTAATTAGTATATATTGATGCGGTCATGAATATTTTAGCACATCCAGGGTTCTGGTGGTCAGACTTATGAGCCTGCATACAAAGAGGGTCGAGACCTATGAGCTAATATGTTTGTTCTGACTAAGGGTCGCCCAGTTACATACCCCTATCGAGAATGGTAACATTGGTTTCCCCATCAAGATTGTTTCTTCTACCCCCCTGCGTCAGTCACTACAACACACACCCATTTCATAACATACACATTTACTATGAATTGATTAGAGGCGGGCCTCACGTGGCCTGGTATATGATGAAGCGCGTGTTGTGGAAGTTCTCCTTCGTCCAAAGAATTCTCAAGCATCCAACCATCTTTCCTCCACCTCCGATGACTCGAGAGAAAGTATCACATGCCTGTGTTGAGTATATGGATCACGTGTCGATGACGGAGGAGCTAGGAGGTATTTTTACGCTCAAGTGAGATTCAACCTTAAGTTATATGAGGCTATCACATCTGCACCTGCTCTCCGCACTTTCAAAAGACTTTCCTAGACCAGCTGGAAAAAAAAAGCCCTTGTAGGCATCATGGTATAAGAAGAGGGAAATCCCTCTAATTTCGACTTTATCTCACGATGCGGCAATATCAGATCCTTGGCAAGTAGGTTACTAGCCAGTCGGAGGATCAAGTAGTCTTCCTGTATCGATGGAGGCAGAGGATGAGAGAGAATTCGCCGTGTTACCCAATATGATATTTTGATGTACTCCCTCCGTCCCTATATGTAAGCACCCTTTTCTTCTAATAAAAGGGTGCTTAGATATAGGGACGGAGGGAGTATATTTCTTGATATTTTTCACACTGTTATAATTATGTTTGGATATTGAGTTACATTTGTGATGTATCATTATGTTTAGATATTAGATATTACGGTGTATACTATTTTGTGCTCTATTTTGTTATATTTTGTGTTTTTGTTTTTTTGAGAGGTGTTATATTTTGTTTTATATTTTGCTAAATTATTACAATACAGGTGTTTGGGTGTGTGTATCTATGCAGAAACTACACAACCTGTGGAATCGTGATTTAGACTCTAAAATTTGAATATGCATTTTACAAGCTTGGTTTATAGGATTTGAAACATACTTGAAAACATTGGTCAAGTGTGTTTTAAAACCGATCAATTAAGCGTTTGATACAATTTAAATTCTATTATTTCAACTATGAAATATAAGTAAATTACATATTCAGATTATAACATGTAAAATAGTAAAACACAAGAGTTTATATGTTCAACAACACACCGACAATTTTTGTGGTCCGTAACACACAAAAAATTCTATAAATTGGCGTGTTTGATTCAATTTTTCACTACACAAAACAATGAATGATTATCTAATTGAAATAAACTCAAACCAGCTACAATGTACTACAACATGGAGAATCCAATCTAGGATAAGTGTTGATGTTACATTGTCTGATTTGAAGGATCAACTGGACTAACTCAATGGTGGTCTCAACCACAGTGCACGAGAAGGGTGGTCAATGTTGAGTATCATTGTCCATCAATCAGCTCAAAAGGACACATTCCATTTACCTCGATGAATCTTCAAAATGAGAATGTAAGAACATGTTCTCCTTATTTGGTAAGTATAGTTCCAATCAGTGACCAAGATAGACACTATCTTAGCAAGATATGTTCAAGCTATTCTTCATATTTAGGACAAGTTTGATTTTTCCTAGGATATACAAAGAAATGCGGGTGTGTATGGATGAACTCGATGAACAAGTTAATTTGGTCCATCCATGGTTTTGTTAGTATTTTAGTTTATGTTGCTAATGTTGCTGTGATTGGATTATGTTGTTGTAGTACTCGCTCCGTCTCAAATTATAAGTCGTTTTGAAAAGAAAAAAATTGTCCCAAATTATATGTTGTTTTACAATATCAATGAAACATTTCCTTCAAAAAAAATATTAATGAAACATTAATGTTACTTTTCTTGTTATACCTTTAACTATTTATTACTCTTTCTTATTTCAATTCTTTAATTTATCTTTCTAATACCATTTATTAAGGACGATTTTGTAAAACAACTCAAAATATTTTATTTTCTAGAAAAAATTAATTAAATTTCTTAATACATGTGAAATATCCAAAACATCATATAATTTTGGACGGATGAAGTATTTAAATTAATGCAAAATTTGCTCCATAGTTTTCATGTATTTTTCCGAGCTACATTATCAATAACGATGCCCGAACTTTCAAACTGTCTTTAAAACGTAGGTAGAGATACTCCCATTTAATTGGAGACATAGGCATAAAAATCAAATAATGGTATGATCAGGAAGACTTTGGTTGAGTCTTGGATTCCTGCTAACATCACTAATTTTGGGAGAAAAAAGAAAATATTAAAATATCAATAGAGAAATGAATGGAGGGGTAGGCGGTAGCGATCAATCCCCATTGATCAAGTGGGCTAAACCTTATTTGTTAGGCTTTAATATTTGGGATTGGCTTTTTTCACCCTCTAATTTGGCTACTACACCGTGGTTTATTTTTATTTTTTCCCTTCTAGATTGTACTTTTTGTTTGGAAGTATTAATGTGGACTGTGAAGCTAATATCACCAAAAAAATAATAAAAATAAGTGTTGAGTGAAGCTAGGTTGGGATTGTATACTCGACTTTCTTACTAACGTAATACCAAAAAGAGAAATGATATTTATACAACATTTTATGATAATTTTTGTTACAATTTTCTTTCTCATATTCACATTATGTTTTTGTTTTATTTCTCTATTACTTTAATTTTCGTGTCAATACTTACTTTTTCTTTGTAAATCTATGGTTGTTAAATAAGTTGTCAACCAAATGGTTATTCAAATAACACATCTCTATAAAAATTCTATTAAGAAATTCGGCCGAACCTACAACGAGGTCTCCCCCCATAACTATATTTATTCCATCACAACATTCAAACTTAGACTAATTAAAAAAGTCTACTTAATTAAACTCGTACCAACATGGTGTTTTATTTTGGTAGTATGTACTATTTATATCCTTTGTCCTCAAGCATCACCCCTCAAAAAAATTTTAAAAAACTACAGAAATCAAAGAACTGGACCTTGCAAAAAGTGACAAAATGAATTAAAATATCATTTACTTGTCTATTGCATTTTTTTGACGAAATTTACATTTCTATTTTTTTATTTTCTTAAGAATACATTTCTATTACTTAGAAGCAGTTTCAATACGGCTTCCTATAAACACTTGTGAAGAAGTAAATATGGAAAAAATTGCAATAATTTTTTAAACAATGAGGTATGTTAAAAACAATGAACTCAATTGAACTATAAAGCTCTTGAACCAAAAACTAATCCAAAGTGAACCTAAATCATGTACTTGATTTTTTTTTTCTCTCACCAAACATAACACAAAGTGACAACGATGAAAAACCCATCATGGAAAACATGACAATAACAAAGCATAAAAGAACAAACTTATGTTTAATCTATTCATAATCATAGAAAAGCATAAAGAACAAACTTATGTTTAATCTATTCATAGAAAGAACCAAATGATAAAGGGTGTGTTTGTTTCAAGTGTAGCAAATATATTCTTAACATTCCTTGGAATATAAAGATAGAAACCTTATTCGAAGGTATTTAGAAAAAAGATGTTTGGTTAACATTATAATATTCCAAGGAACCTTAAAAATAGGGAATATAACAGGTAATTACATATAATTTTATTCCCATCTCCATGGGTACTTTATTCCCACCATTTTCTTTGGGAAAACTTTTCTATTCCGAGGAACATTTTATACCCGGGAATAAAATTTAGTAAACTTGTAACAAACGTAGGCATATGCATTTTTATGATTTTATTCCCGGGAATCTACAAATATAACTTGAAACAAACACACCTTGACAAACTAACTATGTGACCACATTTTTAAGAAACTTTCCAAAACATTACTTAAAAATACATAGTGACAAATTATTTTCAAAATTATCATTGAACCAAAGTGCTTCAACTTAAGCCAATATATAACAACTTGATCATAATTTAGGATATCACTTCCTTCATGAAAAATATAATATAATCAATATACAAAATTCACTTGTTAGGAAGGATAATCTTATACCCTACACATTCTTTAATTTCCACCAATCACTTTCTTTTATGAAGTGGATTCTACAAATTTTCAACTTTATGAGAAGTTCAAAAGGGAAGATCTTAAATTTCATTCTGATTTGGAAGAGCCACTAATTTCAGAATCTGTTTGGTAGTACACAATATCACCAGTGTCACTAACATAATGATCTCTCTTCAAACTCCTTATAAATTCTCCAATAAGATGAAAAGGAAGAGGAGCTGATTTCTTTGGTTCTTTGTAATATTCTCCAAACACAGGTCTTGCTGCCTCAGTCTGCAAACAAAGCAAAGAAAAATTCAAACTCCTGACTCTAAAAACAAATCACTATATATCCATTGTTTTAACTAAGATAGAGATAGAGATACTCACAGCTTCAACTAGGTGATAGTGTGGAATTTGAGGGAAAAGGTGATGAACGACATGAGTTCCAATGTCATGGTGAATGTTATTAATCCATCCATAATCGCGGTCAATAGTAGTAAGTCCACCTCTAAGATAGCTCCATTCCTAATCAACAGATAAAGATTAAATATGTAAACTAAAATCGGATTACGAAAACATTAAAAAAGAATTGCAGCCGTCCAACCAATGCGGCCATATTTCGTCTGTTGGATTAAAGTACAATCTTAATCCAACAGTCGAAACTTTGACTAAATGGACATGTCAACAAATCAAAAAGTATATCTGTCGTCCAGTTAGCGATGCCCGTCTCAGTGCAGTAAAGTCATATTTGGCCTCATCAAACAGTCAAGATTTGACTGAATGGACAAACCAAAAAACACATTGGTGGTCTAGTCTGTACAGTCATATTTGGTCTATCGGATCAAGGTACAATTGTAATCCAACGATCGAAATTTGATTGATCCGACACATCTACAAACCAAAAAGACTAGCAGTCATCCGATCAATGTAGCCATATCTCGCTTATTGGATCAATGTACAATTGGGATCCAATATCTGATATTTGACTGAAAAAGACTGTACTGCTACAGAGGATTCAAGTTGAAGTATATAAAAGTACCTTTCCACGATACCAAGGTAATTTGTCTTCATGACCATGATGGTGCAAGTAAGTCACCAAATCCAACCACATCACAAAAACCTTCAATTTAGAGCAAAGTCAAATTAGGACTTCATTCATGACTGATTCCAAAAACTAAAACCATGCTAATTGATCAATGAAAAAGAGATGAAACTTACGACATACGGAACTCCATAAAGCATGAGTAATGGAATTGGACCCATTGCAAATCCCAATCCTACAAGCAATGCCACCATAGCAGTCCAACAAGCAGTAGAAGTTATCACATCCTTTTTCTCACTTGGACCAAACAAGTCACTGCTGGGATGGAAATGGGAACCAGTCTTCCCAGGACTTCTGGCCCACTTCATTCAAAGAACAACAACAGTTAAGTCAATTCCTCTACCAGAACTAATTAATATTCAAATTCTAGTCAAAATTTGTAGGCACAATAAATAACTTACAAGGTACACAGGATATGCAAGCAATGGAAAAGGAGCTGTAAATCTTAAAGAACGTGTCACATTGTCCAAGCTCTTAAATATTTTTTCTGTCAACTGCAAAATAAGCAAATACATTTGTATTAGAATTTTAAAGAAAATTGAAAACAAACAATACTCTCAAATGAGAAAATGGCACATGCACGGTTTTAATTCTACACCGACGTCTAATGAAAATTAAAACACTTTGCCTTTTTTAAATTGCGTTTACAAAGTACGCTTACATGGCAATATCATGAATTTTCATTAGATGTCGGTATAAAACTAATTTACACTGATAGTGCATCTCTAGTAAATCTATTCTTAATAACTTAAATAGAGAATGTTATCTTCTCACCGGATGCCAAGACTCGTCATTTTCAACATGGCCATGATTCTGGTGATGAGTCCTATGACTAATTCTCCTGTATAATCAAGGTAAACATATTAGTTTCAAATATAAATTTGAAACTATAGTGAATCAGAAAAATGAGAAGTATATTTTTATATTTTAAGAGCATAACATACCATCCATGATAGGGAACAAGAATTGAAGAATGTAACAAATGTCCAACAACACTGTTAAGATTAGGATTACTTGAAAAGCTTCCATGACCACTGAAAATTCCAAAACAACAATCAAAATCAAACAAAAGACACAATTTTAAAACCAAATTCTACAACCCAAAAGTCAACCATAGCAAAAAAATTAAAAGTAATTCAAAACATTGTTATATAGTGCATATAACGTAGCAGAATTTGAACAAATCGTTATTATTCTGCAATACACTATTTAGTATAAAATATTGTCAAACGGTAACTATAACAGCGTTATAGCACTCCTGCATAGCAAAATTTGAACAAACCGTTATTTTCTACTATCGACAACAATCATTAAAAGTAAAAAACAAAATGAAGTAAAAAACAAAAATTGTAGTAGTAATATTTACCAATCATGACCAAGAACAAAAAGGGCCCAAAACATAGTTCCTTGAGCAGCCCAATAAAGAGGCCAAACCATCCAATTATTAAGAAAAGCAGCAGCAGCAGCCAAACCAAAAACAATAACAACATCTCTCAAAACATAACTCATTGACTTCCATGAATCTTTCACCCAACAATGCTTTGGAATTGCTGCTCTTATATCAGCCAATGTAAATGGTGGTGGTGAACCAGGATCAAACTCTGGTAACTCCTGTTCCTGTTCATGTTCTTGTTCAATTGAATCAACCCTCAAAGGAGTACTCACATTCAAACCCCATTTTCTCTTCTCCTTAAAATCAAAACTTTTTGGTTGAAATTGAAATTTCAGATTTGTTACTTCTTTGTTAGTGCCTAAAAATTTAGCCTTTGAATTGTTGGACACAACAAAACCTGTTCTTGGTTTTGGAAATACTGGAGCAAGTGGCTTTAAACCACATTCTGATAAAACCCAAGTTGCCATGGAAGATTAAGGGTCACAGAAGAATGAAATATATGAGAATCAGAAACAAAATATTTTGGTGTAAATACTTCAAAAATTGGTCATAAAAATTGGAATGAAAAACTTAAGAAATTTCAACTTTCAACAACAACAACACAGAATTTTGATGACCCTTTTGAATTCTGTGAGTTGGGTTGAAGAAAGTTGATGGCTTTAAGAGAGAATGAAGAAAAGGGTGCGTTTGGAATTTGATGAGTTATGGCTTTTAGAACTTGGAAATGAGACTCTTTAAATATAGTGTTTGGTGATGAAGGGGTATGTGAAGTGGTGTGTGGGGGTGCAATTAGTGATTTTGTGTGAAAGTAAGCGACACCATCAACTATGACCAAACCAAAACGTGTTTACTTTTACTACTCCATAGTTGAATGGAATTTTTTCTTTCTGTTATTTAATTCTTGGAATTTATGGAGTAATAAAAAACTGAAGAAATAACAAAAAGATTGGAATTTTTTCTTTCTGTTATTTAATTCTTGCCGTCTATTTGACCTATCGTATGGTTAGTGGAATATTTCTTTTGTTATGCATCTAATTTTTACTAATTTTTTAATCTATTTTGTAATTTTCTTGGTGTTGATTTGGTGGCGGCAAAAAATGAAAGATAATTCGATATGGGAAAAATGACGAGATTTGATTCATTGATGGGTCGGTGTGGTATTAACACCAATATTGTTGTTGGGGATGTGAATGGGAAATTTAATTGAGCAGCCATTCATGTGTCACACATGTGATATTATCTTCATATATGTTTGTTTTCTTCTTATTTGCATTTTGTCACCGGCCTACTACTTTGTCGGAATGAAAGCAGGTGAAAAATGTGTACCAAAACATTAGTTGTTTCAAGACGGGTTATTTCAATAACATACACTTTCGGGTCATTATTGTAAACAAAAATAAATATTTTATATTCACTAATTAAATGATGTATGAGATCTATAACAAAGATTATATACATCGTTAATTAAATGAATTTAAAATGTAGATTTTTACTTATAATAGTGATCGGATGTTGTACCTCTTAATTTTTTTTAAAGACCTCCTAAAATATTTATATTTCCCTACTACCTATGTCCCATAATCAATGAACCATTTGTAAAAAAAAAAAGTGTCTCAAGATAAATGACTCATTGCACTTCTTAAAACCATTTTTCTCTTTTTCAATTTGGAATTAATCTTAAAGATATGGTTGGTCAAACGATTACTTATTCTAAATTTGATACACGTTGTTGAAAAAACTAATGTTATTGATTTTGTGATTCATGGTGTTCTAACGTCACATCAAGCATTCCCTTAAAAAAAACGTCACATCAAACATGATATGGTTAATTATTTTATTTTTCTATGAGAAAAATTGTTTTTGTGTGATGTTACTTCTGAATTTTTTGTGAGCTATTTATTCTTATATGTATATTAGAGAAAATCACATATACGCTTAAATGTTATCACACATGTCCCTGGATCGACATAAATTAATAAAAAAAACTCCCTAAATGCTAGTTTTGTTAGTTAAATGAGTCTGAAATGTTATTTTGATGTTAACTTTGACGATGTGTCCCAATTTTTTGCCACGTCAGATGCTTACTGGAATGTCCAAATAAGCAAGGGACCAAAATAAACGCAATGACTCTTTCATCTTATGGGAAAAGATGAGCAAACTTCAAACTTTATCTTCTTCCTCCTCCCTCTCTCAAACCTCCACCAAGCATCATCTTACCCAACAAAATAACAACAACAAAATCCAAAATTTCAAATCTAAATAGTCAAAATCGGTACTTTTATATTTCTTTCCTTTATAAGCATATAATAATCAAAATCCAAAAGTTCGAGATGCAAAAAACCTCTACAAAATCCCACTGCTAACAATATCACCTAATTCGTGCTAAAAACCCCAAATCATAGATTAGAAAAAGAATTGGAACAATAAAGTAGGGTTAACCTTTGAACAAAAATCATCAGTTTCAACACAATGCCACCAAAATAAAACCTGAACAGCTAATCAACACCACGTGTTTTCCCCGATTTTGATTTCATAAACTCAGTTCAAACTCAATTCAATTTTGACTTTGCAACTGTCCATGGTGTTCATGTGCATCGCTCCACCTCCCGCCACATTTAAACTCGATTCAATTTGGTATTAACTTCGAAAATGAGAGAGGAGAAATTGGGAACGAAAATGGGGTTTTAAGGTTTGGAATTGAGGTTGCATATTGTTTGTTTAATGAGGGAGAGAAGGAGATGAGCGAGATTAAATGAGGGACACAAATGACCATTACGATGTTTGTTAATCTATGCCATTGTGGGAGGCAAACAATGCAGTTGTAGTGGCAAGTGTAACATAAACATCAGCACTGTTAACACCAAGTTATTGTTTTGGATGCATTTGACTAACATAACATACATTGAGGGAGTTTTTTATTCATTAAATTGATTCATGGACTAGTCTGATAGCGACATATACTTTCAGTGATCCAAATGAGGGTTTACTCAAACGTAAACTCATTTGTGAGTGTTATTTAAACTCTAAGGTATTTCGTACATTGGATTGGGAGCACCGTCCTTTCGCCCTAAAAACTCTACCAAAAAAATTATAATCAAATCACATTATAAATGATAATTTGATCACAAAATCAAATGTTAGTAAATGTTGTCACCATTACTAATGTGAAAGAAACTACATAGATTTCTTCGAGGAAACATATTTATATTGATTTGGAGAACGCCGCAATGACCTACTACTACAAATCCTACACTTGTTACAATCTTTGAGGAAACTTTACTTTGTTCAACAAAGTACCCATCGGAGAATAGATTGCTAGAACACCTTTGGATAAATTATGGAAGCAACCCAAATTTAGAGATGCTTTCTTTAAACTCGGAACACCACAATGGCTTACTACTACAATTCCTACACTTTTCAGAGGAAACCTTAATTTGTTCAACAAAGTACCCTACCAAGAATAATTGTTAGAATGTCTTTGGATGGGGTAATACACGAAACTTTGATATAGATTATATGAACAAATTATGGAAGCAACGCAAATTCAGAGTTTTTTTTTAATATGCCAAATTGCAGAGTTACCCAAATGTAAGAAATCTCAACCTTATGATAAGATCTTTGAAACTCGGAAAGAAACATTTTCTATCGCTCGTGCTCGTACACAACCATCTTTTAACCATGGAGAGAGAACCTTGCATAGAGCATTTATGCAAGCATGTTCTGATAATTAATAACATGAAAAACTCTATTTCCCTTTGTTTATAGTGCAAAAAGTACAACACATTTATCTTGACAACTCAATGAAAAATGAGGGACACATTCCCACGTTCTCAAACATTTAAGTCAATTTTAACTTCTTTCGTAATAGAGGTAATCAAGGGTGGCATTTAGGGTGGGTAGAAGGAACTTTTTTCCATCATGGGAAAGTAAATTTTAACTGTTGGATTAAATGAGGAGCACACAATTATCATACTACATTAACACTAGATTATTTTTTTCATTATCTTCCACACCACCCTCTCTCTTTCATGTCCCACTCACCCACAACCACCACTGTCATCACCACCACCACCAACATCAAACCCACTTCTCAATTGCCCTGGTACTGTTGATCCAATTCAACCGGCATGTTGAAAACTAAGAAAATAAACCCTTAAATGTCTTGCTTCCATTCTTGCTTCTACCTTTTTTTTTTAGCACGGCTTCTACTTCTTCAAATATAAAAATAAATCCTTAATTAAATATTAAAATTCAGAAGCAAAAAACAAAGTAAGAAAAAGTATAAGATCAACAAAAGTTTTTTTATTTTAGGTAAAGATCTGCATAAGTTATGCCGCCAAAACTTATTCTTGATTTCTCTCTATAAATTGAAATTTTTCGCAAACCCAGATTCCATAAACATGTATTATTCTCTTTTTTGTTAGATTTTGTTTCTCATTTTTTTTCTTTGAAAGGGGATTAGATCCGTGATTTCAATAAAATGATTTGAAAAATGAGAGAATAAGCCATGTTGTTATGGGAATTAAAAAATTTTAATATTTTAGAAATTTGGAGTGATGAGTATGAAATGAAATTGAGGAATATGCTTCATATGATGATGAATGTTGTTGTTTTCAGATTGTTGATGTTAATCATCCACCGTTTCCCAAATTTTTTTCCTTTTTTCAACTATAAAAAGTGTTTTATTTTTGTTTTGAAAAAAAATCTAGTGATGAGGGTCCATGATAAAACTGTGCTCTCTATTTGATCTAGTGGTCGAAAAGTAACTTTCCTATGGTGGGAAAGAATTCCTCCTACCCACCCTAAATGCCACCGTAATCAAGTACACTACAAATATTTTCGAATAATGAAGCATTATAACATTGGAAAAAGATATGAAACAACTTGGCACTTTTACGAACACTTTGGTTAATGTGAGATTTTTACTTGAAGTGTATGAAACTCTTAAACAATTTCCCGGAATAAAATTAATGTGAAGAGCTTCTAAAGTAACATTATCTTCAAGGACATTTTAAGATATGTTTAGAAACCTAACTTCAAAATCTATCATAAAATGACCTTTGGAGATACTAGTCCTTTAGAAACTCCAACCATGCGTAAGGTCATTTCTTTGCAGGGAATCGCTTAAGAACTTTGTACATTTTGGATAAGAACCACACATTTAAAAAAGTGACTATAAAAATACTTTAGATGCTTCTTTTCTTTTTTAACATTGCAGTGCTTTATTTCTTCAAAAATACATTCCGTGTATTTGATTAGCGGTAGCCGGTTATTACGACAAGCAAATAAAATTGCCCTAAATATTTAAGAATAAGGAATGAGTGTCTCATTTTTCATTTAGTTGTGTGTAGGCGTGTCTATTAATGAGTGCGTTATAAGTGAATATGTTTTTTGCACCATACCTAAAGAAATTAGAGCATCTTCGTGATAACAACTATCACAACGCAACAAGTTGCAGACACACATGTTCTATGAAAGATTTTCTCTCAAAAGTCCATAAACCCTAAGGGGGGCTGTGTACGAGCTGTATAAATTATCTCATTCTCTATTTTTAAGATATGATTAGAAGGTCAAAAATGCTTACATTAGGGCAACTTTACAATTTGGCATATTAAGAAAAACTTCTCCAAATTTGTGTTATCTCCTTAATTTAAACAGTCAAAGTTTTTAAATAGAGAATTATTATTATTATTATTATTATTATTATTATTATTATTATTATTATTATTACTACTACTACTACTACTACTACTACTACTACTACTACTACTACTACTATTATTATTACTATTACTATTATTATTATTATTATTATTATTATTATTATTATTATTATTATTATTATTATTATTATTATTATTATTGGAAAGAGTGATATCTTACTTCTATGAATCACTCGCTACGATAGAAAAATCAAACTATGTATTCTTTGAGTAAAAATTAATTGTGGGTTGATTTTAAGAAATGTTTGTTGTTGCGATAATTTGATATATATATATATATATATATATATATATATATATATATATATATATATATATATATATATATATATATATATATATGGGATATTTTGACTCCAAGAGTAATTGTGTTTACTTACTCCAAATCATAACATTTAATTCTAATATTGATTAATGGCTTAAATTAATTGATATGGTAGGCTTTAATTTCATTCTCTATTGGAGTCAACCCGCATCACCACAAAATAACAAAACAATTAATGTCTTTTTATTGATTTTTTTTTTTTATTCTTCTCCCTTTGGCAAAGGCTTATTTATAAACAAAACTTGAAAACCCTATCACGGAAAAAATGCAGAGGATGTAAAATTGTTTTCCAAAATGTACAAAGGGGTATATATATATATATATATATATATGTAACCAAGAATATTTTGGATGTAAATTTCATTCTCTATTTGGAGTAAGTAAACAAATTTACTCTTGGAGTCAAAATATCTCATATATATATATATATATATATATATATATATATATATATATATATATATATATATATATATATATATATAGGGTTATGATAGAAGACACCTTTTGTGAAGGTGTCTTTTATCAAGTTACTCTATAAGCATTTGCGAAAAGACACCAACTTACTTTTATGAAGGTGTCTTTTAGCAAAGTTATAACTAAAAAGTGAAAATCACACCTTAAGGTGTGACTTGATAAAAGACACCACCAAAGGGTGGCCTTTATTTTAATCATTCATTCACCATTCTCTCTCGTCTAAAATGAACTAAAGACATCCAATAACAACAAAGCCAATGGCCAAAGGCATCAAGTATTTTCCACCAAACATGAGGAAAGGCTTTAGAAACCATACGAGTTCACGCATGAAGGTAGATTCGTAAGGGAGCAGGTGGTGGTGAAGGTGGTTGCTGGAGAAACAAGGGTGTTCTTCTTCCTCTTCAGTTTTCACTACTGTTTTTTGCGGTTTTTTTTTCCTTTATAGTTTCTGTATTTTATTTCTAGTTGTATGAGAAGGTTAGTGGAAAATGGAGATGAAGGTGGTTTAATGGTTGTTCTAAAGGAAGTGGTTTTGATGTAGGAGCATAGTGTGGCTTGCTGATTTTTTTACTATTGATGAAAATTATTGGAGTTGGTTGTAGTGTGGATTGAAGTCCTTGATCTGATGTTTGTTCCTATTTATATTCAAAACTAGGTTAAGATACGGGGAAGATGACAAAATTGCAAGGTGGTGGGTTGCAACAAGATGTGTTGTTTGGAGCACTAAAACGGAAACATGAAAAAGCAAAAGGTAAAGGAAAGCTATGACTATACTAAAATGGTTGAACACCCATTAGAGTTTTTTCTGTTGGTTTCTTGTTGTGTTTGCATTTGGTGATATTGGTTAGAGAGGATATTAGACACTAAGAGAGAGAGAGAAGAGATTATTATTCCTCTTGAGTATAAAATTGAAATACATTGTTCTTCCTCTTGAGTTCCTAAAGTGTGCATGATATTTACTATTTGTGGAGATGACTTGCAAGCTCTAGTGTTACCGAAAAAAAGAATTATGCAAGAAGATGTATAAAGTGCAACTAACCTTAATTGAAATGGAAATGACCAACTCATTGCAATCACATGCCATCTTGTTTCTAACTCTTAATTTCACCTTCATTGTAATTTTGATTTGTTTTTCTTTCTATTTTTCCATTTGGTTAAGAATGGGCCAAAACAAATGATAAAACTTTTTTTTAGGGAAAGTTGCTTATAGCATTTCATTAATAATAATAGTTTCAATAAAATGTATGATAAACCTTAAAAATGCATGTATGGACGGACCATATGGACTTTTTTTATTATTTTATTTTTTGTATCAAATATTACCACAAAAATGCAAACCATAGTGTAAATGTATGATGAAAATTCTTAATATTTGTGTGTTCAAAACTGAATTGATCGGATAAAATTGGGGTACTTCATTAAAGATGTTTCCTTTCTAGTTCATAATTGCTGAAATTGCAAAGATGAAAGTTCATATTCTTTTTTGGCTTATTTATATCTTTAGTCCCTGTAAATAGGGCATTTGAAGTTTGATCCCTAAACTTACTAATCTTTTCAAACAGCCACTGCAATTCCTAATCACATAAAATTTGATCCCTCAACCCATTTATTTAATTACTGCCACGTCACTAATCTGATAAGGTGGCAGTCTAAGTCAGCAAAACTTGGTGTGAATGGACGAAAATACCCATGACTTTTCAGACAAAAGCAAAAGGACAAAAATACCCATTATTTCATCTTCTCTTGAATTGCAAAACCTCTAAGAACAATAAACTCACAAGATTTTGATCCCACAAATAATTGATTCACAAATTAGTACAACCTTAGAAGTATTTGATTCAAAAAAAACCCAATAAAACTTTTGAACCTAGAGAAAACAAATCTAAAGAAAAAAATTTAGAAGTATTTGATTCCAAAAAAAACCCAATAAAACTTTTGAACCTAGAGAAAACAAATCTAAAAAAAATATTATTCGAAAAAAAAAAATTAACAAGAAAGTCAAGGGTACTTTTGAAATTTTGCATGTGCATGAAAGAGTCATGGGCATTTTTGTCAGCACACCCTATATTGTTGTGTGTCAGCAACTGTTTAGTCTATTCAGCTATGCCACATCAACTAATATATGACATGTCATCACTTAAACTAGTTGAGGGACCAAATTTTAAGTGATTAGTAATTGGAGTGGCTGTTTGAAATAATTAGTAAGCTCTGGGACCAAACTTCAAATGAGCCTTATTTGGAGGGACTAAAGCCTTCTTTTTTAATCATTTTGCAAAATATTGTTGGTGGGATTGATGAAACTTAGGGGACATGGTGTTATTGATAAGAACCATGAGTCGTCCTTTATTGTTTGTTGCATGTTTTTATGCGTAATCTATACACGATGCCATGAATGAGATTTAGTAGGACTTAATGGAAAAGATGAAGGTGAGAGAGAGAGAACAATTTGTCAATAAAATAGTATGAAAGATGTTTGAGAGGTGAGACAAAATTGTGTGCGGAAGGGTCTAGAGGTTCTCATCATTATTTCAAACAAATCTAAACCATTGGTTAAAGCCTAAAGATTTTTGTCTTATGAGGCTTATGATCTGTCTTATATGGACCAAGCCTAAGCCTAAAGAATGTGATTTCCAATCGTTAATGTTTGTTTTGATTATGAGAGGTCAATGTTGGTGAAGCATGTTCTTCGACCATGCCAAGAGTTATGTATTTCATGGTCTAATGAAATAGGTAAACTAGAAGCATACTTATATAAGATTGATTCAGTGACCTTCTAATGAAAATTAACTGAATGTGATTCTAATGGGAATAAATCTACAATGATTATTTTTCTCACTTAGAAATCATCTAAGTAGACTTTTATAGTCCAATATAGATTACTTCTCAATTACACCTTCATCTATGTTCCTTCGAAGAGGATTACACTTAGCGCTTACGCTGCTACAAACAGATTTAGGAACAAGACTTTACCTTCTTTTGGTCGAGATAAGTCAGTCGACTGTAATAACACCTGCTTAAGTTGGGTTATTGTTTCTCGCATTCTCTCATCCACTCGAATGTGGCATCCTCTCTAAAACAAAAAATAGCCGTTCACCACAACAAGAAGGTCATCAAACGAGAATTCGAAGTTGGTGACCTCGTCCTTCGATGAAACCAGAAAGATTCTGAAGAAGGGAAACTCGCTGCCAACTGGGAGGGACCCTACAGAATCCGAATGAAAACTGGAACGGGAGCTTATGGTCTCGATGATCTCATAAAAGGCCCAGTTCCAAGATTGGAACGCTGAAAAGCTCAAAAGGTATTACACTTAGAAGGCAAACAAAGCCAAACAAACTCTAATGAACATACCTAGTTCAATACAACGAACTTAATGCTCTCCATCAAACGAGCAATTACAACGGAGGAGGAAAGTCGTGCCACTTCAAATCCAAAACATTCAAAAAGGATAAGTGAAATCTACACAATAGAATCACTTAATCCTCAGTATGTTCGCTTACAACTGCGACATCTGATGACAGTCAATTATTCGCTATTTTTAGTGTCATTTTCATCACATTTTGGAGTTCACAAGCAAGATTAAGCAGCAAGAAAAGCAAGAAAAGCAAGAAAAATAGAAGATTTCGAAGAAACAGTTGTGTTGATGTTTTTATTGAGTCTGTAGCAATTTTAGACAGTCTGGGGGTGTGAAAAGCAGAAATTCTGGAAGTGCTGGAAATTGCAGAATCGTGGCGCGATTTTTTATGAGGCGTGGCGCGATTTTGGATGCAGAAAATTACAACATCCCTGTTTGAGTGAAATCGCGGCGCGATTATTAACACGGCGCGGCGCGATTTTGCAACTTCAGGCCCAAAACTTCTATAAATACTGCACTCAATCTGAAGAATGGGGGTTACGATTTTGGAGAGCAAAGTGCGATTTTGAGACATCGGAGACGGCTAGAAGGGCGATTTCTTCAACCTTTTACCAATTCATGTATGTTTTAATTATTTCATTGATTATACTATTTGTAAACTCGATTATGAGTAGCTAAATCTCTTAGAGATTAGATCCGAGATGAATCTTTGTAACCCTAATTGACACATGTTGCTGTGAAACTCTATTTTGTTTATGAATTCAATTCTAGTTTATTCAATTCAATTGTTCTTAATGCTTTTTATATCTTGATCACATATAACTTGATTTCGTGAGAACGAATGACCACTGACCATGGCTTTCGACTTAGACCTAATTGAATTGTTCTAATAAACAGGGTTAGTCTAGGAATAGATAATCGTTTGTTAGTGATAATAGGTTAACGTTCGGTAAAACCTTCAAGAATTATTAGACCACCTAAGGAATTAGGGGCTGTAGTTTAAGAAGAGGGTCCTAACTCAAGGGATTGATTAGGGCTATTTTGTTAATCATCGTAAATTAGAAGAGGATTCATAACAAATAGGTGCAGTAGACCAATTAGGGGAACTTAGAGGATTCGACGGATCTGATCTCATCTCTCCCATATTTTCTTAACAAATCTTTATTTTCTGATTCTTGATTTAATTAAAATCAAGTCAAATCTACTGCCTAGTGGCAAAACAAAATAAATTTTATACATCCTACTTTTATAACGTAATTGAATTATTGAAGTTAAAAACAGTCCTCGTGGGATCGATATTTTTACTACTTCGATAGTATTTGGTGCACTTGCCAAACATCTATCAAGTTTTTGGCGCCGTTGCCGGGGACTGTTGAGTCATTTCAATTTGGAAATTACGTTATTATTTAGGATTTCTGTCTTTTATATTTTTGTATATATATATTAAAAAAAATATTATGCTCTTTGTTTTCTTCTCATTGTACTGTGCTACTGAAAAGTTTATCCAAGTTTTGCAGCTATGATAGACAGGGTACTCCTCTATGACACAGAAGAGATTGCTAAGTTGCAGTATGAAAAATATATGCTATCTTTTAAGATCAAAATTTTGGACAACAAAATCTCGAGTTGTGATCATCATGAGGCAAATCAACCAGGTAGTGATGGTGAAGGGAAGAAAGAGGTGATCAACATCGATTACAATACTCAACTTCAGAATATTTTAGATGATTTCTTGGTGTCAAATCAAGTTTTATTTGAAAAGTTTGATGTTCAGTGTGGTGATCTTGTTGAGAAAGCACATGAGTCTCAGAGGAAGCTGGTTCAGATGGAGATTGAGTGTCACAAAGTTGTGGTGGAAGAAAATCCAAAAGTGAGGAGTGCTGACATTTTTCCGAAGTCTGAACAAACAGGGGTTAAGGAAATCACTCGTGTGCAAATGGATGAATGTCCTTCTCTAAGGTGGGAGAGTTCAAACTCTAAATGTTTAACAATGGGTGCATGGAAGTATCTGATTCTTTGTGCCAAATTCATGGAATTCCTATCAAACAAGAGGAAGAAGAAGGATGATGTGTTCTTTTTGACATATTTGCCACCCTAACAGTGGTTGAAGCGTCGAGCTCAATGACGTAAAAGAAAGCGCTTGGTGGGAGGCAACCCATCCTTTTTATTATGTCTTTATTTTCAGTATTTTATTTCTATTGTTGAGTCAAACAATTTGTCTTTAATTTTCATTTTGGATTAACTCGGTAGTTCCCCCCCGTTGATGTAATTGTTCTTGAACTTGTTTATTATTAATGAATTTGCTTGTTTGTTGACTTTTTCCAGTTTAGTAACAAATATTTGTTCAAGTGGTATTCCAAAAGTTCAAAAGGAGGAGTGACTTGTGTTTCAAAGGCGAAGTGTACGGCGTTAAAGATAGGTAGTCACAACTCCCAGATATCTAAACTGTAAGGATTCATGGCCAAATTTTGTTTTTCAATTTACTTATATTAGAGTGTTCCATGCATTTACATTTCTAGAACTTGCGATTTTTCTCTAATGTTGATTGATCTTTGTCATTAGCACACTGAGGCAAAAATGCTTGGTCATGTGAGCCTTTTGAAGCCTACCCTGATTATAACTGTTATATTTTATCCTTTTCTTAACCAATTTGAGCCGGTAGGATTAGAACTTTTTGTTCGGTGACAAACTACATTACAAGCTTAGAGACTTTTAGGACTTGTCCCATATTGCTTTTCTGAGTTAGGCATTGTAGAATGTTGCTAAATAATTAAGTTTGGGGTTGCTATTGGAATTTGCAACCAACTAAGTTTGGGGCTGGGGGTACTAGAGAACAAAGAACATTATCATGAAAAATACACACAAAAATGGTGTATCAAAAAAAAAAAAAAGGAAGAAAAGAATAGAATGAAAAAGGGACAAAACATTGAAAATCCGAGTAACTTTAAACTCGATTGTCCCAATAGTTACAAGTGTTCTCTAGTACCTTTGCAAGAATTGTTGTTCCATAAGGTGAATGAATGATGGATTGAATTTTGTGCTTAACTTCCGTAGGAATGCCTAACTCAAATTTTGTGTAGCCTACTTATCCAAATATTATCCCACCTTCACCTAAGCCCCGTTATAACCCTTAAAGACCTCAAAGTGTGCATTGACATTGATTTTGATTGACGTTTAGAAACTTTTCAAGCGTATGGTAATATGTAGATTGCATGTCGACTATGTGTGAACCCTTTCATATTTTTGCGTGGAGTTGTGAATTGGTGGATGCGTACAAGTCAAACTAGCTCATCTTTAGCTAGTAAGGTGTTGAACTTTTGGGTACTATCGCTTGATCAGGTAATTGTTATTTTACTGTCGATTGTCAATATTGCAAGTAGATTCCTTGAGGACAAGGAATCGTTCAAGTTTGGGGCTGTGATGACAGTCAATTATTCGCTATTTTTAGTGTCATTTTCATCACATTTTGGAGTTCACAAGCAAGATTAAGCAGCAAGAAAAGCAAGAAAAATAGAAGATTTCGAAGAAACAGTTGTGTTGATGTTTTTATTGAGTCTGTAGCAATTTTAGACAGTCTGGGGGTGTGAAAAGCAGAAATTCTGGAAGTGCTGGAAATTGCAGAATCGTGGCGCGATTTTTTATGAGGCGTGGCGCGATTTTGGATGCAGAAAATTACAACATCCCTGTTTGAGTGAAATCGCGGCGCGATTATTAACACGGCGCGGCGCGATTTTGCAACTTCAGGCCCAAAACTTCTATAAATACTGCACTCAATCTGAAGAATGGGGGTTACGATTTTGGAGAGCAAAGTGCGATTTTGAGACATCGGAGACGGCTAGAAGGGCGATTTCTTCAACCTTTTACCAATTCATGTATGTTTTAATTATTTCATTGATTATACTATTTGTAAACTCGATTATGAGTAGCTAAATCTCTTAGAGATTAGATCCGAGATGAATCTTTGTAACCCTAATTGACACATGTTGCTGTGAAACTCTATTTTGTTTATGAATTCAATTCTAGTTTATTCAATTCAATTGTTCTTAATGCTTTTTATATCTTGATCACATATAACTTGATTTCGTGAGAACGAATGACCACTGACCATGGCTTTCGACTTAGACCTAATTGAATTGTTCTAATAAACAGGGTTAGTCTAGGAATAGATAATCGTTTGTTAGTGATAATAGGTTAACGTTCGGTAAAACCTTCAAGAATTATTAGACCACCTAAGGAATTAGGGGCTGTAGTTTAAGAAGAGGGTCCTAACTCAAGGGATTGATTAGGGCTATTTTGTTAATCATCGTAAATTAGAAGAGGATTCATAACAAATAGGTGCAGTAGACCAATTAGGGGAACTTAGAGGATTCGACGGATCTGATCTCATCTCTCCCATATTTTCTTAACAAATCTTTATTTTCTGATTCTTGATTTAATTAAAATCAAGTCAAATCTACTGCCTAGTGGCAAAACAAAATAAATTTTATACATCCTACTTTTATAACGTAATTGAATTATTGAAGTTAAAAACAGTCCTCGTGGGATCGATATTTTTACTACTTCGATAGTATTTGGTGCACTTGCCAAACATCTATCAAGTTTTTGGCGCCGTTGCCGGGGACTGTTGAGTCATTTCAATTTGGAAATTACGTTATTATTTAGGATTTCTGTCTTTTATATTTTTGTATATATATATTAAAAAAAATATTATGCTCTTTGTTTTCTTCTCATTGTACTGTGCTACTGAAAAGTTTATCCAAGTTTTGCAGCTATGATAGACAGGGTACTCCTCTATGACACAGAAGAGATTGCTAAGTTGCAGTATGAAAAATATATGCTATCTTTTAAGATCAAAATTTTGGACAACAAAATCTCGAGTTGTGATCATCATGAGGCAAATCAACCAGGTAGTGATGGTGAAGGGAAGAAAGAGGTGATCAACATCGATTACAATACTCAACTTCAGAATATTTTAGATGATTTCTTGGTGTCAAATCAAGTTTTATTTGAAAAGTTTGATGTTCAGTGTGGTGATCTTGTTGAGAAAGCACATGAGTCTCAGAGGAAGCTGGTTCAGATGGAGATTGAGTGTCACAAAGTTGTGGTGGAAGAAAATCCAAAAGTGAGGAGTGCTGACATTTTTCCGAAGTCTGAACAAACAGGGGTTAAGGAAATCACTCGTGTGCAAATGGATGAATGTCCTTCTCTAAGGTGGGAGAGTTCAAACTCTAAATGTTTAACAATGGGTGCATGGAAGTATCTGATTCTTTGTGCCAAATTCATGGAATTCCTATCAAACAAGAGGAAGAAGAAGGATGATGTGTTCTTTTTGACATATTTGCCACCCTAACAGTGGTTGAAGCGTCGAGCTCAATGACGTAAAAGAAAGCGCTTGGTGGGAGGCAACCCATCCTTTTTATTATGTCTTTATTTTCAGTATTTTATTTCTATTGTTGAGTCAAACAATTTGTCTTTAATTTTCATTTTGGATTAACTCGGTAGTTCCCCCCCGTTGATGTAATTGTTCTTGAACTTGTTTATTATTAATGAATTTGCTTGTTTGTTGACTTTTTCCAGTTTAGTAACAAATATTTGTTCAAGTGGTATTCCAAAAGTTCAAAAGGAGGAGTGACTTGTGTTTCAAAGGCGAAGTGTACGGCGTTAAAGATAGGTAGTCACAACTCCCAGATATCTAAACTGTAAGGATTCATGGCCAAATTTTGTTTTTCAATTTACTTATATTAGAGTGTTCCATGCATTTACATTTCTAGAACTTGCGATTTTTCTCTAATGTTGATTGATCTTTGTCATTAGCACACTGAGGCAAAAATGCTTGGTCATGTGAGCCTTTTGAAGCCTACCCTGATTATAACTGTTATATTTTATCCTTTTCTTAACCAATTTGAGCCGGTAGGATTAGAACTTTTTGTTCGGTGACAAACTACATTACAAGCTTAGAGACTTTTAGGACTTGTCCCATATTGCTTTTCTGAGTTAGGCATTGTAGAATGTTGCTAAATAATTAAGTTTGGGGTTGCTATTGGAATTTGCAACCAACTAAGTTTGGGGCTGGGGGTACTAGAGAACAAAGAACATTATCATGAAAAATACACACAAAAATGGTGTATCAAAAAAAAAAAAAAGGAAGAAAAGAATAGAATGAAAAAGGGACAAAACATTGAAAATCCGAGTAACTTTAAACTCGATTGTCCCAATAGTTACAAGTGTTCTCTAGTACCTTTGCAAGAATTGTTGTTCCATAAGGTGAATGAATGATGGATTGAATTTTGTGCTTAACTTCCGTAGGAATGCCTAACTCAAATTTTGTGTAGCCTACTTATCCAAATATTATCCCACCTTCACCTAAGCCCCGTTATAACCCTTAAAGACCTCAAAGTGTGCATTGACATTGATTTTGATTGACGTTTAGAAACTTTTCAAGCGTATGGTAATATGTAGATTGCATGTCGACTATGTGTGAACCCTTTCATATTTTTGCGTGGAGTTGTGAATTGGTGGATGCGTACAAGTCAAACTAGCTCATCTTTAGCTAGTAAGGTGTTGAACTTTTGGGTACTATCGCTTGATCAGGTAATTGTTATTTTACTGTCGATTGTCAATATTGCAAGTAGATTCCTTGAGGACAAGGAATCGTTCAAGTTTGGGGCTGTGATGACAGTCAATTATTCGCTATTTTTAGTGTCATTTTCATCACATTTTGGAGTTCACAAGCAAGATTAAGCAGCAAGAAAAGCAAGAAAAATAGAAGATTTCGAAGAAACAGTTGTGTTGATGTTTTTATTGAGTCTGTAGCAATTTTAGACAGTCTGGGGGTGTGAAAAGCAGAAATTCTGGAAGTGCTGGAAATTGCAGAATCGTGGCGCGATTTTTTATGAGGCGTGGCGCGATTTTGGATGCAGAAAATTACAACATCCCTGTTTGAGTGAAATCGCGGCGCGATTATTAACACGGCGCGGCGCGATTTTGCAACTTCAGGCCCAAAACTTCTATAAATACTGCACTCAATCTGAAGAATGGGGGTTACGATTTTGGAGAGCAAAGTGCGATTTTGAGACATCGGAGACGGCTAGAAGGGCGATTTCTTCAACCTTTTACCAATTCATGTATGTTTTAATTATTTCATTGATTATACTATTTGTAAACTCGATTATGAGTAGCTAAATCTCTTAGAGATTAGATCCGAGATGAATCTTTGTAACCCTAATTGACACATGTTGCTGTGAAACTCTATTTTGTTTATGAATTCAATTCTAGTTTATTCAATTCAATTGTTCTTAATGCTTTTTATATCTTGATCACATATAACTTGATTTCGTGAGAACGAATGACCACTGACCATGGCTTTCGACTTAGACCTAATTGAATTGTTCTAATAAACAGGGTTAGTCTAGGAATAGATAATCGTTTGTTAGTGATAATAGGTTAACGTTCGGTAAAACCTTCAAGAATTATTAGACCACCTAAGGAATTAGGGGCTGTAGTTTAAGAAGAGGGTCCTAACTCAAGGGATTGATTAGGGCTATTTTGTTAATCATCGTAAATTAGAAGAGGATTCATAACAAATAGGTGCAGTAGACCAATTAGGGGAACTTAGAGGATTCGACGGATCTGATCTCATCTCTCCCATATTTTCTTAACAAATCTTTATTTTCTGATTCTTGATTTAATTAAAATCAAATCAAATCTACTGCCTAGTGGCAAAACAAAATAAATTTTATACATCCTACTTTTATAACGTAATTGAATTATTGAAGTTAAAAACAGTCCTCGTGGGATCGATATTTTTACTACTTCGATAGTATTTGGTGCACTTGCCAAACATCTATCAACATCACTGCTCGGCATGTCAGGTAGAACCCGAGCTCGCGATGGGAGATTCACGCCTCGGTGCATTGAACTTAAATTGATTTTTTTCGTTCATCCGTTGTTATACGTCCGAAACACAACTTTGGACACACATTCAGATAAACGATATCTTGGATGTGAAATGTTTATAACAAATACCCCGCGTAAAAGTTAGGACTCTCACGCTCGGATCCCCTTTCTTTGAAAAACAATGCAGAAGGTATTCGTTTCAATCGAGCAACGATATCGGGGGAGGAAAAGCAAACCTTTAATTCAGAACAACGAGTTAAAGTACCAATTCACCGGAGAAGGTCAAAGACGTAAACTCCCCAGTCCTTGTTTTTTTTTCATCAAAACAACGACTGTCGAGGGGTAGACCACCTCGCCTTAGCGAATCTATTTTTGATTCATTGGTCTCTTAACAATTCAAAAAAAGCATTAAGAAACAAAAATAGATTTGAGCATACGGATTGTTATTCTTAAAACATACAAGACTAACAGTTCGCTCTCAAAAATACTTCAAACAATATAAAAACCTCACGCAACGAGCACTCGGTTCGAATATCATACTTGAAAATAAAAACAAACATTTTCGAGACAAGTGTGATAAGAGAAAACGAGCAAAGTAAACAAAGCAAATGTATTATAAGGGTGCTAAAACCACGAAGGGCGCACAGTGTTAGTGGCGCAAAGGCCGGTTACAAAACAAAGGTTGTTAAAGAACATATTAAATTACAAGGCCTCCTCGGCCTGGGCGTCATCAACATGCCCTATATCTTCATCCACAGCTGGGGGGGACTTAATCACTCCATCTTCAACAAAATTGAGGTGATGAATTCCCTCAACACATAAATCAATTCCGGAGTTCGTCACCTTCAACTGAGCCACTTCACGGTCAAAACCAAGTTTGACGGCATCCACCAAGCTTCCTTCCAGCATGTTGACCCTCTCAACCAGGCCAACGCGATTCATGTAACACCCCGTTTTCCCAACATAAAAATTTCATAATAAAAATCAGAGTTTCTCAATCATAACGGAATGTCACATTCTTTTCTTAAAATCATAAACTGAATAAATAAATATTTATCCTTCAAAATCCAACAACGTAATTATTTTAAAACTTCGCAGCGGAATAATTCAACATCTTAAATAATCTTTGGCACAAGGGCCTCAACATAAAATCTCATAAAATCTTAGTTCAACAATAATTCTTGGAAACTTCTAAAATAATACGTAAGGAACAGAAAGCAACAACAAAATTCTCATCCCGTTACGTATCAGAGCACCTAAGACACACACTTGTGAGGAGTCCACTCACGACCGCAACTAGTCTTGGTTACCTGCAAGTTACCCATACGTAGAGCAACATTTTCAAGCAGAAGGGGTGAGATTTCACAAACAACAATATTAAGCATATAATTAATCAATTACATTTAACAACATAAACATCATCAACATATCATAATAATAATCATGTAACATCATATCATCATCATAAACAACTTCATATTCAACTTCGTAAATTAGGGATGGCAATGGGTACCCTATGGGTAGGGTATTACAGTGTCCTTCCCCATACCCGCATTTGTAAAAAATACCCGTACCCGTTCTCGTACCCTCGTGGGCAACAACTTTAATCCCCTTCCCCATACCCTATGGGTACCTAAGTGCCCATACCCGCACCCATTACCCGCACTTTAACTATGAAAAGACAATAAAAACATCACAATTGAAATAAAACTACATTCCAAATTTTTTAAAATTAACTCATAAAATAGTACGAATCTTAGTATTTAGTCAAATAAAAAACATCCAAAATATCCCTAAAAAATTGTACACCGGCATGATGGAGTTTAGGTTTAGGCTTAAAGAGCTAAATAAATTAATTAATTATACACCAAAAATAAATAAATTATTTTATGATATTATATAGATAAGTATATGCGGGGTTGCGGGTCTGGGCAGTATAGTACCCTTACCCGTGCCCATACCCATTCAAATTTGTGGGTATTACCCGGGCTCGTGCCCAAACCCATAAATGCGGGGTTTTACCCTACCCATTGTGGGTATTTTTTGCGGGTACCCATAGGGCCTGGGTCCAATTGCCATCCCTATCGTAAATTAATCTTTAACAACTTGACGACTTTGACTCGACTATGCAACTTCAACTCGACTATGCAACTCTTAACATCTTAAATCATCTTGACAATGCAAATGCATGTGGTACCAATCAGGGCATCAAGCCCCCCAACATATTTGAGCGTAAAAATACTCCAGGGCATCAAGCCCCCAACATATTTGAGCAAAAGCTCCAGGGCATCAAGCCCTCAACTTTGAATGAGTATGCATGGACTCAACATCTTACATCTTAAACATCTTGAACATCATGAACATCTTATATGACTCCAATAATTTGGACGACATCTCACAACTTTACAACTTAGACCGACATTTACAACTTTATGACATTAATGGTCAACAATAGCAAAATAGAAACATATGCAGCAAATAACAGCTCTTATACATCATATAATCATTAAAGAATGAATCGCATCAACATGATCATCATAAGTAATACTTAAGGTGCATATTTAACAACATCACATTACTATTAATATTAATCATCTTAATTCAGGTCTTCTGGACAGCTTCTAACATCATCAACAATTTTCATTTCCTACCCCAAGGTCATCTCAAGACTACACGTGCGAAAAGGATCGCAAGACAACAATTCAAGGCAACCTACCACTAGTTAGACTCGTCACAGCATATTAATTAAAATCATAGTACACAACCTTTGAAGTTTGGAGACAATCCATAAGTTTTGGTTTAACTTAGAAATAGTTATGCCGAATTTTCATAAAGTTTTACTAAGACCCACTTGGAGTATTTTCATCATAACTCAAAATCTAAAAATCATTTTTGAGCCAAACCAAGACCATTAGAAAGCTAACACAATTATCTAAAATTTTAATGTTTACACCGAAGGCAAATTCAAAACGGAAAAGGGTGAAAATGTGAATGTTTTCTAGATTGGCCCGAGAGAAAATCGGTGGCCGATTTTGACAAATCGGGGGCCGATTTTTGCATAACTAAAACTGGAAATTCATATCAGAAATTGGTGGCCGATTTTGACAATTCGGTGGCCGATTTTGGGCTTCTCAGCAGTTCAAAAATCAGTTTAACAATGAGTTTTTAGTTAAGAATCACTCTTAAATCCCAATTTTCATCAACCCAAATTCCAAAATTGATAAAAAAAACTCTACTTATGATTATTCTATGAACTGAACACCAACTGGACATGAATTTGATAGACTCCTATTCAACTAACAACCTATAACGACTTCAACCCTAATTCTCAAATTCTCACAAACTTAACCTACAACATGTTAAATCTAATTATCAGAATTACAGACTTAATAATACTGAATGTTAGTCTCACCCTTACCTTAGAAAGTAGAAATCGCAGCACTTCTAGGTCTTCTCCTCTTCTCTTGACTTTTTCTCCCTTTTTCACCAAAAACTGATCGTTCGCGTTCTATGTCTTTCTTACCTAACTTCTCTTATTTATAACCCCTCATCTAATTTATCTTATTCCTCTTTCTACCACTAAACTTTCTAAATTCACAAAATAACCCCACAACTTAATATTTATTTTATTTTCGAATCTTATTTTATTAAACAATAAAATAAGTCACAACGTCTCATAAATTTCTCTAAAATCATATAAATCACATAAATCTCATATAAATCACGCCAATCATATAAATATGATCTAAAACTCATTAAAATAATTAAATAATTGAAACGGGCATTACAATTCAGCAGAGCTATGTCCTCCGTTTCATCTTTTCCAGGAAGGTCCACCCTTTTCAGAGACTCCTCCAGAGGCTTCGGCTGCCTCCTCTAGTGTCGTTCGAGCATCCGCCACTTACTTTTCCAAAGCAGTGATGCGACGTTCACGCTCCTCAGCAATTGACCTCGCAGCAGCACCACCACCTTCAAGTTGGGAGACCTTGGCCGCAAGAGCGTCCCTTTCCTTCTTCAGCACGTCCACCCGGACCTCGCCTTCCATCGAAGCATTGTTCAAGACCATGGTGATCTCCAAAGCCTTCATCGCAGCAATAACTCCTTCTGTTATTGTTGTGCTCCGGCCAGCAGGACCAAGGTCTTGGAGTGAGGGCTTCAATTCAGAATCAGCAAGGAAAAAGGACGAGTGATGGCCACAACGGTCTGGCTCCGACCATACTCTAGGGAGCTGGAAAAGTTCCCCACTCTCAGAGCGACAGGAACAACCTTGATGGGCGTGATTGGATCTCGGGAAGGCGTCTCCACCCTCTTCCTTTTCGCGGGCTCATGCACCCTCTCCTCAAGATCGTCCTCTCCTTCTAGATTCACAACCGGACGAGAGGTTAAGCCAAGACTGGCCCCGACCAGAAGGTGACTAGCAGACTGAACGTTCTTGCGCCGGTTCTTGGCGGCGACCTTTTTGCTCGTTTCATTCACAAGCGCTTGAAGATCTTTCATTTTTCCTGCAAACACGAAGTACGGAAAATAAGTTAATCATGAAAGATTATAAACAAGGTTAAACTGAAAGAACGAAAGAAGATATAGCTACCAAGGCAACCATTTGGGTCCTTAGACACCACCAACTCATGAGTATTCTGTTACTGGTTTTCCTTCGGCATCCATCACTGGGTTTCCTCGTTTATCAGTCTTAATCCACCGCGAAAAAGACTGAACAAACGCCCAGAGTTTTCGGTGGGCGTCCTTCTCCTCCTCCTTCAATATAGAAACACTCCGGCCAAAACCTTTCGATTCATAGCCAAAGTGGTCCTTACTCCAACAAAGAGGGAAGAAAAGGCGCCGAACCGGGGCTTCACCCTCCACCGCCTGCAAAAGAGTGTTCAAAGCTGCTCCACTCCTCGGCCTTACCAAGCAGAATCACTCTTTGAAACTCCGTACCTTCCCTGCAAATATATCAAACATCTTTTTGTTTTGGAGGAAAGATACTTAAGCAGTTCCCCGTTGAACAGTGAAGATAGAGAAAAAGACATTTTTGGAAGCGGGAACTCCCAAGTACTGACACACCAATTCAAACGCCCTCATAAAAGCATAAGTATTGGGGTGGATTTGGGAAGGAGATAGATTCGTCCACTGGAGTACATCCCTTTGGAAATCAGAGAAAGGAAGACGGAAATCCATGTCTTTAAAAACCACCTCATACATGGAAAAGACATGGTCCTCATACGATGAACACACTCTATATGATGTGCTCAGAATTATAACTTCCCAATCTTTGATTTCGCCACGGAACTAAAAGGGATCTCTCCTGGTTCAGCCAAAGCAAAGGACGAATCCGTTTCCAGAGGTTCGTCTCCCATCCAAGAAGTGTCTTGGGCGGCTATCTCTTCTGTGTCGGAAGTTCCAACCATGGAAAACATGAAAGATCAAGGAAAAAATGAATTTAACATCCAGATACACCCTTCCTTCACCTATCAAATCGGCCACGGCGAGGAAGGGATCGAACATCTTCGCAAAACTAACGCGAAAAGGAAAGCGTAAAATTAACGCCTTCACGGTATTTCCTCTCGGGTGAGAAAAAATCCAATGGAGGAGCTACACATGTTACGGCGGAGAAACCTCTTTTCAGTGGCCAACAGAACTGAAGCTTATGAACCAAACTACAGCTTGTCGCCATCGTTTTCTCTCAAAACATAGAAAACAGACAGCAAACACCTAAGAACTCCTTACGCACAGTGGAAACAGCCATAACAAACAGCAGCAACCACCATATCCGAGTAACATCTACCCTAAAACATGCACTTCTACCGTTTTTTAAACAAAAAGCTAAAGAAATCAAGCATGAAGACAGAGGAAAAGATGTTGCAGAACAAGTACCTGTTACAACGGATGAAGAACAGGACTTGGAGATGAAAAATGAAGGATCAGAATGTTTCGTCTCTGAGAGAAATCTTAGAAAAAATTCTGAGTTTCTAAAAAGTGAAGTGATGAAGGTGTTCCAAACAGGCGTTTGAAACTACTTATACCCACTTCACAACCTTTCAGAGTCATACAGTTACAATCCGGTGTGGTCCTTCACGTACAACTTTTCACTCAATAACAAAATCACGGTCCTGATCAAATCTAATCACACATCCAACGGTCCTGATCAATAGTAGCGGTTCATGAAATATCAGGATTAAAACAACGGTTCTGATGATACCTTGGAAACACAAACCAAGAACACTCTTCAGGCATTAGGTACTCGAGTATCATAATAGCCTTTACACGTGTCACTCAGAAACCAAAGGTCATGTCTCCTCGGTATTTCCCTCGTGACGTGGGCGTTAACTGTTGAATGACAAACGACCAACTTCATGACGAGGGAATATTTCATTTGGTCAAGACCCAGCGAACACCTGTATGCCGAGCATAAGCTACTCAACTGACGAACTTATCTGGCTATGAAACATATGTGCAAAAAATGTGACGTGTGCATCCTCTCACACGCCCGCCCAACCTTGACGATGACATAGCCGCCAAAGATAACTAATTCAGAGGTTCTAAAGGTATTTTCATACCTCCCACAAGCTCGACCCGACCATTACTGTAAACCTGATAGATGTTCCCATAAGAACATACGTTCTTTATCACGGAATATCTAGGAAGCTTCAACATAATGATGAGCTTACCCCTCACCTTATTCACTTGCTGAATAAGCGAGCAATCTTCATTGTGCATCCACGAGCAATAGCCTCACCCCGCCTTAAGTCATCGCTCTTTACCAAGAGCAACGCCTTGGGGGGCTACTGTTCTGGACCAATCAAAAGACCTAAGGCCCATTTACTTAGGCCCAACACTATCCAAACCCAAATACCGCATTTGGCAACATTACTCGCGACACACCTCTTCCCCGCGAGGGGGTGCATAGAGCAAACAAGACCAGTTCAAACGAACTGCAACGTCTCTTCCCACGTTCCCGCGAATCTCTCTGGCAGTTACACTTCCCACGATTTCGTAACCGCCGGACACACGTGTGCCATTACAACGGCTCTGCAGCCACCCACCTCTATATATAGGGGACTCTTAATAGTCCCCAAGGTAGAATCTATCTTTTCTCTAAACCCTCATTCTCTGATCTATACTGACTTGAGCGTCGGAGTGTATGCAGGTACCCCCCCCCCCCCCCCCCCGTTCCAAGAAGCATTCTTGAAGCATCAACCACCACTTAAACCACCGCATTCAAAGCACCGGCAGTCACCTTCTGATCAAGTACGATCACATAGTTTCTCCGATCTCGAATATAAACAAAAAGGTCAAATAAAGTAGATTTATCCGGTTTAACTTTTTAACCAAATACATCAATCTTGTTTGACCCCTAAAAAAAATCAATTTTGTTTGACTTTTTGCTTATATTTGAGATCAAAATAGTAGTAGCAGCACTAGTTAAACTTACCTAAAAAAAACTAGTTAAACTAAAAATAGACACGTCCTTACATAATGTAAAATAAATCTAAGAAGTTTAATTTTAATTAGGGATCCAACTTTGATGCTCATAAATAATGATTAAATTTTGAACTTAATCTAAAATTGAGATTATTAATTTCAATTTAGAAGTTTAAGTGTTACGGATATTAATTAAGGAAAAGATAAAAATGTGATTCATATATCATTAGTTTTATATTAAAAAAATAATTATGAATATTAAATAAATCACGCACAACTTATGTATCCTCATTCTCGTGAATTAAACATGACTCTTAAGTCATGCATTTCAATCACAAAGAACACCATCAACTACAATTTCTCATTCTTCAACTATTAAATATGACTCTTAGAGTCATGTATGTCACGTGCGAGTTAATATTATATTATGTAAGAAATGCAAAGTGATAGTAAATTTTAACTCATATTATATTTATGTATTATGTATGTATTATCTATCAAATAATTGATTTTTTAAATACTCACATAAATTTTTTAGTATTCAATTATTTTAAAAACAAATTATTAATTACATCAGTTATCATTTTGAACTTAGATGAATAACATCATCAATTCCCTCAAAAAAAAAATGAATAACATCATCAACATTGATTTCTGCACCCTAAAAATTGAACATACAAGTTTTACCAAATTCATACTATAGATCGATTTCTGCATCCTAAAAATTTATATTGTTATTCATCATTGCATTCTTGATCTTGATGAAAGTCCAAACAAAATAACAACTCAAGGTTCATTTCTTTTTTCTTTTCTTAATTTGTTAGTCTTTGTATATATGGTTCGTGTTTTTGAATTTAGATATGAAACCTTGTAAAACGATTTGAATTAATTATATTCCATCTTTCTTTGATATAAATCAATTGGAACTAGATCGGCACAAGCAGAACCAATTTTTATCTTTTTTTTAAGAAAGGATCGTAAGCAAGTTTGGCGATGGTGAACAATATTGTGTGTTCATTAGCATTTTGTGAAAGAACCAAAACAAAAAGTGGAACAAGAAAAATGAGTACAATCTCATTGCAGTTAATGCAACTTATGGTGTTATGTCAGTGCATCGCACAATTTCTTTGAACTAAATTAAAAATAAAATACAATATAATTCATGTTTTTTTTTTGGTTACCAATATAATTCATGTTTGAATTCGTTTAATATTTTAGAAGTGTAATAATTAATCAATGGTTCACAACTATATATTTTATTTTTTTTTAAAAAAAAGAATCAAGCTTTTAAAATTATTTATACATTGATATCTATACTATATATAAAGAAAACAACTTGTTCTATAAAAAAAAAATAAAGAAAACAACTTCTTTCAGTTCTTTTGGACTGACTTTTTCTCTTTCTAAAAATGGCCTCAATTTTCAATACAAATAACACATATAACAAATAGATAAAAATAAATTTAAATATTAAAAAAAATATAACAAACACGATATGAATTTGTATATGTCTGTTTTTTTTCCTTTATCATTTAAAAAATATAACAAACTAGATAAGTATATTTATACTTACTTTTTCATTATCTCAATTATACTCTTAAAGAACTTTTTCTTTAATAAAGATTGTTGTTCCTGTCATTAAAAAAAGAATTTAGATTATATATTTTTGTTATATTGTTGGTGTCATCGAAATAGATAATCATGGTTAGTTTAGTTTGTTATAACTTGAAAGCAACAAGCATTTATATTTTTAGTTTTAATCAAAATTTCATAAAATAAAATAAAAAAACACCATTCATAATTTTCAAATGTTAGCGCAATAAAAAGAGCCGAAAGACGGACACGTGAGTGCCCGTCTTTTCGCTAGCGAGTTATATAAATTAATGTGACGTGACCATGGAAATTTATGTTACGTTGTTATAATCACTTTTTAAGCAAAGAGATTTCTTATTAAGCAAGAACTAAATTATTCATAGAATAAAGACATAAAAATAAAATTTAACGTCACCATCACAATTGAAAAAGAAACGTAAAATATAAAAAAAAAATTAATGATATAATTATATAATAACTGATTCTAGCGGCAAAGCTAGCTAGCAATATTTTCATGAGGTAGCCACATATAAATTTTTTTTATTTAAAACTAATAGTAAATTTAACCAATAAAAGAATTAGAATAACTATTAGTAATACAAAATATACTTTATAAAATACACTTAAAGCAATAAGAATGAATTATACCATCCTTCAAAAAAAGAATGTATTATACCCAAAAAAAAAAAACAACAACATATTGTACCAAAAAAAAAAACAAGAATAATATAGAGGATTGTATCAAAAAAAACAATACTATGTTTTTGGATGTTAATCCTTTGGTTTTTGGTAGACGGGATCAAGTAATCTGAAGTGAAAGTAACCTAAGTCACACAATATCAAAGAGTTGGAGTTTACTGTTCCGGTCCAAAGGAATAGGCAGATGCAACTGATAGAACAAATGTCTCAAAACCATGTTCTCGTAAAAAAAAAAAAAAAAAACTCCAACTCTTTGATATTCGAAGCAAAATAATGGCACAAGTCAGGAAGATTGACATGTTCAAGCGAGAGGATCCGGCTATTATTTTCTACACAAAAGAAAATTGTTTCTTACTTTCACAGATCAAAAGGTTTATGTTTGGAACTATCAACGAAACTCGTTATCTCACGTTTTCTGGAACAGTCACAATATACCATACAGCGAAGATTTCTATGTGTTCTACGATAACAAGGTTGATTCACAAGGATATGTAATTTCAACTATCTATGTTAACAACATCGTGACCGGCAAGTGTGTATCGAAAATCAATCTTTATATTACCATAAATAAAAATCTATTAATTTTTTGTTTTATAACATGTACTAGATTTGAAAACCAGCCAACATACCTTGCAAGTCAAATTGTGTTGGTTTCGAGTAGTCTTTTAATTTCTGCTTTGATCTTCGTGATAACCTCAGTTACAAATCTTCTTAGTCCTTGCTTGATGGGCTTCTTTCCAAATTTTAAAGGCAATTTGCGTTCCACTGATTTTCGATCCAAACCATGCATGTATTTGTAATCCCAAGCAAAACAAAAATCTTTATACTCTCGAAAGATTTGAATGATTTCTTTCTTGAGATATTCGTCTAAGAGTGAATTGACATAAGTAGGTTTATGTTTTTCTCCTTCGTCAGGTAAATCTACTTCATTGAGAGGATCTTGAGCTTTTAGTTTACGTATTTCATCATACCAACCATTTTGGTATGTTAACTTGTTCTTCAAGATTGGCTATTAAAGCCATTTTATTCTCTTCGTCCTCGAAAGTCGTTCTCACTTTTTTTCCGACCACATAAGCCGAAATCCAAACAATGAAACTCGAGTAGATGATTTAAGGATCAGTGACAACCATTCTGTTGGGGTACTAAATCTTTCTCGATTTTGTTGAACTTCTTTAGAGAAATCTCTAGCATCAGATTCATTGTAGCCCCACCATGTATTAAAACTATGTTCATCATTATTCACTGTATCAAAATAATGATTCAGAGCCATTATATCAATTGAATAAAACAATAAAATAAAAAATAAAAAAATTAAGACGACTTTCACCTTAAAGAAAATAAAAATAATGCTAACTACAAGAAAGAAGTTGTTTGTTGCATCTGGGAAACAAAATAACGCTTTAAAATTTCACCTTAAAAAGTGAAATTCTAGCCAACTACTTATAAAAATAAAATAAAAAAATCGTGTAAGTAGACTTTTATAGTCCAACATGGGTTACTTCTCAATTAGAGACCTTCATCTAAGTTTCCAAGAGAATGACGACTACGCTTAGGAACAAGACTTCGCCTTCTTTTGGTCGAGATAAGTCAGTCAAATGTAATAACGTCCGCTTAAGTTGGGTTAATGTTGTCTCGCATTCTTCCGTCCCCTCGAATGTGGCATCCTTTCTAAGTAATTTGAAGACTGGTAGGGCATGCCTAGCAGATCTTGCCACCAACCGGGAAAAATAATCTCAATACATATTTGAACTTCATACTCTTTTTTTTTTTTTTTGGTCGAAAAACTTCATACTCAAAAGAGGTGTAAATGGTGATAACCTTCCAAACAAATTCTTTCAAACCATAAGTCTGGTAATTTTTGTGATGGACAAACCAAACCTAGATCTAAAGAAAGTGTAGTGGCAATGTAGTTTCAAATAAAGTGTACGAGGAATCTACTGTAACACTCGAGTGATAGCTCTGGTGGAAGAGATAGACACAATTTTAACACAATATATATGACAGGAAATCAAACATATGATGAGATATTTGATTCTAGATATGCTGATCAAACATATCCAAGAGATGATATCACATTACATGGTATTTTATTATGTAAATAATATAATATACTCTTTAGATGTAAGGCCAACCAAAAAATGAACAATTTACGTTCATTTGAGTACAAAGTAAAAAGAATATGAAATGTAATTTTGCTGTTTAAAGTTTATTCTATTTATTTTACAAAAAAAGCATGCAAAAGTAGGACATCCCAACTATCTTAAATTCTTGCACCTCCTGCATTTTATTGTGAAAAAATTGGAGAAATATGATTAATTTTTGTCATTGATTTAAGAGCTTCTTCAAAATTGATATGCCAAAAAGAAAAGACAATGCTACAAAAAGGGAGGAAATCTTGATAATTCGGGGAAACAGAAATAAAAACAACGGCCACAAATATATAACATAATATACAAGACAATAAATACACACAATTTATAAGTATATATCTTTTTCACTATTTTGTATGTCTATATTTGCCACCATTTCCTCCTTTCCATTGTCTTGACAAGCTCATTTGCTAATGATGCAAAATTTTCAGCTCCATTTTGCAGGTCTGCCGTGCGCTGGCTTATTCTCTGAATCACAATGAGCATAAAAAATATAGTTGAGAACCATTTAGACTCATGGTAACGACAATTTCAAACGCAAGAATTTGATGACCTTATGTACTATGCATGACAATAACTCAGTAACTTAACTGAAGAAACAAACAATAGCCAAGACTGGTGGAAGAACTTATTGGAACTTATCTTATGGCATAAACAATTATGCAAGTGTTTGAAAGAGCTTATAAAAATAGGTTATTACATATTGTTTTTACCTTATTTCTATAAGCTTCTCTACATAGCTTATGTCATAATCTATTTTCAGCAAATGCAATGTTTACCCTTATTCCCTCTTTGATTGTAGAAATAGTTTACACATAAGCTCTTAAGTTGTATGTAATGAATTAAGATAGGCCCAGTAGAATAAAATAAGCTCAAGTTATATTAGGTGATGAGTCATGGTATTCTATAAGGATCTGGAGAGATCCATTATGATGAGTCATTGGTTAAGTTGTTAGAATGTCAGTGCTATAAATATTGGAATGATCATTGTAATCTTTATCAAATGAATGACATGAAGAATTTCAATATTATCTTTAGTTTCTTAGATAGGAGTAGTTAGAGAAATTTAGTACTGAGTGATATTCATCACCTCTCAATGAAAGCACCAATTGATAGGTGATGAACATCACTTAGTACTAAATTTCTCTAACTACTCCTATCTAAGAAACTAAAGATAATATTGAAATTCTTCATTTCATTCATTTGATAAAGATTACAACGATCATTCCAATATTTATAGCATTGGCATTCTAACAACTTAACCAATGACTCATCATAATGGATCTCTCTAGATCCTTCTAGAATACCATGACTCATCACCTAATATAACTTGAGCTTATTCTATTCTATTGGGCCTATCTTAATTCATTACATTGTATATCCAGACACTCCTTAGTGCATCATATACTTTCTATTTGTGTTTTTCATGATTGTCTTGAAGAATTAGGTGCGACAATTTTTTCATAAAAGCTAAGAAAATTGGCATGTTTCAAGAGATATCTATATCAGAAAAATATCTACCTCCAATTTTTCCTGCCTCTCCATAAGCTTGTTTCTTGTTTGAGAGGCAACGGAAGCAGCATCCTGAAATCAGACAATAGTTTATATATTTAGCTCATTGAAATCAATAGAGTATGAAAAGTGAAAACAGAAAGAATGGACAATTTAACATTACCCCAGTTTTTCTGTAAGCAGCCATAATTTCTTCAGGTGTTCTGACCCTTGGCTTTACATCATCATTAGTTCCGCCTTGAAACAATTTCTCCCTATCACTTTGTGACTTATCTGCAAGCAAAAGGAAGAAACTATTACTAATCTTTGTAGGTAAAATATGATACAAGTTTTGAATTTATTTACCTTTCTGTTTGTTTTTAACATCAGGAGATGAAGTAGAAGCTGTAGTTTGAGGCTCGTCTATTTGAATGTCATCTGAATCAAAATAGAGCATGCTTTTAGGTTTCCATTACAAAGTGAAGAATTATTCAAATTATAAGAAAAATAGAAAGATAGCAAAAAAAAAATGAAGAAGCATTTCAACATAAAACCTATATCAAGCGCCACTTCCTTTTCATCGGCCACTACTACCACTGTTGGAAGTGAATCTGACAAAGAGGGCTTGAAAAAAATATGTTCCAAATGACCGAAATTGGAGGTTGGAATTTTTGTCAGTTCTGCATGAGAGGTTTTTCCTCCTTTCAACCCTTTGACAATACCGCCTAGAATCGCTGGCACAGTCGTCTGTAGCAAAATAGTTTAGCTTATTAAACTGTTTTTTAATGGCGGAAACTTTAGGATAAAAAATAAGAAAATTAGAAAAACTAAAACCTGTTTTTTCTTCTGATTTGAAGAGAATGAAAATGCGGCATCAGCAGCGGCTGCAAGAACGTTGTCGTGAAGACAAGGTAAACGCTCGAGACTCCTGAAATAAAATAGAAATGTCCGTTCAGCCTTTTCTTTTATCCATCTTAACCAGTAGTTTACACTGTTATCTCCTCATTAAAGAATGGCAAAGATACCTGAATTCATTTTCTCCAGCTAATAATGAGATGAATGCCAATTCAGAACCATTAGCCTGGAAATTATCAACATAAGATAGGCACATAAAGAAATGGAATTCCTCACAAATTTGAAAGTATTGGAGAGTATTTTACCAGCACAATCTGTCCATAATCATCGGAACACATGGTTTTATCCATGTTCACTTTATAATTCCACCTTAAAATCGACAATAAAGAGCTTTCCGCCACCAGTTCCAAATCTGGTAAAGATCTGTACACAGCCATTTGCCAATTTATCAATTATACATAATGGACAAAACCAATAAATTTAGTAATTGTTGTAAATAACATATATCTGTGATAATTGTATCCGTTTTTTAAAATAATTTATTTAAACAAATTAGTGTCTGTACTCTGTACTCTTTTTAATGCCCGTTGTTTTTCTACAGCAATGCAAAGTGAATTTAATTTGCTAGAATCCGTATTTTCTTATCAAGCATACACTTCAACCAAAAGAACAAAACCAGTGCTTTCACCTTATTTCAAATGTTCCAGTCTGAAGCAATGATAGAATCCCACAAAATTTGTCATCTTTCTTCAAAATTGTAGTCCAATAGCAAGATTTTGAATGTTCCACTTTTCGTATCGGTTTCTTATTTCCCTGTAAGAATATATCATATATGTCAAATTCATTTACAATGTGAATACAAATTTTAGGCGATAAACTGGTAATGGATTAGAAGACCTGTATCAATGCTTTTGTGGACAACAAGTGCAATGAATTTTCACAGCAAAGCAGGACAAGTGGATCCAAATGGATATCCCCAGAGTGTGTGGTTTCTGAAGAGAAATGTTCAGCCTCTGATGAATTTACCACAGTTGAGCTGCTTTCTTGCACAGGCTCTTCAGGGTGAGTTTCAGCAGTACTCTTCAAGGGTTCCTCGTGCTGCTTGTCATTTGATACTTCCGAGGTTGTGATGCTATCATCTGGAGCACAAAAATCTCTTAGAATCTATGAGGCATTGACACAAACATTGGACACAACCCTGACATTGACACATCGACACTGGAATTCATTTGAGAAAATGGAAGTAATTGAATATAATCACATGTGTTTGTGTCGTGTCAATGTCTGACACGTGACACCTTTAATCTGTAATGTCAGTGCTACATAGCTTAAAATTTCCAATGATATGCCAGGTGCGATAAAACTGAATCCATATTGTGTTCTTGATGAAATTTGTACTTGCCTATAACATACATTGAAATTGCAGTTGATTCCTTTAAATGTAATGGCCGGTTGGAGACCGTTTTACCAGTATCACCCTCAACTACACTAATTTTTCCATCCCTCGATAAGATAAATAGTATCTCCTCATGAGAGTTTCCTGAAGGTGTTTCTGGTTTCCTTGGACTATTTACATCACTTTGAAAACATGCTTGTTGTCTCCAAACCAATGAAGTAATTGGTGAGCTTGAGCTAGGTACACCGTCAATCAAGAACAAAACAGACAATGATTTCATATCGCAGACTCCAACCTGGAAAGAAGTAATTGATCCACATTAATCAATTGAGAAATTTGAAACTTCTAATTCTGATCAATTTTGCTAACAAGAAAGGAAATATGAATTAAATAGTCAGACGATACCCACACGACCACTTAAAAATCCAATAGCAAGTTTGGTTCCAGAGTTTGCAAAAGATAATGCTTGTACTGGAGAATCGAGAAGAGAAAAAACAGCACTAAAATGAGGTCCTTTTCCTTGTGGAGCGTCATGGACTGCATACAAGTTTAACAATATAAGTCAAGGGTAAAACTTCTCTTTTATTTTATGCACAAATATCATGGTTTGCAATGCATGCTTCACATATGGGGAAAAAAAGGAACAAGAATGAAGAAGGTAAGCATTCTACGATGATGACAGAATAGATAGTTTGGAACACAAGCTACAAAAAAATAAAAAAATAAAATAGAACTCGAATTCGAACGAAAAATCTAGCCTTCTACAATGGTGACAGAAGAGATCACCTTCATTTTTTGTTTCTGTGACAAACTGGAACTTTTTCCCATCAGAGCAGTCTTTAAGATCATACACGCGAACCTACAAAAGTCATCACGGCCAAGGATTAAATATAGAATAATAATGCATTGCCTTAGATAAAGTAACCAATTAAGAAAGATTTCTGACAAGACCACATTCATTGCCCACAGCCAGAAGCAAGGAAGCAGAACAAAAGTCCAATTTTGTCACTGGAGCATTCGAACCTGCCACTTTTACACCATTAACCTACAAAACACACAGGAAATTTGTGAAAAAAATAAGAGTTTAACTTTGATACACTGTCAGTGTAAAAAGTTTTATATTGTCAATAGATCACTCAATCATATGTTTGATTTTTGAAATAGTAATTATGTCAAACATATATAATGATCTGACGATTGACAATATAAAAAATCTTTAAACTGAAGGATATTGTTTTCATTTCTATCTATTTTGAAACAACAATATTGTGGAATTCATACCTCTCCTTCTATGTAGCAAATATAAGACAAGATTGGATGTGTGGCATCACACAAAAGGACAGATCCATTAGAATAGCCCACAAAATAAACTCTTTCAATTCCAGCACCTTTAACCATGGACAAGTGGCTGGGAACACCCCCAGTTAAGGGCCAATTTGAACAAGAAGCTGAACCAGGTGTTGAGCTAGTTTTCAGAACTGCGGCTACCTAAGGTAAACGAAATAAGTTGAAAAACCATAATATGAACAATGATAAGAGCCAGGTTTAGCAGAAAGTACTGAAAAACAAAAGAAATTACCTCAGCTAGAGTTTTCGATGAATTTAACTGACTTGGCAACTTGATAAGTTTTGCTACAGTTAAAGATGGATTATTCATAGGTATTAGCACTGGAAACTCCTGCGCAGATACAGAGGATGTCCTATTCTGCTCAGACATTAATGCAGACAAGCTATCATTATCATAATAGTGTATTTGTCCAGGGTTTGTCAGTACAAAAAGATCATCTTTGCTATTTAAACCCCTTGCTCCTATACTTGGCAGTAAAATCAAGTCTGCGAAAGTGCCATTAAGTGTAAGGTCTGCACGACCAATGCATTTTAATGATTCCATCCCCGATGACCATTCAAGAGTTAAAACCTGTAAAGGAGAGACACGTTAAAGTTTAGGGAACCAATGCACGCAAACTAAGAAAAGTTTCAACCACGTAGAAACAATTCGTTGATTTAAAGCCTTCACTTAATATGAATATTTAAGTGAATAAACTGAACTTTATCAATTCAAAATGAAATGAAAAATAGAAATGAACAAAGAACTTACAGTCAAAACTTCTTCCGATCCAATTTCGTCACCACCATACACAAACAACTGACCAGTGCAATCATTATGAGATTTGTGACTACTGGACCATTGTAAGACAATGACCGGGATTCTTCTTTCTGCATTGGACAGTTGTAGCCTAACAACATTTTTAGATGAAGTGGTTTGTTGGCCTTTAGAAGGTGCTGCAGACGACAAGTTCCAAAACAGGATATCTCCATCTAAGTATCCAACAGCGAGAATGGAGCCATCAGAAGATGCCCAACAAAGAGCACTTATTTCTTTATCTCCCAGGTTTTGTTCTAAAATATCAGCCGGAAGATTGGCGTTTGTTTCAGTAGAGTTCTCATCTTCATCTTTCAATTGGAGATCCTTTCCACCACCAAGGAACACAATTTTAGCTTCAGAAACATCCCAAAGAATTAGCAGTCCATCCTGAAATGCAATCAACAATCTGCAAAAATATCAAATTCATTCTTCATCAAATTGAGTGATGAATATACTTTTTTGTAGGAGAATCAGGAAAAATCCGATCGATTCTCCATGATTTTATTTTTTTCTCCTTTAATTTAATTTTTTCTCTAATTTTTAATTTTTTTTATGTCATTATTAATCACAATTAATAGGACAACTAGTAGTGTAATTTCTTTTCTTATATAAACAGTCCAAGACAATAGTAGTAAAATATGAAAGTATTATTCCATGACAGAACATACATGCTTCCCTACGGAATATAAATCATAAGTCATACATGCTTCAAGCAAAGATTTCTTTACACATATATAAATCATAAGTCCCAAGATTTCTTTACACGGCTTCAAGCAAAGATTTCAAATATTCGGTGGCGTGAAATATATTCACTTATCATTCAGTCAGCTTTCAAAGATTTTGGTATGAATATGACAGAACATACATGCTTCTCGTCAAATGGAAACGGATTGTCACTTTATCGTGAGAAAGTCGGGGTAACTTTCCCTCTTTTTGGACCATCGGATCGATTAAACAATCAAGTACGTGCAACTCAATGTTTGTCTTCTTTTCATAAAAAAAAAAAAAAAAAAACTTAAACCAGATTTCATCAACAAAAAATAAAAATAAACCAGACCTAGCATAATCTATTTGCTGGGGCTGCCATGCTTTACTGCCGACGTTCTATGGGCATGTTGTCACACCACCGCCGTTCTGACCGAGTTCCTCTTTTTCAATTTGGGGGTTCTTTGGTTACATGACCTAATCTTTGAAAAGTTCAGATTTTCGTTGTTATCTCTTTTGGGTGGGAAATTTGATTTCTCTAATTAGGGTTTTTAATTCTGCAGTCCAATCGCCCATTCCAAATATCAGAAGGCTCGAATCAGTATTACAGAGGGTTGCCTTTTCCTTCATTTGTAGAATTTTTTTTGTTTTGAATTTCAATAATGCCACGTGGCACAGTTTAAATCATCCAATGGAACAAAAAAAAACTAGGAAAGTTACCGCACCATGACTTTCCCGCAATAAAGGCAGGAGGCGATATGTTCCCCTTCAAATAATGTACTACAGATCAGTATTTCTTAGAACAATATTCAGCCATGCAGACAAATTACACACACTCGTTGAGTTCCGAAGTTGGCTCGGCAATTTCATTTAATCAAATCTAAGAAATCACTTGAAATAATAAAGATGGCAAGAAAATTAAAAATATGAATGTTAAACTGAAAGTTATATCTGGAAATCTGATTTTAGGAAATTGGATTCTTCTATTGGCATTGCTTTGGTAAATATCAATATGTAGCTATCAAATCATAATTCAAAATTCAAGGGCAAAGAAGTAGACTTAAAAAGCTATCTGAATGACATATATCTTGCCTGTTCCCAGAAGAATAAGGTTGTGAAAGAATTCCAACAATTGGTTGGTCGCTGGACTCCGGAAACCCGGCAGTTTCTATCAAAAGGAACAAAATGGCAATGAGTAATTCTTAAAACAAAGAAAAACAATTTTACACACAAAAGCATAGATGAATGATATGAAGATGACATTTGGACATGCCGATTACATAGCATGTGTATTGCATTGGGTCTCGGCATTACATATATTAGTGTTGTCAATTGCAGATCATGGTAAATATTGGTTTCGTTGTATAACAATACTCGGTGAACTTCAGTACTATCGAATGTATGTTTGAAAACTTATGACCAACGCAAAAGATTGACGAGATCACATGTATGACATTAGAGAAAGCAAGATATGTATTAATTATCAATCATCACCAAAACATAAAACAAGAAATTACCCCTTAGAAATTTAGCTGACAAATGATTTGATGACTTCAAAAGTTGTCCTTCCTCGGCATCAAACTTTATCACAGAAAACAGGCCATGCTCATCACCGACATAACTGAATATTATAGTAGAGTATAATGTTAATAATTATGTAATCACAACCATTTTCAAATAACTAGTAGCAATAAGAGGTAAAACATACAGATGTACTAAATTAAAAGTATTTCTCTTACATGAAATGTGAGCCGCTGATGACAGAAAAAGCGGTAATATTGGATTCCCATTGTAAAGAACAAATAAGGCTACGACTTTCAAGATTCCAAACCTGCCAAAGAAAAAAGGACTAATTGAATGGTTTGCATTTAGTCATATAAATCACAACCTATAATGAGCTAGGAAGTCAAAATCAATCAATTTAACGATATCAACATAACTTGATGTGCTAAACTGTTCATCTAGTTCATAACCAATTATATATGTACCAATTCTTTCAACAATGTATGATGGAAGGGGAAATGAGACAGAAAAGGAAATTTACCTGGATATCATTATCATTTAAGACTCCAACTAAATATCCCTGGTTTTGTAGGAACTGCAAGTAGCAAAAGAATCCAACACATCAATATCACATTCATATAGAAGTAATTACATTTATCACAACTTCGCAAGCTTATCTAGCTAGTTATTTTGATAATTTGCATAATAGAAATCCAAGAACATCTAACTCTATATCAATCGGAGAAGTAAAAATGCCATGTACCTCCAAGTATTTGTAAGGAAGTTGTTTAAAAGAAATCAAAAGTCCTTCAATGTTATCACTGCCAATCACCTTAAGTCTTCCATCCCTGCCATTAAACTATGCAGTATGAGCGACTAAAGCACCATCAACCTATTACGACATGCATTTTCCAGCTAAATATATCTCACAATATATGCCATCTTTCAAACATCACCAGATTAGAACAATCAGACATTATGGTAATAAAAGGATTCTGTCATTAAAAACCATCTGCCTAATAACGGACAATGATTATGTCGTTATGCATTCTCCTAACAGAACGCACGCGCCTTATAACATTAAATCAGGAACATCACCCCAACAACTAAAAAATCCTACTTTACTCACCAACAAAAAAAAAAACTCATTTTTCAGAAATTAAAAGGAACTAAATTACCCATCACAGATAATTATAATAACCCAAGATAACATTTTTTTTCCCTAAATTTTTTAGTCCATTTTAACTAACTAACAATTGTTTCATGCAATGGAAGCAGCTCAGACTTCAACCACCAAAAAACTATAGTATACAAAATTAAAAAATAACAACTTTAATACACAAAAATGAGTAAAAAACTATTGTAGCTCAAATCACATGCATTGTAATATTAATACACAAAAATCATCAATAATCAATAAAAACAGAATCAATAGAGAGAGAATGAAGTACTCACAAAGTCCCAATAGCTAAAAGTCGTTGAATGGGATCAAAAGCGAGAACTGAAGAAGAAGATGGAATGCCATAGTGAATCACAATTCTTGGATCCAATTCAGTTGATTGTAAACTACCTTGCTGCTGAAACTTGTGCTGAAAATGAAAAAAGAATCAGAATTTGAAAATCAAAATTGAGAAAAACAAAACCCAGAAAGAAAGAGATGATTTTTCTTACGTTGTGATGGTGTTGCACAGCTTTGTGTAATAATCTCTTCGCAAACATGGTTTGATGAATTGATGATGATGATGTTGGCGTAGGTTGATGTGTTTTAAGAATAATAATTTGGTTTTGCTTTGTTTTGTTGGACTGATTATTCGATGATGCAAATAATTAATAATTTAATTCATTTCAACTTTTAAATTTTTTTTTTTTTTGTAACCATAAACTTTTAAATTTTTTTTTTATGAGGGATTGTATGCAGATGGTAGAGTCGAGTTTCGAACACTAAATTCTCTAATTTTCACTTTAAGATGATGAGTTTTTAATCACTACTCCCTCCGTTTCAAAATGAGTGTCGTTTTAGATGTTTACACACATATTAAGAAATGCAATGATTAAAAGAAAGAGAATGGTTATTTTACCAAATTCTATTGGTTAGTTTTAAAAGTAATACTTTGGAAGTAGTGTGCAGAGTATTAATTGGAGGATACAATTGAAAAGAAAAAGTTATTATTGCATTGGAAACTGAAAACGACACTCATTTTGAAACAATTTTTTTAGCTAAAGCGACACTCATTTTGAAACAGAGGGAGTATATTATTAAAAAAAATTAGATAAGTGGAGTTTTCAAAACACGAAAGATAAAAACAACGTTCATCTAAACTTTTAACAGATATATTTACAATTTTGTTGACAACACTTTTTTTATATTTGGATCAATTTCTTATCAACTTAATCAATTATTATTGAAATGTTTTGAATTAATTAATTGACTAATGAGAACAAACAAAACTTTGTATTTTCTAGCTCATCGGTGAGTCAACGGAGTAGTTAGTTGACGTTTTCTTATTTCAATCTAACTTCATTACTTTAGTATATATTTAATATTAACAATGAAATTTTAACATGGGGATGTAGCTCAGATGGTAGAGCGCTCGCTTAGCATGCGAGAGGTACGGGGATCGATACCCCGCATCTCCACTTTTTCTTCGAATTACTTTTTATTTTAATTCTCTGTTTTTTTTTTTTTTTGCAAAGTGTTGTTATACGTATGAGGCTCGCTCGCGTAAAGTAACTGCAAAAGTCTGTTTCCTCCTTCTATCATTAAGTTAACTTAATCATCTTGACATATCTTAAGTTGACATCTTTATATAATACAAAAGGATACTTCTATGAGCATAAGTACACGTGGCGCCTCATTTTGCTTCTACCATTTAATGCTCCTCAAACAAATTTTTTGCAATGCATTAGACCTTTGATCAAGAAAGTTGACTTAATTATGTATTATGTATCCATTGCATTTAATATTTTTATCAACCAATTAAAATGGATCATGACTCAATTTTTTTTTCTTAACCAATCAAAATAGATCATGACTCATTTATATTTTATGAGCCAATCAAAATTGATCTTGACATGATTTTTTTCCTATATATAGACAATTTGTTTTTCATTATCTTCATATCATGACTCATAATTTTTTTCCTTAACCAATCAGAATAGATCATGACTCATTTATATTTTATGAGCCAATCAAAATTGATCTTGACATGATTTTTTTCCTATATATAGACAATTTGTTTTTCATTATCTTCATCTTCCTCTCATAAAATAAAAGACATTTTGTGTCCATAATTTAGGTTTAAAGTATACTTTTTATGATTGTTTTTCATTGTGGTTGTATTTATGTGCTTTTTGTTATAGCATGTAGGTGTGAAAATTCTGTATTTAGTTTTCTTTCATTTTTTTTTATCCAGTTTCTTTTTTTTTTCTTCTTCTAATTAACTATTTGCATTTTTAGGGTAACAAAATTCATGCTATTGTATGAAGAAATATGATCTATAAATTTGAGATGGATTTGAAGGAAGGAAAGGTCTACTTTGGTGTTGCGCTACAAATCTTGGATCTTATCAAACAACGAAACATGACTACAAACAAAATTTTTAGTTTAACACAAAAATAAAATTATGCGGAGTGAATAGTGTACCTTCAGATATTTCAGTTCAGATATTGATTTGGTGTTTCTTATTATGTCATTTATATGTATAATACTTTTATTTTGTTCGGATTAGTTTTTTCATCACAACATTATTTTCGATCTTAAAGAGGTAGTCCAATCTATTTGGAGGCTTTGATAAACTTTTTTTTTTAAAGAATGAGGCTTTGATAAACTTGATCATTTGTTATTTACACAAGTACAAAAAAACAACCATTTTTAGAAAACTCCAATATTGTATTAAACAATTGTAAATTTGAAACAATTAATTGGACTCAAAGTGGTTAATGAGTTCTACTAAAAGATGAATTATTCAAGAAAAATAATTTTTGTTAAGACTTTAATTTCCTCTTTGCTCGAATTACCCGGGTCCTTTTCCTCTGGGACCGGAGGGTTAACCCCAACAACAAAAAAAACATATTAGATTTTTTCCACTATATTTTTAAACAAGTCTATGAATAACAAGATAAATGATACACATAAATGTATCAATCATGCAAGATAAATGTTTTTTGTTACTAAATGATTAATGATACACATAAATGCATCAATCATGCAAGATAAATATGGAAGTTATTTGTTTGACCAAATAAATGAAGGATATTATTATGAATGTGTTATGAATAATTGAAAAAGACATTTGTACACCCTCCGGTCACTAATATAAGCAAAAGTTTGATTTTTAAATTCATTCATTAAATGACGTATGTAGTCTTTATTATAGACTACATACGTCATTTAATGAATGAATCTAAAAATTAAACCTTTGCTTATATTAGTGACCGGAGGGTGTACTTTATATGTGTCATCACTTATATTATAAGTCATTCAAATGTTAACATATGTCAATGATAATTTCCAAGCCAAATAGATTCAAATACTTTAAAAAGGAACAAGATGTAAAAAAAAAAAAATTAGCATTTATCTACAGTATTCTTTTTCTTTTTTTTTCCGAATATTACAAGTTTTTTTATGGTATATCAATGTATGCAACAAAATAATAGTAAATGCAAAAAAAATTATATATATAATCAAAACCGTGTATATTAATGTATATGCTCTTTGCTAAAACCATTTATTATTATTGAATGAATATGCATGTTTTTTTTTGCTAACGAAATTTTTATTTTGTTTTTTGTTACTGCTAACGAATGAATATGCATGTTTGAACCCAAAAAAGTAGTATAGAATATGAAAGGCCTAGACATTTAAGAAAAAAATCGTATACTATCTATAAAAATGAATGAAATGAGGTTTCAAAACCTCTATAAAGGTAGTATTATAAAAAGAGAAATGATAGCAACACACACATTTCAACATACCTTTTTTATTGGTTGCAATTCGCACGGGTTCCACCAAATCATGTGAGACCCATATAAATTTGGTGGAACTCAAGTGAGTTTTAACCAATCAAAAGAGTGTGTTAAAAAATGTATATTAAAATGTGTGTTACTAGCATTCCTCATTATGCAAAAGAAATGAAATTATTTTCCATGAAAACCGGTAAAAGTTATTGTCCCCTTTTTCTTATTTGATTTCTTCAATTTAATTGCAATCAACATTTGGTCTTCACAGTTTTTTTGCCAATCATAGACATTGATAAAATCAAGTGTACGTATTTTCCAAATGGAAATGAATTATTTAGGAAAAACCTTGCATTGAATTATATCATCAGAATAAAAGTTGGAAATTAATATATTTTAATGTTTTTATAACAATAAAAAATAGCACAAGAAAAAAGCGCACCATACAAGTATGTTCCTTTTTTTACTCATATAAACATACTATCTTTTCCCCTAAAAAATCATATTCGTTTTTTTTTTAATAATTTTATTTAGGTGAGATTTTTTTTTGGTCAATATCTCTCTTTATTTAGGTGAGTTGAGTCCAAAGAGAAAACCTCAGGAATCAAAAAGAGATTACAATGTATTATCCATCGAGGATGTCCTAACGCTGGTATTGAGAATTGTACTCACACTTTAATGGGGGCTGGAGTCAATTTATTATCAACTAAATCAACATATATCGACAATATAAGCACATTCTCAATCACACTACAAATCTTTATATTTTTATCTTTATCTTTATAATAAACATTTGTCTTACATTACATATAAAATACACATGACGGTCTCTCATTTCCTACCTCATTTCATGCTATGATATTTCATTTTTATAAAACAAAATATTCAAATAAATATTTAAAATTGTCCATGATGATTATGGTGCCATTCTAAATTAAATGTTTTTATATCAGCATTTACACAAAAAATCAATTATGTCTATATTTGTTTTTTTTTTTGGGTCAAGTTATGCCGATATATGTTAATTGTGGGTGTTTACTAATTTGTTAAATAAATGTCTTTCAAGTGGTACTAACATGTTTTCCTAATTCAACTTTCAATTTATGGATTTCTCCCATTTAGTATCAAAAACATATATTCTTGCTCAATGAAGATTTGGTTCAATTGTCGTGAGTTTAGCTTTTACTGCTAATGTGAAAACTTCTTGATGGGTGGTACGTAAGTATCTCAATTAGAGCTCGATAAATCTCAAAATCTATCCTAATTCAGATGAGCCCTTGGAGTCTGACTCACTAAACTTTCACTTATAAAAAATAAATAAATTAAAAATAACAAGTTTTCTTTGTGAGAAAAACATCCGCAATGCAAAATATATTCTTTTATTTTTTTTCAAATGTATTTGATAGTTTTGAATATGTCCACCAACAAGCTTATTTTTCTTTTGGTGAATTTTAATGGAATGCTTACTAACAAGTATATATACATCATCGTTCATGAAAAAAAAAAAAATACACATCATCGTAAATATAGATATTTTCTTCAGTTTGATGTAAATATGATTTATTTTCAATTTAAATGACTGAATAAGTATACCACTTCTTTTTACGATCACACCCCTTAATTAAGGGAATGTTTAATATGACGTTTCTTTTTACCATTTCTTTTTTACTTAATTAAAAAAATATCACATCATTTAAAATGTTAAATAAATATGTAATTTATCAGCTCAAGTAACACATCAATATTTTTCCATGGTTACTTTCCAGCAAATACTGGATAATCACATTAGACTAAGAGTAACCACAAAGATGAAATTGACACCACATCTCCGTCCTAATCTTTAACGCACTAGGTATATAAGTCATCTCATTTATATGTTTCTCACCACATACTCTTGCATCCAATATGAAGTTTTAACTCATATATGACATATTAAGTTATTAACATATCTCCTTTACGTGTGAGACTTTGTACATTTGTAATCTGGTAACATAACCAAATAAGATTAGAGAAAACATAACATGCTATAAAAGTGGGTTGGTGGTGATTTAATGGATGAATGTTTTTATTCTTTTCATTCATGAGAAGAGAGAAAGTAAATTAGAAAAAGATAGAAGACAAAAAAGCAATTCAAACATGAGAGAGATGATAAGAAAAAAAAAAGAAATGTTTGTGCTTTGTCTATGAGAGTATATAGAATAGAGTGAATTCCTGGTGATTTACGAGTTTGTTGACGGAGTTCGAAATTTTTTAGTATATATTTTACCAAAAAATTAAACTAAATAAAAAATGTCACATTGTTTTAATAATAAATACAACAACCCTTTATTTTGTCAAATTAGCAAAACACATGCAATTTTTCATTGTCAAATCCAACCAAATATCAAAAGTGAATGAATTTGAAATAATAGAGGTTAAATAAAAGATATAGCATGAAAGTGAATAACAACCAATAACTAAAATTTAAGATAAAAAATTAACAAATGTCATCCAATACCTAACAAAGTAGTTTATCATAATTTTGGGATAATGTTTAGACTTTCAGATGAGCCTACATTGAGTTAGATCACCATATTAGGTCAAAAGCAACCATATAAGTGAGATTGCCACACCACATCTTCACAAAAAATCTTAAGTCATTAAGTATATGTGTCATCTCACTTATATATTGTTCAAAATCTACTATTTTATCCAATGTAGAACGTCAACTCACACTTGATACATTAACATATGTCAATCAAGTGTGTGACTATCCACATCCGTAAATATGTCACATAGTCAAATAAGGTCAATCGTAGGCACATCATGTTCAAAAAGGTAGTTTGATAGTGATTTCATGGAGGCAAATTTATGTTTATTTATTTCATGATAATAGAGAAAGGAAATTAAAAAGAAAAAATAGAATACGAAAAAAGAATTTGAACATGATAAAAATGATTAGGGAAAAAAATATATGTAGCATGCTTTATCCGAAAAATTATTGGGAATAAACTGAGTTGCCGGTAATTATATGGGTTTGTTGAAGGGGTGTTGAAGATTTTTGGGTAATTATTTTACCAAAAAATTAGACTTAATTAACAAAGCGTCACGTCATTTTCAAATGTCTAATAAGCATGTGCTTTGTCAACTAACATAACACATCTGCATTTTTCCATTGTAACATCCCACTAAAGACCAAATGTAAAGTAATTTTAAATGATAAAGGTTGAATAAAAAATGGCATGAGAGCGAATGACATCCAAAAACTATATTTAAGTTAAAAAATAAATAAACAAATGACATCTAAACACCAGCAAAATAGTTCATCTTAATGTTGGGACGACACAGGGAGCCTATATTGTGTTTGATCCTCATATTATGCAAAGAACAATCACATAATGGAGATTGACACCACATATCGACTTAAAATATCTAATGAGCTTATGAGTATGTATTTTTTTCAACTCAGCATAACACTTCTACATTTTTCAATTCTTAGATCCCACCAAAGACTAAAAGTAAAATGGTTTGAAATAATAGATATTGAATAAAAAAACAGCATCAAAGCAAATGACATCCCTAAACTATAAATTTTAAGATGAAAAAAAATTAATAAATGATATCCAAAACTAACTAAATAGTTCATCATAATATTGTGTCTTCTGAGGGAGCCTATTTTTTTTTTATATAATCAGTTTAGGCTAAAATCAACCACAAAAGTAAGATTCACACCACATCTTTATCTAAAATCTTAAGACATTATGTACATAAGTTATCTCACTTATATTTTCCTCACCATCTACCATTGAATTCAATGTGAAACTTTAACTCACATATGACACATTAACATCTCTCTTAAATGTGAGACTTTTTGCATGTGTAATATGGTGACATATCCAAATTATAAGGACAAACTGAGACCTAACATGAAAAAGGAATTTTTTACATGAGATAGATGGTAAGGAAAACAAGTAAGGGGTGTGTGCTTTAACCTTTAAAGTATAGCAAATGGATTGAATTGCTTGCAATTTTGTAGGTATGTTGAAGGATTAGGAGATTTTGGGGTAATTACTTTACGAAAAAAATAGACTCAATTAAAAAACGTCACATCATTTTAAAATTTCTAATAGGTATATATTTTTGTAAACTCAAAATAATACATTTATATTTTTTCATTATCAGAATTCACAAAAGACCAAAGTCAAAGAATTTGAAATAAGGAATGCTGAATAAAAAAAACAATGAACATGAATGAAATTCAATAACTAAAATTTAAGATAAAAAAGTTAAACAAATGACATATAAAAACTAACAAAATAGTTCATCATGATTTTGGGACTTTTAGGGGATTATGCATAGAGTTTGATCACCATCTTAGATTAAGAGAAACTTCACAAGTGAGATTGATATCATATCTTCGTCCAAAACCTTTAGGCATCAGGAGTCATCTCACTTATATGATGTTCAAAATCTATTATTCCATCCAATACAGAACTTTAATACACACTTGATAAATTATCATTCAACTACCCACCTCCGTAATTACATGATGTATTTAAATATGGTCAATTGAAATCACAAAATGTTCAAAAAATTTGGTTGGTGGTGGTTTCATGGAGAGGGGTTTATGTTTCTTTCTTCCATGAGAAGAAATAAAGAAAATTAAAAGCAAAAAAAAAATCAAAAAAGGAATTAAAACACAAGGGAAGATAGGCGAAAAAAATAAGTATTGTGCATTTTTTTGTAAGAGTATAGAGAATAGTGTGAGTTGCTGGTTATTTTATGGGTTGGTCGAAGGAGTCCGAGATTTTTGGATAATTATTTTACCAAAAAATTAGATTCAATTAAACAAACGTCACATGATTTTTTTTAAGGAAAATGTTACATGATTTTAAATAGTCTAATAAATATATATTTTTGTCAACTCAACATAACACATCGACAATTTACCATTTTCACCTGTCACAAAAGTCCAAAAGTGAATAAATTGAAATAATAGACGTTGAATGAAAAAAAAAACATATGGAAGAGAATGCCATATAAAAACTAAACTTTAAGATGAAAATAAACAAATGACATCCAAAAACTAAAAAACCGGTTGATAACAATATTGTGATTTTCGCATAATCCTACATTGAGTTTTATCACCTCAACATACAAAGATAATCCACACACGTGAGTTTGACACCACATCTTAACCTGAACCTTAAGAAATTATGTATATGGATCATATCACTTATATGTTGCTCAACATCTACTCTCACATCCAATGTGAAACTTTAGCTCACAGTCAACACATCAACATATCTCACTTAAGTATAAGACTCTCCGTAGCCGACATTTGTCACTGGGATTCACCCATGCTTCATTCGCAAAGTCGAACCGAGTTATAATATCATCATTGGACCTTATGGAAAGAGGCAGCACTGGTGTTAATCTACTCATTAGACATAGAGAAACCACATAAATGAGAATAAATACATCTTCATCCAATGTTTTAATTACGACGAAATTCTAGCCCGTGCTTGGCACGGGTGTCCATACTAGTATTATATATATAGCATCGAAAATAAGTCATGAGATTTGTGATGCCTTGTGTCAGTTCGAATAAAAACCTTACAACTGCCAGAATAAAAAGAGAAAAAAAAAATTAAGTAGCAAATTTACAAAATATAAATAAAAATAATAATTTTTGACAAAAAATAAAAATAATAATCAAAAGTCAAATTCTTTAATATAAACAACCATTTAAGAGAATCCAAGTTTGATTCAAGATGAGAACAATCTTTAGCCAGACTTATTACTTTTGCCCTTACTCCATATTACCAGTGGTTATTTCCCCGAGGAACGGGAGAGTTAACACACACAAAAAAATATATTAATATATAGTCGCATCAGTAAGGCTACATAAATGATCAGTTAAACTAAAAATAGACACATCATTGCATAATAGACAAATAAATCACATATGTTATTTAAATTAGAGATCAAACTTGGATATTCATAAAATTTAAGTAGAAAATCTACAAATTTTAAATAAAAATATTTATTAAAAAAATCATTAATACATATTTTCTCCAATCTCGAATATAAACAAAAAAGACAAACAAAGTACATTTATCCGATTCAACTTTTTAACCAAATATATCAATCTTGTTTAATTTTTTGCTTTTTTGAGACCAGAGTGGTAGGAGCACCGCTAGGGCTACATAAATAACCCGTTAAACTAAAAATAGACACATCATTACATAACAAACAAATAAATCTAAGGAGTTTAATTTTAATTAGGGATCCAACTCGATACTCATAAATAATAATGAAATTTTGAACTTAATCTAAAATTGGTATTTTTAATTTTAATTTAGAAGTTTTAGGGTTAGGTGTATTAATTAAGGAAAGGATAAAAATGTGATCCATATATCATTAGTTTTAAATTAAAAAAAAACAAACAAATTTTGCATATTACATAAATCACATACAATTGATTTACACTCATTCTCGTGAATTAAACATGATTCTGAAGTCATGCATTTCAATCACAAATAACACCACCAACTACGCATTTCCTTCATTCTCGAGCTATTAAATATGACTCTTAGAGTTGTGTATGTCATGTGAGAGTTAATATTTTATATGTAAGAAATACAAAGTGATGGTAAATTTTAACTCATATTATATTTATGTATTATGCATGTATTATCGGTCAAATAATTAATTTTTAATTACTCGCATAAAATATTTAGTATTCAATTATTTCAAAGACAAATTTTAAATTACATCAACTATCCTTGATAAAAAAATTACATCAATTATCATTTTGAACTTAGATGAGTAACATCCGAAACATTAATTTTTATTGTCACTCATTTGTTTTCATCTATATGTTTATATTGTCCTACTTCCTCTCTTTCTTCTTTTTGCTCACATGCCTAAAAATAAAAGATGTTTATGGAAATGCATGAAGTACAAATACAAAAGATTATTACTCTTCCCACTATTTACATATATGTTTTTTATGTTACATACTATATATTCCTAAAAAAAAGGTGCGGCTTTAAGTATGAGGCCTTAAGCGGTCATCCACTCTGACCACGCTCAAAGTCGCAACTAAGCATCAAACAACACCATTTTTTATTATCTGGTTATTAACGAATTGCAATAAATACATATAATTAAATATTATACTTGAGTATTCATCATTCATTAATTGCTGAGACTTATTAGGTTCCGATCCAAAAATCGATTTCTACAACACCCACACAAATTTGTGACTTTCAACTCCATACGATTTCTAATGCCCTAAAAATTAGTTTCCATAAATCAAACCCTAGTCAGCTATAATGATATAACCAACCTGTTTTATCTCGTAAATAATCAGTTAATATCATTACTAACATATAGTTTTGTATCTATACGATTGATTAAGGATTTTATGCATTGTTAACCTGAGCGATTGATTTCTGCCAACCAACAATCAATGATTCCAATCTTATTGATTCTAGTGCTGAGGGGTTGAATTGTAGCGACGCTGTGTGAAAGAGTGGCGATTCGATGAATCGTGACGGTGCAGGGTCGACGAAGCAAGGCGGTGAGTAGAGTATGATGAACTCTCGATCAAAGAAATCGAACGCTTTTCGGACATGGTTGGAAAGCTTCAGGTGCAAGGAACCCTAAGATTGTGCGATTGTGTTTGTGTTTGTGTTTGTTTGATTGTGTTTGTGTATGTTTGTTTGTGTTTTCTAGCACAAAGCTATTATGTATGGAATCAAATATAAAAGGTTTGGTAGTGTACACGGTTTAGTTGAACACCAAAGAGGTTTAGTTTTTTTTTTTTTTGAAGAAAATCAAAGAGGTTTAGAGGGTGTATTAGATTGAGATTTTAAAAGACTGTTTTGGCAAACAAAATTATGAAGATTTTAAAAGATTTTGTGAGATCTTATTGATTTTTTTGGATTTTGAAAGACTTTTTTAATGACATTTTACAATCAGGATTTTGAACATATGATTTTAACGGATTTATAATATAGATTTCAACGGACATTATGAGATTTCAACATTTGAAAAGATTGTATGAGATTTTAAATAGGGAAATAAAAAACCCTTATGGGCCAAAAATAACAAACTAAAAACAAAATAGAATGTTCTAGAAAATTAGGCTGAAATAATAAATACTACTAAATTACTAATAAAATCCTCCTGCATCAGAAACCGTGCAAAACTCATATTTGATATTTGGATTGTATCTCATCCTCCTTTGATATAAACCAATTGAAATTGCATTGGCAAAAGAGAAAGGAAACTTGAGAAAGGACCCTGAAGTCATTTTCGCGATGGTGAACAATATATTGTCTCCATTCCGAAAGGAAATTTGAGAAAGGTGATATTTCCATCGTTGTTTTTCTGTGAAACAACCAAAGCAAAGTGTATAAGTAGATGAACGAAATGATACTGTTACATTTGATACAACTTGTAACACCTCCTTTTATTTAATAATAAATAAAATGTGATTTTTAGATTTTTTTTTACATAGACTCTTTTAAAAATCTATGATATGTATGTCGAAAACATTATATCTGATGACAGTTTCATATATTCAATAAAACAAAGGATAAATAACAGGTTATCATCGGTCTTATAAAAACTTCCAATAAACAGAGAGTAAAAGAAACTGTTATACTTTCAAAATTTATAATTTATCAAGTACAATAATCTCAATTACAATGTTCATTAAAACTAGCGGAAAATAAAATGGAGATATTACACGATAGTATGTCATAGTTTCTAAATCCAAATGAAAATGAATGTTTCCCATATATACATATAAATAAAGAAATGTGAATCAACAAACAACTACAAAGACATATCAACTCAATCAGGCTAAACAACCTAGTCGACATGATCTCAACAACGCTTACCCATTCCTCGTAGAAAGCTACTAGCATAACATAATAAAGAGGATCAACAAACAAAAAAGGATAAAGGGGTCAAATTACGCAATATTTACGCATCAAGTTATACGGTAGATCTGGGAATGCACTCAAAAATATTTATAAAGTAATAATAAATTTTATAAATTAGTCGACTCTATGCAGGATGACCTTTAATCCTAACACTGCTCCATGGAAACTATTGTTGTCAAATATGGAAATCAAGTTGCACAGCTAATAGTTAATAAAACCTCAAACGGTAGATACCATCTTGTTACTCCTTAGAGTTTTCCTTAGAGTGCTCTGTATTGATCTCGAATTAGTTTAGTGGAGTGTCAATAATAGATATGTTGTCCAGAGGGATTACATGTGATCAATGTAGCTAATCATTGAGTCATTGGCACATGCTTCACACATATCTACCCCCATGACCCCACTTTGCTATCTCATAAAAAGGTGATCCATATAGTCACACGACAACGACAAATGGTTTGGTTGAAATTATTGTGCGACATACAAACAAGGAAATAAAATCGAATAGTACGATACCAATTTTAAAAGATTATAATAGTTCGTTCTCCTGGGTTTGGATAAACGACATAGGCCTAAACATTTTACGACTTTTCAAGAGAATTGAATTTTACAACAAGTAATAATCCAATATTTTATTTATCAACTTAATTTTTAATTAAAAGGGCTTGTTTTTGTCTCTTATCCAACACCCAATCAATTTCGAATAATAAAAGGAATAATCCTTTTTTCAAAATATCTCGATCTCTATTCAACGCGAGAGGATAATTGATACTAACTTTTAACTCGTTACAATCCTTTCAGACCAAAGTTAAAATACAAATGCACATAACAAAGTCCTAATTGACTTAGACGACCCAAGTTTATAAACTATACATAGAGTCTAACTACATAGCTTAAACAAGCTTTTTGTGGAAAAACCTAATTTATGAAAACCCAATACAAAATGGTTAAGGTCGTTGTGATCGAACCATAACCATGAAAATCAACACGGATGCATTCAATCCATCACACAATCATAACAATTTACAAAACAAAGCAATTAAACAACCAAACAATGCATCTTAAACAACTCATAACAAATAACAGATAAAGGCACATAACAATCAATCAAGACAATTCATACATTTCATATAATTCACTTAAGACATATACATTCACACAAAACAATTCGATTTCAAAAAATACCCCTTAATAGTTAATCAACCCTCACTTGTAATACATGCTCCAACCGTTAGTTCCTCATGAACAACTTTAATCTCGATCAAACATATCAAAATCATACAGACTAGCTCTCCAAGATTGCAATATGTCATAGCCAAAAAAAGAAACAAAAATACACTTTCAAACAATTGTCTGGTCCAACTAAATGTAATATCGTTCAACAATGTTATAAGTCATAATTAAGCATCAACAATAATAAGATGAACTTCTAATAATTTGAACATAAATTTGGTCCAAACATACTTATGGAAAATATTCTTTAAAGTTGCAGCAAAACTCTAATTCCTTCATCAAACACCAAAGAAGTTATCCTTTGACTATAGTAAATGATACTCCATCCGCTTTAAATGTCATTCTAACAAAATTTGTTTGCCCCAAATTATATATCATTTTACAATATCAATGAATCATTAATGCTTATTTTTTCATTATACCCTTTACTATTTAATTTCTTTATCTTTTTTCAGTTATTTTAATTTATATTTCTCATACGATTAATGAAGGACACTTTTGTAAAATAACTCATGATTACTCTTTTCTATATAACATTAATTGCAATTCTTAGTATACGTGAAATTGCTAGAATGACATATAATTTGATAATTAAAATCAATTCAACTAACCATTTCTTTAAGAACATGATTGAATGCTAAAGATACAATTAGTAATAAGTAGGGGTGGACATCAGTTCAGATCGATTTATGACAATTTTAGTGATTTCATGTAAGGAAGAGAGAAACAACGCATCCCATGAGTGGATGAATGAGATGAGAAAAATTAGGGTTAAGGCAAATCTGAAGGAGTGATAAAAGACGAGTTTCAGCTGGGTAAAAATTAACCTCTATTTAGTTTTGGGCCTGTAAGAAACAAATTAGTTTGAGAAACTAATAATAATAAGAATAATAAATAATAACAACAGTTTGGTCGAGTATATTCAAATATCGACGATAAATTTGCATCGGATTGACCCGAGTATACTCATAACAACTTGCAATATTCACCCAAACTACTTGTGATCCATTTTTATCCAATTCGAACGTGTGAATTTATATCGGGTTGGTCGGGTATACTCGGGTCGACCCGTACCCAGTAATAAAGCCAAATTACAAGAAGATATGTTTGTTAATCATTTGTCCTTGTCATAAATGTATTAATTTATGATTTATGATGTGGAGGATATATACGACATGTAGTGTTGCGTAGCCATTTTCTTCTTCTTCCCATCATCAACATTTTCACACTTCCCAACACAAACCAACCCAATCGCTTCAATTTACCTTCCTTCTTCTTCTTCTTCTTCCACCACCATGACTCGTTCCAATCCACAAGGTATCTTTCTCTCTCTAATTTTCATTTTCTGTCATGGTTTGATTCTCTGATCCGTGCAATATGATCCTATGATTATGTTTTTTGTTTCAATATTCTTTTATTGCTTACTGTAGCTATAATAATTTTAACCATAGTTTTGTTTGATTGTATATTGTCACAGATAATAAGAATGGAAAAATGCCTTCATATTTTGATTTGCCACCACTTGATGTTTCTCTTGCATTTCCACAAGCAACTCCAGCATCTACTTTTCCTCCTTGTGGTAACAACCTAATCACATACTTACATATTTATCTTCGTTATTTTCATGCATACATAGATATATAGATTGAGAATTGAGGTTAAATTTGATTCATTTCAACAATTTAATTTCCAGCCTATTAATATTCCGTACGTCAAGGACATGCATTTATGTCCAGTTTGGATAAACAACTTAATCAAGTATTTACAGCAAAAAGATTTAGGCTTTGTTTGACAAGACACATTTTTGAGCTTATAGCTTATAAGCTCATATCATATGACTAGAAAAGACCTGTTTATGTCATTTCATATTTATAAGCTAATTCAACAGCTAATTTTACCAAACACTACAAATTCATTCCGCTAGCTTATCATCTATCTGCTATAAGTTCGCTTATAAACTACTTGCTATTTTTTACCAAACAGAGCCTAACTAAGCATTTATAGCAAAAATGTTTATATATATACGTGCTTATGTATAAGTTTTATTTTTGGTTGTTATCCCTTCGGTTTCCTGGGAAGGGGCCCCCCTGGTGATACGAAGTTTGGTCAAGAGGTAAGTAAAATCTGGCCAAGAACCGACAAATCAAACTCAGGTTTTCCTGAACAATTCGTTCTTTGGTGGAGCTCATTAACCACTTGAGCCCAATTGCTTGGTTTATGTACAAGTTATTTGACTTATTTCTATAACAAAAGATAAATTAAGTCAAATTGTTTTCATATAAACTATAAGCTGTTTTCCTAAACTACCCTGTAGAGCTTAATAAGCGGAGAGCTTAATAAGCTGAGTACACTTATGAACATATCATCACCTCTCTTAAATAGTCTCACATGTGCTTAGATTAGCCAATCCACAGACCCAATAGTTGGTTGATATTCTAAAATCAGAAAATCAAAGCTTCATTTAGAGAAGTCAATTTCTGATATATGTGTGTATGTATTTAACTCTGAATTTTCGACAAATATACACTTTGATCTTATACTGTTAATCTTATTATGTGCTTAAGTTTACATGATTTTGGAGTATAAAATATGAGCAAGATATGCTTGGGTTTGGAGGATTGACTTACATTTTGTATTTGTGATGATTGTTGGAAAGTGCAGCTTCAGATTATTTTCAATTCGATGACTTGTTGAAACCAGAGGAGCAGGCTATTAGGATGAAAGTGAGAGAGTGTATGGAAAAAAATATTGCTCCCATAATGACCCAGGCAAGCTCCTTTTCTTTTTGCTTTTTGAAAGTATTCAATGTAAATATCTTTGTTGGTCCTCCATGAGTAAATATAAAATTTGGTTAAGATGCTACTTGTATTGATTTGGTTTCAAAAAATATCTGTTTGGACATATTTATTTGGTCCTCAAATTTGTCAATGTGCTAGCATGTTCATCCCTTCACGAACCAGATTGTATAGACATAAGTTTTTGGGATTTAAAGCAACACAGGAAGCATCTTTGAGGGTCCTGATTGTATATCTATACATGTCTGTGTTGACAATTTGAAAGACCAATTTGATGTAATCAAATTGAAATGATGGGGGGTTTCTAATCTATTCATTATTGGAGGACAAAACTGAAGTTAATTATATGTTTTTTGATGTTTGCATCTTTTTGGAGGAAGAGTGAAGGTTATTAGTATATATAATTAATATATTGAAGATTCTGTAATGATGTTACATCTCCTAAACTTGATCTCATGCTTTTTAACAGTATTGGGAGAAAGCCGAATTCCCATTTCATGCTATTCCAAAGCTTGGTGAACTGGGTATTGCTGGTGGTACAATCAAGGTTCACATATTTCCCTTATATTTTGTCCTAATTAGGTCTATGAAAGTTCAGAGTTTTTAGCTAGTTGTGATTGATTCTCAGGGTTATGGTTGTCCTGGTCTTTCCGTTACTGGAAGTGCTATCGCTACAGCAGAAGTTGCTAGAGTTGATGCAAGTTGTTCAACTTTCATTTTGGTCCATTCATCCTTGGCAATGCTCACTATAGGTAATATTTATATTTGTTAAAATGGTAATCGTTTTGCCAATAATTTTCATGTTCCTGATATTTTATATCTTTGATTGACCACCAAGTATAGCATTGTGTGGGTCTGAAGCTCAGAAGCAAAAGTATCTACCGTCGTTGGCACAGCTAAAAACTATAGCATGTTGGGTTAGTTGTCTTCCTTGGATTTTGAAGATTTGTGTAATTTTTCTGAAGTTACTACTTCTCAAAGAGGTTGTTGTTTCTTTATTAGGCCTTGACTGAACCTGACTATGGAAGTGATGCAAGTGCTTTGAAGACCACAGCAACTAAGGTTCAGTGTCTTTTATTTGCCATTCAATTCTTTTTGACTTATTTGTCTTTCTAATGAGACATATTTCACTGTACTCAATTGTTTGAATGTTCAACAGTATAGTTTTTCTTTGCTTTGTAAATCAGGTGGAAGGTGGTTGGATCCTTGAGGGCCAAAAGCGGTGGATAGGAAACAGTACATTTGCTGATTTATTGGTTATCTTCGCAAGGAATACCTCAACAAATCAAATAAATGGGTATGTGATATGTGTATTAGTCCTGTCATTGTTAAATCCTTATATATAAACATGCCGGTAATTGGCATTCTAGCCCGTCTAAAGGCCACAGAGATCTGAACATCCGTAGAATTTCACGGACTTTCCTGTACTATTTCCTCGCACCCAGAAAAAAATATAGAATGAGTGAATGAATGTGAACGTTTGGTCTTTGATATAGTGGGTTTTTTACCAAATTTATGGCCACTACTCGGCTAGAACTTCACACATTAACAAGAGGATAAGTTTCTCTCTTTGTACTTATCATATTAAAGAATATAGCTTGGGAAAACAAATCACGAAACATTTTAGGACATGTTTGGCTCGAGATTTTCTTCTTCTTTCTGTTTGTACTAATAATGAATAAAATGGAACTATGTTTTTACTTTGTTTTCATCATTTCATGTTAGAATGGTCCAACCTACGAAAGAAGGTGGAAATAAAGCGACATTTTGGTAATTATTAGATAAGAAAATACAAAATGAATTTATAAAATATTTTCTCTAACTGAATATGCCCTTAGAATACTATATTTCCTTGCTTATGCATTTCAACTAAGCTTTTTATTTTGTTGATGCCTTTATGTCCTGCTTCACATCACAATTACTAATTTATTTACATTTTTCTTATATGCATATTATTTCAGATATATCGTAAAAAAGGATGCACCTGGTTTAACTGTCACAAAAATAGAGAATAAAATTGGGCTTAGAATCGTACAAAATGGAGACATTGTTATGAGGAAAGTTTTTGTCCCTGATGAGGACAGAATTGAAGGAGTCAATTCTTTTCAGGATACAAACAAGGTAACGTTTATGTGGAATTGTGATGTTTTTCTGCTGTTATTCAAATAATCACCGTGTGGTTTCATCAATACAACAATAAATGACTATTACAATTAATAGTCTGATTCATATAATTTCTATTACTTGATGAAGTAGTAAAACATTTGCCAATCCTAGTACACGTATCCTCTTTTAGTACACGTATCCTCTTTTAGAACCAGTTGCTGTGCCGTTGTAGTATTCTGCATGTCTTAGGTTATGAATAAGATCAGCATTTGTCTGGTTCTATCATCTATGGCCATTCTTTTATTGCCAGTGCACTAGAAGGCTAATGCTGGTCCAACCTGTTGAATATACCACTCTAATTCATGTTACATTTGTGTTTACCTATTTTTCCTTTATGGGAACATTTTATTTGTTAATATTGTCACGTCTTTTTTGAAAACAAGAACATCCTAATATTTTTTCCTTCTCTCTGAAGCATTGGAGATTAGATACATTGTTTAGTTTTTGATTTGTACCGCTGACTAGTGAGCTTTGAATTAACACAGTTGTTGTAATTATTATTATTATTATTATTATTATTATTATTATTATTTTTTTTTTTTTTTGTAATTTATATGTTGCTTATTTGTTTTTGGTATCTCTAAATAGGTACTTGCTGTTTCGCGTGTGATGGTTGCTTGGCAACCTATTGGTATATCAATGGGCATCTATGATATGTGTCACAGGTATGTTCTTTGTCAAATAATGTTTTAAAAACCAAACTGGATATCGAACCAATGAGACTTTTGATCGTGGTTCAGCTGCTTTAAACTGTTCGAACCACCGAAATCAATGAGCTGTAGACAATGTCTGTTCACGTTTCAACTGTCTGGTTCAATTTGGTTTCTAAAACAGTTGTCATTAAATAAAAGGCATGCTTATACAACACTTAAATCAAAGTTTTCATTGCATATAATTCTGAACTGTATGTGATTTAAAGGTACCTAAAGGAGAGGAAACAATTTGGAGCACCATTAGCAGCTTTCCAAATCAACCAACAGAAACTTGTTCAAATGCTCAGTAACGTTCAAGCGATGATTCTTGTTGGTTGGCGTCTATGCAAGTTGTATGAAAGTGGTAAAATGACCCCGGGTCATGCTAGCTTGGGAAAGGTAATTAGTAGTAAATATTGTTGTCAAATAGAGGCTATAGTGCCTTAGTGTAGCACAATTTGGACAAACTACCATTGTTTTGCATACGCGATTTAGTACAAAGTGTTATTAAACTACGGCTATAGTAGCCCTATAGTGTACTGGTATTCTCTGCAATTTCCATTTGACAACATTGTAATCACCCTGTCCTTACAAAATAAGATATGACAACCTAGTTTTAAAAATTCTAGGTTGTCTACTTTGTTGTTATTATTAATTTCACTTAATTCAACTATGGTAGGTAATTGATAATAAATTTTCAATATTAATAAATTTTCAATATTTTTTCAGTCATGGATTACCTTGAGGGCAAGAGAAACAGCTGCTTTGGGGCGAGAATTGCTTGGTGGCAATGGAATTTTGGCTGATTTTCTAGTGGCTAAGGTCGTCATCATGCCTAATTCCTTATTTAATGTTTATTTTGTTCAGCTCAAAACTGATCTATAGATTAAATTGGAATAATTTATAATTGTTTTTAGTGAGATGCTATGTTTCCAAAGCCCTCACCAACAAAAAACTCCAAGGTCCAAGAATGGAATTTATTAAAATGAGTGGATGGTGATGGTGATGGATTTCCCTTAGTTCTAGACAAATATAGACCCTGCATGAAAGTTATGATAACAATAAATGAGGTTTTTAGATAAGGATGGAAATGTGGGCCCAATTGTGTCGTATGATTTTTACATATTCATTCAAACTGTCCAAGACCTATGAACCTTGCCTCATGCTAACTAATTGGACTTGATTTGTTGGTGAAGGCTTTTGTAGAATACAATTATATCGCAAAATTACACTGGTCCTTTCACTTAATTTCAAATAATGGTTTAATCCTTTAGTATCTTTTTTAATGTCATTTTAGTCAATCTGCATATCGATTTTCAAGATTCAAATCTTCGATTCATATGCAAATATGGCTAAAGAACCAAATATGGCTAAAGAACCATGGATTTGAAGACCGAAAACTCAGATTATGAAAACTCATAGATTTGTAGCTTGAAATTTCATATGTAAATGGACCAAAATGACACAAAAATTAAAATAAAGAACCAAATGGTTGCTTGAAATTAAGTTAAGAGACCACAAAAGTACGAGCTTGCAGAATATGATTGCCACTAGACAAACCACAATTTTGTAATTTATTATGTTTGTTGGATTTGCAAGCTATATAGCACTGGCGCCAACACATAGTTAAGAACATGTAGTTGCATTCAGTTATTTCATTTTCTCTAATTTATTACCAATATCAAATATCAATATGTCTCAAATTATTACCAGTATCAATGTGTCACTAATTTATATAGTTTACAAGTGATCAACCACAATTTGTATTTCATTTTTGTTCACATTGGGAAGGTTAATTGTTCCAACTATGGACATTTTGTTTTCTGACATCTTTTCTGTTTTCCTTCTCTAATTGTGCAGGCATTCTGTGACTTAGAACCTATCTACACCTACGAAGGCACGTATGAAATCAATACTTTGGTCACAGGAAGAGAAGTTACTGGTTTTGCCAGCTTTAAGCCAGCTACTCAAAGAAGTAGAATGTGAAAGTGTAAAAGTGTTCTTCTAGAGACACTATTACATTATTGTATTCTATTGGTTCATATTTTTGTAACTAATAAGTACCAAAACAGAAGCATTCAATAAAATGTTGAGTAGATTACAATGCAGTGAAATAAAACTTGTTAAAAAAAAAATGCAGTGAAATAAAAATGATATTGCATATTCTTGAAGTCTACATCTTGTCTTTTCCTTTTGTTGGTGAATGCTATGAATAACAAGCTGCTTTATCACCTGTTTTCCACTTTATATAACCTCTTCACTTTCAATGTTTGAGATTTCTGCTTTGGCATTTCTGCATTCTCTTGCCCTCTCTGTGTGAAGAATGAACCTTGTGTTGAAGAAAGTATAAAATTACACCTGCTATGATGCAAAATTGCAAATGTCCAAGTGCATGGGAAATTGAAAATGTGATTTTTTTAAGGTTCCACATCTTATGCATCTAAGTTATTCTTCACTCACAAACATGTCTTGTCTTAATATCACAAGAAAAAAAAAATCTACTAAGGTAAATATAATATATAATATATATAATATAATAATAACAATAATAAGTAATTAAATCAGAGGCAGCTGTCTGAGTACAGATCCTGGTCTGGCTGTCACTCTTTTGTCATATAGTAGCTTCCTGATGAAGGATGCATTGCATGGCCTGATCTTGCTCATCAAGGAAACATCATTAGGGCTAGAAAATCTGAATGAACACTAATCAATGCACATCATCACTGCTAAACCCTATGTATTACACAACTCAAACTCTTATAAAAAATATAAATAAATATAAAAAAAAAAATGAAGGAAAGAAAAAGGGAAAGGAAAACAGAAGGAAAACCAAACCACCTTAAAATTTCCCATGATTCATCATTCACCCTTGGTTTTCCCTTTGAGCATCTTAATCAAAACCTAAAGACCTAACCTTGAGCTGAAGCTCAGCAACAGCAACAAAAAAGTTGAGAACCTGAGCTGGTTTCAATATCTGCACAACTCTCAAAGCTGTCTCAGTCCTCAAAGCATCGGCATTTGTCACCAAATTCTCCAATGTTTCCTTGAATGAACTTGGAACTGTACCCTCTTCAGCCATGAATGAACTACTCAAACACACTCTTCCATGGCTTCTAACTTTGTCAAGAACCGGTGGCGCCGCCATATTCTCATGTACCTTAGCCAATTCATCATTGAGTTCTCTCTCCTTCATCTTAGTTTCTTGTTTGAGTTCACTCAGCCTCTGCCTCTGATCCTCTGACAAATCCTTTAAAGTTTTGTTTACAAGATGAAGTGTTAACCCTGGTTTAAACCCTGCAACCCAGAGAAAAGATTTTTCCAATGAACTGAACCATGGTGGTGAGAAAAGAAGAAGAATATTTTGATGGGCTATCTTTGATTTCTCTTCATAGTATTGTCCATAGTGGCAGAGTACTCTGTTTAACAAATTCAACCTATCAGAATCAGCCAACTCTTGTTGCTGTTGTTGAGCTGAGAGAAGCTCATCAAAGTAGTTTCTTTGACGAATCATCCATCCTTGGAGAAATTCATCAAATGCAGCAACATTTACATCAGTCATCTATGTATTATTCTAAGGAAAACAGAGAAAAACAGAGAGAAACAGAGGAAGAAAATGGAGAAGAAGATGATGGTGTATTTTGGTGGTGTTTGCAACACGTGATTTAATAAATATATAGTGAAAAAGGGTCAAAAGGGTGTGAGAAAATGTTGGTTTTCTTAAAAGGGAAGCATTGGTAATGGTGGTGTGGTGAAAGGGAAAAAAGGATAATGGAGAAAACAGAGTCATTTGGATAAAAACAGAGTATAAGCGGTGTTGAGTTAAGAAAAACAGAGGATAATTTATATAGAGTAAAAATAATAGTGCTTATTTGAGAGTGGTTTTCGGTGAAATTTGTCTGCACGTGCTATATATTTTAAATTTGTTGAAAAGTTATGATGAAATAAAAAAAAAAAAAAGTGGTAGAGGGGATGAACGGTTGGTTGAGGATTTTGATGAGTTGTGGGGTTGGTTTATTCATGTGAGTGAAGGGTGGTAGTCAATTATGATAGTGTGTTGTGTTGGTATTTGAGATATTTTTTTTAGCTGCCAACACTCGGTAAGATTCAGTCCCACATCGAATAGATAAGATTATCGAGAAGAGTTTATAAAGAGGAGACATTCTCACCATATAAGTCGTATACTATGTATAAACTTGTTTTTAGCATTTGATCAAATGAGATCCAATGTTACTTATTAATCTTAATACTTAATACTTAATAATGCAAGATTTACTCACTTGAGCATGTTAGACAATTTATTTTTTGAGTTTGGATTTATTTTATAGAATGTCTTTGGTGGATATTTATAAAGGCGCATACACTTTGAAAAAGAAAGAAATACTATAGTTACGTTAGATGTGATTGAAAGATAGTGATAAAGAAAAAAAATGTATTGAATTAGTGGTTAGAAATAAGAGGTGTACATGAAGCATAGACACAAATATGGACATCTACACCAATAAAATTTTAAGAAAATAACAAAATTTAATATATAATCATCAATGTTAGTCGTGTCAAACAATAAAACACACCTTCAATTAGAAGTGTCGATACAATCATTAGATTTAGATTTGAACATTTTAATACTTTATATTTCCTACATCTATTCAACATTTTATTTTACCTTTATATCTCTGTTATCATATTTATCACACTACTCTTTCTCTTTTAGCGCTGTATACACTAATATAAGCATACATTCAGGGGCGGTTCTATGGCCCGGCGAGTCTGGGCAGTTGCCCGGGCTCTGCCCCAATTATTTTGCAATTTCTTATATAAATCCTTATGAATTTCTTATATAAACCTTTATAAATTGAACAATTTCTTTAGATTTTTTAATTATTTGCTTGTAATTTTTTATGTAAACTCCTATAACTATGTTGCAAAATTTATTTTACCCAAACTTTATAATAATCCTGGCTCCGCCACCGCATACATTGTATCTAAGATAAACCTATATTTTATACTTGGCGTTGGATTAATGAGCTGACACATGCAAATGACATGGTGCCGTCTTTGTTTACACTAATGGTTTCAAGCCAAGTAAGGCAGAGAAGTTCAGATATGGTGCCAAGTAAGATAGAGAAAAATTGGAGGACTGTGCTTTGAGAAAAAGATTTTCTATCTGACTTGTGGGAGGTGCATATAAATAAAGCATCTTATCCTACAGTGCCATTTAAGGCAGCATCCTTTTTGTACTTAAGGGCTAAGGCAGCATTTTTTCCTTATTAGTATAAATATCAACATCAATATTCAAATTGATTTCTTCAAAAAAAAAAAATCAATATTCAAATTGACACATTTTAAGAATTATTCTCACATAAAAAATAAATAAATCTGGTTCTTCTTATGAGTGGTATTTTTAAATAATTATGGTAGCAAATTTATCTAAGAGTATAGATATGTGTTTGGTTTGACGTTGAATCAACCTTTCTTATGTTTGAAATTCAAGTTCGTCGTAACTTTATCAAGCTAAAATTTCTATCTTCATCATAAATGCATAATTTTTCCTTTCCCACCACTAGAGCCAACAAATACTAAGTTGATCTTCAGGGTCATTCCTATGAAACTGGAGGCTCGATTCTCATAGCAAAAATAAGCCCCTAATATAAAAGACGCACAATTTTCTTTAAAAGGCCAATCTTCTATTTAAATTGAAAATAACACTCGTATAACGATTATTAGCCACCGAAATCAAAACTAGCAATTATTTTTACTAAAGACGTGTTTTTTAACTTAGAAATAGAAACATGAACATGATTTTTTACTTAGAAATTAAAACATGAAACATGTTTATTTTTCTTTTTTGAGTGGGGGGGTGGAGATATTGAGCAATAAATTTTTTCTTGAGGCCCATCACTTTGGAAGACCCAGCTCGATTGAGCTCTTTGCACTCTCCAAAAAACGGCCCAATTGATCTCTTTCGACATGAATTTTGCTCTTTACCCAAACAGTATTGCTCAGTCCCAAAGTAAATTACCTATATGACCCTACGCAGCTTAACATGCGCAAGTACAAACCTTACGTAACTTAACTCACGTAGCGTGACTTAAGTTACGCTAGTACAAAGTTTGACGTGACTTAAGTTACGTTACGTGACTTTAGTCACGCTAGTGCAAGCCCATGGTTCAGAACAAGCCCATGGCCTAGGATCTGTCGCGTGACTTAACTCACGCTAGTATTAACACTAGCGCAACTTAACTCACGCTAGTATTAACACTAGCGTGACTTAACTCACGCTGCTGCTGGTGCAATGCTGGCAGCAGAACAGAATGACAGTGGCACCAGAACAGAATGGCAGTGGCACTAGCTACTGTCTTGTTCCTTCATTCCCTGTTTACAGTACATGCATTCATTGATTCAACCAAAACTCTTAATTTAGAGAACATGCATTCATTCAATAATAATTTAGAAATGTAATTTTAACGAAAATTAACGCAAATGTCATAAAGAGGCGCAACCGCGCAAATGTAAATATGATACAACCAGGTAAATGTGAATACCAAAAAGTCGAGAAAATACTACAAATATCCAAAAAAGTCATAAAATGTAGTCCTAACATAAGACACTACTGGTCCTCCTGTGGACTCCTAGACCTCCTCCTCGGAACCGGCTGCTGTTCAAACATGCTATAGTCAGTACGGAGGCCCTCCAAAATGCTAAAGAAGAGTGGATTAGAAACCACCTCTGGAATCCCCATCGCATGCTCCACTCTCTCTCTCATGCTGCCGATGACCTGCAATGGATCGGGAGGATGTCTGGTACACTCCTGGTCAACAAGAATATCCTGGTATACAGGTCTCGACATGACAATATCAGGCTCTGGAGCAGGGTTGACGATGAGAGGATGGGACACACGGTAGAACCACCTTACGTACTTATCTGAATGCTTCCAAGGCTCGTCGTCTGGGACCTGGTGACCCCTCCGCTGGTGGGGATCGACATGCAGAGCAAACTCCAAGAAGGCAGCAGCCACATCTGCTGCGGCAAGAGGCACAACATCAGTAGGAGGTCGAGGAACCCTCTGAACATGTCCGTACTGCCTCAGCACCCGCTCCGGCAAGTGACGCACCATCCTCTGACTACCTGCCATGATCCATCAGGAGTACCAGCACACGTCATGAAAAGGCGTCACGTCTCGTCGGTGCTCGTACGGCCTCCAGGTGACATGACAATGCTCCATCGAGTCCAACAAGCCTCTGAAGTGGTCAGCATGAGCAAACCCCCTTTGAGGTTTCCATCTACCCACATACGGGTCCTCCCGATCGTAATCTAAATATTTGGACCTCGGAACCACATGTCTGAAGTGAGCTATAACCCATCCCTGCAAACACAAAGAGACAAAATATATACATGTCATACAAGCACCTAACATTTATGTTTAACTTAAAAAAAGAGGAAAAAATATATTACCACAAGCAAGCTCATGTAACCACCAACTGAGCCAACATTTGCGTCTGAGGTAAGATTCAGCTGCTCATACAAGAAAGCAAGTCCCATCGCGCCCCATGACCACGTGCCTATGTGATCTAAATCCCGAATGGCAAGCATCCACAGTAGACTAACAGTTTTGCTGCTCTTGCCGGCAAAAAGGGTGTAGCCAAGCAAGAGCAACAAAAACGCCTTCACACAGGCCGACCTAATACGACTCAGCTCCTGCTCCTCCTCCTCTGATAAATCCTCCCCCAGCAAATGGTTGCACCTATTCAACGGGTAGTCATTCTGGTCTTTCAGGGACGTGTAAGAGACAGATGCACCAAAATCAGTCACATACCCAACCGTAGCCTCCACCGGAAACAACAGGTGGGTCACCAGCATATCCATAGCTGCGTCATGATCTAAATCCTCCTCATGAATGAGCCATCCAGCGACGGGGATGCCTAGGAGACAAGCGACATCATCCAGTGTGATGGTCATCTCCCCAACAGGCAGATGGAAACTGCTGGTCTCCTGATGCCATCTCTCAGCCATGGCACACACTAAACCTTGGGAGATGTTGTCGTACCCAGTCATAAGGAGGGGCCTTAGATCCGATCTATCAACCGGTTCCCAGAACCAAGGATTAGCATCTGCCGGCATTGGAAGGGACAGGGAAGAAAGCTTCAGTTTCCTCCCGTGAGAGATGCCTTTCATCTTACGATCTGCTTGCAACTGAAATACAACAAAAATATAATTAAATATGTTAAATAAACATGAAATAATAAACTATAAATATTCTACGTAAAATAAACATGAAATAATAAACTATATATATTATACGTATAATATCATTAAACATGAAATAAACTTCATAAATAAAAATACATAGAATATATTATACGTAGAATATTATACGTAGAATAAACTATATATTATACATATAATATTGTACGTAAAATATTATACGTAGAATATTATACGTAGAATATCATTAAACATGAAATAAACTTCATAAATAAAAATACGTAGAATATTATACGTAGAATAAACTATATATATTATACGTAAAATATTATACTTAGAATATTAAACGTAGAATAAACTATATATATTATACGTAAATCAAACATGAAATAATAAACTATAAATATTCTACATAACATATTATACGTAAAATAAACTTCACATAGTAGTAAAATATCATTAAATTAAATAAAGCAAATTATACTTACTCTTTTATCGTTCCAAAGCTTGCATGCCACGTGTTTACCGAAGTCCGGTAAAAGTGACAACTCGTAAGGCCCCCCTGGAAAGCCCCCATCCTCGTCCTCCATAACTGCCTCTGCATGCTGCTGCTCAGGATCCTGCTCAGGATGATGCGGCTGAGGAGGCTGCTCAGGATGCTGCTGCTGAGGAGGGTCGACAAACTGATGCTCAGGCTGGTACCCCTCTTGAAACTGAGGCTGATACTCATACCCCTCCTGATAGTGATAACCCGGCTGAAATCCAGACTGCTCCTGATAATGCTGGTCCTGATAAGCCAGCTCCTGAAACTGTTGCTGATACTGTGGTGGGTCCACAATCTAGGATGCACCCGTCTGTGACGTCGATCCCCCCGCAGCATCAACAGTAGCAAGACTCGTGGCCCCCACTCTCCCTCGACCTCGACCCTTCGGAGGATGTAGTGCTTGCTTCTCCCTACGTGCACTACTAGTAGGGGCCATCCTCCCTAACCTAAGCCTATCTGGCCTCTCCTGCTCAGACATATCTGCACAAATATCAAATAAAATTTAACACATTTTCACATGTAATCTTTAACAATACAACAACAACACTATAATGTCGACAGTGACATTTGAATCCATAAACTACCACATTGCAATCAAATTAACTATAATCAACATTAACAAACATAACTCTAACTAATTACATCACTAACAATCCAATAAAACAAAAAAATTATCATTGAGACATTTCACCGAACACGTAGTGTGCATTTTTCAAACAACTATGTAATCTAGCATTTTCAAAACCCTAAACTACCACATTGTACCCTAAACAACATCTAAACAACAATTCCTAAGTTTAATCATCACTAACAACCATAATCTTTAACATGCAAGACAATTTTTTAAAAACCTAAAAATGTTAATTTTCTACTAAAATTCGAAAATTTCAACCAAAATAATGCAAAGAAGTAGTATAATAATCACTTACTTGATATTTTGGAAGAAATTCGGTTTGAATGGCGCAAGAATGGTGAAATTTGGATTTGGTGGTGAAATTTTCGTTTTTTGAAAAGTTGAAAATGGAGGTTTTGTGTTGCTGTGTTGGTGAAAACCAACTTAAGTAACGCTGCGCAACTTAAGTTACGCTGCGCAACTTAAGTTGCGTTACCGTTATAACTAACGCATGTTAACTTGCGTGGCGTGAGTTAACATGCGTAAGGGTATAAAGGTAATTTACTTTGGGACTGAGCAATACTGTTTGGGTAAAGAGCAGAATTCTTTCGACATAAATTTTTCCTAAAGTCCGTCTAAACATTAAATCTCAAACAAAATAGTTAAGAGGTTTTGTGTATATCATGTTTATCGATATAACTAAAATGGTAAATAAATTATTGTCTTTTTAATTTTATCAACTTTCATTTTAAATCTATTTAATTTTTTTTTTCAAACTTTGATCCTCTAAATTTTTTTGTACCAATTTTGTTTTTTTCTTTTACAAAAGTTTATGTTTCATGTTCTAAACGACTTATTTTGATGGCATGTCATTGTTAAGATATTAAAATATCATTAACTTAATAACTTAACTATTTAATCTTTGATCTAACAATTTAAACTTTAATTTGAAGTTATAAATAAATTAATAAAGATTAAGTTGTTAAATTACTATACCAATATATTTTAAGGTCTTATCAATCACATGTTATGAAAAAGTCATTTGAAATATGAGATGTGAAATTTTGTAAAAGAAATAGAGACTAAATGATAATAAAAATTTAGACACGAAAATTCAAAGAAAATATTTAGAGAGACTAAAAGTGAAAGTTTGTATATTTTCGAAAAATATTAAATCTTAATTAAAATAACCCACACTTTGGGAAAGGTGATGAAACAACCATACACATGCTTCACAGTTCTGTATACGCTACTCAGGTATGACTCTGCTTGGTTCCATCTAATTTTATCACTATTTTCTTTAATTTTGATTGCAACTACCGAATTTTTAATAACATCAACAACCTTGGGATTGGATCTGTTCTTGCAAGGTTGAAGACAACTTTCATGACCACTTGTTGGTTTTTTTGGACATGGATAAACAAAACTATTTTTGAAGATGGTTTTCAACAACCAAACAACCGTGTTTTGGTAATCCAAAATTTTACAAGAGGGATGACCTTGTGTTCAACCCAACCACTTCATCAAAATCTTCAAAGAAATGAGACAATCTACATTGGTTGGAATGGACCATCTGAAGGTGGGATAAAACTCAACAACGATGGATAGACGGTTACATTAGAAAGATTGGTGTGTGGGATGCTCTTCATATTGAATTGTGGGGAATGTACCTAGGCTTGGAGGGAACTTATTCCACAACTCGTGGAAAATGAATCTAAAATTATGATTAATATGGTTACAAATAACTGTAAGTTTAGTGGGGCAATTCCTACATTAGGCCGATTCCACATCTCGTTATGACTAACTTTAGTCTATCTCTGAATTCTTTAATTTGTACTATTGTGGAGACTCCATGTAGTGAGCTTCATAAATTGCTTTTTGATGATATTTTTCAGACTTATATGTCTAAGAATGTCCAAATAGTTTCTTAATTTTTCATTCGGGCATTTATATATCTTTTGTAACAGAAAAAACCCACACTTCTTAAAAGAAAAGACTCATTCTTTTCCCTCCCCATTGATTTCTCGTGCGCCCTATGCAGTTCGGATTATATAATCTGAAGGACATAAACACCTTATAAAAACCTCCAAAACACGTTAAAATATTTCAGAGTTTAGAATATAAATAGGACGCGTGAGAAACTTATAGGGTGGGAAAATAATGGCCAAAAGAAAATTAGATAAGTGAAATAAAAAAGACAAAATGTGGCAGGTAGGATATGTTGCAAAATAGATTGATACCTTTGAAAACTGTGTTACTTAGGACATCATAAAAACTTACTAGTATTACTTATGACATCATAAAACAATTGATACCATTGAGTGTGCAAATGTTATTTTTTTCATAAATTAGAAACTAAAAAGTTTATTTGCTATTTAGGGTTTGTTTGTTCCAAGTTATTTTCATAGATTCATGGAAATAAAATGATAGAAATATATATTCTTATGTTATAAATTTAGTAAATTTTATTTTTGGGTATAAAATATTCCTGAAATAGAAAAATATTTCCAAAGAAAAGGATGAGAATAAAGTTTTTATGAAGATGAGAATAATAAATTTAGACATAACTGTCTATTAACCTCCCTATTATAAGGTTCTCGAAAATATTATAATATTTAACCAAACAACTGTTTTTAAAATACTTTGAAATAAAACTTTCATCTTTCTATTCCTAGAAAAGTTATTCCGAAGAATAAATCTAATAAATTTGAAACACACACCAATTTGTTATGTAAACTAAGTATCTTCGACATGCAACTGTAGAGTTAATCCTCAAGTCTTATAGGATAATAGGTCTCAAATGGATGATAAACTCTCTAAAAGTTTTAACGCTGCTGCATGGTAAATGCTGAATTCAAACCCAGAACCTTAAAAAATTGCAACAAGTGAGAACAATTTTAGTTTCACTGGATTATTAATGGCGAGATATTTGTGTCTTAAGTTTCCTTAATTTATTTATTTGTACAGTTTGTATTTATAGTGTATCTTTTACTTGAATAATGCAAGAGCGACCCAATGATTGATGAAAATATTCAACCCTACAGTCCTTCCAAGCATAAATGCCTTTCTCCTTTAAGAGTTACTAGTATAATGACCCGTGCCAAGCACGGGGAAATAAAAAACTTTTTTGATCAAATGTAGAGATTTTATATTATGTTATCTTAAAGTTATAAGTGTGGTTATAATTTAAATTTGTCATAGAAAAAAATATCATCTTAATTTTGTATATATTTTGAAAGGGTGCGGTTATGGTGCATAAGGAAATCCTTATGCACCCTGCATAAATCCAGAAATGGTTTTGGAGTACAACTCACAGAAACCATTTCCACAGTAAAATGGTTTTAGAGTACAACATAATATAATTTTATGCAGGGTGCTGGAAACCATTAAGTACATCTAATGGTTTTGGAGTACAACTCACAAAAACCATTTTTGGATTTATGCAGGGTGCATAAGGATTTTCCTTATGCACCATAACCGCAGCCATTTTGAAATATCTAAATGACGCACATAATGATTAAAGTATTTGTATTTATAATTATAAAATATATTTGTAGTATAACGGTTGCTCATTGTTAAACTTAGCTTATGTAATATTTTTGCAAAAAATACGCCGACGTACTGTATATTATTTGTTGACATAACGTATTATATTAATCATAAAAACTAAAATATTTGTATTTTTTTTATAAAATAGTCAGCGTCAGATGTAGACACCCAGTACGTGAATGCAAGCGTTAGAATTTTTACGGGTGTGTATAAATATAGTTCGTGCTACACAAACGCTGATTGTTATTTTCTTTTATTTTTTTACAATATCAATGTTCTAATGTAAATATTGTATTTTAGGGTAACAACTATGTAAAAAAAAAAGTCTCATGGTTGTTACACCTGAAAGTGCATCAATTAAAAGTCAATTGCAGGAGGATCTGCTTATATAGAAATTGCATGTCCTGTAATGACCAGCACAACTTACAACAAAATCAAAAGAAAATACGACTTACAAACAGTACACAACTTTCGTTTTCTCAGTTATAGCAACAACAATTCTAAAACATAACCAATGATCATACTTTTTGAAAAACTTCACGATACACAACATTTGTGGCCTCCTTGCAAACATTATTATCTTCATCCAATATGAGCAGCTTCAAACCTTTTCTAGAAGTAAATCGAGAGACATCGACATAGAGTTGTCCATGCGTGAACACGGGCCTAGGAAGATAAACTCCCACTCGAGATAAATATTGACCTTGACTTTTATTAATCGTCATTGCAAAACAAAGCGTCAATGGAAATTGCCTGCGCCTGAATTTGAAGGGTAGTCCTGGATCACTCGGAATAAGATTCATCCTGGGAATGAATATTGATGACATGCTGTCATTACGTAATTTTTAGGACTTAATTGTGACATTTTGATAGAGTTCTCATGCAATTTATACTGTTCTGGAGTGCAAAAAGCTGAAATATTGAAGTCTGTTTGAAGCAAATCGCGCCACGCCAAATTCAAGCCTTGCCGCGATTTTTGAAGAGAAATTTCACATCTCCCTGTTTTAGAGGAATCGCGGCGCGCCATTATACAGCCGCGGCGCGATTTTATGCTTTCAGGCCCAAAACTCTATAAATACTGCACTAATCCTGAAGAACAAGGGTTACGATTTTGGAGAGCAAAGTGCGATTTTGAGACATCGGAGACGGCTAGAAGGGCGATTTCTTCAACCTTTTACCAATTCATGTATGTTTTAATTATTTCATTGATTATGCTATTTGTAAACTCGATTATGAGTAGCTAAATCTCTTAGAGATTAGATCCGAGATGAATCTTTGTAACCCTAATTGACACATGTTGCTGTGAAACTCTATTTTGTTTATGAATTCAATTCTAGTTTATTCAATTCAATTGTTCTTAATGCTTTTTATATCTTGATCACATATAACTTGATTTTGTGAGAATGAATGACCACTGACCATGGCTTTCAGCTTAGTCCTAATTGAATTGTTCTAATGAACAGGGTTAGTCTAGGAATAGATAATCGTTTGTTAGTGATAATAGGTTAACGTTCGGTAAAACCTTCAAGAATTATTAGACCACCTAAGGAATTTGGGGCTGTAGTTTAAGAAGAGGGTCCTAACTCAAGGGATTGATTAGGGCTATTTTGTTAATCATCGTAAATTAGAAGAGGATTCATAACAAATAGGTGCAGTAGACCAATTAGGGGAACTTAAAGGATTCGACGGATCTGATCTCATCTTTCTCTCATATTTTCTTAATCAAATCTTTATTTTTCTGTTATTTGATTTAATTAAAATCAAACCAAATCTACTGCCTAGTGGCAAAACAAAATAAACTTTTATACATCCTATTTTTATAACGCAATTGAATTATTGAAGTTAAAAACAGTCATCGTGGGATCGATATTTTTACTACTTCGATAGTATTTGGTGCACTTGCCGAACGCCTATCAAATATCCTGGTACCTGTCCTTTTTCCTGTAATGACTGAAGCAGCTATCGTGCTCTTCCCAAAATGAGTAACTGTCAGCCTCGTACTATTACACAGTCCATTGGCCTGATCGATGTTTCTCATAAGCATAACTGGCCATTCTACCCGTAGTTTTAACCGATGATTTGGAATTTCAAAGCTCTTAATACTGTTAAGAAATTCCGGTGTGAACCACTCGCTCTTGACATCAGAATTTTTGTCTGATCGACAAACAGAATCAGAGCTTAAATACTCTTTCTCTTCACCTGGAATCAGTGACATCATAAATTCGTTAACATGCTCAACTGAATCAAGCGTTGGTGCGAGTATCCCCCTTTCTTTGAAAAAGAGCGGGTTACCAAGGTTATCATTCAAATTGGGATATACAAAGTCTATTAGTGACATCAACGGATTTGTTGCCTCGGATATGAGCAAATCTTCGGGAATTTCTACCTTCATTTCACCATTCTCATCCGAATCATCGTTGCCGTCTCCAATTGAGAGTATCCACTTGCCAAAATTAGCAATTTCTTCCTGCTCTGTAGGTACCGAAGATGCACCCAATCTCATATTAACATTGAGCCTCAACACATTACAATAAGCCCATATCTTTGATGAATTGATTGATGCATCAACAATATCCTGTCTCGATCCTTTTCAGACAACATGCAATATCTGCCTGAAATCACTACCTAAAACTACCATCGTTCCACCAAAAGGTCTAAACTCGTTGAGGGGATCATTCTTGGACATGATATCACGCATCGATCGATCGACTGCCTCAAAACACCATTGGTGCATCATTGGAGCCTCGTCCCAAATTATCATCTTTGCAGCACGCACCAGGTTTGTTATATGACTATTATTATTCATGGTCAGCGATGATGCCTCATTAATCTCAACAGAGACTTTGAGCGTCGAGTGTGCGGTTCTTCCAGCTGGTAATAGAAGAGCCGTTATACCGCTGGATGCAGCATTCAAAACAATTAACCCCTTCGATCTAACAACATCTGACAATGTTATATAAAGATTTTTCTAGTACCACCGTAACCATATAAGAAAAAGAAACCACCGTCGTCGGAACCAACGGATTCCATGATCTTGTCATGCACACATCATTGTTCATCAGTCAGCATCAGTAACATATCAACGTGTGTCTTTGCCATTTCATCCTTGTTGTAATTTAGCTCATCAACGATAAGCTTGTTTGTGAAGGTTGGCATGTCTGCTGCGTTTGGCCTGGGCATAGATTTGAAATCAGTTAGCGACCGTTCATTTTCTTGAAGCAACATTTCAATTTGAATCAAACACAGGTTCTTCAAGTCATTGTCACCGGTACGCAGATCTTCATATTAAATATAAAGTCACAAAATTAATATTAACACATTTGCATGCATATGTGTCCATGTTGAAGAGAAAGAAAAAAATTAGCTTTATATGAGAAGCCTTTATATTTAAACGTATCATTACGTGTTGAGACATGCCTATTTTCACTTATGTCTTTGACATAAAAACTAAAATGATAGGGAAAATTGTAGCCTCTTGTGGGTAGACAGCGTAAATTCTTCGAATTATATGCAATGCAATGAAAATAATGATATTAAAGTTACAACTCAAACTCTTAATAGATAAAAGCTTCTTTCACCTTAACTCAAACTAAAAAAAAAAAAAAAGCTTATTTGTAAAGGATTGATTTAAGTCATTAGGAACTGATACAAAATGATGTCATGAATGGAAACTAATCTAGATAATGTGAAAAGTTAACCAATTAAAGAACATATAATGTGAACAAATTAATCATGATATACATTGTTGAAATCTATATACCTACTTTGTTAGGTAGCCTGGAATTTATCACTGTTTTACTTAAGCTTATATTTTCTTACGTGCATACACTCATATTTAAATTCTCTCTTTCTATTCTATATATTGTTGTATAAACTTATTCTCATCAAATTAAAAATATTCAATAGTGTATTTGTTAATTTTTTCTGAAAGACTACTGTGTTTGTTTATTATTACTACTTAAATAGATAAATATATTTATGGAGTCTGACACACAATACTTTGAGCATGAGTATGTTAACCATTTTTTTTTAAACCATGCCTTTTTAGCCGTGCACTGCACGGGAAAATAATATACTTTCTTGATCAAATGTCTTGATTATATATCATGTATCTTAAAGTTGTAAGTATGATTATAAACCAAATTCGACATTATAAAAAATCATCTTAATGTGATATATATTTTGAAATATCTAAATATTGTATATAAGGATCAAAGAATTTGGATTTAAAATTATAAAGTATAGTGTATAAAATGTATTCATTGTTGAACTTAGCATGTTTAATATATTTTCAAAATTACGTTGACCTACTGTGTATTACTATTTGCAACAGAAACGTATTATATTAATCATAAAAACTAAAATATTTGTATCTTTTTATAAATAGTCAGTGTTTGACGTAGATACCCAGCAAACGACAACAAATGTTAGATTTTTAATGGGTGTGTATGAATATAGCTTGTGCTACACAAATATTGTTTGGTTTTGTTTCCATTTTTTTACAAAATCAGTGGTCTAATGTCTATTACTTTGATAATTAAAGAACACACTATCGTTACATACCAGACAGTACAAAGGAGGTCAAAACAAAGCAAAAAAAATCTCATGGTTGTTATACCCGAAAAGTGCATCAATTAGAAGTTAATTGCAGGAGGTATTGCTTATATAGAAGTTGCATGCCCTGTAATGAAAATTACGCACACAATGAAAAAAAAAGTCAGACTATACCTTGAAAATGAGCCTATGAGGGGTAATAGGTCAGGCTCATGCCTATAATTTTTGAAGTAGGGAAGGCTTATGCCTTACAAAGCTCGGCCCGGCCTAGCCCATTTCAACCTCTAGTATGCGTCATAAGTTTAATTCCCTTGTAATTTTCCCATTTTTGTATATCTCTCTCGTTCTTATAGACCAGATCCACTCATTCGACATTTCCTTTGACCTCGTGATTTTGTTAAAAAATTTGGTGAGCTACCCCATCCCTCTTTCTCCTAGTATTTTATACACTTCAATTGGTATGTTGTCATGTCAGACTTCCTTGTCATTACTCATCCTTTTCAAAGTTTTTTTCCCCTCATGTTCTTGGATCTGACAAAAATAGTTATAGTTTTAAATCCTCCTCTCCAGTGTTTAGCCAGTTAGAGTCCGGTAAGATCTCATTCCTTTCATTAAATAAGTTGCGGAAGTGATTCTTCCATATATTCTTTATATCTCTTTCCTTCATCTCTAATACACTTCACTTGATCCAAATCTCGTATCTCTATTTCTCATCCCTTAGCAAGGCTATATATAGATTGTTCTCACTCCTTGGTGCCTAAGTAATAGTATTGGTGTAACCCATCCAAATCTTGTGCAATTGCTTCATTCAATCCCTTTTTTGTCCCTTTCTTAGCTCTATTATAATTTTCCCAAAATTTGGCCCTTTTACACATAGATATACTCTTTAAAACATTCCACTTTGATTCTCTTTTTACTTTGAACACTTTTCTCAACCACCAATATTATTTGCTCCTAGGTCCAAAACATTTTGATTATCCTAGTGTCTATTCTTCTACTTTTCTAATCTCATATTCCATCTTACCCCACATATCACTTGTGTTTCCATGTAGCTTCGTGAAACTTCCCATTAAAATAATGTGTTGGAAAATACTTTCATTTTCACCCTATAAATGTCATCACTTAGCTTATCATGGGAGTCTAACTGCGTCTTCTTATATTCTCTCTCCTTTTAACCTTTACATATGTAACCAATAATCTATGTTAGATAGTCAAACTCACTCCAGGTAAGACTTTATATTCCAAACAAATCTTTTTGTTATATTTCATAGTAAGAAATAAATTTATCTGAGAACATGACATCTCAATGTTTGATCAAAAGTCAACATACAATTTGTGATGAATTTACCGTTTGCATTTAACTCCCCAATGTCATACCACCCATGCACACCTTAAAAACTTCTTGAAACACTATCGGCCCTACATGTCCATTTAGATCCCCTCCTAGGTAAAATTTTCTCCTACTGGAATATCCTAAATGAAGTATTCTAAATACTTCAAAAAACTAACTTTAAGATATTCTTCCAACACTACAAATGATGTGTGATGACTAATAACATTAAAGATGTATTGTTTCCTTACAAATTTTAGGGTTACGATAAGGTCTCATATCTATTTTACATTCATAATTTCATTCTTCCACTCATTATCCACGATAATTCCTATCTCATTTCTCGATCTAACTTTATAATTTGTCAGTGTACCAATGCTAACATCTAATTCTTTCGCTTTTTCACTCACCCCACTTGGTTTTTTGTAGGCACACAAAATTAATCTTTGCATAGTCATAATGTCAACTATTTCCATATTTTCTCAAGTAAGAGTGACTATATTCTATATTCGAAAATGGATTCTACTCTCAGATACAACTTCTACCTGTTCATAAAGAAAAGGAAACCCTTACTTATTTTTCACTGCATCTAGACGACAATGTAGAGAACTTTGCTCATTTGACAATGTACTTGAGCTAACAAAATGTGTTGCTTATAGGCATTAGTGGGGTTTGTTTTATCTTGGTTTTCGGGTGTCAAACATTGATTAAGTTTGAACCTTTTAAACCGGTGATATCTTATTTTTTCTTGGGAAGGGAAAAAGTAAGCAAAACCCTTGAGAATCGAGGTCCGGGAGTTGTTTTCGCTACGGGAAGGTGTTAGGCACCCATAACGACTATAGTAACCTATAGGAACCGTCTTTAATTTCTACGCGAGCGCTTTATTTTTAAATGCTATTTTGAAATGTTATTTACACCTAAAGTTTGCTAAATGAAGAATTGGAGGGAGAAGAATGTTTTTGGATTTTTATTTTATTTGAATTGAAGGAATTTTGTTCCTTGCCTACGTACCCGTTTAAGGGATCAAATCCACCGTAGTTCTCTTCCAAAAAGGGTTTTTGTTTTTGTTGGTTGATTTTAAGTTTGAAAATTGGAATTTTGAAGAATGAGAGAAAGAGGCCTCAAGGGCATGAGATTATGAAATTGTGAGGTTGAATTAGTCATTTGCAAAATGTGGTCTAAACATGATTATTTTCATTGAAATATGATTAAGAAAATGAAAAAGGAAAATACAATGGGATTTTGATCCCAAGGTTTATTTCAAAAAATGATTTGAGTGAAGTTTGTTCATATTTTTTGGAAAATTGATTTTTCTAAGTATAAAACCTAAACATTCATCTAAACATACAATCCTAACCATACATCTAAACATGCATATTCTAGCTATATACCTAAAGTGGTGTGTGTGCATGTGTCGGTGTACATTATTAGAGTCCATTGTCCTTTACATCATACCCTAGATACATTCTATGGCCCCTTTGCCAAGAAATTGAAAGTGCATAAAGGAAAATATTACAAAACTCCTAAGTGTTTACATTCTAACTTTGGTACAAATTAAATTGCAAGAAAAAATAGAGATGAATATGGGATGAAATGGAGATGCTTATGAAATGATGAAACATGAAATGAAAGGAGTTAGTAGCACATGACAATATCAAAGGAAATAAAGCAAGAGAAACACTAGAACATAAAGGATAGGAAATGAGTGCAAACATGGCTAAAATTTGTTCATATAATGCAAGAACCATATGACCTATAATTCTCACATTTCAATATATTTTTAAAGGCTTAGAATCAAGTCTTGGAATGGGAATTAAGGCAACATGATTTACTTGGCATTTTAAAACAAACTTTAAGCATATTTGCATTATTTAACTATACAACTAACTTGTAAGCTAAGTAACTAATCAAGATCCATATTCATGCATTAATATCAAACACAAACAGTGGCTAAACTCTACGGAATCAAGTGGTATAGGTCACAAATATTCACCAAGCAATTGGGATTAAAATCAAACAAATTTCATTTATTTTTAGCACAAAATATCACAAAATAGTAGGAAAATCAACACCTTATTTTTTTTAACCAATTTTAATATGAAAAATTATCACAAAATGCTACAAAATTATCGAGAAATCTATGTGAATTTTTAGGAATTTTTAAAGGTTTTTGGACTAAAGCACAAGAAAAGAAAAAAACTAGTTTTATCAAGAATGGTAAAAAGGTCATACATATTTTTTTATCAAGTTTTATTATGCAACAATGTTGTAAAAACACCAAGAAAAATATCAAGAACTCATAGAAATTTATTTGGAATTTTTGCACAAAATTTTGACATGCAGGAGGTGTGAAAAGCAAGGTCTAGTGGTGTACATAGCAGAAAAATCCAGAACAAACGAAAGAACTAAGCCCAACCCAAACCTGCATGGATCTTGGATTCCCAGGGAACTCAGGGGCCGTTGGATTGATCCAGATGGATCAACCCTAGATCCAACGGCCAGGAAACGAAAGGAAGCGAACCAAATGAACCAGACCGGTCCAAGGCCTTATATAAATGCCAAGCGACCGGTCTAATTCATTTCTCACTTCTCATTCTCTCTCTTCACTCGTTCTTCTCTCTTCTCTCTCTAAACCCTAACTTCACCTGAAACTGGAGAGGACGGCGGAAGACGGCGGTGGAAGATGAAGATTCCGATGAATCTTCATCTTCTCCGACGAACTGATGCTAACTTTTCAAATTAAACGTCCAGAAACGTTCGTCTTCCTCTCCAGTTTGCAGATCCAAGGTTATTTTTAAGAAATTGTGGCTGAAACAACGTAGATCGGAACTTGAACCTTCGGTTTCTAGGGTTTCAAACTTTTTCGGAATTCCTTGAGACGAAACCCTAATCCACTCTATTTTCTACTCTGATGTTGAATTCGAACTCTGATTTGAAAGATAAACGGTGAATCTTCAGGATTTTAAGAGTTAGGGTTTCGGTTTTCAATTTGTTCAAATCTTTTCAAGGTTTTCACTTCGATTCACCGTTTACTTTTCAATACAAACCTTCGATGATGATTGTGAACGAAAACGAGGAGGTTTTTTACGCGTTTACCTGAATTTGATTTGGAGATTCGAACAAAAAGATCCACGCAAGCTTCTGGTAAGTCTTGAACTGAAAATAAATCAGTTATTCTCTTCTTCTTCTTCACCGGTCTGATTCTGCTTCGATCCATCTTCTTCTCACTTTTTCGAGCTGTGATCGCACAATTTCTTCGGATTGTGCTTGAATTGCAGCTCTTTCAATTCGATGATGAAGATTCGAACTCGAATCTCTGAGAATTGCAATAAATTTGTTGTAATTGTGCTTAATTTGTGATGCTGGTATTCTAGGGTTTGAGATTGGGGATGAACTTTCTGGAGAATTGTTTGTGTTTTGATCGTAACCGTTTAGAGAGAGAAAACGTGATTCTGTTTCTATGACCTTTTGATGAGTTGGCGTCGAATCATTCATTCTGACCCTGCATTGATGAACTGGCTCCTTTTATAGGCTGCCATGTGGCCTTGGTGGCCAATGGCTTGTTGACATGTGTCCCTGGACTTGCTCTGATTCGAAACTGGACCAATTTTGGACCCAAGGGCCTTTCTGCAAAATTAAGAACTAAAAGGACCAATCTGCAATAAAGGGGACTGGACTGATATGCAATTTTTAAGACTTAAGAAAAAATTGAAACAAAAAAGGACTAATATGCAAAAATACGAAATTAAAAGGCCTAAAAAAGAAAAATTAAAAAGGACTTGGATGTAATTTTGGACACTTTGGACTTAAAAAAAAGAACTAAAAAAATAAAATTGGAATAAAAATGGTAATTTGACTAAACGTAAAGTGAAACGGTTAAAATTTGACAAAACGGACTAAAACGAACCAATGGCCTAAATGAGGTACTTTAAAGTAACCTCTCTCTGCCAAAATTTCGTGTGAAATGACCAAAATGCCCCTGGGGCTAAAACGACTGAAAATGACTCAGATGCGAATTTTAAAATGGATTTTTAACAAGGGTTTAAAGCAAAGACTTATACAAGCAAAATTGAAAGACTTAGAGACAATTTTAAGGGTTTAAACAGAGCTTTGACACTTGAAAAGACTAAAATGCCCCTAGGGGCAAAACTGACTCAAAATGACTTCAAATGCAATTTTTGAAATGGGTTTTGACATAGAATTGAAATGAAGACTTATTCAAACTATTTGAAAGGACTTAAACAAATTTTTAAAGATTGAGAGGCATTTGACATAGGAAATGACTAAAATACCCTTGCATGTAAATTTTGCAAACAAAATTGAAATAAAATGCAGAGAAAGATGTAATTGATCAGAGACAGATCAAATGGCTTGAAATGCAAGAAATCAAGTATTTTTAGGTCCAAAATTAGGGTATAACAGGGTTGTCTGTTTTAGACCCAGTCTAATGGTGGATCCTTTTATTATTAGTTTCAAGTAAGAGTGACTATATTCTATATTCGAAAATGGATTCTACTATCAGATATAACTTCTACCTGTTCATAAAGAAAAGGAAACCCTTACTTATTTTTCACTGCATCTAGACGACAATGTAGAGAACTTTGCTCATTTGACAATGTACTTGAGCTAACAAAATGTGTTGCTTCTAGACATCAAGTGTTGCTTATAGGCATTAGTGGGGTTGTCTGTTTTAGACCCAATCTAATGGTACTACCTCCGTTCCTTTATAATTGTCACTTTTGCATAAAAAATTTGTTTCTAATTAACTGTCGTTTTCAAAGTTCAATGTATCATTAAATGTGGCTTTACCTATATTACCCTTATATATTTATTGTAGAGAGAGAAATATATGAAATGAAGTATTAAATGATTAAGGTTATTATAGGAAAAAAATAAATTGTTGTATCAAAAGTAGTAAAAGTATTTGTTGTCTTGGTTTGTGTAAAAAGTCAAAATGTGACAATTAAAAAGGAACAGAGGGAGTATATCCTTTTATTATTAGTTAAGTTTGATATATTATTATTTTTTATTCTTCAATTTTGATTATTATAAAATTTATTTTTTTACTAAAATTTTAAAGGTTAATGTTCAAATTATTTTTTTGGTTCATATTAGAGACACCCCAAAATGAATGTGATACGAAGAATTCACATCTTCTCCAAAAAGACTCATAACTTGAGATGGATGGGGTACTTAATAAGACTAATCAAAAGGGGATTTAGAATCTTCTTAGTTTATGACATTTAAAACGTTTTACTCTATCATAATCATATGAGATATTCGACTATTTTGAGAAATTGTGAATTAATTGATATTAACACAAACTTTATCATACTTATTTGTCACATTTACTACTACATGTGTTTTATATTTTTTTTATGCATTTCAGTATAAAACGAATATTCTATAATAGATTTCGTAACTAAAAAATGTATAAAATTAATATAACCAGTTATCAACAAAATTGAAATTTTAGACTTGAGGTATTTTATATTTTTTATAAATAGCATGTGGACAAATAAATGATTATATATTTTAGACTTGAGGTATTTTATTTCAAATTCATGCTTTTTGAAATATAAACTCCAAATGAAGAGATTTTTGTTGTAACTAAACGGTTCAACGGTTTAAAATTATATGTTTAAAGAGGTAATGGCCGAAGTCGAGTTTTTACGTTAAAGATATTCCGGTCTTATTTCATTTAGAGGAAGTCATTCAATTTGATATCTACTTAATTAGCAATTAGAGAGACAAATTAATACAAACAAATAATAAACAATATTATAAATAAATACTACACATTATGATTTTTTTTTTGAAAGGCTACACATTATGATATATAATTATATAGTTATATAGGGCATGTAAACGAAAAATTATAGGATTCGTACATGTAAAATTATAGCTAATTGCCTATATCACATTGAAATGAGGATACGTACATTGAATTATAGATTCAAAAAAATTCAATGATGTAGATGAAAAATTATATACCGTAACTATATATGGCATGAAACATTAATTACCTAATGTGGTATTACACTAAATAAGGGAACTCGTTAATTCCCTAAAAAAAAGATCTCATTAAATGATCAAGATTTTGTATCTTATTAAGAATTCGTACATTGATTTTTTTTGTCTTCACGAACGCGTCTCAGAATACAAAAAATGAGAGGAGACATCGGACAAAGAAATTAGACTAATGCTATAATTTTAAACGGAAAAAATAACTAAATAAATCAACCACATGATTTGACCATTGATACTCCAAGTTTCTTGATGTGAATGAGAGATATTAGGATCGGGTATCATTTATATTGATCAAAAAAATATATAAAAACAAACAAACAGACGAACAAAAAAACGATCTAATATAAAAGCAGATATAAAAATATAAAAATAAAAAAAATCGAGGTCAAACAACCTTATTGCTCATTAGAACCATCTCCAAGGAGTAAGGAAGTTTGTCCTTGTTCATATCTCTCGCAAACCAAAACCGGACAACTTGTACCCTGATATTCCAACTTTCTTTCAAATGGGATATATCATAAACAAAGTCGATCTTTGGAGACATTTGATTATAGAGAGAGATACGAAGATGACGCAAAGAAAAAGAAACGAAATAGAAAGAAAGACAACTGCATAATTGGAGTTGTGATGTGAATAAGCTGTTGACCAACATGTCTAATTTATAGTTGATTTTTCAGGACAATTTCGTAAAATAACAATATTTAATTTGAACTGATATCCTTTTTTTTAAAAGAAATTTGAGCGCATATCTTAGCTATTAAACAAAATACATTAATTTTTATTTGTTTTGTTAAAGCTTACCAATCATAAGTCTGCCGCTAACCTATTAGTACCATGCAATACATGTTTCCTTTCATCAATTACGTGCAACATATATGGCAATTTAAACTCCTAAATTAAACCAGCAATTAAAAGCCTTGCAATACTCGTTCGTCCAAAATTTTTTTTTTGTGTGCATATATTGTAAAGAAAAAAATAGATTATCATTCTTAACAATAAACAATGAGTATTGACATTGTAACCAATTTTATTTTTGGGCATGATTATATTATTAAAAAAATACATTTTTGTCATTATTGATACCATTATTTGTTGTAATAAAACTATTATTATTATTATTATTATTATTATTATTATTATTATTATTATTATTATTATTATTATTATTATTATTATTATTATTATTATTATTATTATTATTATTATTATTATTACTATTACTACTACTACGACGAAACTAAACAGAGGAAAATTATATTACAAATCCTTAGATAGGGTATCAAATTGATATACATGGTAACAAAAATTAATTACAAAAAATAATAGGGAAAGTTATAATAATTCAAAGGCTTGAGAATAAAAGAATAGAAGGGTGCCACATGTCGACACTTGCTTGAAATTCTAAACCATGAGAAACAGCGACACATGTCAACACCAAAGCAAAAGGAAATCATTTTCATAAAGGGCGATGAAACAGATCGTAAATTTATATCATATAGATAACACTGTTGTATGCTAAATATGAGATTTAAACCCAGAACTTTGGTTAATTTAGAAGAGACCCGTGTCATCTCATCTAAATGCTCTTTAATGTTTTTAATAACCTGTTTAATTTTTTTAACTATAAAGATATTATTTAATTTTATACCCAGTTTTTTCTTCAATTTTTAAATATTTATACAGATACTGCAGAAACTAAAAATTTATTTTTTAGAAATAAATAAAAACAGGAAACATACTAAAACAATGTTACAATTTTTTAATTGAAAGAAAAAAAAAGAATTAAAAACTTTATTTTAGGAGATTGAATTAAAACCTTTGTTTTTCTCTTCAAAATAAAATCACATAAAAAGACAAAAGAATAAAAAAAATTCTAATCAAATCTTATATATTGAACTAGGATTATAAATAGAAAACTTACACATAAATGAAAGACAAATTGCAACGGCTGCACTGCTAACATTTTTTGAATGACGAAAGCAATCATGTTAAAAACTATATCCATAAACCTAGGAAATACAATCATGATCTCCATGCCCATTTGAACTCTTGGTAGAAGATCCACATCTTTGACGCTAAGAACCCAAAAGTTCAAACACAAATTGTATAAAAATATATTGATTGTTAGAACATGTTTTCTCATGTTTGACCACTTTTGAATCGACTTTGAGGGTTGCTGGTTCCACAATAAAAGCCCTGATCCTCAATCTCACAAGTGGATAAACCCTAGTCAAAGTTCACAAACATAAAAACAACTCATTTTATTAATATATGAACAATACATTACAATAATCTTCAAGCTTTTTAAGCTTATTACATAACATCCTAAATCTATTTCTAATCTCCTGAGAGCCTAATTCTAATCTCCTAAGAGCCTAACCACTGCTATGTGATAGGACATAGCAGTAGCTTGGCTATTGGAGGAAAACCGGAGGAGGGGGGAAGATGAGGGCGGGAAGAAGAAACCAATGCCCCTGAGGGAGGTGGGGGGTGCTCAGACTTACGCCCCGACAGGCGAAGCTAATAACCACACTGACCCACATGACCCTCAGATGAACCGCCCTTCGTTGCAGCGCGGTTCCATCCTCATTGACCGTTCATACAAGCCCTGAAAGTTTTCAACGAGGCCCTTATCTATGAAAGGCCAACGATGGAAAACCATGGTTGTAGAAGGAAGAAGAGGAGGAGAGGGATGGTGTGAGAAATGGTGGGGTTTGGAAGGGTATTTATAGGGAGGGGTGGGTGAAAAATGGTTGGGAAACCATTAACGCAGTCAAAAAACGTGGTAAAACACGTTTTTTTGACTTGACCACCGACAAATGCGTGTGGTGCAGACCACCGGCCATGGCACTGAGGCGTTCCGGAATATACAATCCGGAATGCACCTTTGAATTTCAGAATATATTTTCTGGATTAGTGCGATTATGATGCTCTTATGGTGAACGAGGGGAACGTTTGCACTTCTTTGTAGGGCTAAGGACATTCCGGAATGTATAATCTGGAATGCTTCAGCATTGACTTCTTTTGAAAAATTGCTTGGCTTCTTTTGAAAGAGTGCCATCAATTAGTGGTTGGACGGTTACAACTACTAACACGTTTTCATTGACTGTATTAATGACCTAGGACTTGTTTAAGGCTATAAATAGGCTTCCATCTTCAACAAATACATTCATTCTTCACTTCACCTCTTTCCTTCCATTTTCTTCAAATTTTTTAAGTATTGTAGGAGTGTCGGTGGTGTCATGGTCATTGTTGACCGTTCCTACGAACCCTGCAATAGCATTTCAGCTTGTGTGGGGTTCATATAACGGTCAACAGAGACCCTTGACATCAAAGAAAGACACAAAATATTAATTTCGTCTTTGTTCGGATTATAATTTCCGGAACTCTCTTCACCTCTTTTCTGCCATTCTCTTCAAATTTTTTAAGTTTTGTAGGAGTGTTTGAGGTGTCATGGTCATTGTTGACCGTTACTATGAACCCTGCAATAGCATTTCAGCTTGTGTGGGGTTCATATAACGGTCAACAGAGACCCTTGACATCAAAGAAAGACACAAAATATTCATATCGTCTTTGTTCGGATTTTATAATCCGGAAACACTAACAATATGGTCCGGAAAACATAATCCGGACAAGGGGTATTTTTGGAATTTTTGCAGGGCGCGCGAGAAGGCCATAGGGTGGGAAAAGTAACACTCTTTTTATTATTATTGTTAACATTTTATTTACTTTCTTTATTCATTGTTTCTAGATTCTACTTATTCATTGGCGGTGACACATGAAAATAATGTGAGGACCTTTTTTTTATTTTTTTTGACTCAAATAATGAGTGGACTTTGTTGGTCCGAGGCTTACGAAATCAAACTCAGGTGACATATTCATAGTATGAATCTTTGTAGTATTATATATAAAAAAAAAAGATTCTAAAGCACATTGTTTTACAAAAATGAATCTTCAAGCATGTTACCAATTCTAAGTTCTAACAGCCCTAAAATACAAGTCGGTTCTTTACTTTTCTCCAAGGCTAAGTATTGGCATAGGCGGTTGTTCTCCTCCTTTTATATTTTTATGTAAGACAACGTCTGTAGATTTTTTTATAATCCGTCTTTGTACGTGTTTTTTTTTTACTTTTCGTTTTAGTACGGTACGGTGTTTATTTGATTGAAATTAAAAGATTAATTTTGAGCAAGTGCAAATTTAATCAATAACTTTTGCTATTTAACTTTCACATGAAAAGTTGTCACAATCCAAAATGGTATAGGATTTGGATTTCTTGTATTAAAGCAATCAATGTAATTACCAATCTAAATCATACCAGGACTAGATTAATCATTCCAATTTTATAGTTTAGACATGATTTACCATGAACCGTTAGATCTTAATTTAAAGTTCTAGGTTCATTAAATAAATGATGTATTTATTCAATATCAATTACATCATTTATTGAATGAATATAAAGTTGATTTTTTTTGCTTATAATAATGATCGAATATATGATTGTGTGACTACAAAGAATTGGAAGGTGATGCATTGCAGCATAACATAAAAATTGAACATTAAAGAATCCAAGGGATTATGTCAACTATAACTTCTGGTAGAAAGTGCAGTGCATCTATTATGGGTCTTATCGGTAAGGCTAACAAATTAACTTATAGCTTATAGCAGATAGTTTATAAGTTCGTATATCCAAAAAAACTCCGTTTGGTAAACGTCATCTTGTCAGGAGCTTATAGTGAATCTCACGAGCTTATAACTTATTTTTCAGACGCTATTTCAAGTAGCGTTTGAGCTTATAGCTTATTGTTTTTTCTTCCACTTTTATCCTTACTATTTTAATCAAAATTCATTTTTACTCCAATATTTAACCACGTATAGGAAAAAAAGGTTACATTTAATTAAACTTCAGATTTCAAAATTGCAATAAATGAATATTCTAGTTGTGTTTTCCTTAAAAATAATATATATACAGGCGTGTTGCAATATAACCACACTGACCCACATGACCCTCAGATGAACCGCCCTTCGTTGCAGCGCGGTTCCATCCTCATTGACCGTTCATACAAGCCCTGAAAGTTTTCAACGAGGCCCTTATCTATGAAAGGCCAACGATGGAAAACCATGGTTGTAGAAGGAAGAAGAGGAGGAGAGGGATGGTGTGAGAAATGGTGGGGTTTGGAAGGGTATTTATAGGGAGGGGTGGGTGAAAAATGGTTGGGAAACCATTAACGCAGTCAAAAAACATGGTAAAACACGTTTTTTTGACTTGACCACCGACAAATGCGTGTGGTGCAGACCACCGGCCATGGCACTGAGGCGTTCCGGAATATACAATCCGGAATGCACCTTTGAATTTCAGAATATATTTTCTGGATTAGTGCGATTATGATGCTCTTATGGTGAACGAGGGGAACGTTTGCACTTCTTTGTAGGGCTAAGGACATTCCGGAATGTATAATCTGGAATGCTTCAGCATTGACTTCTTTTGAAAAATTGCTTGACTTCTTTTGAAAGAGTGTCATCAATTAGTGGTTGGACGGTTACAACTACTAACACGTTTTCATTGACTGTATTAATGACCTAGGACTTGTTTAAGGCTATAAATAGGCTTCCATCTTCAACAAATACATTCATTCTTCACTTCACCTCTTTCCTTCCATTTTCTTCAAATTTTTTAAGTATTGTAGGAGTGTCGGTGGTGTCATGGTCATTGTTGACCGTTCCTACGAACCCTGCAATAGCATTTCAGCTTGTGTGGGGTTCATATAACGGTCAACAGAGACCCTTGACATCAAAGAAAGACACAAAATATTAATTTCGTCTTTGTTCGGATTATAATTTCCGGAACTCTCTTCACCTCTTTTCTGCCATTCTCTTCAAATTTTTTAAGTTTTGTAGGAGTGTTTGAGGTGTCATGGTCATTGTTGACCGTTACTATGAACCCTACAATAGCATTTCAGCTTGTGTGGGGTTCATATAACGGTCAACAGAGACCCTTGACATCAAAGAAAGACACAAAATATTCATATCGTCTTTGTTCGGATTTTATAATCCGGAAACACTAACAATATGGTCCGGAAAACATAATCCGGACAAGGGGTATTTTTGGAATTTTTGCAGGGCGCGCGAGAAGGCCATAGGGTGGGAAAAGTAACACTCTTTTTATTATTATTGTTAACATTTTATTTACTTTCTTTATTCATTGTTTCTAGATTCTACTTATTCATTGGCGGTGACACATGAAAATAATGTGAGGACCTTTTTTTTTATTTTTTTTGACTCAAATAATGAGTGGACTTTGTTGGTCCGAGGCTTACGAAATCAAACTCAGGTGACATATTCATAGTATGAATCTTTGTAGTATTATATATAAAAAAAAAAGATTCTAAAGCACATTGTTTTACAAAAATGAATCTTCAAGCATGTTACCAATTCTAAGTTCTAACAGCCCTAAAATACAAGTCGGTTCTTTACTTTTCTCCAAGGCTAAGTATTGGCATAGGCGGTTGTTCTCCTCCTTTTATATTTTTATGTAAGACAACGTCTGTAGATTTTTTTATAATCCGTCTTTGTACGTGTTTTTTTTTTACTTTTCGTTTTAGTACGGTACGGTGTTTATTTGATTGAAATTAAAAGATTAATTTTGAGCAAGTGCAAATTTAATCAATAACTTTTGCTATTTAACTTTCACATGAAAAGTTGTCACAATCCAAAATGGTATAGGATTTGGATTTCTTGTATTAAAGCAATCAATGTAATTACCAATCTAAATCATACCAGGACTAGATTAATCATTCCAATTTTATAGTTTAGACATGATTTACCATGAACCGTTAGATCTTAATTTAAAGTTCTAGGTTCATTAAATAAATGATGTATTTATTCAATATCAATTACATCATTTATTGAATGAATATAAAGTTGATTTTTTTTGCTTATAATAATGATCGAATATATGATTGTGTGACTACAAAGAATTGGAAGGTGATGCATTGCAGCATAACATAAAAATTGAACATTAAAGAATCCAAGGGATTATGTCAACTATAACTTCTGGTAGAAAGTGCAGTGCATCTATTATGGGTCTTATCGGTAAGGCTAACAAATTAACTTATAGCTTATAGCAGATAGTTTATAAGTTCGTATATCCAAAAAAACTCCGTTTGGTAAACGTCATCTTGTCAAGAGCTTATAGTGAATCTCACGAGCTTATAACTTATTTTTCAGACGCTATTTCAAGTAGCGTTTGAGCTTATAGCTTATTGTTTTTTCTTCCACTTTTATCCTTACTATTTTAATCAAAATTCATTTTTACTTTAACCACGTATAGGAAAAAAAGGTTACATTTAATTAAACTTCAGATTTCAAAATTGCAATAAATGAATATTCTAGTTGTGTTTTCCTTAAAAATAATATATATACAGGTGTGTTGCAATATTGTTACGTTAAGTTTTTTTTTTTTTTTTTTTTTAATTTGAGAGATTCACATTCAGTTTCTTTTATATAGAAAAGTTTTATTTTTTTGTGACATATAGAAGAGTTACGTTTAGTTTTTTCTATGTTTAACTTTTATTAAGTATAAATAACTGAAATAAAATAATATCAAAATAAGATTTTAGGAAATAAAAATTATTTTAACAATAATATATAAAAGACACATTAAATTAATAAAACTTATTATAAATTATAAAAAAGATATACTAAATAATATATAAAAAGATATATTAAATTAATAAATTTAAATTATTAAATAGTAAATACTTAAATATTGATGGTTGTTAATTTTATTATGAAATAAAAACGTTCTTTTGTGTCATTTTACATTTATCAGCTAATTAAACCGCTAATTTTACCAAACACTTCAACTAGCTTATCAATTAGAAGTTATCAGTCATCAACTATCCGCTATAAGCTATTAACTATCAGTCATCAGCTATCAACTAACTTATCAGCTATCAACTAACTTATCAACTATCTGCTATTTTTACTAAACAGAGCCTTAACGTGCCCTTATAATGAGCGCAACTTATTTGAAAATAATTTGACTTTGTATTATCTTTTGTTATATAAATAACTTGTACTCCCTCCCCAACGAAATATAAGAGAAAGGGGTGATTAAAAACTTGATCCACGTGTTTAAAAATTTAGTCTACATACATCAATTTTTCAATCACCGTTTTTGCTTATATTTCATTCTAAAGCGAGTAAATGAGTACTTTTACGATATGGGTTTATGCTACTTGATTAATCTGTTCATTCAATGAGAGTTGAAAACACAATTTTCACCAATGATAAAGTACTACTTTTCTACACATTTTTTTGTTGATTTTAACACACAGTGGGGCAATTCAATATCTATCAGCATAAGCATCATATTTACAATCTCTAGAATGAGAGCACGCAACTTTTTTCTTTTGAGTTTGATTTAACAATAGTAGTGAAAATCATGGTTACTTGTATCACAAGAGACCGCACAAACGAGGCCTTGAACAGAACTGCCTTCCATTAGCTTTGACAATTGCCATGACTCCAGCAGTTATTCCAGCACATAGTACAGAAGATACATACTGCTGTGCATTTCGGCCGACTATAAAATAAACAACAAAATTTAAAAAATAAAATAAAAAGAAAAGCAAAGTAAGCATCAAAAACCTTTTATTCAGATGGAAGAAACACATAATTAAATACCTTGCTGAAGACTGAAGGTAGTTACTGTCAAACCACCAATTATCAAAGCTGATGCCACAGGGAGGTACTGCATGTTTACATTTTTCCATGAAACATGTTAATAGCACATTAAATTGGTTTCATTATCCATTTTAAAAATGAATGTAATGAAGTTATCTATATCCATAAACAACATTAAAAATTAGGTGTCTTCTTCGAAAAGCATTAAAATTAGGTGTGTTATTCGCCTTGTCAAAGTGTTAACGTTTTTGATATGATGAGCATTCTTTCATATGAATCTAATACTTTTTTAGCCATTAGAAATTTTCAGGATTCAAGTGGTAGAAATTAGAGATATTAGGATCTGACGCTACTTACAGTTAAAGGTTCAAAGCTACTTCGCTGGAAGTGAGAAGGAATGTTTCTGCTGACAGTATAGTGACCGCTTATCAGATCCAAGGCATCCTGCATAAAACATGAAACTTATTAACCACTTTTCAATTAACTGTCATTTATGTATTCACTGAATGGTTAGCTATGTTAACGATCTAAATTGTTGTCGAATTTTGACGTCAAATCTGTGAGTGAAAATAACACAGCTCAAAGAATGATTAACATAAATATTAACTTGCCTGCCGAATCCCATCGTGGAAGTTATTCAAATAGTAGCGCGAAAGTGCACTCATCCCATCTTTAATTAATCCAGACAGAGTCTTTTTTCCATATCTGCATCATAAATCCAAAATTCATCAGTATCACAGAAGGAAACATGAAAACACATGATTCGTTATCAAATTTTTTCATACCTAACCAAGTCCCCTTTGAGGGCATTAGTCCCAGCATACTCAAGGCTTATCTCATCACCTTGCTCTGCCCACACTAAATAAAATTATTGAGTTCAAATAAGCAGGGTTATAATTCATAAAGAAGCGCAACAGAAATTATCAAAAAATTTCATACATATTCTAAATTTTCCATATTCCTCGTCGAACATTGAAATGCACTCGGAGCTATTAAGCACTCCAACCCTCTGCAATTGAAGATTTAATGCTTTCTGGGCCATATAACACTGCAAACAACGGCAAGACAATCAAAATAAGTAGCTGCATAACTTCCAGGCTGGAGGAAAATATCATCCATTATAGGCGAACCTGAGTAACATTTGTTCGATCAAGGGAATCAATGCAGTTTGATCTGATAATTCCTTTCTGCTCCTCTAGTATATCGCCTTTTCTATCTATCATGAAGTATCTGCTCAGCTGAAACAGTAGTGATTAAAAGTCTGAATCATAGATTGCCAACATATCTGTATTGTAGCAACTAGCTATTATATTTGTAAATAAAACACTTGATTTTTTTCAATACCTTTGTTTTTCAAAATCGTCGGAAATTTGATCGTAGAGGATTTTCAAATCATCGAAATTTGAACCCCGACAGTGGCAATGGAAATCAAATGGCACATATCTGCCATAGTGTCGTGAGTCAATAAAACATAAAACCATAAAGGTACAAAATAAAGCAGACTCCATAGCACAAGGTCGTAAGTTTGCAACACAAGAATGGTATAAGAAAAAAGTCTAAATGATCACCTCGCACTTTGCTGATTTTTCATTTCAGCAGCATATGCTGCACTTAATTTACCTTCTTCACCGTGCTGCAACAAAAGTAGAATTAACAGGAAATTGATCAAAACATTATACACAAAGTAAGAGACAGTTGAAACAGAAAATTGGCTGAAGAGAATGGATATGGAAACAATTAACACAATCATATATCCTATAGGCAGGGTTGTCAATTGCGGTTGCGGAAAATAGTAGTTTGTTCAAATTCAACTATGCTAAAGTGCTATAGCACTGCTATTTCCATTATTTAACAACACTTTATACCAAATAGTGTACCACAGAACAATAACGATTTGTTCAAATTCCTCTATGCTATAACCGCTATTTGACAACACTTCCTATGAAGGAAAAATATTTGAATAGATATCATGAAAAAGTCCCTAAAGCAGCGAGCTGTTTGTGGCCAAAAAGAAAACCAAAATCAGTTTTACTTAATCATGAATATCTTTGCCTCCTAGAAAACATCAAGAAGATGCTACATATCTTTGGACTCGCTATAAATCTGAAAAATAAATTCGGGAGAGAATCATATTAGCGTTGAAAGAGAGTAGATAGAAGTCTTACCTTGTCAGTTAGATCAACTGCTAATATCTCTCCATATCTTTGTGAGAGATCATGGAAATGACGCTCCACAATATTTGGCTGAAACATAAGGAGTAGAGTGGGATAAAAGCACTAAGAAACATGTATAAATCTAAATTATGTCAAAAGCTTTTAGGAACCAGAAGAATCGAGAACTAGAAGTGTACTGTTTGCTCATGACTGATAACCCTAAGATGAGGTTTATAGCTGAGATCAACAATCTGCTCCCACAAAATAGGAATCGAACCTCGAACCTACAAAGTAATTAATTAGAGTACAAATCACTAACAGGGAAAACAAAAATCGATATTGTAAGATAAAATATAAAATATTCATTGACTATCAAGGAAAAATGAGGATAAACTATAAGGATAAACTATCAAGGAAATACTGGAATTAAGTACGCATTAGTGTAAAATAATACCTGCAAAAATGAGAACTTGAATTCTTCAATTTCAAGCAACTGTTCAGTTTCAATGAAATTGGCAGAGTCACCTTCAAAGTTAGCTCCTCTTCTCCACATTCTTGTTCCTGTGTCACCATATTTCCATATTATATTGAGCTATTGCAAATTTATCTAACTACCATTATAGGGAAGCATCTTTGGACACTGTACCTAAACGCCGTGTACATCTCCTTGAAATTAATGACAGTTTAGCACATGAGTCTTTTAGCTTCAGCTCAGCTGTTTGGAAGCTTAAGTCTCGGTTAAGGGAAAACATAACAGGCTTATTTAATTGAATGCATACTTCCTTTTCTTGTAATGATATTATGCAGAGAGCATAGGCACACACACAGAAAGGGGATGGGGGAGAGAAAAGGTAGTTTAAATATCAGGATATTCCCTTGTACTATCGGCATGATGAATCTGTCAAGCTGCCATAAAAAAAAGTTTGGTGTTAAGAGGACAACTTTAGTATCCTAATAAGAAAGACAAGACGAAGTTAAAACTTTGAGAGACTTCTTTGCAAAATTGCCTGACCTTATACTCGATAAGCTCCTCTGTAAGATGTTTGTTCCAGACGTATCGCGGGTCAGCCTGAAATATAGACGGAAAAAAGTACTAAATGCATAAGAGAAATGGTCTGATATGATTATTGTGACACATTGTAATGCAGTAAAAATATTGAGCATTATGTCTACCAACCTGCTTCCACAGTGGCTTACTCGCCCACCCTTCTACAAACTTGCTTCTTCTCTGCAAGCTGGTCGACAAGACGAATTACATCTCATGAACATCAATCTTGCAAAGATATGAATATCAAGGGTCTAAGATAATAATAAACCAGCAATTTATGGACTGATAAACTCACTTTAATGTAATATCTGTTTCATAAGAATAGTATAGACCAGGCATTGACTCCACTATTTTCAACAGTGTCAAAAAGTACGCCTCATCCTTTTTCTACAGAAAAATAAAACAAAAAGGACGTATTGAGCATGAATCATACGTATAACACTTGATTGATCACTCAATAACTTATAATTATATAACCTCTTACTTCTTGAGAAGTTGAAAACTTCAAAGCCTGGTTACACGCAAGTACTCTCATCGACATCAAGCGATATACCGGAAAACCAAGGAAACTTCCAACTTCCTTCCGAGAAGTTATTACAATGGCATAAGTTCCTGTATCAAGATAGCATCATTGAACCTTAACGAGTATAATGCAAGTTATATTGTTAGTCTAGGTAGTTACTAGAGAATATAAAGATTTTCTTCTGTTCATCTAAATTCTTTTAGCTAGTTAACTTCTTTCTGCTAAACCAAATGCATTCAACATAACCTACTTCAGAAGAAGACTTTCCTTAATAGGAAAATGAAAGAAGTTAATAGCATTGTTTCCCTTAACAGCATATTTAAATGCAAACATATGAAAACAAATGCATATGCAAATACAAGTAAAATCAACTCAAGAAGAGATTCTAAGCATATCTACCTACAACCAATCTTATTGTTCCCACCACACCATAAATCGTAGATGTCTTCGTCGGACTTTCTGAGACTGCGTCACCTGCAAACGATTAATACAAAAAACAAATCATAAAACAAAATCATTACACTAAAATTGTCATTTCAAGTATGTTACTAAATAAGTGCAAACCAACCAAGTACAGACCAAACAGCAGGATGTAATAAACAGTAGTTTTTAGCTATAATAACTTCATTCTTAAATGTGTAAATGCAGAAAGTCATATGTAACAAAAACACTCATGATCCTTTTTTCTTTCCCAAAATAATATCAATAACTAACCAAAACCACCACAAAAAAAATTTCCAGTTGAAAAAACAAATCAACTTCTCAATTAATCTTCTTATCATAACAATAACAATAATAAAGCTACAAACTTCACAAAAAACTAAAATTAATCTTCTTTCCATTTCCCACCAATCATAAAATGAAAAAGAACTAAAATTCAACAAAAAAATAAAAAATAAATCAATAAAAAGAAGATTACCATCAAGTAAATTAATGTTTCCATCAACACGACTAATCCAAAACCCTTCATTAGGAGATTGAAGGGATTTGATCACAAATTTGTCTTGAAATTCTTGCAATTCAAGCTCATCATAAAGCTTGAATCTTTCAGAAGAATCTGAAGTGGGTTCAATGTCCATTTACAAAATGATTGAGGAAAAACAAGACAATTCTTCAAGAAGTTAAAAGACAATAACGTCAAACGTAAAGTTTGCAATGATGAGAAAGTCGTAGTCATATGTAACAACCTGTTACATGTTCCTCATCTTCAATGGCCAACCACCATTTTGTTGTAAATTACATGAATGCCCCTAGAATAATGATTGAAAATCCAATTTCAGATCATGCTAACTTCAATAATTCCCAAGTAAAAAAGTTTTAAAAAAAGTTAGGACAGCGTCCCTAATTGTTTAAATTAAGGCAAAATTACTTAATTTAATTTCAAATAACGATTCGTTGTTTTTTATGTCATTTTGATTCTTTTGATACATATCTATATGGATTTTCAAACTTTAAATCTACGACTTTATTTTTAGAAAAGCTCTCTTTCTTCAAATCTTTTGAACCAACACATATTAATGGGATTTGACAGAAATCAGAGTGTGGCTGAGACAAATTCAACGAGTGTTTCGTTAAATGATGATCCGTAACAATAAACAATTCCTTTAAAATATAATAAGAATATCTCTTAAAAATTGACTTAAAGGCGGAAAACAAAAGCGATAATGGAAAATAATAGGACGACCAAAAAATTGAAGAAATTTTTAGCGACACTAAAAGTGAAATTTGAAATTTTTTTATGGAGGACAAACTTATTTAACTCTCAAATCTATGGTCCTTCACCCATATTTGCATATAAATATTAAATTCAACGCTTGAAAATCTGTATGCGAATGAGCTAAAAGGATCAAAATACCGTAAAAAAGATAATTGACAAAATTGTTACTTGAAATGGACAACAAGAATAATTTTACCTTAAATTAATTTTGTTTAGAAACAAATTATTAAACCTAATCTAATTTTTTTCATTAAAAACAATTAAAAATAGAGAACAAACACCTTTGAACAAGTTTAAAAGGAATCACAAACAAATATTTACTACATACTTTTAATCTCAAGAGTTAGTTAAAATTTATTTAAAAGGTTAACAAAGAAGATACACTTGATGTTCTAAAAAAAATACACTTGAATTCTTTCAAAAAGAAAAAGATACACTTGAATATTAGTTCAATGGTAAAAGTATAGCTTTATAACTAAATTACCCCTTCCCAATTTATTTTTAAGAAACAAATATTTAAGAGGTTAACGATGCATCTAATCATCTTTTAAAAAAAAACTCATCTAATCTAAATCTAATACAAATAGGTCTTGTAAAAAAAACCGTCGAAACCAAACCTCAAAATTAACCGTACTTAAATTAACCGAACCAATATGTGTAGTTTACGAATTGAACCGGTAATTCACACAATTTATGAACCGAACCAATCCATAAAATTTGAACCTAACTATTTAATAACTGTACTTTGTCATTTGCTCATTTTGAGTCATTTATCTCAATTTTTGAACAACCCTCAATTTTCATTATGTGAGTTTTCATTCGCTGCATATTCCTAATAACTTGAAGGGTTTGCTGGATTGAGGGTTTATAAGAAAAAGAATCGGGAGATCTTATTTTTATTTATTTTTAATTACAGACAATATAAAACATTTTTTTAAAAGATAAATTAAGTGGGATTGAAGTATAGTATGATCATTTATCATGTTATTTTAATTTTTTTTTATAGTATCGGCAATTTAGAAAAGAAAATTAAGACATCCTCTCCCTTTCCTTCCAAAGCCATATATACAAACAAACCCTAAATTTCTCAATTCTGAATCTCAGTTTCCATACGAAAACTAAACCCATACGAATTATTCATCACAAAAATGATTCATACGTGGGGTGTCACTAATTTGTCATCTGTTTTCATCTCTCTTATAAATGAACAGTATATAAAAGGTAAATAAATTGAACAAACTCGAACTTCATTATCTTTTCAATTCTCTACTCTTATGCGATGAAACAACATGGTAAGTTGTCTTTTGTTTTTACATCTATCTTTGCCCATGAGTGTGATTCATGGAGGATGGTCTCAAGTTAGACCATCACAAAAGCAAATGCACTGAGATTCTTCTTATGTATTCCAAAATAAAGAGAAGGGATATAAAGTTGGTTTAATGGATGAGACCGCTAAGGAGTAAATATAAAGGTGTGTTTCATTCCCACCTCTAGCAAAAACTAACAAGTTAACAATTAACATTTAAAACATTAACGGTCTTCTTTCAACAAAAAAAGAAAATTAACCGTTGAAGAAAATAATAGAGGTTAAAAGAAATGTTTTTTTTTTTTTTTTAATACTTGACGTAGATATGGAAGAGTAATTTTATTTTAAGTGAAATTGAGACTTTTTTTTTTCTCTCAAACAACACGGTATAATTAATTTATTATTTTTTTATCGAAAATTAATTTTATCGATTTATAAAAAAAATTAAGATAAATTGAATATAATTAATCAATTATAACTTTAATTAAGTTAGTTACACCAATTTAATTAAAAGTTAAATGATTATGTATTGGCTATCTGGTTGATGATATTTCTGTCATTTAACAAGTAGTTTTGTTTCTCTAATCTCACTTTATATTAGGCCAAACAAAAGAAGATAAATGTACATCTCTTTCTCTTCTATATTTTATTTTATTAGCATCAAATCTTAAATTTACACATGGTAAAAAATGGAGGGAGTATTTAGCTGTATAATGATTTATGACATTTTTTCTTCGTTTTTTAACTAATCACAATGATTTATATGACATGAAAGCTTGTTTATGAATTTATATTTAAAATTTCATGATAAAATTGTATATATCTAATAGATTTTGTCAATCTTATTCACGGTGGGCAGGATATGTTGTTTGTAGAGATGTCTTTATAGCCGGATTGCATAAGTCACATTTACTTCTCAAAGGTGGAAGTAGCAATGGGATAAAAACACAATGTATTAAAATTTTTAAATTCGTTGTTGTAATTGCCCACAAATAGTTATGCCTATTTTTCTTCCAAAGTGCGACAAACTTTTCGGGGCTACAAATTATTTTGTGTTACTCAGTACGAGACAATGATAAATCAATATAATACAAACTTTTTTGACAGAGATGTTTCACACGCCGTCGTTGGAAGGTATTCCAATGTTTGACATTGGAAGCAAATCCGTTGTATGTAGGTTTGTCGCTTAGTGATATAAGTTGAACAAGATTTGAGTTCCTTAACTGTGTTCTACCAAGATTTCGTTTGTACCGGTTCTTCCAAATTGAACAAGAGTGTTCACCGCCTACATTGCCATTAGCGAAGTTCCACCTTCATGTCGTTGGGTTGGATATTCATACATATCGTCATTACCGATATCATGGTAGGAACATGATTACCAACTTCGCAACACAATAGCTGCACTTTTACCGGATAATCTTTCATCTCTTGGGTCTTATTTTTTAGATCCGAGGTAGTATTATATTTATGTTTTTTGAGGGACGTATTGTAGTTTACGTTGTTGAGTTGAATAATGATTTTACCGCCATATTCATACATATCTTCATCCTAGATGACATCATGGTCAAACTAAAGATCATGGCTACCAACTTCACACCACAATACATGCACTTTTACCGTATAGTTTTTCTTCTTGTTCTTATTTAGATCCAATGTAGTAATGTACTTATTGATCATCCACGAGCATGCTAGTTTAATTTGTACAAAAGGATGAAAGAAAGAAAAAAACGACGAAAATACAAAAGAATAGATGAAAAAAAAGAGACTAAATATTTAATTAATATTGTTGATATTCTCCATCTAATTTTAAAGTGGTAAATAATGTAAATTATAATTTCTCCATAAAATAACATAACATACAACATTTAATGTGATTATTTATGAAACAAAATCAGTTATTTGATCCCTAAAATCAATTATTTGAAAGATAATAGATACATCTATACCATATATAAATAGAATACATGATTTTAAACTGACTTTTTCACTTTCAATTATACCCTTAAACAAAGTTGACTATAAGAATTTTATTTTGTCGCTGTCATTCAAATAGATAAGAATTTATATTATATTTGTTATATTGTTAGTATCTTTGAAAAAGATAAGCATAATTTATTACAATATGAAAATGCAAAATATCTATTATATATACCTATAATTTTAATCAAAATTTCATAAACTATTGTTAGTAATTTATACGCATTAGTGTAATCAAAATAACTGATAGGGGGACACAGATTGCCCGCCTTAACGCTAGGAATACATAAATATAATAATGTTGAAATTTACAACAACTTTATATCTATAACGTATATAACATTTATTCTCGTATGACATGCATGACTCAATGAGTCATACACAAAGGATGGATGAGTAGTTGATGTTGTTGTTTGTGATTGACATGTCTAACTCCAAGAGTCACGTTTATTTCATGATAATGAAGAAAATCAATTGTGTCTGATTTATCTAGTACAATAATTTTTTTTAATTATATTAGCTATTTAGTTGATGATATTTTTGTCATTTCACGAATAATTTTGTTTCTTTCTTCTCACTTTATATTCAACCAAACAAAAGAAAACAGAGCACTTATTTTTTTAAGGGAAACAAAGTACTTTTATTTATTTATTTTTTTCCACCAAACAATACACTAAATGTTCTCTCTTAAACCATTAAATGCATCTTCCCTTTAACCTTGGGGTATGTCGTTGGATGAAGCACCCGGTTAGACAAGAATGTATTGATTTTGTCAAAGGCGTCCTCGCATTATGTGGCCCATTCGAAATTTTCCTTCTTTGTTATGGTGGAAAAGAACAAGAAAGCTTTATGGGCGACATATGATAGGAATTGGGACAAGGCCGATAGCCGCCCCGTTATCTGTTGTACTTCTTTGACATTCGTGGGGCTTCACATGTTGATTATGGCTTGGCGTTGTCGAGGTTTGCCTAATTCCGCGTCTAGTGAGCATGAATCCAAGAACTTTCTGGCTTGTACCCCGAACGAGAATTTGATGGGGTTGAGACACATGTTGTATCTACGCACTGGCTAAAGGATTTCGGCGAGGTCTTTACAGTGATCCTCGTCTTCCTTGGTCTTGACGACCATGTCATCTATGTAAACCTTGAGGTTTCTCTCGACCTACTCTGCGAAGGCGGTGTCCATCAGTCTCTGATAGGTGGGGCCAACGTTTTTGAGGCCAAATGGCATTACCTCATAGTGGTAATTATGGTTGTTGGTCATGAAAGGAAGTCTTAAAGGCGTCTAGGGGTCCATTTTGATTTGGTTGTACCCTGGCTTCGAAAATTTGTTAAGAGACTTACATAAAAGTAAAAAATTAGCAAATTTGAAACAACTTTTTTGGCTTCAAAGTTTGCTTAAGACAACTTAAGAACTTTTATATATAAGAGAAGATATGAAATCATTTCAACAAAAAAGGCAAAACATTAGGAAATTTGGAACAATGTTTTAGTCTCCAAAATTTACTTAAGACAACTTAAGAACTTTTATATATAAGATAAGGGAAGATATGAAATCATTTCAACAAAAAAGGCAAAACATTAGGAAATTTGGAACAATGTTTTAGTCTCCAAAATTTACTTAAGACAACTTAAGAACTTTTATATATAAGATATGAGATCATTTCTTCAACAAAAAAAAAAGGCAAAAAAATAGAAAATTTGCAACAACTTTTTTCGCTCCAAAATTTGCTTAAGACAACTTAAGAACTTTTATTTAAAAGATAAGATAAGATATGAGATCTTTTCTTAAAAAAAGGCAAAAAATTAGGAAATTTGCAACAACTTTTTTGGCTCCAAAATTTGCTTAAGAAAACTTAAGAACTTTTTTTTTATAAGATAAGATAATATATACGATCATTTCTAAAAAAATAAATAAACAAAGAGCAAAAAATTAGGAAAAAAATTTGCAACAACTTTTTTGACTTCACAAAGTTTTCTAATAGACTAAAGAACTATTATATATAAGAAAAAATATGCGATTATTTAAAATAAACAAAGAAAGAACAAAAAATTAGGAAGGATATTTGCAACAACTTGTTTGCTTCTAAAAAGTTGTCTAATAAACGTAAAAAAAAAAAAAAGAGTTGTCTAATAGGCATAAGAACTTTTATAGTATAAGATAAGATATATAAGATATGTGGTAACTTTCTAAAAAAATTAAAAAAGAGCAAAAAAATTAGGAAGGGTATTTGCAACAACTTTTTTTGCTCCAAAAAGTTGTATAAGAGACTTAAGAACTTTTATATATAAGATAAGATAAGTGGGGTGCCCGGTGTTTGAATCTCAACCTCTACATATAACAATACACTGTCCTTGCCCACTGAACTATCCTCACGAGGATAATGTCATTTTTATTTAATTTCATCTTTTTAGACAAGTTATTAAATATCATCTTTAATATTCTAATTGTGAAAAATGTTATTTTACATATTTTCCCCATTAAAATTCCCCCCTCAATCAAACATGAAATATTTCAAAACCTCTCACCGTCTATGAACAACTCGATTTGTTTGTCTTCTTATACAACTTACAACGAGACTTTGTTTGACGTGCTAGAATAAGACGGGAGCCTAATAGAGTGGTTAAATTTTTCCGTCAATCCAAACGTAGCCTAAATCTTTCCGTGCAAAATGTGGCTACAAGCAGCTCAACAACCATACTTCTTTCCACACCTCTTGTTCTGCATTACATTCTGTTTCGGACTGGCATAAAAGCTCAACAAGAGTGGCCCAATAGGCAAAATCCCACGTCACAGGAGAGGTACATAGGAAACTCCGTGCATTTTACCGCACAGAAGCGCGCCCATCTCAACCGTTGAAGCCCTCAATAACGGTTTCTGCAGATTACAAGGCAATTATCAACCTCTTTGCCTATAAGTGTGACCTAGGGTGTCACACCCAAAGTAAGATTCATTTTCGCTGCTTTTCGCACAAATCCACCTCTTTCTAACCTTGAAGTGCTAACATACCTACATGCACCATTCTCCTCCGTGGTAGAAGCTTGCTCTACTCCATGCCGGAACACCGCACACCACCGCGATTGAAGCCTTCTCTACCGGAGTACCACCACTACATTTTTCTGTTTTGTACCAGAAAAGACATATTCTAAGAGTCAGTGCCATTCATTCTCATGGTGAAGGTGTCATGTTGTGCACTTTTGCACATATTGAAAATTTTTTTGAACCAATTTTGTGCGTGTTGGTAAAATTCCTCTAAGTGCTTTTCATAGAAAAACCTTGACTTTGTTTGGAATTTTAAAGTTCCAGACCAATCTCCAATTGCCGAGAACTCGAAATTTGGTGCATACAGAGAGGAATTTTCAAGATTTCGTCTATGTCACTTTGCTGAAACATCATTAACAACATATGTCTAGACACCATTGAGCACTTGTGTGATCAATGACATAGTTTGAATGTGACAAAATTCATTTTTGTCACCCACATTTAGCATATAGGAAATTAAATACATGCAAGATACTGTGTATCATCATCATCATCATCATCATCAACTTTCTTCATCATATATAATAGGACATGTACATTGCATCACATTGATAAACAGCAAATATTATGTTTCGAGTTTAACATCATAAACCATGTCCTTTTATTCATTCATGTGGTAGCAACAAAGTGGATTCTTCTCAAACTAAAGATTACTTGGCCTTATATAATAAAGATATCTGGGAAGGCAAAAGTGGATTCTTCTCAATTTCACTAGCAATCTTTGAGTCCATAGGGTTCCCTTTAAGAAAATTTGAGTACCATTCAGCAGAGAGTTTAGGTTGTCTCTTCAAACTTGGATCTTTCATATCTACGTAATATAAGCCATAACTTATTTCATATCCACCCATTAATTCGAACGCATCCAATAAGCACCATACAAAATAACCCTTGACATTTGATCCACTCCTTTCAGTATGTCAAGAATAAAAGGGAATGTAAACAAGACGAAAAAAATAATCAATTAGTACTCATGAAACTATTGATAACTATTTAATGTGGAGATATAACCAATGGTTGTAAATTGCGCGATTCACATCCGCAATTAGAGGTGTCAATAGAGCCCCAAATTTCAAAGCCCACTTAAAAAAGCCCCCACCAAGCCCACTAAATTAAAGCCCCTTAATTGAAAAGAATTATTTGGGGCCAAGCCCACTATAAAATCTATTTATTTGTGGGCCTAATAAAGCCCCATATTATAATTTTTTTCTTAACAGTTATGCAAAACAACTTATTAGAATGACTTTTTAAAAACCGCTTATTCAAAACAACTTATTTATGCAAAACAGCTTATTCCGATCTCATTTTAAAAAACAACTTATTCAAAATAGCTTATTTATGCAAAACAGCTTATTCGAAACAACTTTTTTTATACAAAACAGCTTATTTGTGCAAAACAACTTATTCAAAACAGCTTATTTATACAAACAGCTTATTGTGCAAAACAACTTATTCAAAACAACTTATTTATACAGACAACTTATTCCGATTTCATTTTAAAGAATAACTTATTCAAAACAGCTTATTTATGCAAAACAACTTATTCGAAACAACTTATTTATACAAAACAGCATATTTGTGCAAAACAGCTTATTCAAAACAACTTATTTATTCAAAACAACTTATTCCAATTTCATTTTAAAAAAAAAACTTATTCAAAACAGCTTATTCGAAACAACTTATTTACACAAAACAGCTTATTTGTGCAAAACAGCTTATTTAAAAGAACTTATTTATACAAAACAGCTTATTCAAAACAGCTTATTTATACAAACAGCTTATTCCGATTTCATTTTAAAAAACAACTTAATCAAAACAGCTTATTTATGCAAAACAACTTATTCGAAACAACTTATTTATACAAAACAACTTATTTGTGCAAAACAGCTTATTCAAAACAATTTATTTATACAAAACAGCTTATTCCGATTTCATTTTAAAAATAACTTATTCAAAACAACATATTTATGCAAAACAACTTATTCAAAACAGCTTATTTATGCAAAACAGCTTATTCCAAACAACTTATTTATATAAAATAGCTTATTTGTGCAAAACAGCTTATTCAAAACAACTTATTTATCATGACAAGGATGTCACCATGTGCTCTCTAGTTTTAGGCGATTTTAAGTGCGATTGTCACTGTTCATCATAGTTTCCTTCCTCTTAAGTAACCACCGCCAACAACCGTCCTAGCCACCATGACTACTGTACCACCACCATCCAAACCATTCATTCTCTCATGGCCTTGCCTTCAAGACCCATCAATCCCATCCCCTAAAGCTTCCCCACAGCCAGAAAACACTCAGACAAAGCAACAAAAGACTTTTGCGCAAGCCGTCAGTAACATTTGTGATATTCCTTTGAGTCAGCTCCCAAAACCTTGCCTTAAAGGTGACCGTAGGGCTATTCAAATCCCTGATGATGAATATGAAGCAGGATTAGAGGCATGCAAGCACAACTTGCAAGGTAGAATTATTTGGCCTAAGGGTTCTAACCCTATTACGGTGGAAAACTTGAGATCCAAGCTTGCTGTCTTATGGAAAGATCTTAGCAGATGGGGGGTTACCTCTATTGGAAGAGGATTCTATGAATTCTCTTTTCTCTCTGTGGAGGACATGAGAAGGGTGAGATCTATAGGTTCATGGAATTTAAGTCCAGGGATATTGAAATTGTTTGCCTGGAGTAAAGATTTTAACCCTAGTATTCAACAACAGTCAACTACTCAGGTTTGGATTCGCATATTTGGACTTTCACAAGAGTATTGGCGCAAGAAAATACTCTTTGCTATTGCTAGTGGGGTTGGTACTCCAATATGCACAGATAATATCACAAGTAAGTCTATGTTGGATAGATCTTTTGGACACTATGCTAGGGTTTTAATAGATTTGAATTTGAATGATGCTTTGTGTCATAGAATCCTTGTTGAAAGGACTGGTTATGCGTTTTTTGTGGATATAGAGTATGAGAATTTACCAGACTTTTGTAGTTTTTGTAAGTGCACTGGCCATTACATTGAAATCTGTAAGAGGAAGCCAGTTGAAAACAAGGATATTCCTTATAAGCAACAGCCCAAAAAGACTCAAGCTTATGTGCCCAAAAAGAACAAAGAACCTGAAGTGGTAAATGTTGAAGATTCAACTTCTAAGGTTAGAAACCAGGATGATGTTAACCTTGAAAATGAGGTTAATGAAGAAATGTCAAAGAGGAGAACAGAAACTGCAGAAGCATCTATGAAAACTCCTGAAGTGAATAACAGGGCTCAAAGTGTACATCAAGATAAAACAGCTGTTGAAGATTCAGAAAGCACCAATGGCTCAGAATTTGTTGATGCTACACAACAAGTTAATGATGATAATGAAGAATCTGAGAATAATGCTAGTGAAGAGGAAGATGATGTATCAGAAAAAAGTGCTAATGTTGATGATCAACCAGTCCTGCAGCAAGACATTCAGTTTTTAAAAGATTCATGGGCCAATCTTGCTGAGATGGAGGTTAATGATGGTGACTCTGTTCAATATGCTGTCGTTACAAGTCAACCGGCTGCTAGAAACATGACAGGTAAGTTACCAGCAGAAACATCTTTGTCAAAAGAAGCAGATAACCTTATACCTGATGTTGATGAACAAGGTTTTCAAGTAGTTACTAGCAAAGCAACAAAGAAAGCAGTCAAGAAAGCTAGTAGTCAGAGAATCTCAAAGTCAAAGCCTTATATTACCAGATCAAAGGTTGGTGCTCCAAAACCTTTTAGATGAAGTGCTTTTATTGGAATTTGAGAGGTTTGGCTAATAAACCTACAAAATTAGCTTTAAAGAAACTACTTATTAAATATAAACCTGATATATGCTTTATCTCTGAACCCTGGATGTCTATTAATAATCTATCTCCTAGATGGCTTCATAATCTTGGCCTCAAAATCTGTACAGTTAACAATAGAGGTTCTCTTACCCCAAACCTTTGGTGTCTTTGTGCCTTTAATCTTAACCCTGACATAATTGTTGTTGATGACCAACAAATTTCAATTCAAGTTGTGTTAGATGGTAAGTCTTTTGGTGTTTCTGGAGTGTATGCTTCTACTTGTTACATTAGAAGAAGAACACTTTGGTCTGCTCTTTCTAATATCCAAAATTAATACAAAATACCCTGGAGTTGTGTGGGTGATTTCAATGCAATTTTGGGATCACATGAACATAAAGGTAACCATGAACCTGCTAGATTACCAATGTTAGAATTCCAACAGTGGAGTGACCTTAATAACCTTGTCCATCTTCCCACTAAAGGTGCCTCTTTTACTTGGTCTAATGGTAGAAGAGGCAGAAACAATACACAAAAAAGATTAGATAGAGTCTTTGTTAATCATGATTGGGTAGATGCTTGTGAATCCATCAGTGTGTGTACCTTAACTAAACTCAGATCAGACCATTACCCTCTCCTTTTTGATTTTCAAACCCAATGTAACCAGTTCTCATCCTCTTTTAAATTCATGAAAATGTGGATTTCCCATCCAGACTGTATCAATATTGTCAAGCAATGCTGGAATTCTCAAATTTTAGGATGTCCAATGTATGTGCTATCTCAGAAGTTGAAGGCTTTGAAAGATGCCCTGAAACTGTGGAACAAAAATACATTTGGCAATGTGCATTCTCAAGTGGCACTGGCTTATAAAGATCTAGATGATATTCAATTGAAGATAGATACTATTGGTAGCACTGATTTACTTCTGGACCAAGAAAAGAATGCTCAACTGAAGTTGGAAAATGCTTTAGATCTGGAAGAACAATTTTGGCATGAAAAATCAAAAGTAAAGTGGCATTGTGAAGGTGACAGAAATACAGCCTATTTCCATAGAGTCTCCAAAATCAAAAATGTCTCTAGCCTCATTACATCTATGAGAAATGGTGACATCACTCTTAATGAACCTGATCTAGTTGCAGCACATGTTGTTAACCATTTCACTAATATTTTTACCAACAATACAGATACTGTACAAAACAATTTGATAGAAGAAGTTGTGCCTGAGTTGATCACAGATAGAGTTAACAATATGTTAACTATGTTACCATCTCATGAGGAAATTACAAATGCAGTTTTTGATTTAAATAAAAACAGTGCTCCAGGGCCTGATGGTTTTGGAGCAATCTTTTTTCAAACTTACTGGGAAATAATCAAACATGATGTGTTTAGAGCTGTTTTGCAGTTCTTTACTTCTGGATGGTTATTACCTAATTTCAATGCTAATATTATTGCACTTATTCCTAAAACTAACAATGCAGATTCAGTGGAGCAGTTTAGACCAATTGCAATTGCTAATTTCAAATTTAAAGTGATTTCCAAGATTTTGGCAGACAGACTCTCATCAATCATGCCAGCAATCACATCAGTCCAACAAAGAGGTTTCATTAAAGGAAGGAGCATTAAAGACTGCATCTGTCTTACTTCTGAAATTGTTAATGTTCTTCACAAGAGATCCTTTGGAGGTAATCTTGCAATGAAAGTAGACATGGCCAAAGCATTTGACACTCTCAACTGGAATTTTCTGTTAAAGGTTTTAAAGGCTTTTGGATTTAGTGAAGTATTTTGCAACTGGATCAAATCAATTTTAGAATCAGCTAGAATGTCAATAGCAATCAATGGAAAGCTTCATGGTTATTTTGCTTGCTCAAGGGGGGTTAGGCAAGGGGATCCTCTATCCCCACTGCTATTTTGCATTGCAGAAGAAGTTTTAAGCAGAAGTTTAACAAAGCTTGTTAGAGATGGAAAGCTAAAGCTCATTCATGGCTCAAGAAGTAATCCAGCACCCTCCCACATCTTATATGCTGATGATATAATGCTATTCTGTAAAGGTACCTCATCCAACATTCAAAACCTGACTGATTTATTTACTAAATATGCTCAGATTTCAGGCCAGTTTGTAAATCCTCAAAAGTCTTCAATTTATTCTGGTTCCATATCACCTCAAAGACTTTCTCAAATCTCCCTTTTGACTGGTTTTAGTATTGGAACCTTACCATTTACATATCTTGGAGTTCCAATTTTCAAAGGCAAAGCTAAAACTGCTTATTTTCAACCAATTGCTGATAAAGTCAAGCTCAAGCTTTCAGCATGGAAAGCATCTTTATTATCTCTTGCTGGTAGAGTGCAACTAGTGAAAAGTGTCATTCATAGCATGCTTATTCATTGCATTACAATCTATTCTTGGCCTGTTCAGTTAATTAAAGATTTAGAAAGATGGATGAGAAATTTTATTTGGAGTGGAGATGTCAACAAAAGGAAGCTAGTCACAGTTGCTTGGCATAAGGTTTGTTCCCCCGTCAATGAAGGTGGCCTTGGCATTAGATCTCTATCAAAAATCAACGAAGGTGCCAATCTTAAACTCTGTTGGGAAATGATGCAATCTAATCTGCACTGGGCTCAATTTATAAGAAATAGAGTTCTGAAGAATAATGTTCCTATTGCTTATCATATCTCATCTTCAATTTGGACTAGTATCAAGCACAAGTACCAGGAAGTTATTTTTAACTCATCTTGGTTACTGGGCAATGGTCAAGATATTAATTTTTGGAAGGATCTCTGGTGTGGTAACTCAATTGTTTCATCTCTTGACATTCCAATTGCCTATCATCCTTTCTTAAAAGCCACTGTCAGTCAATTCATCATTAACCATTCCTGGAGCATTCCTCAAAACCTTTTACAAATGTTTCCAAATATTCATGGCTTGATTAAGGATGTTTCTATTCCTGTAATTGAGAAAGAAGATAAAATCATCTGGAAACACTCTCATAATGGTGAGCTTACTTTCAAAGAGGCTTATCAGTTTCACTGCAATGGTGGACAAAATTTATCTTGGGCCAAGAATATTTGGAACAATGCAATCCCTCCCTCTAAGTCCACTATGATATGGAGAACCTTGCATAACAAGTTACCAACTGATGACAATCTTTCATTAAGAGGCTGCAATATTCCATCAAAGTGCAGTTTATGTGATAAAGCACAAGAAACCACTACTCACTTATTTTTAGAATGCTCCTTTGCTACATCCATTTGGCAGTGGCTCAGTTCCATCATCAATTTACAGTGCACTTTTACTTCAATTCAGGAAGCTATTCAACTCAGTCAAAGAAATTGGTCCCCTCTCTGCAAAATTGTGATTTTAGCAGCAGTTACAAACATCATCAACATTATCTGGTTCTGCAGGAATCAATTGAGGTTCAATAACAAGAAAATCAACTTCAGATCAGCTGTCAACCTCATCACAGCAGGCACATCAATGTCAGGTAACAGCTCAAAATGTGTTGCAAACACTTCTATTTCTGACTTTGTTCTTCTCAGAGCCTTCTCAGTCAAATTGAACTATGGTAGGGCCCCTAGAATTAAAGAGATATTGTGGCAGCCACCAATGTTTGATTGGATAAAGTGCAACATAGATGGTGCTTCTGTGGGAAATCCTGGCCCTTCTTCTTGTGGAGGTATCTATAGAAATAGCAATGCTGATTTTGTGGGTGCTTTTGCTTACAATTTGGGTAATGCAAACTCTTTAGTTGCAGAACTAAATGGAGCAATGTTTGCTATAGAATTAGCTCACCAAAAGGGTTGGAGACAGGTCTGGCTTGAAACTGATTCCATGTTGGTTACATTGGCTTTTAAATCAAAATCAATTGTTCCTTGGCATTTAAGAAACAGATGGGAGAACTGTATTCACTTAACATCTTCTATGTCTTTTTTTGTAACTCATATGTATAGGGAGGGCAATCATTGTGCAGATCAACTAGCTAATATAGGTCTTAGTTTGAACACTTCTTTTTGGTGGGATCATTTGCCTCAACAGATTAGTGAAGCCTTCACTAGAAATAGATTAGGCTTGCCTTACTTCAGGTTTTGTTAATTTGTGGAGGGTTTTTGGTTGTTTTCCCCCCCTCTTTCTTGTATCTTTTTGATTATCTATAATATTTCTAGGGGCTTGCTTCTTTGGCAAGTCTCCTTTAAAAAAAAAAAAAACAACTTATTTATACAAAACAGCTTATTTGTGCAAAACAGTTTATTCAAAACAGCTTATTTATACAAAACAGCTTATTCCAATTTCATTTTAAAAAACAACTTATTCAAAACAATTTATTTATGCAAAACAACATATTTATGCAAAACAACATATTCAAACCAGCTTATTTATGCAAAACAACTTATTCGAAACAACTTATTTATACAAAATAGCTTATTTGTGCAAAACAGCTTATTAGGATCACTTTTTTTTAAAACCGCTTATTCGAAACAACTTATCTATGCAAAACAACTTATTCAAAACATCTTATTTATGCAAAACAACTTATTATGATCTTATTTTAAAAAACAACTTATTCAAAACACCTTATTTTTTTAAAAAAAACAGCTTATTTATGCAAAAACAGCTTATTCAAGACAACTTATTTGTGCAAAACATCTTATTTATGCAAAACAACTTATTCAAAACAACTTATTTATGAAAAACAACATATTACGAATAAGCTGTTTTGCACAAATAAGCTGTTTTGAATAGGATTTTTTATAAATAAGTTTTTTCGAATAAGTTGTTTTGCACAAATAAGCTGTTTTGTATAAACAAGTTGTTTCGAATAAGCTGTTTTGCATAAATAAGCTGTTTTGAATAAGTTGTTTTGCATAAATATGTTGTTTTGCATAAATAAGCTGTTTTGAATAAGCTGTTTTGCACAAATAAGCTATTTTGTATAAATAAGTTGTTTCGAATAAGCTGTTTTGCATAAATAAGCTGTTTTGAATAAGTTGTTTTGCATAAATATGTTGTTTTGCATAAATAAGTTGTTTTGAATAAGTTGTTTTTTAAAATGAAATCGGAATAAGCTTTTTGTATAAATAAGCTGTTTTGAATAAGATGTTTTGCACAAATAAGCTGTTTTGTATAAATAAGTTGTTTTGAATAAGTTGTTTTGCACAAATAAGCTATTTTGTATAAATAAGTTGTTTCGAATAAGCTGTTTTGCATAAATAAGCTGTTTTGAATAAGTTGTTTTGCATAAATATGTTGTTTTGCATAAATAAGTTGTTTTGAATAAGTTGTTTTTTAAAATGAAATCGGAATAAGCTTTTTGTATAAATAAGCTGTTTTGAATAAGATGTTTTGCACAAATAAGCTGTTTTGTATAAATAAGTTGTTTTGAATAAGTTGTTTTGCACAAATAAGCTATTTTGTATAAATAAGTTGTTTCGAATAAGCTGTTTTGCATAAATAAGCTGTTTTGAATAAGTTGTTTTGCATAAATATGTTGTTTTGCACAAATAAGTTGTTTTGAATAAGTTGTTTTTTAAAATGAAATCGGAATAAGCTGTTTTGTATAAATAAGCTGTTTTGAATAAGCTGTTTTGCACAAATAAGCTGTATTTTATAAATAAGTTGTTTTGAATAAGCCGTTTTGCACAAATAAACTATTTTGTATAAATAAGTTGTTTCGAATAAGCTGTTTTGCATAAATAAGCTGTTTTGTATAAATAAGTTGTTTTGCATAAATATGTTGTTTTGCATAAATAAGTTGTTTTGAATAAGTTGTTTTTAAAATAAAATCGTAATAAGCTATTTTGTATAAATAATTTGTTTTGAATTAAAAAAAAACTTTAAAAATAGTTTTTTTTTTTTTTAAAAAAAAAACTTTAAAAGAAAATGTTTATAGAAATTTTGGGGCTTGGGGGCTTTTGATTTGTGGGCTTGCATGAATGTGGGCCTTTTAATCTTGTGGATTTTTAAGCCCCATTACTATGTGGGCTGGGGCCAAAACTTCAAAGCCCCATGATATTGACACCTCTATCCGCAATGCATCCACAATTTAAAGGATTTTGAGATCTCCACAACTGCATTTTCTTGCAATATGAAGGTTTGTAGTGTACATCATAGGTATAACACTTTATAGTTGGAAATCAAATTAGAAGTACCTTAGTGCATTAGCCATGCTCCCAATGTATTCATGCAAGTATTTCACCCTAGACCAATCATCCAACGAGGAATTACTAGATGTTTTTTGGCCTGAAAAACCAAAGACATACCATACAAATGAGAAATAGGAAGGTTGAATTGAATAATTATCATAAATTTGAAAAATATGGTACCATTTTCATGTATGTAAATTGGAAAATTTCCATAATTGTTCTTCATCCAGTCTAGCACACCTTGCAAAATCCATGGTGTAATTGGATTCTAAACCAACCAGTTGGTTAGGGGACAATATGGAATTTTCATCCTTAAAAAAATTTAGAAATAAATGAGTAGAGGAACAACTTGATGGTACCTCATTTGGAGATGTATGATTTGATGTAAGCACTACAACAAGAAAGAACATAAGTTAGTTGTTTATGTTCCTCAAAATTGGAGGAAGGATGATCGACATTATAGATAGTTTTGAATTTGAGTTGTGTATATGTAATATCCCGCTGAATTTATAATAAATTGTCGTATCAATTACATGTCAAAACATAAATAATTGTTAAAGGGGTTAATTATTTATTAAGAAATGAGACATTAATCTATAAATATCTCGCTCATTATTCCAATGAACTCGAGAAATTTAATGGTTACGAATTAACGGAGGATAATTGTGTCTTTTCCTTTAAAGGGCAAAATGGTAAACTTGCTAATCAAGATTTTTTTTAAAGTTGGACCAAAGGCTTAATCTTCTCTCATTTTCCATATTCTTCTTCTTCATTCTAGAATATTTTCTTCCCCCTTCTCCCTCTAAGAAATCGGTCCCCTCCCTATACTACCTTAACCACCAAAACTTCATCAAATTACCATGCTTTCACTACATGAATGGTACACATAAGTTTTCTAGAGGTGATTTAAGGAAGAAACTTCAAAACTTCTCCTTCCATTCTTAATTCCTCAAAACCGCCTCTCCTTTTGATTCTCCATAACCTTCATTTTCATTCAAGCCTCATGGGAATTAGCTTATGAGTTTGCATTAGAGCACCAAAGAATGGATTAATCACAAGGTAAGTGGCATAATCATCTTTTCATGGGAATTTATTTAATCCAAGCTTTGATATATGTTTTATGTGTAATTGGAAGAGGATTATGTGTGGTAATGGTATTTAGAAATATGGTATGAAGAATGATAATAAGCTAGGAGCATTGGTGTGAGAACTTAGGACTTAAAGTGTGCAAGTTATTCCCATAAGCTATTTCAAGTGATTATTGATTGTAACATGTTGGAATTTTGTATAACTGGTTTAGGAGGTGTTTAAACATGTTGGGATTGATTCTGGAAAATTTGAGCAGAAATTGAATTGTTTAGAGGTCATAAGCTGTCAGTTAAGCTGTTTTGAGCAAAATGCCTTAAATGACTAAGTTGTGAGTTCAAACTACTGTACAAGTGATTCATAGGGTTAATAATACATGTTGGAACTTCTGTATTAAAGGTTGGGTCGAAATTTATGTGATAGAAGTTATAAGTTGCTAGTTAAGCTGTTGAAGAATAGCTTAAGTTGAAAGTTAAGTTGTTTCAAGTATTATTTTCTGATGAACAGTTTAGGCGAGATATGTTGAATTGGTATATGAGCAATGGAAAAAGAATAAGGTGTTCTAATCATGGTAAAGGTGATTAAATGGTAATTAAGCTGTTTTGGAAGTGCTTAAATAGCCAAACGGTGAACTTCGGGTGCAGGGACTGGAATGGAAATTTTTGTATATGCTGGTTGATGAAGTAAGAGTATGTCACAAATGAGTTGAGTTGTTTCAGAAAGAGTAACACCTATAAGCCAATACATAAGCTATTTTGGAAAATGGATTATGGAGTTTTGGAGCTAGCAAAAGCTGAAAATTGGGGATAAGCTGCTTGCAATTTCGGGACTAATGCCAAGGTGAGTTCCTTTAGCTTAAAACCCACCTTTGGGGATCAACTATGATTATGTTAGATTATTTAGATAATATGAATAATTTAGACCATTTCTATAATTACTGGCCGATTGTGCAAGCATGACTATCATGTCATATGATTGGTACATTTGAAACATAATAAATATGAGATAGTAGAATGATTAATTCTGAGTTAGGTATCCTTATTTGTTTATTCTAAAATCTCAATTATGTTAATAAGTATGTTATGCTAGTATAAATGTTGGAGGAAAAATTCTATCAACGCGAATGATTTATATAATTATAGTAATGATTTGAAAGAAAATGGAAATGAGAAGAAAAATTGAAATGAGTAACATGCTCATAGGAAAAAATAAAAAAAGAAAAGAAACTATGAATTTTTATCCGTTTGCTACAACGAGAGATAATGTAGCCTATGACGTACGGGTCATAGTAATGAATTTTTATCCGTTTGCTACAACGAGAGATAATGTAGCCTATGACGTACGGGTCATAGTAATGAACTTTTTATCCGTTTGCTACAACGAGAGATAATGTAGCCTATGACGTACGGGTCATAGTAAAGAACTTTTTATCCGTTCGCCACAACGAAGAGATAATGTGGTATATTTCCGTTCGCCACAACGAAGAGATAATGTGGTATATTTCCGTTCACCACAACGAAGAGATAATGTGGTATATTTCCGTTCGCCACAACGAAGAGATAATGTGGTATATTCCGTTCGCCACAACGAAGAGATAATGTGGTATATTTCCGTTCGCCACAACGAAGAGATAATGTGGTATATTTCCGTTCACCACAACGAAGAGATAATGTGGTATATTTCCGTTCGCCACAACGAAGAGATAATGTGGTATATTCCGTTCGCCACAACGAAGAGATAATGTGGTATATTTCCGTTCGCCACAACGAAGAGATAATGTGGTATATTCCGTTCGCCACAACGAAGAGATAATGTGGTATATTCCCGTTTGCCACAACGAAGATATAATGTGGTTTATGTACAAATAATGGAAAGAGATAAATGATGAAATAATTTATATTGAGCGGTACAAATGAGAAAATATTTTATATTGATGAGATAAATTATATTGAGTTGTATAAATGAGAAAATAATTTACATACTTTATTGATGGTAAATTCACATCATGAGATGCGATGATAAAGTATACGAGAGGTGTATCAATATGAAAATTATGTTTGAAATGAATTAGCTACGAAGCAATATTTTATGGAAATTTTACTAATCGTTGGAAATGAGGAATTTTAGTTATGAAACTCCGGCTTAGTTAGCCGAAACTAGTTGTTATCGGAAAAGAATCAGAGACATGCTCAATTCAGTATGTCAAAGTATAAGCTATACCAGAATACGATAGACCGGATATATGTTTATGATTATTATGTTTATGATTAAAGTTATGAATATGATTATAATTATTATATGATCAAAGTAGTATTTCAAACAGCGATTTTAGTTATCCCTTGATCGCTCAGTTATGCATAATGAAATTGTATAAACCCAAAATGGGTTGAGGTTAGAAACAGATGGCGATCCTAGGTTCCCCGAGGTTGCCTACAACCTAGGATAGATGGAACTCACTGAGACATCATGTCTCACCCAAATCCCTTTTATTTATTTCAGATATACGAGTTATTATACGTCATGATGGTTCTTGATGAAGGAGCAGAAGTAGCTGGACCATATAAAGTACACGTCAGTGGTACTATTTTTGAGTTAACAGGTGAGAAGTTCTATGAATTGTTCAGAGAATTTTTATTTATTGTAATTTTAATGTACCCGATGCCGAGTTTAACACTCATGCTAGATATCCTAGGTAATTTTCTAGTAGGGGTGTTTCAATTTGGTATCAGAGCAGGTCGATTCAGATCGTGCCTTGGGTCATTAGAATTCAATAAGATGTGGTGTGGCTATTGGGTTCCAGATATTTATTCCAAATGTCATGTTTGGCTGAGTCTGATCAACTCAGACTAGTATATGATAGTAGAACAAATGTTTGAGAGCTGAATAGGAACTTGAAAGAATGAAGCGTACCAAGAAGGAAAGGCATGATGTGAAGTTTATGATGAATTCTCTTAAGGAAGTATTCAACGCCAACGGTGGCTGGTACCTATGCAGTTTAAATTGGTTAGTCAGAAAGAATCAGTTTGTAACAGACGTATGTTGGAATCTAAAATTGAAAATTGGAGAAATTATTTGTGCTTATTAGCAAGTAAATCCCTAAATTTCGAGGACGAAATTTCTATAAGGGGGGTAGATTGTAATATCCCGCTGAATTTATAATAAATTGTCGTATCAATTACATGTCAAAACATAAATAATTGTTAAAGGGGTTAATTATTTATTAAGAAATGAGACATTAATCTATAAATATCTCGCTCATTATTCCAATGAACTCGAGAAATTTAATGGTTACGAATTAACGGAGGATAATTGTGTCTTTTCCTTTAAAGGGCAAAATGGTAAACTTGCTAATCAAGATTTTTTTTTAAAGTTGGACCAAAGGCTTAATCTTCTCTCATTTTCCATATTCTTCTTCTTCATTCTAGAATATTTTCTTCCCCCTTCTCCCTCTAAGAAATCGGTCCCCTCCCTATACTACCTTAACCACCAAAACTTCATCAAATTACCATGCTTTCACTACATGAATGGTACACATAAGTTTTCTAGAGGTGATTTAAGGAAGAAACTTCAAAACTTCTCCTTCCATTCTTAATTCCTCAAAACCGCCTCTCCTTTTGATTCTCCATAACCTTCATTTTCATTCAAGCCTCATGGGAATTAGCTTATGAGTTTGCATTAGAGCACCAAAGAATGGATTAATCACAAGGTAAGTGGCATAATCATCTTTTCATGGGAATTTATTTAATCCAAGCTTTGATATATGTTTTATGTGTAATTGGAAGAGGATTATGTGTGGTAATGGTATTTAGAAATATGGTATGAAGAATGATAATAAGCTAGGAGCATTGGTGTGAGAACTTAGGACTTAAAGTGTGCAAGTTATTCCCATAAGCTATTTCAAGTGATTATTGATTGTAACATGTTGGAATTTTGTATAACTGGTTTAGGAGGTGTTTAAACATGTTGGGATTGATTCTGGAAAATTTGAGCAGAAATTGAATTGTTTAGAGGTCATAAGCTGTCAGTTAAGCTGTTTTGAGCAAAATGCCTTAAATGACTAAGTTGTGAGTTCAAACTACTGTACAAGTAATTCATAGGGTTAATAATACATGTTGGAACTTCTGTATTAAAGGTTGGGTCGAAATTTATGTGATAGAAGTTATAAGTTGCTAGTTAAGCTGTTGAAGAATAGCTTAAGTTGAAAGTTAAGTTGTTTCAAGTATTATTTTCTGATGAACAGTTTAGGCGAGATATGTTGAATTGGTATATGAGCAATGGAAAAAGAATAAGGTGTTCTAATCATGGTAAAGGTGATTAAATGGTAATTAAGCTGTTTTGGAAGTGCTTAAATAGCCAAACGGTGAACTTCGGGTGCAGGGACTGGAATGGAAATTTTTGTATATGCTGGTTGATGAAGTAAGAGTATGTCACAAATGAGTTGAGTTGTTTCAGAAAGAGTAACACCTATAAGCCAATACATAAGCTATTTTGGAAAATGGATTATGGAGTTTTGGAGCTAGCAAAAGCTGAAAATTGGGGATAAGCTGCTTGCAATTTCGGGACTAATGCCAAGGTGAGTTCCTTTAGCTTAAAACCCACCTTTGGGGATCAACTATGATTATGTTAGATTATTTAGATAATATGAATAATTTAGACCATTTCTATAATTACTGGCCGATTGTGCAAGCATGACTATCATGTCATATGATTGGTACATTTGAAACATAATAAATATGAGATAGTAGAATGATTAATTCTGAGTTAGGTATCCTTATTTGTTTATTCTAAAATCTCAATTATGTTAATAAGTATGTTATGCTAGTATAAATGTTGGAGGAAAAATTCTATCAACGCGAATGATTTATATAATTATAGTAATGATTTGAAAGAAAATGGAAATGAGAAGAAAAATTGAAATGAGTAACATGCTCATAGGAAAAAATAAAAAAAGAAAAGAAACTATGAATTTTTATCCGTTTGCTACAACGAGAGATAATGTAGCCTATGACGTACGGGTCATAGTAATGAATTTTTATCCGTTTGCTACAACGAGAGATAATGTAGCCTATGACGTACGGGTCATAGTAATGAACTTTTTATCCGTTTGCTACAACGAGAGATAATGTAGCCTATGACGTACGGGTCATAGTAAAGAACTTTTTATCCGTTCGCCACAACGAAGAGATAATGTGGTATATTTCCGTTCGCCACAACGAAGAGATAATGTGGTATATTTCCGTTCACCACAACGAAGAGATAATGTGGTATATTTCCGTTCGCCACAACGAAGAGATAATGTGGTATATTCCGTTCGCCACAACGAAGAGATAATGTGGTATATTTCCGTTCGCCACAACGAAGAGATAATGTGGTATATTCCGTTCGCCACAACGAAGAGATAATGTGGTATATTTCCGTTCGCCACAACGAAGAGATAATGTGGTATATTCCGTTCGCCACAACGAAGAGATAATGTGGTATATTCCCGTTCGCCACAACGAAGATATAATGTGGTTTATGTACAAATAATGGAAAGAGATAAATGATGAAATAATTTATATTGAGCGGTACAAATGAGAAAATATTTTATATTGATGAGATAAATTATATTGAGTTGTATAAATGAGAAAATAATTTACATACTTTATTGATGGTAAATTCACATCATGAGATGCGATGATAAAGTATACGAGAGGTGTATCAATATGAAAATTATGTTTGAAATGAATTAGCTACGAAGCAATATTTTATGGAAATTTTACTAATCGTTGGAAATGAGGAATTTTAGTTATGAAACTCCGGCTTAGTTAGCCGAAACTAGTTGTTATCGGAAAAGAATCAGAGACATGCTCAATTCAGTATGTCAAAGTATAAGCTATACCAGAATACGATAGACCGGATATATGTTTATGATTATTATGTTTATGATTAAAGTTATGAATATGATTATAATTATTATATGATCAAAGTAGTATTTCAAACAGCGATTTTAGTTATCCCTTGATCGCTCAGTTATGCATAATGAAATTGTATAAACCCAAAATGGGTTGAGGTTAGAAACAGATGGCGATCCTAGGTTCCCCGAGGTTGCCTACAACCTAGGATAGATGGAACTCACTGAGACATCATGTCTCACCCAAATCCCTTTTATTTATTTCAGATATACGAGTTATTATACGTCATGATGGTTCTTGATGAAGGAGCAGAAGTAGCTGGACCATATAAAGTACACGTCAGTGGTACTATTTTTGAGTTAACAGGTGAGAAGTTCTATGAATTGTTCAGAGAATTTTTATTTATTGTAATTTTAATGTACCCGATGCCGAGTTTAACACTCATGCTAGATATCCTAGGTAATTTTCTAGTAGGGGTGTTTCAATTTGGTATCAGAGCAGGTCGATTCAGATCGTGCCTTGGGTCATTAGAATTCAATAAGATGTGGTGTGGCTATTGGGTTCCAGATATTTATTCCAAATGTCATGTTTGGCTGAGTCTGATCAACTCAGACTAGTATATGATAGTAGAACAAATGTTTGAGAGCTGAATAGGAACTTGAAAGAATGAAGCGTACCAAGAAGGAAAGGCATGATGTGAAGTTTATGATGAATTCTCTTAAGGAAGTATTCAACGCCAACGGTGGCTGGTACCTATGCAGTTTAAATTGGTTAGTCAGAAAGAATCAGTTTGTAACAGACGTATGTTGGAATCTAAAATTGAAAATTGGAGAAATTATTTGTGCTTATTAGCAAGTAAATCCCTAAATTTCGAGGACGAAATTTCTATAAGGGGGGTAGATTGTAATATCCCGCTGAATTTATAATAAATTGTCGTATCAATTACATGTCAAAACATAAATAATTGTTAAAGGGGTTAATTATTTATTAAGAAATGAGACATTAATCTATAAATATCTCGCTCATTATTCCAATGAACTCGAGAAATTTAATGGTTACGAATTAACGGAGGATAATTGTGTCTTTTCCTTTAAAGGGCAAAATGGTAAACTTGCTAATCAAGATTTTTTTTTAAAGTTGGACCAAAGGCTTAATCTTCTCTCATTTTCCATATTCTTCTTCTTCATTCTAGAATATTTTCTTCCCCCTTCTCCCTCTAAGAAATCGGTCCCCTCCCTATACTACCTTAACCACCAAAACTTCATCAAATTACCATGCTTTCACTACATGAATGGTACACATAAGTTTTCTAGAGGTGATTTAAGGAAGAAACTTCAAAACTTCTCCTTCCATTCTTAATTCCTCAAAACCGCCTCTCCTTTTGATTCTCCATAACCTTCATTTTCATTCAAGCCTCATGGGAATTAGCTTATGAGTTTGCATTAGAGCACCAAAGAATGGATTAATCACAAGGTAAGTGGCATAATCATCTTTTCATGGGAATTTATTTAATCCAAGCTTTGATATATGTTTTATGTGTAATTGGAAGAGGATTATGTGTGGTAATGGTATTTAGAAATATGGTATGAAGAATGATAATAAGCTAGGAGCATTGGTGTGAGAACTTAGGACTTAAAGTGTGCAAGTTATTCCCATAAGCTATTTCAAGTGATTATTGATTGTAACATGTTGGAATTTTGTATAACTGGTTTAGGAGGTGTTTAAACATGTTGGGATTGATTCTGGAAAATTTGAGCAGAAATTGAATTGTTTAGAGGTCATAAGCTGTCAGTTAAGCTGTTTTGAGCAAAATGCCTTAAATGACTAAGTTGTGAGTTCAAACTACTGTACAAGTAATTCATAGGGTTAATAATACATGTTGGAACTTCTGTATTAAAGGTTGGGTCGAAATTTATGTGATAGAAGTTATAAGTTGCTAGTTAAGCTGTTGAAGAATAGCTTAAGTTGAAAGTTAAGTTGTTTCAAGTATTATTTTCTGATGAACAGTTTAGGCGAGATATGTTGAATTGGTATATGAGCAATGGAAAAAGAATAAGGTGTTCTAATCATGGTAAAGGTGATTAAATGGTAATTAAGCTGTTTTGGAAGTGCTTAAATAGCCAAACGGTGAACTTCGGGTGCAGGGACTGGAATGGAAATTTTTGTATATGCTGGTTGATGAAGTAAGAGTATGTCACAAATGAGTTGAGTTGTTTCAGAAAGAGTAACACCTATAAGCCAATACATAAGCTATTTTGGAAAATGGATTATGGAGTTTTGGAGCTAGCAAAAGCTGAAAATTGGGGATAAGCTGCTTGCAATTTCGGGACTAATGCCAAGGTGAGTTCCTTTAGCTTAAAACCCACCTTTGGGGATCAACTATGATTATGTTAGATTATTTAGATAATATGAATAATTTAGACCATTTCTATAATTACTGGCCGATTGTGCAAGCATGACTATCATGTCATATGATTGGTACATTTGAAACATAATAAATATGAGATAGTAGAATGATTAATTCTGAGTTAGGTATCCTTATTTGTTTATTCTAAAATCTCAATTATGTTAATAAGTATGTTATGCTAGTATAAATGTTGGAGGAAAAATTCTATCAACGCGAATGATTTATATAATTATAGTAATGATTTGAAAGAAAATGGAAATGAGAAGAAAAATTGAAATGAGTAACATGCTCATAGGAAAAAATAAAAAAAGAAAAGAAACTATGAATTTTTATCCGTTTGCTACAACGAGAGATAATGTAGCCTATGACGTACGGGTCATAGTAATGAATTTTTATCCGTTTGCTACAACGAGAGATAATGTAGCCTATGACGTACGGGTCATAGTAATGAACTTTTTATCCGTTTGCTACAACGAGAGATAATGTAGCCTATGACGTACGGGTCATAGTAAAGAACTTTTTATCCGTTCGCCACAACGAAGAGATAATGTGGTATATTTCCGTTCGCCACAACGAAGAGATAATGTGGTATATTTCCGTTCACCACAACGAAGAGATAATGTGGTATATTTCCGTTCGCCACAACGAAGAGATAATGTGGTATATTCCGTTCGCCACAACGAAGAGATAATGTGGTATATTTCCGTTCGCCACAACGAAGAGATAATGTGGTATATTTCCGTTCGCCACAACGAAGAGATAATGTGGTATATTTCCGTTCGCCACAACGAAGAGATAATGTGGTATATTCCGTTCGCCACAACGAAGAGATAATGTGGTATATTTCCGTTCGCCACAACGAAGAGATAATGTGGTATATTCCGTTCGCCACAACGAAGAGATAATGTGGTATATTCCCGTTCGCCACAACGAAGATATAATGTGGTTTATGTACAAATAATGGAAAGAGATAAATGATGAAATAATTTATATTGAGCGGTACAAATGAGAAAATATTTTATATTGATGAGATAAATTATATTGAGTTGTATAAATGAGAAAATAATTTACATACTTTATTGATGGTAAATTCACATCATGAGATGCGATGATAAAGTATACGAGAGGTGTATCAATATGAAAATTATGTTTGAAATGAATTAGCTACGAAGCAATATTTTATGGAAATTTTACTAATCGTTGGAAATGAGGAATTTTAGTTATGAAACTCCGGCTTAGTTAGCCGAAACTAGTTGTTATCGGAAAAGAATCAGAGACATGCTCAATTCAGTATGTCAAAGTATAAGCTATACCAGAATACGATAGACCGGATATATGTTTATGATTATTATGTTTATGATTAAAGTTATGAATATGATTATAATTATTATATGATCAAAGTAGTATTTCAAACAGCGATTTTAGTTATCCCTTGATCGCTCAGTTATGCATAATGAAATTGTATAAACCCAAAATGGGTTGAGGTTAGAAACAGATGGCGATCCTAGGTTCCCCGAGGTTGCCTACAACCTAGGATAGATGGAACTCACTGAGACATCATGTCTCACCCAAATCCCTTTTATTTATTTCAGATATACGAGTTATTATACGTCATGATGGTTCTTGATGAAGGAGCAGAAGTAGCTGGACCATATAAAGTACACGTCAGTGGTACTATTTTTGAGTTAACAGGTGAGAAGTTCTATGAATTGTTCAGAGAATTTTTATTTATTGTAATTTTAATGTACCCGATGCCGAGTTTAACACTCATGCTAGATATCCTAGGTAATTTTCTAGTAGGGGTGTTTCAGTATATCGTCACAATTTTTCAATGTAGGTTTTGATTTCTTTTTTAAATCCAAAGTATCGAGTTTGAAATCTGGACAGTTCGACTGTGATTCAATTAGAACCTCATAGAATTGGTTATGCAATTAGAAAATATGAAGGAAAAAGCTTAAGTCATACTTATAGTTTCCACTTCCATATCTGCTATGTAATCTCTATCCTATATGTGTTGGATGCCAGGACTGTTTTTAACATAAAATGAGCTGTAAAAGTTGATTCCTAAGAAGTCCATTGAGCCCTTGATAAGACTTGATTCCTTTTTGGTGAAGGAAGGAAGTCTTGATCCAGCATTCTTTCTCATTATATCAGGATATTCACCAAATATAAAGGGGTTTAGGAACCTACAATATCAAATAATTGAAAGCTATGATATATATTTATATATTTTCCATTGGGAGAGAAATAGATTATATCAAATTGTTAATTACTTACCACCCCATCATGAAGTCTTGAGCCCTTTGAGTGGCAATTATATCTTCACTAGTATTTGTCAGTGGAACAAAACCAAAAGTAAGAAGATTAAACCCAATAAATCCATGTTGCATGCCCTACACTTAGTAATCATAAACATATTAAATGATGATTAAGACCATTTCAAAATAACATCATCATGCTCACTCTATATGTTTTAGCTGTTGATTAATTTTACCTTATATTTTTTCCTATACAATCTTGCAGCTGAAGCATGTGCTAACAACATATGACGAGCTACCAAATATGGCTCAGTTGAGGAATTTCCCATTGAGCAGTTAGTTTTAAAGGAAGGAGAACACCTCTGAGGTGGTAAGCTGCCAAGATCATAACCAAACAATGCATACACATTGCCCTCATTCGCCGTAGTCCAATACTTAACTCGATCACCAAATTCTTTGAAGCACACATCAGCATATGCAGTGAAATCTTTCCTACAATCATATACTTACATAAATCACAATAAAAATTACGCTCCAAAGTTAAATAAAGCAAAAAAAGAAAATAAATGTATCTGATCGAATGTAGATCAAATACAATTATTTTTTTTTTGTGCTTATATTTAAACCTATTTTTGTGCCGGGTGTATTTGGAATCATCTCAATCTAAAACAAAACGATAATACAAATAGAGACTTGAAAGTAGTGGAAGCGTACACAATGCTTCGATTAACCCATCCTCCATATTCATCCTCAAGTTGTTGTGGTAGATCCCAATGATGTAATGTAACATGTGGTTGGATTTCTACAAGATGTAGAAACAACAACAAAACTAAATATACATCGACATTGGATCAACCTCTCTAAGATGTTAGTCAAAGTGACCGAAAAGGAAAATGTAGTATTTGAAAGAACCATGGCTTATCAATTCATCTATAAGATTGTTGTAGTAATGTAATCCTTTTGGATTGACCGGTCCTTTTCCATCTGTTAATACATGAGATCAAGATGGTTAGAACAATAGGCAATATAATAGTTCAATGTTAGACAATTATATTTAAATTGACTTAGGGCACAATGCATGTTTGGATCAACAATGGGTTTGATATTATCACGGCATGCCATCGTGCTATTAGCAAAAGCAATGCTCCAAAACTTCGACAAAATCATGATGTCACATTGATTTCGTCAAATTCACCGCCGTTCTAACATGCACTTAGTGAACCATGCAGTTAAACCAAACCTACTGTGTCAAGTACACTAACTTTTTTGACATTTTGACATTATGTTATGCTTATGCATGGAATTAAGAATCTCTTACCAGGAATGAGTCTTGACCATGATATTGAAAACCTATAGGCATCTAAGCCCATGTTGGCCATGAGTTGCACATCTTCCTGCACAAAATTAAGGTCTAGTATTTCCTTAGTGCCAAGTATTTTTAGGTGAAGGACTTCAACTTATAAGTTATAAAACATATATATAAGTAAGATTATTGTGTATGCATGTACAACATCTTTTCCCTTTTAGTTATATATATATATATATATATATATATATATATATATATATGTATACGTACATATATATATATATATATATATATATATATATATATATATATATACATATACACGTATATATATAGATGTATGTATATATATATATATGTATACATATACACGTATATATATATATGTATATATATGTATATATGTACATATACACGTATATATATATATGTATATATATGTATATATGTATATATATATGTGTATATATATATCTATGTATATATATATGTGTATATATATGTGTATATATATATATATATATATATATATATATATATATATACACTATTAAGAAATGCGTAGAGATTAACTTGAGAAGAGATATGATATATGAGAGAACATTGATATTGTTTGATTCATCTAGCCGAATCCACATAGTGGGATAAGACTATTGTTTTTTGTACTATATATAGTTCGATTACCTTATATTTGTGATATTGGTCGCATGCAATATCTCCATTACCTTGGTACTTATTCCCTGAAAAAATATTTTACATATATTCAATTTTTGTTTCAATAAAAAGTAGTATAAAAAATTCTTTATTAAAAATTAAAATACTTTATATATGTGAGCAGAGGACAATACCATTTCCAGCATGGGAGAAGGTATCCCAAATGCTTGGCTTCCTGCCATCTTTATTTGCTGCACCTTCAACCTTTCACAACACCCAAATTCCAATATATATTTCAATCTTAATTCCAACTATTACCATTGTATGACAAAGATTAAGATTCCATTTGTTCTATAAAAAAAATATTAAGATTCCATTGGTTTAAGATAAAATTCCAATATATACTAAAAGCTTAAGACTTGAGAAAAGCTTATATAGGTCTAGAAAATCAAGATTGTTGTTCTATTCTTTTATTAAAAAAAAGAAGTGAAGTTAGTGGTTGCTTTTTTAGGGAGAAGGGAATTTATTCGCATTAGGGGTTGAACTCTACACCTCTTTCATAAAATTTATTTAGCATCCTAACTCATACTACTGGCTAGTGGCTACACCTTCAAGGACCAAGATTAAATCTTAATTTCAGATTAAACCTTAATTCTGACAATTATCTTTGTATGAAAAAGATTTAACCGTCCATTTATTTAAACCCACTTGGATCGGTCCGGTGGTCTTAGCTTGGGATTTTGGAGTGTGCTCCACTCAAGATCTTGGATGTCAATTTGATGGACTAAGTTGACTTCTTAGAAAAGAAATTCCATTTATTTAAGATAAAAAGTATTAATTTTAAAACATATTTTTCAAAGATTTTTTCTTAGTCATCTCTACCTATAATCAGATTATTCTCAAAGCTAAAAGAACAGAAGTGATTATTTTTTTTCATAAAGTAATCAACAGAAACATATATACTCTTTAAATTTCTCACATAAGAAATTGATGGGAGTGGATAGTTAAGAACTAAATTGATTTAGGAATTGAGAAAGAGAGAAAAGAACAAACTTGGTAAGCTGAAGTTGATGCACCAAACACAAAGTCAGAAGGGAATTCATCTCTGCTCAAACCATAAGCACTAGGGAGGAGGATTACTAGTAACACTACTACTGCAGAGGTTAATAATTCTTTCAAAGCAAACCCCTTCAAGATAAAAGTCATATTAATTTCTTCTATTTTCAGTTGTGTTTTTCAGACAACAATCAATTAATCAAACTTATATGACATACATTATTTTATAAGAATATACATGTCAAGATTCCAGTTCGGAAGCTTACTAAACACGTCACGTATATGGCTACGTGTAGATTTGGTACTTACATTAAATAAGGACACAAAATGTTCAACATATTAATTAATTAATGGCAATCCCTCAAAAAAAAAAATTAATTAATGGCAAATTATGCGGTCTCTTAACTTCATTCAGATAATGATTTGGGTTTTTTTTTTTTTTAGATTATATTTTGGTCAATCTATATATGAATTTTTAAACTTTACATCTAATACCATATGTAATCGTCGGTGATAGATCATAAATTTGAAGACTTATGATGCATGTAAGTACTGAAGAACATAAAACATAATAACACTCCTTCAAAAAAATAAATAAATAATAACACAACATAAGACAGAACAATACGTGACAAACTTTTAAGGTGTTGAAATTTTTTTTGTCTCAAAGGATGTTTGGTGGATAAAAGATTATTTTTTATCCTTTTAAACAACTTATGCTTAGGACAAAAAGTTATACCGTGGTTTAGTGAGACATAAAAGTTTTAGTTTTGCCTCTCAATTTGTCCAATTTTAAGATAATTTATAAATCAAACCATTGTTATGTTCAATCCCTTATTTTTTTAACAAATCAAGTACAACCGTAAAAGAAAACCATATATTTAAAAGTGTTCACTATTTTGTGTTATTATATGTCTTTGTAGAAATTGGAAATGTCTGTCTATATCTTATCCCTCTTGCTTAGTTTTAGAGGAAGGACAACACCTCTAGGTGGCATGCTGCCAAGATCATATTGAATGTCAGAAGAGTTCGGGTATGCTCCATTTAGGCTAAGCTCCATTTACTCCATTTAGGGTTTGGATGCAAGACATGTGGCAAAAAAATATATAACGGTTGAGATTTTAAATTAAAAAACAAATATTTGTTTAATAAAAATACATAATAATAACAAACAAAATCATGTTCCCTTCTTCTCTCATATCACAACAATATCTCAATTGTTACATATTTTTTTGCCACATGTCTTGCATCCAAACCCTAAATGGAGTAAATGGAGTTTAGCCTAAATGGAGCATACCCGAACACATGTCAGAACAGCAACAGTCTTTCTTTTGTTTGCGCCAAGTGTATTTGACATACTCACAATCTAAAACAAAACGGTAACACAAATAGAAACTTTGAAAGCATGAGAATCATACACAATGCTTCGATTAACCCATCCTCCATATTCGTCCTCAAGTTTTTTGTGGTAGATCCAAATGATGTAATGTAACGTGGTTGGATTCCTACAAAATAGAATCATCAACAAAAGTAAATATACATCAACATTGGATCAACCTTTCTAACTGATCTAAAAGGAAAATGAAGTATTAAAAAAAACCATGGCTTATCAATTCATCTATAAGATTGTTGACTGGTCCTTTTCAATCTGTTGTAATTAATACATGAGAATAAGATGGTTATAGAACAATAGTCGACATAACAATTCATTGTTATGTCATATTCAAACTGAGTTAGGGCACTATGCATGTTTGGAACGACAATGAATTTGAGTAAGACGGGGTTTTAAAAAATATTGATTATGCTATTTTTGTTTTTGGTGGAAAATATATAATTCATGTATTGTTCTTGAAGAGTATGGATATCTTTAAATGGTTTTTATGGTTTTATTTAAAAAAGTGTTTTTTTTTATTTATCTTTAAAGTATTTCATTAGTTCGTTTGCATTTTCAAACCATAAATTGAGATTGTTTATTGACCGTGTAATTTATTGAAAAATAGTAAAAGATTTAGCTTTGTTATTTTTTGTTTTAACTTAAAAGGGGTCATGGTAAATCAGATTTTAAAGTCGAATTCAATTGAACGATTTGTATTTAGCCGACAACAATGTTCATGTGGGATATTTTGCACTATAAGAGGAATGCTTTTTGGGTTTTTTTCCTTTTGACATTTTGACATGATTTCGCTAAATGATGCAGGCTCATGGAGGAATGAATACATTGACTTAGGGTATTCTATCTCAGCTGGGAGTTATCGCAATGAGATATACGAAAAGTTTCCCATTAACTGATTCAACTAGGTTCTATCTTCATGTTAAGATAGAACCAAACCAGATCACCTAATGGAAAAAGCCTTCATATATCTTGTTATGATAACTTCAAGATAAAAAACTCTAATTCACTGTATTTATTACTCAATGGATCTGCATCATTCTACAAAATTACACATCAATGTTAGTTCGACTTTATTTACCTTATATCTAGATTTTGATTTACTTTATGTCTAAATTTTTGATTTACCTAGACCTTTTTTAAGTTAAACCAATAAGTAACAATGTTAAATCTTTTACAATTTTTTTAGACTTTCTCCTTCCCATTTGAGCCAAAATCAAAATTTTCTCCCTTTTTAGTCTCTAATCAAATCTTTCTTCACTAAAAATTCCATCAAAACCCAAAATAAAAATTAAATTACATGGGCAGTAAACAAACTCATTTAATGGTTTGGAAATGAAAGGAAGACAATATTATAGGTATTGTGATGCTTATATGGTAGAAGATATGTGTCACTTCCTTTCTCGAAATTGGAAAGGTGAGTTATAAGATTAAAATAAGTATAGGTCTAGAATTGGAGTTTATTTTAACGAAAATTAGACGACTCTAATGGTGGGGGAGGTTTGTGCATGTGCAAAAATAAAGGGGTGTGAGTTACATGTACATAGAGTTTAGGGGAGGTCAATGTATTTTTCTCTTTCGATTATGTTGTGAGCAAAATCAATTTGTAAGTTTCTGTCTCAGAGAAATCAAAGTGGGTATATCATATGGTGGGTATTATTGAAATACATGTATTAGCTGGGTGTTTGATGAGTAAAATGAGTCGTGTATTAAATTAGTTCACTACTAAAAAACAAAAATCAGTGAGGAAAAACGTGAAATCTCTCTAATTCCGTCACTAAATTTTGCGACCAAGGAATTTGGGAGGGATTTAATTTTTTCCGTCACTAATTTTCCTCCCTAACGTTGCTTTTTCTCGTAATCGTTATTGCTTGAAAAAAAATATCTGGAGCAAGGAAGAAGACTATGAGTCGATGACGCAGAACAGAAGCCAACCATAGGAGAGGTTGATGAAATGTTAACAAAGAATATGTCTTCTTGTTTGTTTAAAAAAATATCAATTAGTTTCAATTAAAATGAGAAGCTGAAGCTACAAAGGAAGAACACCTCTGCTGTAGTGCCATTCCAAGAACATAACCAAACCTTGCATACACATTGACCTCATTCAGCAAATTCTCTGAAGCACACATCATAATATGTTACGAAATATTTCCTACAAAGGTCAAGCATGCATATATAGATTTGTTAACCACAATAAAAACCATTTTGTGCGTCATGTATTTGAAAATCTTACCTGGAATGAGTCTTGACCACATGATATTGAAAATCTAAGCCCATGTTGGCCATGAGTTGCACATCTTGCTGCAGGAAATCAAGGTGTATTTGTTATTGCAATAAATTAAAGCCAAATTATATATAAGATGCATATTTATTATCAAGACATGCATATATATATATATATATATATATATATATATATATATATATATATATATATATATATATATATATATATATATATATATTTGTGTGTGCTCTATAATCACTGACCTTATATTTGTGGTATCCATCGCTTCCAATATCTTCATCACCGTGGTACATGTTGACTGAAAATAGATTTGAGCTATTCAACTTTTGTTTCAACAAAATAATAGAATAATTTTTTTTGACAATACCATTTGCACCATCATGGGCAAAGGTATCCCATATGCTAAGTTTCCTGCCATCCATATTTGCTACACCTTCAAACTTTCAATTTCAATCTAATAACAAGAAGAGGGAGCATAGAAGAATAGATAGATGAGATGAAATCTAGACAATGGTATTTTCTATTTTAAGAGTTGGTCCTCTGCAGTCCCATAATGGAAATTAAAGTTTAACAATGTCAAAAGATATAGAAGATAAATATATCATGATTGGATCATTATCTATCACTATATCAAGAAGTCTTGGGCCCTTTGAGTAGCAATTATATAGTATTTGTCAGAGGAACTAAACTATAAGTAAGAAGATTAAATCCAAATTAAGTTTTGCAGTAGATACCAAGGATGTAATGCAACATGTGGTTGAATTCCTACAAGATGTTGAAACATCAACAAAAGTAAATAATATACATCAACATTGGATAAACCTCTCTAAGATGTTAATAAAAATGATCTAAAAGGAAAATGTGGTATTTGAAAGAACCATGGCTTATCAATTCATCTATAAAATTGTTGTAGTACTGTAACCCCTTTGGATTGAATGGTCCTTTTCCATCGGATAATACACGAGGACAATATGGTTAGAACAATAGTCGACAAAATAATTCCTTGTTAGACAATCGTATTCAAGTCGAGTTAGTGCACCATGCATGTTTGGATCGACAATGAGTTTGAAAAAGAGGGGTTTTAAAAATATTGATTAGGCTTGTTTTGTTTTTGGTGGAAAATATAATTCTTGTTTTGGTCTTGAAGAGTATGGATATTTTTAAATGGTTTTAGTTAAAATTGTTTTTTCTTCTTCTTTACTATGTTTCGTCCGTTGGTTTGAATTTTCAAACCATAAAATGTGCATGTTTATTCAGCATGTAATTTTTTATTGAGTTTTGATGGATTTGTTTTTTTTTATCAAAATGTTAGGTTACAAGATTAATTTTGAAATTTAAGTTTCACTCTGAAGGATTTGTACTTAGCCGACAACAATGTTCATGTGTGATGTTTTGTACTTTTGAAATATTGATGTGTGATTTTGTTGAATGATTACAAATTCATCCAATATTAAATACTAGGATATTTTATTTCTTCTTGGAGTGATAGTAGCGAGACATGAGAAAACTTTCTCATCAGTTGATCAAACTTAACCAAGATGGGTCACCTAATGGAAAAGCCCTCACATGCGTCACTACGATAACTCCAAGGAAAAACAAAATACCCCAACCAAATGTATTTAATACTTCATGAATCTATCAACAAAGTTACACACAATCAAAATTTTCTCCCATGTTAGTCTCTAATCAAATATTTCTTCACTAAAGTTTAGAAAGTTTTAAACTTAGATTTGGTTACCACAACAAAAAAACTCATAATAAAGAAAGCCACAATTTTCATTCACAGTAGAATAATGAGCAAAAATAGAGTACCACGGGGTACGGACCGGTACGGTTGAGTACCGACATGGGTACTTTTCATTTTTATAAGTACCCATGCTTAAGAGTTGGCAACACATATGGTCGTTTTTTTTATGTGTGTACTCTATAGTCACTGACCTTATATTTGTGATATCCATCGCATGCAATATCTCCATCACCCTTGTACATATTCGCTGAAAATATACATTAGATTAATGAAAACCTGTATTTGTGAACATTTCCACCATGGGCAAAGGTATCCCATATGCTTTGGTTTCCTGCCATCTTCATTTGCTGCACCTTCAGCCATTCGATCTAATAACAAGAAGAAGGAGCATAGAAGAAGATATAGATCATGAACAACATTTTAATATGATTAGGGAAGTGGTGTCCTACAACTTTTATATGCAGATGGTTACGGAAAGCATGGTAGAGGAATCGTTCCTTGATGTTGAATAGTGATGCGTTAAATGTGGAGATAATTTGTGAAGAAGTTGAGACTTTTAAGGAAGTGCGAGAAAAAGTCTTATACGATGTATGCACACCTTAGAAATTGGATGAGCCGACTCAACCATTTTTTTAGGGGTTTATTACGAGAGATTCTTGCATGGTCTTGCCCTTAACACGTCATCCTTGAACCCATCCAATCAAATTAATAATTTCAACTAATTAGTTTAATATCAAAATAGAAAAAAAATATTTCCACCCACGATGAAGTTTATGTTGATTAAGAGTGCTGAAATTATTCAATGAAAGTGAAGTCGGCATGTTTGATTATAAGATGATGCAAGAGATAATATTGTTGGGAGTGAAGACTGCATCTTAGAAGAAGTTGATGAGGACTTGTAGGAAAGCCCCATTAAATCAGTGATATAGTTAAGTCATGTGGGTTTGAAGGTTAGTGAAAACCGCCTTCCAATTTAAATAGATTGTGTTGTATTTTCCCCTATAAAACATATTTCATTTATTTTATTTTATTATGTGTTAAAGGGCAACATCATGCAAGATTTTTTTTTATTTTTGAGGGAATGCAAGAATTTCTTGTTTATTATTATTATTATTATTATTATTATTATTATTATTATTATTATTATTATTATTATTTTTTATTATTATTATTATTATTATTATTATTATTATTATTATTATTATTATTATTATTATTATTATTATTATTATTATTATTATTATTATTATTATTATAGTTGTTGCTGTTGTTTACTCAAAAACATTTAATCTTATTCACATTTAGACTTAATTAATGTCATTTTTATTGCATTTCATTTAAGAGAATATTCTCAATACAGAGTGTACGGAATCAAAACGAGATACATGTCCTAGAATATGAACAATTGTATCTGCTTGTCTCCTAGTACAACTCACTTTTTTTTTTATATAAAGCCAAAAAATGCAATAAAAGAATAAAGAGAAAAGTACAATATTGGGAGGCTACCCAATTAAACATTAAAGACGAGAAATAAAGCAATGTCACTTCCTAAGTAGCCTAAAACCACTTCTAAGGAGGGATGAAAAGAGCTACCCAAAAGAGAAAAAGAAAAACACTCCCTCCCTACTACTAAGGAAAGTAACAGGTGACATTAAAAAGACACAAACCCAAAGAAGCAATGAAACAGAGAACATGGAAAAAAAAAACTAAAGCCTAAACCAAGGCATGCACATCATGATTTTTAAGCTTTAGATATTCCACTCTTAGCACAGGTTTGAATGCACTCATTTTTCGATCCTCTAGGACTCTGCAATTTGTTTTTCTTCTTCGGCCTATTTGAAACATATGGAGTAAATGACTTATTGTCCTTATTATCATCAGATCTTGTTGTGATTCTAACTGAACTGGTTCCTTCAAAATTCTTAGGACTTATTGTCCTATTTGCTTTTTTTCTTAGCAAAGCCTCCCCTAAAGGAAGTTTACTATTTGCACCAAGCAGATCAAAAGGGTTGTGAAGAGCTAATGTTGAAGGTTGATCATTATTCTTCATGATTACTGATATCACAATCACATCATCATTAACTCCTTCCATTTCCATATTATCATGTATAGGAGAATTTTCAACAGTATCATCAACTTGTTGGCTTTTAAGAATGTCAGAATTGTGAAGTGTCTCAACATTACTTTCAACAATAGTACTTTCAATGATAGTATCAGGTTTCTTGTTCAACAAGGCTTGCTTGGTGTGATTTCTATCAGTGGAACAGTAAAAGGAGTCTTTTTGAGAACCTTTGGTAAGCTTTCCTGCTTGTTTATGGAACCTATTTTCAAACAGTCTTGGAGGATATGACCCAGGATTTTGCAGTATGCACAAAAGGAAGGTTGCTTTTCATATTGAACCATAATAAATAGGGCATGACCCTCTCTTTCCACAACCATAGATCCAAACAACTTTTCAGATAAATCCACATCAATGAGAATTCTAGCATATAGCCCAAAACGTATGCTATGTATAGCTTCATCAATAGTTAGATCAGGTGTGCCCAAACAAGATGCAATCGCATATAATGTTTTCTATCTCCAATATTCTTTGGGAAAATGCAACAATCTGACCCATATTTGGGCGTGAGTTTGTACCTGAGCTTGTGGAGTGAAATCCCTTGTCTAGCAATAGAAGCGTAAGATCCCAGGCTTCAAATTCACCATACCCATTGCCCAAACCTTTCTCATATCTTCCACATAATTGAAGTTGAATTCAAATAAGCCATTTCCTAAAGGAAGAACATTCCAATTTCGCAAGTTTGGCCACATACCACTAAGCTTCGATTTCTTTTATTTTTTTGAAGGAACCACTAAACTTCGATTTCAACGCTTGAGTTGTTATTGGTGAATCACCTTTATTCAATGTCAATCTTCCATGAAGATTACACCTGTAATCTACAATACCAGACTCATATTCATCCTGAGATATCTTGATACGAACAGAATCACCCATCACAACTTTGGGAGGGAACTGGCTAAGTTGAAATTCAGACGAAACTGATAAAGTTTGAGCAAAAGATTTCCCAGGAATGGCCATGGACAAACCATAGTGAGAAGAGAGAATCACCGGAAACGCAGGAACATGATAAGCTCCACCGGAGAAACATCATAGAGAAAATCCAAAACACAAAGGGAAATAACCAAGGATAAGCTTTGAAAATGGTGAAAAAAACCCAGAGAAGAATCAACAATCTTCAAAAGTGACGGAGAAATCGTGGAAAAAGCTCACCGGAGCCTTGCTTTGCTGGAAGTTGGTTACGGCGCCGGAAAAGGACAGTTAAGGAGAGAGAAGAGAGTAACTTTGCTATTTTATTGAAGAATGAGTCTACAATTTTTAACAATAAAACCCAACTCATTTTGGAACTGCCTAGAATTATACAATGCTTGCCCAACATGCTTGCAGTCCTGCCAATAATTATTCACTGCTTCCTCAACATGGTTGAAGTCCATCTCAATAATTACATTCCTGATACTTTTGGTCACTAACCTAACAAAGAGTGCAAAAGAGATCATATGCTTCGGCTTTGGCAAGTGAAGGACGTCCTGCAAAATATGCAGTATTCGTTGGAACTGCCATCTCGCGCACGCTATTCCAAGGGTCGACACAAGGGTTAAGCCACCTAAGTAACGGCTTTAGGCCTCAGAATTTTGGGACAAAAAAGACCTCAAAACAATTCAATTTAGTTATAAATATATTGTATTACAATTAATCAAGGATGAATTTTGGAACAAAAAAAATGCCTCAAAATAATTCAATTCATTTTTGTCACACATTTTTAGTATGAAGGAATTTAAACACATGCAAAACCAATAAAGCTACTATTTTCATCATATAATAATAGGGCAGGGTACAAGATGTTTTATTGAATAAAATCTTACTATATTTCATATTGGACATCATAAACAACATCCTTAATTCATTTACATGGTAGCAGAAAGCAACAAATGTTGACCCCAAACTTGATATTACTAAGCATTATAGCAATGATTTACATGGTGCATCATTCTCAATTTCCATAGTAATCTTTGAGTCCATAGGCTTCCTTTTCAGAAAATTTGAGTACCATTTAGCAGAGAGCTTAGGTTGTCTCTTCAAGTTTGGATCATTCATATCTATGTAGTATAGGCCAAAACTTTCTTCATATCCACTCAGTATTTCAAGCACATCCACGAAGGACCATACAAAATAACCTTTTATATTCGATCCACTCCTTTCGATGTGTCAAAAATAAAGAAAAATAATAATAATTATCGATGGAGATGTACCTTATTATACATCCTTTATAACACTATTATTATATTTGACAATCAAAGTAGAAGTACCTTATTTCATTAGCTATGGTCCCAATGTATTTATGCAAGTACTTCACCCTAGACCAATCATTCAAGGATGAATTGCGAAGTGTTCTGTAGCCTGCAAAATGAACTCGAAGGCTTATCACATTAATAAATAAATATTGTGAAGATTTTGAAAGGAAACATGGAATGATCATGCCATATGTTGGAAAATTGTCATACCATTTTCATGTATGTAAATTGGAAAATTTCCATAATCATTCTTCAAGTAATATAGCACCTCTTGAAATTTTTTGGTTGTAATCGGAAACTAAACCAACCAGATGATCAATTGGTTAAACCAAATACATAAATAAATTACAAGAGGAACAATTCCTTGTTACTGCACTATGTTACCTCATCTATTGATGTATCATTTTCTATCATGACTGCAACAAGAAAGAGCTTTAATTAGTTGTTTCAATTTCTTGAAAATGGAGTAAAGTGGATGACATTATAAGAGATTTTGTTACTTTTTGTTTTAACTTGTTAAAAGGGGTCTAGGAATTGTTAAAGCTCCGTAAAGAATTGGCACTGCCATTAGAAAATGTCAGAAAAACTGTTAAAACATACTTGTAATTTCCACTGCCATATCTTGCATGTAATCTCTATCCTCCATGTTCAGGCTTGCAGGATTGTTCTGAACATATATTAAGTTGTAAAAGTTTACTCCTAAGAAGTCAATTGAGTTCTTGATCAGATTTGATTCCTTTACTGTGAAGGAAGGAAGCCTTGATCCAACATTCTTTTTCATTATATCAGGATAATCACCAAATGTTAATGGATTTAGAACCCTGCAATAACAAGTGATGTGAGTGTTTGTCATAGCTTAAGCTCAAAGGAACCTTATTTGTAGGGACTTTTTAGAGATAAAAAAAAAAAAACATATGCATTAACATTTCCTATTTTAAGAGTTAGTCCTATTCAATCCCATAATGCAAAGTTTAGAAATGTCTACAAACATTGAAAAGAAAGATAACAGGATCAAATCATTACTTACCACCCCATCATGAAGTCTTGGGCCCTTTGAGTGGCAATTATATCTTCAATAGTATTTGTAAGTGGAACAAAACCAAAAGTAAGAAGATTAAACCCAATAAATCCATGTTGCATACCCTGCACTTTAGAAAGATTGTTTCATGAACATATTAATCAAATTATGATTAAGAACTATATTCAAAATGAAAACAGAAATTAGATTGTAAGTAAAGTGGTGCATGTTCTACATAAATTTACCTTATATTTCTTCCTGTACAATCTTGCAGCTGAAGCATGTGCTAACAACATATGATGAGCTGCCAAATATGGCTCAGTTGAAGAATTTCCCCTTGAGCAGTTAGCTAGAAAGGAAGGAGAACACCTCTGAGGCGGTGCCATTCCAATATCATAGCCAAACATTGCATAAATATTGACCTCATTCACCGTGGTCCAGTACTTAACTCGATCGCCAAATTCTTTGAAGCACACATCAGCATATGATGTGAAATCTTTCCTGCAAGGATACATATATAGATATGTTAACCACAATTAAAACCATTTCTTAAGTTTGTGTATTTGTCATTTATTTCAATCCACAATATGGTAACTGAAATAGAGACTTGAAGTAACCAAGAAATTGGTCTTAAATGGTTAATGAGCTCCACAGGAGAATCTAAGTTTGATTCTTAGGTGGAACAATTCTTGGTCAGACTTTACTTACATTCTATCCGAACTCCAAATTACCAGAGCCCCTTTCCCCTTAGAACCGGAGGGTTAACACCCAAAAAAATAGACTTAAAGTATGGGAAAGTTTTGGAACCATACACGATTTTTTTGCTAACCCATCCTTCATATTCATCCTCAAGTGATTGTGGTAGATCCCAATGATGTAATGTAACATGTGGTTGGATTCCTAGAAGATGAAATATATTAGAGCATCGTTTAAGTGTTAATCAAACTCTAAATGAAAAATATAGTCTTCACAAACCGTGGCTTATCAGTTCATTTATGAGGTTGTTGTAATATTGTAGTCCTTTAGGATTGATGGGTCCTTTACCATCTGGTAATACATAGGGATAAGATGGTCAGAAAAAACAAATCAGCATAACAGTTTAATCTATGAATCTATATTCAGATAACATCAAAGATCCATGCACTTAAACCAAATCAAGTGAGTCGAATACAAAAAACTTTTTTTAGTCTTGACATATTAGTTCAATAGTAAGAGTTTGATTTTTCAACTTCAAATGACCGAGTTCAAATTCCCTCGAAGACAGATGTAAAATGGTTAGTATCATTTCAGATCTTACCTGGAATAAGTCGCGACCATGATATTGAAAATCTATAGGCATCTAAGCCCATGTTGGCCATGAGTTCGACATCTTCCTGCAGGAAATCGAGGTCTTGTATTTGCTTAGTGCGATTTTTAGGTGATGAACTTCAAATTAAAGCCAATTTATATGTATAAGATGCATATTGTCCACACATACATTCTTTTGTTATTTGCTTAGTACTCTATAGTCACTGACCTTGTATTTGTGATATCCATCGCATGCAATATCTCCGTCACCCTTGTACATATTCGCTGAAAATATACTTTAACTATAAACTTTTGTTTCAACACAACAGCAGAATAAAGAAAACCTGTATTTTAATTAAGAATGAAGTATTGTATAGTAAATAAAGTATATGTTAGTTTGGACAATACCATTTCCACCATGGGCAAAGGTATCCCATATGCTTGGTTTCCTGCCATCTTCATTTGCTGCACCTTCAAACTTCCAATACCATTATAGTCATAAGTATGATGAAGATTAAGAGTATATATGATTGTTTAAGATTAAAAATATAAAGATCTTTGCAGAAAGCTTAAAGTAATATATGTTTGTTTACAATAAGGATTACTTATTGAACATTCTTTTTCATTGACCAGACTTATTATAGTCTGAAAAGAACATGCTCTAACTCTTTTCACTAAAGAATGTTCTAGTACAATGTGTTATATCATTTGGGAATAATCATACATGAATAAAAAGAAAATGCAAAAGCATAACATAAGGAATTGAAATAAAAAGAGAGAAGAACAAACTTGGTAAGCTGAAGTTGATACACCAAACACAAAGTCAGAAAGGAAGTCATCTTTGTTCAAACTATAAGCACTAGGGAAAAGGATTACTACTAACACTGCTGCAGCAGTTAATAATTCTGTCAAAGAAAAATTCTTCAAGATCAAAACCATACTGATTGTGCTTATGGTTTAAGCTAGTAGTGTTTTTTAATCAATTAATCAAGTTTATATCATGTATAATTTCATCTCTTTGGATAGCAAGAGCATCTTACTTTATTCAAGAGCTTACTTTACATGTAAGGTATAATTTAATGCCAAGTGTTGATTTCTTACCCATCATCAAAAGACAATATATGCTTAACAGATTAATTAGAATAACTAAAATTTGAAAATTAATCAGTCTGAAATTATAAAATTTAGAAGTAGCCATTAATTCATTTGATAACAACTGAATGGCCAATAGACAAGGAATTAAAGTAATTTCGACTATTAGATACATCATTATGTTTCCCCAATAAAGGAATCCCCTAGAACCTTATTTCCTCTTCCACTAAGGGGACTATAGCACAAAGCACGCTTAAACGGTTCCGTACACATAAAAACAAAAATTTCTCCATCAATCTAAAATCAACTTAATAGAGACATAACAAAGAACAACAATCAGAAATCAAAGAAAAAGAAACAACTCCTTCTATAATACCATCAGTTGTTCCTATCACAAGAAAAATTTCCACGGAGAATATGATTGAAATTCTGACAACAATTAGAGTTCAATTTTTCTTTCTTTAGCATATTCGTGTGTTTTTTAATCTCAGAAAATTTGAATTTGCATCTCTCTATGTGCCAACTCCTCCTACAAAATTTGGAAATATTAAGAAAATTATAAATAATTTCAAACACATAATCATTACTTTTCAGCATAAAAAAAAAAAAAGCATCCAAGTTTTCTTTTTTAAATATCCACAATAATCTATTTGTCCAATAGAAACAAGACACCTCAATTTGAAAGTGACAGACATGTAAACACAACTTAGTAAACATTTAGTCAAAATATATTTGGGGTTATTAAATCAAAAAGGAAGGTAAACTAGAGGAGTCAAAATTACACGATTGAAATTAGGAGGATCAAAATCATGCAATTGAAAAACTAAGAAGGGATCACAAAAAAAAAAAAAAAAACTAAAAAAGACTAAAAGTGCAATTAAACTAAAGTTGAACCAGAATAAGCATATCTGTCATTGGGAGAATTAGTGAACTACAAAGCCTAATTTGAACGAACAGGTATATATAGGAAGGAGCTTCATCTATTTTCACTCATTCCAAGCTTAATTAATTTAAGACCTAAATGCAATTTAGCCTATAAGTTACTCAATTGTGCAATCTTCATTCTAAGTTTCAATTGCTTGATCTCAATCCTCAAAGTTTACCCATTTTGCATTTGCTAGTCTACATGACTAACTTGAATAATGTGGCAACTTCAAGTGTTGGACAATGTAGAATTTGAATTAAAAAAATAAAATCATGTGAGTTTCACACTCCCTTCTTACGACTTTTTTTATATAAACATGTTTTTCTTCTGTTAAAAAAATCTAATTTAAACATTGACAAACACATTGAGTTGCCACATCATTAAAATTGGTTAATTCAACTTTTTTTTTTTGTTGCTGTCAAAATTGATTAAAATGTGGATGGAACTAGCAAATGCAAAAGAGGATAAATTTGAAAGGTTAAAATCGAGCAATTAAAAACTTGAGAGGGTAAAAATTGAAGAATTGTGAAACTTAAAGGGAAAAGGTTGCATTTAAGTCAAAATTAAAATAAGAACATCCAAGAAGCATAAGGGGTGCAAGAATGAGACTAATGTACAAGTACAAGGTAGCATCAATAAGTAAATAACACATTTACTCACAATGAACCGATTCAAGTAGTAGGAGATTTGGACCACTTTAGCAATTGGTTAGATGTTTGATTTCTTTTTCGAAGGATATATGTTTGATTTTTGACCCGTGCGTGTGAAAGTTCAGTTCGGATGGAAGAACACATTGAAGGTGAGAAAAAACACAAGAAGGGGGGTTGAATTGTGTTTTTGGAAAATTCTTCGTTTCTCCTAAAAACTGAACACACTGGTCAGAAGCTAAGTGAAACAGCTTCTGAAGTGGTAATCGGAATCTAAATGCAGCGGAATAAAACAGAGAGAGAGAAGAAGAACGACACAAAGCAATTATACGGGTTCCTTCCACAATCCGGAAGTAGTCCAGTCCCCCTTGCACTTCCAAGGAGATTTCACTAAGAGTGATATCTGATTACAATTGCTCAAGCACACCTGCAAGAGACTTCCTTTGCTCAAGCACACTTTGCAAGAGTCTTCCTTTGCTCAAGAACACAATTAAGAGACTTCCCTTTTAGTCTCTTCAAAAAAAAAAAAAAAGAGACTTCCCTGCTCAAGCACAACTGCAAGAGACTTCTAACTAAACAAAATTACACAGAAAATTGTTTAAGGTTGAACACTTGATATACAATCAGAGGTGCTCACAATACAAATCAGATACAGACTCAATAACTTAAGAATTTCTAAGATGAAACTTTGAGACACAGAAATTCTAAGTGAATGCAGAACAATTTCAGCAGAGGTTTGGCACTTTGTAAAAATGTTGTGAGTCTTTCGTTCAACATTGCCAATTCTCTAGGTCTTCACTCCTTTATATAGAGGTGTGAAAGAGACGTTGTGAAATTGCCAGCACATCAAAGAGTCATTTGTTGAAGCTTGATCTTTCACCAATAATCTTTTGCCTGATTTGGTTGTTGTCCTATGAAGAACAAATTTGAAATCCATTCCTTATCCAAAGGAACATCTTTACAGGCGAAGCCGTATTCTGGAGCTGTTTTCTTGTCTTGTAGCGTGGACACAAAACAGAGTAGTGGAGAAGGTGGTTGTACAGTTCGTACAGTAGTACAATGGCAACGCTTTAGTCCAAATTGCAAGCACATGCCTTCAAACTCCTTTGAAATGACCGTTGCAACGTTCCACTAATCTTCTGCAGTGTTTTCGAATCCAATAGATAGCTTTTGCAGTGTTGATTCTTCAATCCTTGAATCTTTGCAAATCTAGTTGATCTTTAGCTTCTGGTGAAATGACTTCTGATGAGGCAGCTTCTGATAACGCAGCTTCTGATGAGGCAGCTTCTGATGATGCAGCTTCTGATAACGCAGCTTCTGATGATGCAGCTTCTGGACCTCTTGTCTTCAGGAGCACTATTCTTCAGGAGCACTTTATTAACTTCAGGAGCGCTTATTCTCTTCAGGAGCAAGTTGCCTTCAGGAGCGTCTAAGCTTCAAATTTGTCGATCCTTTTTGCTCTTTATTTGCTCATTCAGAACCAATAAATGATGTAACTTTTTAATTATGGTCCTGTACACTTGAACAAATATTAGCTAGTCCAATTTACAATTTTTAATACCTTGTTATCATCAAAACTCTTTAAGGTTCATTGTTAAACACATTTTGTTTCAACACACATGTGCTTCACAAGTTTTCCAACGAAGATTAGTCATTATTACATATTGAAATCCCGTACTAAGAATAAGATAACCTAAAAAAAATTAAATAACATGGTTAACCAAAGATCGGATACAAAGTAAAGATTTCCAATACAAGACTCGACAAACCCAAAAAATAACCTTCATGAAAATAATCAATTACTCGTTTAGAATTTTATCTGGTTTAATCTATGTGTAATGAACACTTTTTTTTCCTTTGCATAAACCTCTTAATTACCTCAACAAATCCAAATAACCGAGTTACTGTCACGGCTGATTTTACAATTATATTTACTGAACAAAATAATTGTCACAATATGAAGCCAATTTTCTTCTACCATTGAAGTTGGTTTATTCAAGAAAAAAAATGTGGTATATATATTTTAATAAGATTGGACGCAATTAAAGTTAGATGGATGAAAACTGTGTTGCCTAAAATTGGAAAATTGATGTGGTGGCATTAGGTCAAACCCAATTTTCAAGCAACAACTAACTAAAAATTTCCTCAAAATGCAAATGGTGTACTTATTTATTCATTATGCTCAATTGTAGCAAGGAGTTTGATGTTAATGCATGATTACATGGTGGTTTCTATTCCTTAATGATTAATTGGTGATTTTGTTTTGTGTTTTTCAACTTACATGCTTTAGGGTCTCCCAATCAATTTTTGTTGGGTTGATTAAGGATTTTATCATGATAATTAGATTTAACACTTTGGTTGTTAATTTAAGAAAATGTAGCTATCGTCAAAAAAAAAAATTTTTTTGAGGGTTTGATTTAATGTGACCACTGTGTATTAGGTTGTAGTGTCTATATCCAAATTGGATTAGTTTTTCAAGTACAGATCTTAGGTGGCTCTCTTGCATGTGAAATTTCAAATTGTCACCTTTCCCACTATAACAGCAGCTCACCTTTCACACCTCATTTTGTCAATCAATGATCTTCATGATTATCGGCACTTGAAATTAAAATGAATAATTTGTATTTGAAAGTGTGTGTATACTTGATTAGACCTATTTAATTGGATAGCATGCTTACTAATAACTAGGAGGGTATTTGATAAAAGGACCAAGGTTTCTTCTTAATGACTTTGCCCTTTCATGTAACAATGTAGGTGTATGCATGTGTTTGGAGGATTAGAATCACAATCTCAATCGAGGTTTGTAGCTTAACTGGTTTAAATTAAGGATTAAAGGAGTTTGGGGTTCTGGGTTCAAACTCAAACGAAAGTGTAAATATTAACAGAACTACTAACATTTTTCATTCATAAAAAAGTATCACAATCTCAAAAATATTATTTCTTGAACATTATTACTAAGAATTTTATTTGGAAAATTATTGAAGTTTTCAAAATGTTTTTAAAATTATTTAATTTAAAAATTATAAAAATAAAATAAATGTGTTAAAATAATAGGGAAGTGGAAAGTTATGGTTGATTATGTTTTATTGCCATAAGAATGTAAGATTTCCACCTTTTGACAATGTGAATAAAAAGTGAAATTATTTATTTTAAAAGTTATAAAAATTAAAACAAATGTATTTAAAAATTATAAAAAATACATAGTGATTTTAGCTTTTGAAGAGTTGAAAAGCAAATAATTTTACAGAGAACAAAAATATATTTTTAATCCAATATTTTAATTGGATTTACCGTTTTTTTTTGGGATATTCGGATTTACCTTGTTGAAAACAGAATTTGGCACAAACTATAAAGAAAAACAGAGTTTAGCACTAGGAAACAAAGATGTATGATATGGGTCATGCATTGGAACATTATATGTTTTATAAATCTTAAAGAAATAATCTCTCTGAGCTTAGCTTAGTTGGTAGGGATATTGCATATTTAGATGCAGAGGCCGGGGTTCGAACCACGGACACCCCACTTCTCCACATTTAAAATAAAATGTAAAATAAAATGTGTGAGCTTTAGCCACTAGGCTACTTGACCAAAAAAAAAAAATCATGTAAAATAATTTAAAATAAAATGTAAAATAAAATGTGTGAGCTCTAGCCACTAGGCTACTTGACCAAAAAAAAAAAATCTTAAAGAAATAAGTACATTATATTATGAATTTTTCTATTCACACCCCATATATTTTTGGTTACACCCAAATTTCCTTAAAAGTTTATAATAATACCAAAATTACCCTTTTATATAAATTTTCTTAGAACTTGATTTGATTCATTGTCGTACTAAAATTTCACCCTCTTTCACCCACAAACGATCTAACAATCCTGATGTTCAATCAATCTCTCTGGAAGATTAAAGAGTGAATCAAAACATCTTTCATCCATACTCGATTGCATATAAAATAAATGAATTTCTTCTTCTTTTTCAATAATGCTAGTTTCAATTTTTTTCTTCTTGTTCAACTGCACTGTACGACGGTCTCTATTTCCATTGTTGAGGTTAACTTAAATTCAGTCTAAGTAGGTTCATGTAAACTTAGTTTACATAACCTACTTAAACTGAGTTTATATGACCTACTTAAACTGAGTTTAAGCATGTACACTTAAACTCCGTTTACATGACCTACTTAAACTAAGTTTACATGTACATACTTAAACTGAGATTACGTAGAATCATTGAACAAGGTTGAACTTTTAGATGTACAGTTAAACTCAGTTTACATGACTTACTTAAATTAAGTTTACATGACCTACGTAAAATGAGTTTAATGATGTACACTTAAACTCAATTTACATGACCTACTTAAATTAATTTTACATGACATACTTAAACTGAGTTTAAGGATGTACACTTAAACTCAATTTACATGACCTACTTAAATTAAGTTTATATGACCTACTTAAACTGAGTTTAAGTATGTACAAGAAAAAGAAAAACATATAATCGCATAAACAAGAAAAAAACAAATTGAACCCAGAATAAGTTTAGAATTAGGGAACCCATGACAAGAAAAACATAATCGATTGAAGAGCACAACTTGCTAACCTTATTTGCTTCGAATTTTCTTTGAAATCTTGCATAGAAGAGATAAATCTGCTAGAAGAAGTATGGTTTTGAAAGAGGAAAGACGGAAGAGGGGCTTTGAGGTGTAGCCAATAAAGAAGGAAGAGACTTTTTGAAAATTAAATTTTATGCAAGGGTAATTTTGTCATTTTGGGATGTAACTAGGATTGCACACGGTGTAATTAGAAAAACTCTTATATTATGTCATCTTATGTTTTTTTTTTGAAGAAGTCAAATATGATATATATTAACTTATGTTATCTTATATTCAAACTTATTAACAGAAATATTTTGAATGTGCCAACTAATTATCATTTTCAGATGGTTAACAAATTCTCACTCATTCCTCAAAAGTGGTAGAATTGTCTAAAAAATGTTATTTGCCAAATCACTACATCATGTATACAAACAAAATCATATTCCAATACAATTAAATTCAGCTAAGTTTTTATCCCATGCTAAGTTTCATGTACATTAAAACCATATATCTCACCTACCATCAGTCTCATACGCAATTCAACCTTAACCATATATTCTATTTAAGAAACTTCACTTAATTCATTGCCACTTTTTGTTTTTACTTTCTTTTTCTTACCCTTTTCATTTTATTTCTCACTTCATATTAAATTAGTCCAATTAAGTCAACTTTTTCTTATGATTCTATTTTCCCTCTTTGTTTATGGCATAATTGAAGTGCCTTTCAAACAACCTCTTCTTTCTTGTTTGCACAAATATAAATTTCTTAAAAAAGCATATGACATTATAAAGCATAATATAAATAGTAATTTCCAACCAAAAGAAAACCGAAAAGAGTTGAAATTTCTATTTTAATTTTCTAATTTCTAAATCTAGCTAACTTACATATGGAATAAATTTCCAAATCTAGCTAACTTACATTTGGAAGAAATTGAATGACAAAAATGAGAAGGTACATAATTTAAAAGATTTCTCAAAAAACACAGAAGAACAAATGGGCATACATGAAAAATTCAAGAGGAAGAAAGAAGAAAGAAAGAAAATTGTCCATGCAACTAAAAGTTACTATCAAAAAGGAAAGGAGAAGTTGAAAATTGAAAAAAAAAACAATATATAAGGAAGCTATCATGTCCCACTCAATATTGGAACAACTTGCACAAATTATAGAGGTAGATTAAAGCTTGTGTAAAGAAGAAGAACAAAATTGTTGGACTTTATTTTTGTCATAGAGAAGGGCATTTTGGTCCATAATTTAAATAAACAAGCTTAAACTCCAAACGTGATTAGTGTGATCCTTACATTCTTATTTGGTAGATCTTTGTGTACATTCAATTTATGTACATGATTCCACCTTTTAAATAAAAAAACAAGAGAAAAATTCAAGATTAAGAGGAGTATAATTTACACAAGCATCTTAATGAGTTGATATAATGTCACCAACCGTACAAAATTCTACACTTGACAACTTTTTTTAAAAAAATCCATATAATTACACTTTAAAATATTGCATTCTTAATACTTAAGCAAATTAAAAAATTTAAAACGAATTATTTTATACTTTAACTCATATTGTCACTTATATGAATCATGATATATCCACTACAAATACTACAAAATGATTCATTCAAATTATGGACATTAGATTTATAATGTTTGTGAGCCATACCCTTGTTGGTCATGTATATTAAAAAGTAGTAGCAAAAAGTAGAATTTTGTATAACAATCATTTCTGACAAACATATACTAGATGAAATGAAAAGATCTATGGAATATTCAACATGTCATAGTATATATATTTCCCACATGATAAATATTCTACATGATGTAACCCTTTCAACTCATTCTTACCCTCTAGTATCTTTTTTGACATTTTTTTAGTCATGACCAAAACATACTATGCTTTAACTTCACTCCTACTCAAAAATGCATAAAACCTTACCTCTCTAAACCTTTTTTTGTACAATGTCTTCATCATTCTGTTACATTGTGTCCACTAATTCATTCTAATTCCTTCTCACTATTAAGCTTATTCTTTCACTCCTTTCCTCATGATCCCTTCTGGAATAATGAAAATTCATAGAGGAAAAATGCCTTTTCCTATCATTATCATCTCTATTTGTATTCTTGTCTTCATGGCTGTTTTGTATGCAGAGAGACTCAGTTTTCTTTCTTCTAAGTCCATTTTCAAGTTCAAACCTTGTCCTAGAAAGAACTCCAAACCAAAATCGAGTAAGTCTAGCTTCACAAATGCCACAACTATATCCTCATTTTCGCATGCTACTTGACTCTAAAGGCACGTTTGTTACAACTTTTTTCTAAAAATAATTTTTAAAAGTTCTCGTTTGTTTGTTACGGGTTTTTTAAAATGAGAACTTTTAAAAATAAATCTAAAAACTGCTTCGAATGAAAAGTTGGTTTTAGTAAAAGACAAAGCAGCTTCTTCTTTTCTTAAAAATCTCTGAATTATTGAATGTCAAATCACATTTTTACGGTCCGTGACGGGGCCCTAAATTTCTGATGCAATGATGTCTCTCATATATTGTGATTGTCCTAACAGATGATAAGAAAGTTGATGAGGAGATTGTAAATGCAACATGGATTGATGACAGGTTTGATTTTGACTCAGAAGAATGCAACATTGCCAATGGAAAATGGGTTTTCAACCAATCAATAAAGCCAATCTACACTGACATAACTTGTCCATATATAGAAAGACAATTTTCTTGTATAAAAAATGGTAGAACAGATTCTGATTATCAACATTGGGAGTGGCAGCCAGAAGATTGCACCTTGCCAAGGTAAGTTCCACACTCCAAACATGTTAATTGTGATTCCAAAATTTTCACTTTTTGACATTATAAATATAGATATGTTTGTTTAGCTTATGTAAGTGTATTAAACAATGAATACATTTTTATGTAGTTTCAATCCAGTGTTAGCACTCAAAAAACTTCAAGGGAAAAGACTACTATTTGTAGGGGATTCACTTCAAAGAAATCAATGGGAATCTTTTGTATGTTTGGTAGAATGGATCATACCTCAAAATCAAAAATCTATGAAAAGAGGGGTTGTTCATTCAGTCTTCAAAGTCAAGGTATTGATGCATACTCAATAATCTATTAACTTCATCCGGGGCTCTATGAAAACATTTGTTATAAAAATAACTTATACATAAGCAGTAACATAATAAACACTTAATTTAGCCGTTTATCCAAACAAGGCTTAAACAAATTCAATAAAAGTTATTACTTTAAGGAAATCTTCTGAACAAAACATAGTACTAATATAGATACTTGGATGTGTTGTAACAGGAATACAATGCTACCATAGAATTCTACTGGGCCCCATATCTGGTTGAGTCTAACACTGACATACATTTCATTGGAGATACAAAGAAAAGGATAATAAAAGTGGATGCTATCAAAGAGAGAGCAAAAAATTGGACAGGAGTGGATATTCTTGTTTTCAATACCTATGTATGGTGGATGAGTGGTTCTAGGATTAAATCATTGTAAGCTTTCTTAAATCATTAAATATCATTTGTTGTTCATGATCAATATCATTATTTTAAATTGCGGTTACACTGCAAACCCCTATAGTGAAATATGAAAGAAGTTGTCGATGCAGCCACAATTACGGTTGTGACGCTGTTGTGGACACCTCTAAAGTTGCTATATTGTGGCTGCAATTGCGATTGTGAACCGCAATTTAAAACCATGATGAACATTCAACAATGACTTACATCATTGTTCTTTATACTCTTAAACCAAAAGGATGAAAATGGTTTCTAACATCTTGTTTATGAATTTTAGATGGGGTTCATTTAGCAATGGATTTGAAGGTTATGAAGAATTTGATACACCAGTAGCATACAAATTAGCTTTGAAGACTTGGGCTAATTGGGTTGACTCAACTATCAATCCAAACAAAACAAGGGTCTTCTTCACTACAATGTCACCTACACACACAAGGTCTTTCTCTCTTATAAGTATTTTCTTGGCTTAAATAACTTTTTTATCCTTATAATATACACTTAATTTAGTTTTAGTCTTACAAATATCAACCTTTGTTTTAGATCTTTTATTGTTTTGCCTTTTAGTCATTGCAATATTTAGTCTATATTTTTGTGATGAGTAGGAATCGTACTCGGTACCTCTGAGATTTATAAAACTCACATGCATTGCGCACCAATCACTTGCATTAGACCCAATGAAAGCGATAAAAGTTTTTCTTTTAACAATGTTGGTCCTTGTAGAAAATTGCTTACAAGGACTAAAAGCAATTATAATGTATTTATAGAGACTACGAAATTACTTAATCCTTCTTTGTTGTATTATTATATATGAAGCACGGACATTTCTCGGATTAGGCGCGCGTGTCCGACACTGACACATATAATTACACTGAATTATGTTATTTTCTCAAATTATTAGCGGTGTCGACGTGTCAGTGTCCGTGTCGTGTCCGGTGTCCGTGTCCGTATATATGCATCATAGATTATTATACACCTAGAGATTTGTTGAGCACTATGAATAGCATGCTCAAGATTCTAACAACTCAAATATTTCATTTACCAGAAGTCAAGATTGGGGCAACATGAAAGATGAGAAATGCTTCAATGAGACAAAGCCAGTGAGAAAAAAGAAGCATTGGGGAACTGGTTCTGATAAACGTATAATGAGTGTGGTAGCAAAAGTTGTGAAGAAAATGAAAGTTCCAGTGACATTCATCAACGTAACACAAATATCAGAATATAGAATTGATGGTCATTCTTCAGTGTATACTGAAAATGGAGGGAAATTGTTAAGTGAAGAAGAGAGGACAAATCCACAAAATGCAGATTGCATACATTGGTGTTTGCCTGGTGTTCCAGATACATGGAATCAAATATTTTTGGCAATGTTATAACAAAATATCTTGCACAAAAATCTTTTGTTGTTTTGATTTTATTTTTATTTTTTTTCTTTTGTGACATGAAGATGTTCACTATTTTACTTGTGTACATTCATTTTTCAATACTATTTGTGTGATATATCTAACAAATTTTTACTTGCAAAATCAAAGGGTTAATTTTGCTCGCTTCTGTAGAAGAAGTTGATTCTTTTTTATGAGTTTCATCTATTAACGTTTAATAAACGTCATTTATTATTTATTAGCATGAAATGTCATGTAAACAAGTAGTTTGACTCATGAAATGTCAAATGAATTTCAGTTAAGAATGAATTGTTCGAAAGAATTCGAATTTGAATTTTAATTCAAACGATTTTTTGTAAGATTTTAGTTAAAGGAAAAAATATCATGTAGCCTATAAAGAGTACATGAAGAAGATTTACATGAAAAAGATTTGGAGTTGTGTGCTTTTTGGATTCTTAATGGCGTGTGCACGAAGGAAAAAAAATGATGGGTCAAGATTCGTGCACATATGAGCCTATATACAAAAGGTGTTCAATTTAATAAAGCTTTTGATTTTTTTTTTAAGGGAATAAAGCTTTTGGATAGGAACATACTAACCTAACATTAAATATATATTAGGTGTCACTTTGGATGGTTTTATTTTATATAATTTTTACAAACCACAAAAAATTATATGATTTTTCTTATGCTTAATAGCAGTTTTAGCCCCTAACTTTCCCAAAGTTGCAATTTTGACCCCTTAAAAAAAACTACAAAACCGCCCATAAGTTTTGCACATGTGACTGCTTGGAGTGAATGTTATGTGCATCGTAGTGCTTTGATTAATTCAGAAAAAAATAGAATCAGTGAGAAATCATGAAGGAAACTTAAGTTTTGGTTTTTATAGAACTGCTGGTTGGTCGAATGTGTTACATGTAGAGATCCAAACTCTTTTAATTAGTTTCAAGTTATGTTGGCAAGCTGGATTTAAAAAGGAGATTTGTAATTAGGATTCCTTTTGTGCATTTCAACTAGTGAGTATGAGAACACATCGATGTCATTATTATGCTAATATATTAGAAATTATCAGAGATTATATGGAGATAGATTAGTTTTGATGCGTACTCTTCGAGAATTGAATGTTTGTGTTGATAACATTATTGTAAAGAAGATGAGAGCTAACCATTTTGACCCTTTAATTATGGTTAACAAGTCTCCTTCTAATTTATCGTCGACGCTTCTAACGAATGTTCAAGGAGTATCCTTCCTTAGTTTTTTGGTTTAGTTCTTTTTCCTTTTTCTTATTTTTTGAGAGCTTTTCCTTCTTTCTTATGTAACCAAAAAACACTATCGGTTTAGTTCTCTTTCTTATCCTTCCTTTCCTGGAACATTGGTAGCATTCTTCAAAATTTTATGGTATTGAACAACTTTTTTGTCTTATTTAATTATAGTAGCAAAAAAACTTATTTTAATATTTTAAATAACTTGTATTTAAGATAAAAAAAAAAAAATTACTATGTTTTAGTTTAGCAATGACAAAAATTTAAGTTTTTGTCTTATCTTTTATTGTCAAATGATCAAGTCCCTACATTCGAACATGGTACAACTCCTCTTTAAAGAGATGAACTTTTAAAGGAGAAAGAAAATGCTGTTCTGTGACTGAAACAAAGTCAAAGAGAAACTCTTTCATTTCTTGCGGATGGGTTCGTAAGACGCAACAAATTACGCAATTACAATTCTACCCCCAATAACCCTCGCACGTGTCACTGTTTTCTCATATATAAACGAAACTAAACGCTTTCGTCTCGCAATTGAATGCGATTTTTCGATTCCAGAGACATCTTCAATCTTCCCTAACATCACAATCCATCAAGGTTTGCAATTTCTTCCCATGATTTTGATTTTTTTTTCAATTATCAGCTCTGATTTTTTGTTACTGAAAAAACCCTAGTTTTTTTATTGCTCTGTTCGATTTTTCCCCAAAAAAACATAGTACGAGATAATTAGAGGTGAATTGTTATATGGGTTGTTGATAAATTCATGAAAAGATTGAATTTTTGGCTTTAAAGTTTTATTTTTTAATTTATTTAATTTTGAATTTTGGAATCTTATGCAGTTTGAAGTTGAGGAAAAAACATGGCTGGAGGCAATTTTTTGCATAGGGTTATCTCTTACTTTGTCAATGAAGTGGTTGTCAATGGTCTTGCCAATAGGTGATTTTTTTTTTTTCTTTCAAAATTTTAGTTTTTGATTTATGCATGTGATTTTTGAGATTGTGATTGTAAGGTTGTTCCAGTTATATGATTGTTTCAATTGAGAGAGAGGGAGAGAGATAGAGAGAGCCTCCGATTTCTTAGATTTTGGTGGAGTTTGAGAGTTTTTCTGTTTAATGATGTTTGTTTTGACTATGCTGATTTTTGCGAACCTCGTTAGATTCACATGATCGTGTTTTGATTAGAAGAAACATCAGTAGTTGATGATTGGTGTGAAAAATGGAAATCTCAAGTTAACCATAACGTTCACCTTAATTTTGAAATACATTTTTTAATTACAGAATTAGGATAGTTAATTACATGCTAAGACACTGTCATGTGGTGGTTTGTGGCTGCCACAGCTTATGCATTGCACCACTATTGCAACCAATATAATTATTAATACAGCAGAGGGGTAAAACTAAAACCTATGTTGCATAGGTACGGGTATGGTACCTGGTAAGATACGGGTATCGGTATGAGAATACGGCAATTTTAGAAAAATTAAGGTACACGGGTACGTTAATAGAATCATAAGTTTTATTATAAGATAACATGAAATAGTTAAATTCTTCAATTCACAACAAAAAAATCACAATAGAAGTTTATAAAGTCGAAATTTAGAGCTAGTTACAATAACTAAGAAACTCAAATGCACAAATAACATTATATTGTCATATTAATATATAAGAAAATGCTGTGAATTTCACTAAAAATACAATAATGAGCAGAAATGAAGTACCACGAGTACCGTACGCGTACCCGGTACGGGTTCTTCATCGTTATACAACTACCCATGCTTTAGAGACTAAAACCCATATTCCCCCAAGGATTTGAAATCATATCCTTGTTCCTACTTCCTAGCTATACAAAGATAACAACCACCTTTACTTTGAACCTGTTGAATCAACCCCCAACCACTTCTCGCAAGTCTTGCGTCTGGCCAAGCCTCGTGTTTGTCGTCAGCAGACCCTCCGCTGGCTGGCAACCCGTGCTGATGTGTTTCACCCACTTTCTGTTAATACGTGTATGCTGAGCTGCCGTGTTCTGAATTTTGATTCATGCCTCTGTTGGATGCTCTGTTATTTTTTTTTTTCCCCTGTGACTGTTATAGGTATCAATCTTAGGTAATGGTATTGGATTTTTATTTAGTTGACTATATGTTACATATTTCTCGCAATTAAAGTGATCTAGTCATTATTGATAAGTTTATAGGTTTTGTGATAAATGAACTAGTTCATAGCAACAAAAGTCAAGTAAAAATGATTTTAAGCCTGTAAGGCTTAAAGAAACTGAACATTCAAAACCAAGTTAGAAATCAGAACACACATAGGAAAGCATAGGTGAGAAGAGAAAAAAGACAACAGAAAGAAGTTGGATATCTTATTATGGGTGTTAGGGACCAGAATTTAAGAACAACAATAACACATAATTTGTAAGAGAGCATTGTATTATTAATGAAAAATAGCTGAACACTAGGGAAATATGACTTCCTTAATGACACAGAGCAATGCTCCTTGAGAGAACTTATTACCCTGTTCCCACAACAGATTTTACAAGTTTCTAGAATGATTCCTCTCCTAAACATTCCTATATAACTCTCTTTCAGTCATGTGCTGCTCAATTTGGTTATGCCCCTTGCCACCTCATCACGCTCCTTCTTTTTCATATTCTTCCTTATGCAAACCTTCCACACATCCGGGCCTACATTTGAACCCATATTAGGACCTCTGGCTTACAAGTAGATGGGTTCAAAAGAATGAATCTGATTGGTTCTGTGGCCAGCAGACTGCAGAGGCAGAAGGGCATGGCAATTGGCGAACACTCACATCCTTCCTTCTTATCTTGTGCACTCTCAATATTAGAGAGTTGACTGTTGAGACATTCTTTTGCAGTGATCCATGAAAATAATTGTTACAAAGACATACTTTTGATTCTTAATAAGCATAGACTCTAATCTGTGAGAGCATAGACAATAATAGGTTCTTTCCAATTTTCATTGTGCTTTGAAGACCAAATTAGAGTAGTTTAGGCTCTAAACTAGGATACAACTAAGCCTTATCCTACTAGGTGGAATAGGCTTTATGGATCAAAAGATACAATATTTTCTATTTTAAGATAGGACGTTTTTCTCTTAATGGATTGACTTCTAGTTTCTTTTTGTCTCCCTCTATCTCTAACTATTGGACTATCCTTCATATGATCAACCGTCTTTGCATCTGGTTCTATGGGTATTCTAATCACATGTCCGAACCACCTAAGATGGCACTTTACAGTTTTTGCTACAATAGGAGCTACCCAATTTTCTCCCTAATAATTGTATTTATGATCATATCTTATCTTGTATAACCATTCATCCCATGTAAAATTCTCATCTTTGCAACTCTAAGTTCACATTCTTATTGGCTATTAAGGTGCTCATGGGCCAAGTTTTCCTGCTTTTGAATTATCTAAGGAAATTTAAAAGAAATTCATTTTATGTTTTTATTGCATTGTCCTTGTGTGCTTATTACCATCACTTCTCGTGTTAACGTTTCATTGTGGTTTCGCAGCCCTGCATTTCAAAGGTTTGCAGTGAGGACATCAAAGAATATGGAAGAAATTTCAAAAAAGGGTAATAATTGCAAAATGATTTCGTTTTATTGACCATGTGAACAAATCGGTTTGACTTTTGTTTTATTCTGGCAGCTATTCAAACGCAGAAAGAGTTAGCTGAGCAGCTGAAGGACCTTCCGAAAAAAATGGAGGTAATACATTTTATGAGAACATTCAATAATCAGCTATTGATAACGCATTGTTCGTCTTTTAACTTTTTTTCTTTTGCTCTTCTAGTCTTTCAAGAACCAGCAGTGATTCTTTTCATTTGTGGCTGCTTTGCTGAAGGGAGATAATAAAGCTCGAGTCTCTTTTCAAAGATGTTGATGAAGAATATGTAAAAACAAAAATGTAGTTGATTTTGGTTTTTACATAATGAGATGGGATGTAATGGCTCTTTCAGTTTGTTTAGTGAACCAAAGACAAGATTAGAATACTAATTATAGTTTATAATTCCGTTTTACAAAATATCATTCCGTTTCATTTCTATTTTAAATTATTCGTGGAGGGTTAATTATATTTCACCATCTTATCATTGTAGAACATGTAAAATTTACTGCTTCAAAAAAAAAAAGTAATAAGAGTAAAATTTACTACACTATTGAGCCACAAGGTAATGTTTTATTTGAGATCTAGCCACAAGTGTACTATTTTTTTTTTTATCAATAAGGATATGGGAAAAATTAAAAAGAAGAGAGAAAAAGTAAAAGGTGGAAAAACTGAGTTCCCCTAACATCAGTTAAATAGCAGCTCGAGAGATGAGATGGGCAAGTTGGAATGATCATGAGCTCATGAAAGAATGATATATCCAATAAAACAAACTAATATTTATTAGTGTTTCCTTTACGCAGAGTATGAACAAACACAACATTTTAATCTCTTGACGTAAAAGAACGACTATTATTAACAAGAGGAACATAAGAGTAAATAGGTGAGACTCCCTCTTTAATAAAAGTCGTAAGTTCTTCGAGAATCTGATTCGTAAATGGTGTCTCTAAATTTATGATCTCAAAATAATTTGCAAATCAACACGATAAAGCTCAACATTAATATGAGTAGTATTCTCTCCGTTTTAAAATGAGTGTCGCTTTAGGCTTTGACACGCAGATTAAGAAATGGAATGAAATAATCATTGGATATAACGCTTTTACTAAACTGCCCTTACTTTAGAAGAAAAAGATAAAATTAAAGTTGCATTGAAAATTGTGTGAGATAAAAGTTGGGGTATTTATTGAAGGTAAAGTTGGAAGAAAAAAATTAAAGTTGTATTGAAAACGTAAAATGACATTCATTTTGAAACAATTTTTTTTGGCTAAAGTGACACTCATTTTGAAACGGAGGGAGTATAATCATATTATTTTGCAAAATGATCCAACCATCAATTGAATTCGCGATAAGATCATCAAAGTCTAACCTTCCATGGACGTAAATTTGGATAATAGATTATCGCTCTTTTTTTAGGCTCATATAAATAACCAACATATATCAATTTTGTGAAGGTGTTTAAAAATATGTTTCTTGCAAAATCAGTGATCCAACCACCAACTGAACTTCTAATAAGGCCCTCAAGATCTAACATTCTAATGGAGACTAAATAAAGTCTATTTTGATAATAGAGTACTGCTCTTTTCTTAAGGCTTGTACAAATAACCAATATATATAAATTTATGGGTTAAATATATTTTTGATCCCTATAAACATGTTAACATTTCATTTTAGTCCCTCTAAAAAATTTCTTCAACTTTTAGTTTTTCAAAAGTTTTTCATCTTCACTTTTAGTCTCTCATTTAAAGTAAACTCATATGTAAAACTCCTATTTTTAAATAAAATTTTGCAGAAAAATTTATAATATTATAAGAATCTCTCCCACAAATTTATAATAATAAAATTTTGCAGAAAAATTTATAATATTATAAGAATCTCTCCCACAAATTTATAATATTTTGCAGAAAAATATGTTTAATAATTTCTTTAAAAAAATATGTTTAATATTATTATGAACGAATAGAATTATACGATCAATAATGTTTAGAAACCACAAATGCGACCTTCCACCACAAATGCGATCACATACTTTCATACTTTGAGTCGAGTCACTTATTTGTAAGTTGTTCAAAGACAAGCATAATTCAAATGGATGGAATGGAAAGCTTTAGGCTCGGGAGATAAGATGGTCGATAACTTTCTACTCTTTAAATATATTCAAAGAGTAGAGAATTAAGAAATGACTATTTCTTTTCTCACCCTTTGTTATTCTCACGCGCCCTGCAAAAATAAAGATAAAAATACTTCTGGTTCAGATTATATAATTCGAACTAAATTGTTAGCTTTTTTGGATTGTAAAATCCGAATTTTTTCGAACTTTCATTTCAGTGTTGTATTTGATGTCAAAGGTCTCTACTTACCGTCGTAGAATCCCCGCATAAGCTGCAAAACAATTGCAACGATTCTATGAACGGTCAACAATGACCATGACACCATCCACCCCGGCTGAGTCGGTCGATGGACGTTGATACTCAACACCGTCCACCCTTCGTATGTCTCTGTAGTGTAATTGCCGGTTGATTTGATCCAACTTACCCTTCAACTCGGAGAGGGTGACAATAGGGTTTCTTTCGCCCTAAAAAGGAAACAGACCTTACCCCCAAAGCAATTGCAACGATTCTATGAACGGTCAACAATGACCATGACACCATCCACCCCGGCTGAGTCGGTCGATGGACGTTGATACTCAACACCGTCCACCCTTCGTATGTCTCTGTAGTGTAATTGCCGGTTGATTTGATCCAACTTACCCTTCAACTCGGAGAGGGTGACAATAGGGTCTCCTTCGCCCTAAAAAGGAAACATACCTTAATAAATTAACTTTATTAAGGTAATTAACCTTAATAAATTAACTTCCCCCACCCCCCCCCCCCCCGGCTGAGTCGGTCGATGGACGTTGATACTCAACACCGTCCACCCTTCGTATGTCTCTGTAGTGTAATTGCCGGTTGATTTGATCCAACTTACCCTTCAACTCGGAGAGGGTGACAATAGGGTTTCTTTCGCCCTAAAAAGGAAACAGACCTTACCCCCAAAGCAATTGCAACGATTCTATGAACGGTCAACAATGACCATGACACCATCCACCCCGGCTGAGTCGGTCGATGGACGTTGATACTCAACACCGTCCACCCTTCGTATGTCTCTGTAGTGTAATTGCCGGTTGATTTGATCCAACTTACCCTTCAACTCGGAGAGGGTGACAATAGGGTTTCTTTCGCCCTAAAAAGGAAACAGACCTTACCCCCAAAGCAATTGCAACGATTCTATGAACGGTCAACAATGACCATGACACCATCCACCCCGGCTGAGTCGGTCGATGGACGTTGATACTCAACACCGTCCACCCTTCGTATGTCTCTGTAGTGTAATTGCCGGTTGATTTTATCCAACTTACCCTTCAACTCGGAGAGGGTGACAATAGGGTCTCCTTCGCCCTAAAAAGGAAACATACCTTAATAAATTAACTTTATTAAGGTAATTAACCTTAATAAATTAACTTCCCCCACCCCCCCCCCCCCCCCCCCCCCCCCCCATCTTCTTGTGCTACAAATTTAGTTTTAGGTTTGTAATAAATTAACTTTTGAATATTCTATGTTCAAAATCAACAATTGAGAAATAAAAGGATAAAAATTGCAGTTTAATATTTTGTAATTTTTCATTATTTGTAATGAAATACATTAGTCTGCTAAAGTATCATTTTTACCCTAACAAATGGTGTCATGATATCCACCCCAACCACTTTCGTTACACCTCTCACTTTCTCTTTTTTACCTTCTTCGCAATCTTACACCATCTTCCTATCTTCTCTCAACATCACTCGCTTCTACCTTTCACGCTGTCGGGTTCACTTCTCTTGCCTCCACCCCAAACCGCAAACACAACTACCCAGGTAAACAAACTTTAGGATTCCAACACCATTTGTAAAAACAAGCACGACACAATCTTCGACCTGCTAAGACTCCAATGTCAAGACAAAACCTTTGTTTTCTCCACAATATCATCGACCTCCTTCACACAATTTTTGAAGATTCTATCATTTCTCTCCTTCCAAATCATCCAAATTGAGGCATGCCAAATTAAACAAAATCCTATTCACAAGCATTTATTGATATTTTTTTAGTCCCTATAAAATTAGAAGCTTTCAAGTTTAGTCCCTGCAAAAAATTTATTCACTTTAAGTCACTATTTGCATTTTATAAGGACCATTTTAGAGAACTAAAAATATCCATTTTTGTAAAAAGTATTTAAAATATTCACTATTCTTACAAACTACAATATTTTGAAGGATTAAAATTACCACTAAAATTTTATTGCGTTTAAACTTAAAAACTCTGTGATTTGTAGGGACTAAAAATACATTTAACCCTCATTTTTTCAAGGATAGTGTTTTTACGGATAGTGTTTTTACGTATAAGCAATTAACTCAAGTAGTTTACTAATCAAACAGTATATTAATATCCCTAACAAAAATATCATTTCACTGCTAGTTAAATGTATTTTTTTTTTTTTGAAGTATAGTTAAATGATAGTATGTATCACTAAAAAAAATGTTTTGTGTATAATATTTTTCTTATCAACTATTCTTAAAAAAAATTAATTTACAAATAAAAAGATACAACATAGGTATTAAAACTGAAATTTAGATAAGTATATATAAAAACGTATATGCCACACTAGACCCACTTATGTACTTTGTCACTTGTCGAGTTATGCAGCACGCGACGCTACAACTTTCGTTCCAACGTTAAAACCATGGCCTCAACTTCACCAGAATGCATACCATATTCATTCAACCAAACACTAGAAAACATAAATTGCTCCTAATGGTTAAATAGCATGAAAAACTAATTAATTTCATAAACTCCTAAATAGACATCTAAGGAGGAATATATCATACAATCACTCAAAGAACACTTGAATTAGGGGTAAAAGTAAATGTAACAACCAACAATTTCACAGAGTGAGAGAGTGTGTATCCCATTGGCCAAACATTGAGGCCTACAAAATGTGTATGGATTTTTGTCGGGTACATTTTTCTAGTTTGAGACCAACCTTGGATGCTCCACATCAAAAATTTAATTTTGAATTTAATTTAAACTTGAGAATTTTTCTTTTAATTTAAAAATTTAAGGGCTATAAATTTTAATTAAAGAACTAATGAAAACATAAATAATATTATAAATTTTAATTAAAATAATTAAATTTTGAATATTTTGTAATAATCACAATTGTGTTTTCTCATTTTCATGTACTCCATCCGTTTCAAAATGAGTGTCGCTTTAGCCAAAAAAAATTGTTTCAAAATGAGTGTCGCTTTACATTTCCAATACAACTTTAATTTTTTCTTCCAACTTTACCCTCTTCAACTTTTCTCTCACACATTTTTCAATGCAACTTTAATTTTGTCTTTTTCTTATAAAGTAAGGGCAGTTTAGTAAAAGCGTTACATCCAATGATTATTTCATTCTATTTCTTAATATGTGTGCCAAAGCCTAAAGCGACACTCATTTTGAAACGGAGGGAGTATTAAATATGTCTCTAGGAGTCATGCATATCAATAATCAAGAACATCACCCACCAACTATATGTATGACACTCCTAATACATTGTGAATTTTAAATTAATTTTTTTAAAATATTAATGAATCATACACATTTATTTTTTCAGCATTCTCATTTATTAAATATGAATCTTTGAGTCATGCATATCAACCACACGAACACAACCAACCAACTAAATTCATAACACCACCAATGTATTTTCAAAAAGAATCAATTGTCTCTAATTCTTCTTGTAATAAATAACTCTTGGAGTCATGCATCTATGTGATAATAGATATATTATATGTTTGACATAGAAAATAATACTCCTAAAAAAATGTTAGACATAGAAAATAATTGTAGAGTTGAACCTCTACTACATTTATTTATTATGTATCTAGTATTTATCAAATAATTGCTTTTTTTTTTAATAATAAAATAAAATTTTGTAACCTTCAATTATTTTTTAAAGAAATTAGAAATTCCAACATACTTTAAACTTATATAAGAAACATCATTAACATTACTAATGTCTTTCCTCTCTTATTTCTCTTAATATATTCCTTTGGATTTTTCTCTATTCCTTTCTTTCATCTTTTGCACAAATGCTAAAAATAAAAGATACTTGGGCAAATTCACAGGTATCATGATAGAACAAAATCAAAAACCAGTATATATCTAATTATTTACATATACTATTAAAAAAATTATGCTTTTATATTATTTTTAATTTATTTTCCAAAATTATTAGTAAGAGGTATTTTCAATGAGATAATAATAATGATGATGATGATAATAATAAACTCAATTTAACTTGCACAACCACTTCAAAATGGCCCCATAATATCACTTCATTGGTTAATTTCCCTTAAACATTTCATCAACGCTTTTCTTCTATAATGAAAAACAAATGACTGTTAAGAAACTCACATTTATTCACTTTTTTGTTCATTTTTTATGAGATTAATTTTTTCTTTGTTAATATAATAAGAAACTTTTATTTTTGTTGTTAAAATATGGTGCATCGATTAATTGTAAGTAATCATAAGCGACATAATTGATCTCTAATGCAGAAAAAAATAAACAAAATTGTTTATATTTACTAGACAATTATCTACACTGTCGTAATTTTGTGGGGTGATCGATACAACTTTTATTGTGAGGTTTTGTACATAGACTTTGCTTTGTCTGTATCTCTTTTTTCAGGTGTTCCGCCTATATACGGCGGCACCGTTGCTTTGTAAATCTTGTTTCATTTGTCTTTGTTCATCTTGAGCAAGAATTTGTTATTAATAAATTTAGTTTTTTAAAAAAAAAACTATAAAGTCATAAAAAAAGAAAGATAATGTAATGTTACTTCAACCTATAGTCTCACCAACTAAAACATAAAAATTAAGTTGATCACACTAACAAATTTATTGATAATTAGCGTTATTCGAAAAATCAGAAACCACTCGACTTAATCGTCCTCATTATACATTTTCTAAGTTGTTCAAATTATTTTCATAGACTATGGGGTTGATTTTCTTTGATTACGGTATTGCACTGTCTTCATTATACATTTACCTCATTATACATTTTCTAAGTTGTTCAAACCATTTTACTCTATTTTTTTGATTGCGGTATTGATTATGCAAAGCGCCGACAGTGTTACGGTGGCTCGATTTGACTACTATAGAATTTCAGAAACTTGGTTGGGCACATACTGTAGGTCAAATCCCATCTAAAAAAAAAAAAAACAAATAAACCATATGAAGAGGTAAATTTAAAAATTTGTGACTTTGAAATTCAATTTCAAATTTTTTAATTAGCTTTTTGGATTTAGATTTGCGCCATTTATTGCTTTATATCGATTCGATGGGTTCAATTTTAAATTTGTTTTCGATGATTTATTAGATTTCAGAAGGGCTAGAAGAGGAACTGAAAGTTGAATGGCCTTCCCAGATTGAAAGAGATGACGATCTATGGCAACACGACGAGTGGTTAGATCACGGTAGTTTTGGAGATTTCACCTGTGAAGTGTATTTTAAAAAAGGTCCATATTTTCACAAGTTGTGCCGTGTCCAGGAGGCTCTAGCAAAGGATGGCATCTTGCCAAGTGGAAAGGAAATTTAAACCGAGCGCGTCAAGAAAGTACTAAAAGACAGTAATCTTGGAAACACTGAGTTAATCTGTAACAATAAAACAAGTTGATAGAAGTTAGATGTTGTTTTAGCAATAAGGGTAAGAGGATCAACTGTCCCAAACAATCTGGCATAGCAAAATTGATCTACTAATCTATTGGAGATCCGGAACTCGCAAGGGACGAGTTGTAGGATATATTGTATAAGTTTCATTAGCTAATTAAACACTTGATTGTTAATTTTCATTTACGTGTCTTGTCGTGTTCAACTATCTTGATAAAGATGATTTTAGACATTAGCTTGTTATAGACATGACAACGGGGGGGGGGGGGGGGGGGGGGGGGGGGGTTAATCATCCCCGTCTCCGCCCCCGCTTTCATGCACCCGCCCCCGCTCCCGTCCCCAAACCATATTGGTGGAAAAAATTGAACACCCAACCCCACTCCCAATGGGGACGGGTCTCCCGTCCCCGGCCCCGCCCCCACCCGCGAAAACTCTATTTTTTATAAAATATTTAAAAAAAATATATTTTTTCATTTTTTTCATAGCAACAAAAAACAATAATTATATAAATAATTAAAGATCTAATATACTTTTTTCAAAAGAGCAAAATAATTATAATAAATATGTTTATAAAGAGTAATAATATATTAAAATAGGTTGGTGCTTATGGAAATAAGATTATAAAATTTAATAAAGTAAAATTCAAAAAGCGGGTGCGGGATGGGTATAAGCATCCCCCGCCCCTGTACTAAAAACCTAAATTTTCCCCACACCCGCACCCAGTTAAATCGCCTTTTACCCGTTAATTTCTGGCGCGAGGTGGCCGGGTCTGGTCGGGGGCGGGTTTTGTTGCCATGTCTATTTATATCCTGCAAATTTGACCACACAATTAAGACAAATTGTTCTTTTTTGTTAACATCAAAATATCAATAATGAAATATTGTTTTTGAACTAACTAGGTTCTTACAGACTGTAAGTTACAGTGAAGATTATTCTTGGCTCAAGTGGAGGGGTGTCATTAGATCTATTATAAATGGTGTTGATCCATTTCTATGTATCCTCGAGAGTTGTCATTGATATTTTTTGACGTCACATGTGTACAATTTTATCGCGTGATAATAAGAATCAATCTCATAAGGACTTTGTATCGAATACCAATATCTTTTTCAATGGTGATTGGCTAAACTATTTTTTATTTTTCAAAAAACAATAATATAAAAACGTCTTAAGATTGTGTTTTCATCTCAATGATAGGAACTACAACCTCAATCCTTCTTATTTGTTATGAGAATTAAATTTTTAAGGGTTGGAGAAACTATAGTAACTAATGTCTCTTTTCAAAGATGCAAAAGTTTGTCTTAAAAAAAATAATTCAAAGATGCAAAAGTTTTATTTTACTTTTATTTTAAGATTGACACTTTTTTGTATAGAGATTCATTAGCTCTCCCTTATATGAGGGTTGATATAAACTAGTTGTTGTAATCGGTTCAGGCTGTGCCTGATGGTTTTTAATACAATTTTATAGCTTTATCAAAAAAAAAGATTGACACTTGCTCTAATACGAAAAATACACGTTTATTTTACATACCTTTTTTTTTCATTTTCCGTAAGGTTGGGTTTCTTCAAAGCAAAAAAGGTTTTGGGTTGTTAATTAGAAGATTCTTCTTCAAGTTCAAAACCCTTAAACCTTGACGTGTTCAATTTACAAATACAAAACCCTCAAAGGTTCAAACTTCAAAGCTTCATTTCATCAAACACATGGCGTCCATGATATCCACCAAAACCAACCTCTTCCGCTACGCTTCTCGCTCTCTCTTTTCTCACCTTCTTCGCCATTCCACAACCACTTCCTCTCTTCTTTCACCATCACTCTCTAGTCATCTTTCACACCAACCTCGCCAGGTTCATTCTCTTCTTTTTTACCTTCAATTTGATCATAAAAATCACTACTTTATCTCTAATTTCATTGTTTTATTCTAACATTTTAATTGGGTTTGTTTTAATTTTCGTTTTGTTTAACTTTCTGTTGAAATTTTAGGTTGAGAAGCAAGTTTATGGTAATGGGTCGTTGATGCTGCATCAGAGGTTTCTATCTAGCACTGATAATCATGATAAATCATCTCCACCGAATAAACCACCATCTGATAGTAATTCATCAAACAGTGATTCTGATTCTGGTAAAGGAAAAGAGTCTGGTGATGAGCAGAAACAGAAAAGTGATTACCAAAAATCTCTTCGCGGATCGGTGTGTATCTGAAACTATTGGTTGTAATCTTTGAAGCACCGACACTTTTGATCGAAGGCGTGACATGATACTGACACATGTGATTACATTGAATTATGTCATTTTTCTCGGATTATTTTCGGTGTCAATGTGTCAGTGTCATTGTTGTGTGTTCTATATGTGTATGTGCTTCATAGGTTGCAATGTAGTTCTTTTTGATTAAGTATTTTATGTTAATGTGAATTTTATGAGACCGGATTTGAATTGTACTGATAATGAGGTTATTTGTTTTTGGTATTGTGTGTTGTAGCCGGTTGCTTGGTTGAGCTTTGTTTTTCTGATTTTAACTGGAGGTGGATTGGTATATTACTATGACAAGGAAAAGAAACGACATATAGAAGGTAGATTACTATGGTGAGTTAGTTGAGTGTTTTGTGGATAAGATATATGCATGTGGAGATTATCTGAGAACCATGTCTATGTTAATTGTATGTCTTTTTGGGTTCTCTTTGTTCACTGTATTATTGTTTGGACATTCAATGAATCTAGGTGTCGAAATGTCAACATTTAATAACTTTTTCTAGAATTTGAAACTAACAAATTCTGACTGTTGAATCATGTGATATTATCTACCTGATAATGCTGATTGAAATTTCAAATAGTTTGGACATTCGTAGTTATGATATCTAATCTTTTTTGATGTAAACTGGGTATCCTCCGCTACAACTGCAAAGACTAATCCCTTGAGCTTTGTGGGACCCAAATGGGCGGTGTATGATATCTAATAACGGACCTCTACTTGTATTTTTAAATAATATATTGTCCGTTGAAATAAAATAATGCCATGACGTGTCAATTGGTTTTTGATTTGCATTTAATTGTTAAACTGGTTTACTTTATAAAAACTACAAATTCAATGGCCAGATCAAGTAATTTTGTATTCTACATAAATATGGTACTTACTGTAAGTGTTACTTGTCTTATGATCCTGTCCCTTTTATTATTTTCTTATATAATTATATGATTTATTAAGTGATTCTTCAAAAATATAAAGCATGTCTACTTGTTGATTTTATAGAATCTTAGCAGGTCAATTCTTGTTTGAGGGTGAAGCTTATGTACAAAATATATCATCATCATGCCAATTCTTTGTTTCTTGGTGGTAGCATGACAACATATTAGATGATGTTGTTTCTTAGTGATATCATGGACATTTTCTTAATTTATTGATTCAACTTTTTTTGCTGTAGATATACAAAATGTTTCAGAGGCAGTTAAGCAGGGACCTTCTGCGGGAAAAGCTGCGATTGGGGGTCCATTTGAGCTTACGAACCATCACGGGAAACGTGTAACTGATAAGGACTTCATGGGTAAATGGACACTGATGTATTTTGGATTTACTCACTGCCCAGATATCTGTCCCGAGGAACTACAAAAGTTAGTAGCTGCAGTTGATAAAATAAGTAAGTGTTTGTAGGTGGCATGCTGCTGAATGGCAAACTGAGTTTCACAGAGCAATATATGATTTAATTCTCGTTACATTAATTAAAATAATGTGATACCTGAAATAGTTAAATTCACAAGAGGTACATGTGTGGCTTGGGGTTAGATGGCAATAATGATGGATATGAAGCTTCAAGTGCTTTGTTGGCAAATTGAGAGTAATAAGTGTGATGAGAATTAATTTTGATCTTTGTATTTTGCATGAGTTGTCAGAACTTAGACACTGTTTGGATAAACAACTTAATCAAGCGCTTATAGTACACGAGCTTACGTATAAGCTATTTCTATAAAATAAAGTTAAATTCTTTCCATATTAGCTATAAATTGTTTTCACAGGCTATCATGGAGAGTTTATAGACATGTCATAATAAGGTGTTTCCATAAGCTATCCCAAACAGTCTCAGTGGTGTTAATGCCAATATAAGCTTAAATAAGTCAATCCAAACAGGTCCTTAAAGACCACATGAGAAAGCATACTAGTGTTTTAGATCTTAATGGATGATATTGTGATCTTATAATATTGTACAAATTGTAATCATGTTCATGTCTCTTTTGTCTCCTTACAGAGGAGAAATCTGGAATTGAAACTGTGCCAGTTTTTATCTCTGTTGATCCTGAGAGGGATACTGTTGAACAAGTGGCTGAATATGTCAAAGGTGATTTTGTCATACTTCATGAATTACACTTTTTATATCTCATGTTGGTTATTTGCTGCGGAATTCTTATTGTATTTTTTATTTTTTTTACAGAATTTCATCCAAAGTTGATTGGTTTAACTGGTAGCCCAGATGAGATAAAAAGTGTTGCACGTGCGTATCGTGTTTATTATATGAAGACAGCAGAGGAAGACTCGGATTATCTTGTTGATCATTCCATAGTCATGTATGTCATTTTATTCCTACTTCATATATATTATAGTATTTGGCTTTCACTTTTTAGAGGAAAAAATGAGATAGTATAGGTGTTGACTGGAAAATCAATTGTTGAGATATGCATGCACTTGAATAACAAACTACAAAGTCATTTGAATTTCAGCCATTGATTTTCCAATTAATGGATATGATTCCTCTAAAATAAATTCCTCGATCTAGAGTAGTTAAATCCAGTTTTTTTCACATCGTAATTGCTCTTGGTGCTGCATGCCAGCTTCTGTCTATGAATTTGAAATCTTGTGATTGCTTAAATTGTAATTTGAAATACTTAATCTTTGAAATATATCCATGGAAAGGGTAAGCTTTGTAAAAATGATTAATCTCCTTGCCAATGTGAGGAACTCGTCGGCAGATAATATATAAGTATTCTTGTAGGTGTTTTCTGAGCCTTGAGGCTTCCCCTATAGCCCTGTGAGCTGTGACTCAATTTGCCCCTAAACTTCTATTCCTAAAATTATATCCATCTTATTCATAACTTTGAAGATAATTTCATTTCATGATTACCTCTATCAACTGATTCTCTTTCTGATTATGCTTTCTTTGCGTATGTAAAATTATATGTAACTGACATAGGATGATTCTTCTTGAATAATGAACACTATTCTGATAACATATTACTTCTTTCCAGATACTTGATGGCACCTGACATGGGATTTGTGAAGTTTTTCGGCAAGAACAATGATGTTGATTCACTTGCTGATGGAGTAATTAAGGAGATAAAGCCGTATAATAAGTAACATGCTCACCTTGCTATTGGTAGCACTTCTTCATTGTTTGAGATAAATTGTCATTGAATTTAGGCTTTTATGGTAGAAAACTACACAACCAAGTCTAAAATAATTTGAAGGCTAATTCCTTTTAGATAATTTTGGAGATTTGACAATTTTAATAGGGCAACTTAATTGACGTCATTGTTTCATGGTTATTATTGTACTTAAAAAAAGATTAGGGAAATTTTTGTGATGCAACAACATCACGTTCATTGAACATTTTAATATATCTTATCTGTATCATGAAATTATTTTAGCAGTACTCTTTTAAGATATGCAACACAACTTCAGAGAAAACAATTTAATCATAAAATAAGTGATTGCTACCATGCACATGCCACTCAGATTGTGCACGGCATTTGTCATTTGTTAGATGAAGAGATCATATCAGATATATCATTAACTCATTCCACCAGATCCTTCCCATTTTTCCTTCCAATGGCTTGCTTTGAGCTTTAGCAGCGTCGACAATGTCTCCACCACCTTCATTGTCACCGTCCCAGCTATTTACAAGGTATCAAATCATAAACAGGTGATTGCTACCGTACACAAGCCACTTAAGTTGTGCATGGTACACACCATTAATTTGTCAACTGTTAATAAAAGAGATAATATCAAATATATCATAAACTCATTCCGCCAGATCTTTCCCCTTTTGCCTTCGAGTTGTTTGCTCCAATTCCAACGACGGTGAGTTCATGACGATGATGGTGGAGACAGTCCATGAATGTGAGGGGTGAAAGGGGGAGTGTATGACTGATGAGTATGAAGAGAAAGAGAAGACTGAATGTGGAAAGTGTAAAATCATTGAAGGAATCTATTAAGTTGAAAAAGAAGCCTGCTGTCACCGAATTGTTGAGTTTCTTCCCATGGATGTGTTACAATGCTCTGTAACCCTGTTAGAAGTTGTGACACTGTTGTTAGAGGGCTGGAAGTGTTGGTGGTGATGTCACTGATCCCTTGAATGGGTGTGAGGAACTAAAACTGCATTTTTGTTTGGGATGAGGTTGGCGGCGAGGTTGCCGTTAGAGATGATAATGTGGGTGGCGATAAGGGAGCTGGAACAGAACGGGTGTGCGGACAGATTGTGAAGAAATAGGAAAGCATTTAGTATAGTACGTGTGCACAGAAGCTCATAAAACATATTATACAACATAAAAGTGTACATATTACTCAATTCAATCGTTACATCATCACACAATTTCATCATAACTCTCACTCACTACTGTTACATTGCATGGCAAAACTGAGGAGACTCTTCATCTTCCAATGAAAAAGCTCAGTAACGACAAGTAATGGGGACCAAAATCTGAGAACGCTAATTTCTCTCATGGAATGGTATATAAACCAGCAGTACCGTTATTTATAGTTTCAAGTGCTCCAACAATTATCAATTGTTTTATCCACTCACCCAATCATCGCTAGCCAAACCATTTTATCACGGCCAAATCAATATGAGAAAACACTTTCTCGTAGGACGGTGCTGATTTGAAGTTCTACAAGTCCTGCTGAAGCTAAGCGATCACGTGGAATATCCTCAAACAAATTTTTTACCGTCTTCAGTGTTGGAACTTGTGTTGGGGGTCTGCTGCAATAACTTGACCAAGAAAATGATGAGGATAAATACGATGAAGTGTGCACATAAATTCCAAAGATTGTTGTATATCTTGATTGTTGGGAAGAGGCTGCTGCACTTGAAACCTGAAAAGTTTAATAGTTATGCATGTAAACTCAAAGCGTATGAGGTTGCCATACTAACCTTTAGGTTCGATTCGCCCCCACCAATAACTGTATATTGGATGCAATAAGGAATGACCGGCGAATCCCCTTCAGGATACTATGAGTTCCTTGACGTGTATTGCACAACCACACCAAGCGTATCTCCTAACAGTATTTTACAGATTTATGGTTTCAACAATTCACTCATGCATTAGAGAATTGATGGATGATTTAGAGTAAGAGAATTGATGGATGATTTAGAGTAAGAGAATGATGAAAAATTATGTTGTTAATGCCAAGCATTTATAGTGCATTATATGACTCTTCACATGAGAGAAGACACCCCTTTGAATTGAATCAATGCTATGATTCATTAAGCACCCCTTTGCCAAAGGTTATGATCATATACACTTGAATCAATGCTATGGTTCATTAAGCACCCTTTTGCCAAATGTTATAACCATATACACTTGAATCAATTTCATGGTTCATTATCTATCAATAAATAATAATGTTCCAATGTATACGAATGATTCTCATGAAGAGTTACAACTTTTGGTTCTAAAGTGATTCGATTATTTTGGAAATCACCAACATTCAGCCCTATTATTATTACATATATTTTCTGCCTCAGGCGCCTGTCAATGCTCAGTGGTGTGTGGAACTCATTTTCAACCTACAAGGGTAAAGGTTCAATCATCCATGAAGTGAGGAAAAGACAAATGCCAGTACTAAAACCATAAGCAGACACTCATACAGGCAGAAAAGAAACCAAGTAGATATAACCTGTTAACAGCTTGGTTTTTCAAGTGTGGATGAAGAACATGCAACCAGCATGCTCTGCCCACATAAACCTGTCGCATCTCATCTCCAAATCTGCAAGCAAAGCAATCAAAGTAAGGAAAATACAGTATTTATAATTCTGGTTAGTTTTGCTTGTTGATATTTATAATACGGATACAATTGTGAACCTTCGAGCTATCACAAATCAAAGAAAAATGTTAAAAAGTGAAGAATTGGAAGCAAGCGAACAACAATGCCAATTTGTTTATACAGCATATTTCAACTAAACATGAAAAGAATTTAGTATAAATAATTGGATTCAAATTCATGTTTGCAACATAATACAATTTACATATGGTAACTTAACCATGCATCGATCCCATACCGTGTCTCGGAATGCTAATCGGATGTGAAGAACATTTGTTTTACGAATGTCATTTCCATTTGGCGCTCTCTTGTAATACTCCTTGCCAATCCAGTGTGACTAGCAACACAAGAAAAACTAATCAGTTGAGTACAAGACACACACACACACACACACACACACACACAATACTCCCAGTTTATAGTCAGCCCTTGCTAATTTTAGTTTGATCATTATAACAAAATTAAGTGTAGGCCAGCACTTCACAGTTATGATCTATTATTGTTGGTAACACATAATATAAACAGGGTGGAGAAATAAATTCTTATTGATTTTCTTTACAGAAGGCTCAAAGTCAAGATATGTTTACCTTTAAGGCATGTGAGAAACCGAACTGATAAACTGAATTTCGGGCGATCTCACATAAATCGCATGAGCTCAATTTCCATAGCTGCAGAGGGAGAAATTTCCTGACTGTCAATTTTGACTGATTTTAAGCCACATAGAGAGAGGGAGAGATCGATCTTGGTACATACAGAAGTAGCATTGCTATATTCTTGAAATTGAAGTTGGAGAGGATCATCTGTGGAAAGTGATACGTTCAAACCCCTCATATATTAGTTATAATGAAGTTGAGAAGAAGAGAAATTGTTTATTGAGGAAAGAAGCAAGCAATGAATAGAATATAAAGTGACACTCTTAATACTAACATGAATTATTATCACAGTCTTGGAAAAAAAGTTACATACCTTTTGTTTAAGGTGTAAAGATTGGCATAACCCTAACAGTAATAGAGCAGGTGTAGGCATGTGTTTGGTTGACTGACTTTCAAACTTACTTTCATCATCCACCAAATCCAACCCAACAACCTAAAAATGTAAATACAAAATAAATAAAATGTGATTGCTAAAGTATGCACAAAACCATTTTACTAATAGCAGAGAATTCAACTTGTGTAGTGCATCATCATTATTATCATATTCATATCAATATCATCATCATCATCATCATCATCATCATTATCATCATCATCATCATATATATAATATATAAAGCCTCTTTAGTCTCGAGCTAAGTTTCCGCTAAAAAATGATGTGAATATATGTAAACATACGTACATATACATATATGTAATAAGAGAAATGATATTTGTACAACCATTATGTGACAACTTTCTCTTTCATACTCACATATTATTCTTATCCCTTCTCTTCCTTTTTCTCTCTCCATTGTTTTTGACCAATAAGAAGAGCGAGAGAAAAAAACATGGTTGTCACCAAAGTTGTCGTTAAATCTTAATCTTATCTTAATTTTAACCTTAATCTTAATCTTAATCTGATCATATCTTTATCTTAATCTTAATAATATACAAACATGGAACATGTTTAAAGCCTCCAATCCAATGTGTCAAAATTCAAAGCTATCAATGTCAAATCATCACATTTTAGAAGTACAATTTATCATCACATTTAGTAATAGGGACCACAAAACCGTAACAATTATTACATTTTCACAATAAACAAATCATCACAATTCAATTTAGAGCACATAAATTTGAAAGTGTTAATTTCCCTCAAAAAATATCATTTTGTGGTGCATCATTTAGAAAAAACAAAACAAAAAACAATCTAAAATATGGCCCATATAAAAGAAAGTCCAACACTCCAAACCCAACTTTTTCAGCCTTTTTGACTTAACCAATAAATGCATGAGTATTACTTTTCCCACCCTATGGCCTCCTCGCGCGCCCTGTAAAAATTCCAAAAATACCCCTGGTCCGGATTACATATTCCGAACCAGATTGTTAGTGTTTCCGGATTATACAATCCGGACCAATTCGATATGCATATTTTGTGTCTTTCTTTGATGTCAAGGGTCTCTGTTGGCCGTTATACGACCCCCGCATAAGCTGCAAAGCAATTGCAGGGGTCGTATGAGCGGTCAACAATGACCATGACACCACAAACTCTCGTAAAAAACTAAATACATACGAAGAAAATTGAAGAAAAGTGGTGAAGTGTTTTCCGGAAAACTTAATCCGGACCAGATGCTATACGTTTTTTTGTGTCTTTCTTTGATGTCAGAGGTCTCTGTTGACCGTTATATGAACCCCACACAAGCTGCAATGCAATTGCAGGGTTCATAGGAACGGTCAACAATGATCATGACACCACAAACACTCCTGCAAAACTTAAAAATTTTGAAGAGAATGGAAGAAAATAGGTGAAGTGAAGAATGATGGTGTTTGTTGAAGATGGAAGCCTATTTATAGCCTTAAACAAGTCCTAGGTCATTAATACAGTCAATGAAAACGTGATAGTAGTTGTAACCGTCCAACCACTAATTGATGGCACTCTTTGAAAAGAAGCCAAGCACTCTTTCAAAAGAAGCCAATGCTGAAGCATTCCGGATTATACATTCCGGAATGTCCTTAGCCCTACAAAGAAGTTCAAACGTTCCCCTCGTTCACCATAAGAGAACCATAATCGCACTAATCCGGAAAATATATTCCGGAATTTAAAGGTTCATTCCGGATTGTATATTCCGGAACTCCTCAGTGCTATGGCCGGTGGTCTGCACCACACACATTTGTCGGTGGTCAAGTCAAAAAAACGTGTTTTACCACGTTTTTTGACTGCATTAATGGTTTCCCAGCCATTTTTCACCCACCCCTCCCTATAAATACCCTTCCAAACCCCACCATTTCTCGCACCATTCCTCTCCTCCTCTTCTTCCTTCTACAACCATGGTTTTCCATCGTTGGCCTTTCATAGATAAGGGCCTCGTTGAAAACTTTCAGGGTTTGTATGAACGGTCAATGAGGATGGAACCGCGCTGCAACGAAGGGCGGTTCATCTGAGGGTCATGTGGGTCAGTGTGGTTATTAGCTCCGCCTGTTGGGGCGTAAGTCTGAGCACCCCCCCACCTCCCTCAGGGGCATTAGTTTCTTCTTCCCGCCCTCCTCTTCCCCCTCCTCCGGTTTTCCTCCAATAGCCAAGCTACTGCTATGTCCGATCACATAGCAGTGGTTAGGCTCTTAGGAGATTAGAATTAGGCTCTTAGGAGATTAGAAATAGATTTAGGATGTTATGTAATAAGCTTAAAAAGCTTCAAAATTATTGTAATGTATTGTTCATATATTAATAAAATGAGTTGTTTTTATGTTTGTGTCTTTTTATTTATGTTTTTTATTTTATTCGCATTTTATTTTACGAATTGTAGAGCTTAAAATTGCAAAAGTTCTGCTAAAATACTATTCCGGATTTTAAAATCCGGAACTATCTGAAGAATACTAACAATAAGTTCCGGAAAACGAAATCCGGACTAGGGGTAAAATTGGAAAAAAATAGGGCGCGCGAGGAAAGATATAGGGTGGGAAAAGTAATACTCTAAGAATATAATACCAACTTGGGAAGCTCTCATCCCAACCCTCATATGTGAAAAAAAATGCTATTTAAAGAGAAAAAGCATCCAGCGGAAATTTCACAACACAAGTGGCATGTATTCCACCCAACCACTATTTCATGATTTCCATGTTTCTCTCCCAACCTTCCTTGAAATCCGCTTGTATTGGCTTATTTATCATTTGTGGTGAATTCTTGATAATTCCTCTCGCTGTGAATAACATAGCTATATGTGAAAAACGATTCAACACCACCTCTGTACCAAATCACTTTCTCTTTTGAAACAAGCAAGTAAAATGGCTTTACAACAATTCAAATTCAAAATATTGCAAGACAAATCTAACACTCGCCTCACTCAATTCAAATTTAAATCATCAAATTCAATCCCTCTCTCTCTCTCTCTCTCTCTCTCTCTCTCTCTCTCTCTCTCTCTCTCTCTCCTTCTCTCTCTACAAATTTAATCTGTAAGTCTCTCTTTTTCATCTTCTCTCCTCTTCTCTTCATTGTTTCTTCATTCTCAAATCATAAATCAACATCCACCACGATTTCAATAATTTCATGTTCAGATGTCAATCACAACCCAAATGCGATTCTGAATTAGAATCAACCGGGACATCAATTTTTCGAAAAAGGGCACCACGACAGAGGTAATCATTCTAAATTCATTTTTGTCTTTGGAAGATTTCAGAGTTTATTAAAGCAAGATATATGTTAACAAGAGTATTTTTAAGGTTTTCATAAATTATGGAATTGGTTTTGAATTTGTCTTATTTTTGTGTTTAGATTAACAAGAGTATTTATGTTTTATTCAATTTATCTTATTTTGACATGATTTTGTATTTGTTTTTTCTATGTGAAATTGAGCACTCACAAATTGTTTGAGAAAATGTCTTAATAAGAAAATGGATGATATTGTTAGCTTTGATCTCAAGTTTTATTCGATGACAAGTTCTCGTGGTGTTCCATTTGATCATTTTGATGTTTCTTTGCAGCAAGTTCATCTACTACGATATGACTCAGGAGATGAGATAGCTTTTTGGCCACAAAGGTTTGAACATGCAATTTTGGTCTCCGGTTTATTTCTTTACATTGATTGATTTTCTTGGGACATTTACAATCCCTTTTGTTGTTACTAAGTGCAGGTGAAGAACAAAGATTTGAAAATGAAAGTTAAATTCAAAATTTGAGGAGTTCGATAATGGTTTAAAGTATGTTGATGATGAGTGGTGAAAATGTAAATTCTTAACACACAAACAAATAGGATCCCTTCTCTATGTATTTAATATGACTGGTGAACTGAAAAAGAAATTCTAAACTCATGGATTTATGGGACTTCAAATTTAGGGATGAGGATGTAATCTAAACTTTTAACAAAATTAAAATGCAGTCACTTTTTGAAAACTTAAGTCTCTTTTTGAGGGTTACTTCCATCTTTATTTTTTTGAATATGCCTGAATTTGCATTTTCATTTTTCATAACAATGATCTAACTCTATGTTGATTTTTCTTTTTCTTACATGTTCATTTCTTCTTTTCAATTCTAATGGAAAGGTAATATATTTTATATGTTGCTATTTCGTATTGTGAATTTTAAATTTGACCCAAACTTGTTGGCCTCCCTACATGAATAATGCCAAGCAATGTCTTTCCTTTCACATTTCCAATGGATGAGATAAGGTCAAATACCAACATGTATATATTTCATATAAGCATAAATCGAAATTGTAGCCTTACCCTAAAGCATAACATAAAAAGTAAAATAATAAGAAAATGAAAATTGCTAAACAGCACGACATGTATATGTCGTGTAATCCACACGACCTTGTATTCCACCCTCACCCTATTTCAGATTTTCCCATTTATTTTAATTAAAATTTATTTGAACGATAGAGATAAAGCCATGTACTGTGTCGTGTGTTCGTGGGGTGTAATCTCTCGTGCACTATAGCAGTTCTCAAATAATAAACATTGTCATTACATACAATTAAGGTTTTGACTTTTAATAATCACAACACTTAATCCAAAAATGTACTGCAATAAACATATAGCTGGGACCATGCAGTCAACAACCTACTTGAAAATTGATAAAAAAAGGTTGGATTATTAAATCAAAACCACATACTAAACACAATGTCATATTACACAAAATAACATGGCCCACATACACTCTAAACATAAGAAACTTAATGCATATCCACCCAAATTCATCATTTTCACCAATTTTAACTTCCAAAACACTTGAACTCCGCCTCAAGCAAGATTATCCTTGGGAACCACTTCAACAAGCAAAACAATATGAGGATCATCCAAATCAAATATCAGCTTGTCACCGTTTTGAAGCCGACGATCTTTAACAAATTTGAACCAACCTCTTGCCAAGGATTTCTCATATTTGTATCTTTAATATGAGAAATACTTGGCAGGAGGTTGGTTCAAATTTGTTAAATATCGTCATCTTCAAGACTGTGACAAGCTCATATTTGATTTAGATGATCATCCTACTGTTTTGTTTGTTGAAGTGGTTCCCAAGGATAATCTTGCTTTAGGCGGAGTTCAAGTATTTTGGAAGTTGTAAGTTGGAATTGGTGAAAATGATGAATTTGGGTGGATATGCATTAAGTTTCTTGTGTCTAGTATGTATGTGGGCAATGTTATTTTGTGTAATATGACAACGACAATGTGTTTAGTATGTGGTTTGGATTTAATAATCCAACCTTTTTTTTTTAATCAATCTTCAAGTAGGTTGTTGACTGCATGGTCCCAGCTATATGTGTGTTGCATTATACTTTGGATTAAGTGTTTTGATTATTAAAAGTGAAAACCTTAATTTTATATAATGACAATGTTTATTATTTTACTTTTTATGTTATGCTTTAGGCTAAGGCTACAATTTCGGTTTATGTATATATACAAAATATACATGTTGGTAGTTGACCTTATCTCATCCATTTGAAATGTGAAAGGAAAGACATTGCTTGTAGGTTATAATAGTTATGTAAAGAGAATTCTACATGCTTGTGGGTTGCAACCTGAGATTGGAATTCCACTTATAGCTGAAAAGTCGTTCATAACTATTATAAACCAAGAAATTCATATGCCATCATGTCTTTGCCATCAAATTTTCAACCACATCATCTTGTAGAATTGAATCTGCCTGATAGCAACATTGAACAGCCAAGGAGGCATTCAGGTATTTATCTTATTGCAATTTATCTTATTGTTAAAACATTTCATCAAATTATTATTTTTTGGATTAAATAAGTTTTCCGTCCCTATAAGATTACCAATTTTTTTTTTCGTCCTCATAAAAAATAGTGGCTTGTTTGTGTCCCTACAAAGATAACAATGCCTTGAATAGTGCACTGGAGTTATCCGATGCTTGCATTTCTCGGAAGAATAGAAACAAAGCTAAAAGAGATATTAATCGAGATTGAAAATGCAGGACACGTCCAAACAACTGCTTGAAAGATAATTGTGATGCGAGTATTAGCTCTCATTGTCTATAGCGTATGGGTGCGTGATTAGAAATGAAGAAGAAACAATCGAAGTATGGCTTCAATGATTCAACTAAAGTTGAAGCATGCACGATGATTCGTACGATGAGGCTTGCTTAGAATTGTGGATTCAACATGATATTCTTGGAATTTTACAGTGAAATCCTTATTCGAGCTTTGGAGAACAAGACCTAATTTCATCATACATATCGGGGGATTTGGGAAAAGTGGATTTTAACCTTAGAAATGGTTTTGATAATGTTAGGTTTTCACATATTGGGAGAAAGGGTAATCGGGTAGTGCATATGTTGACCCAATTAGCCAAGGTAGCCCAATCTAACTTAGATTTGGGCATTATTTCTGAATAAAATTTCTATTTTGTGTTAAAAAAATGAAAATATAAGTTTTAGTAGAACAATACTAATATATATTATACAAAAAAGAAAAAACTAACATATTGGTTGTTAATTCTCGCTTCATAGGATCTCCCCAATTTGAAAAGGTTGGATCTTAGCAACTCCAAAAATCTCGAAGTGACTCCATGCTTTGAAGGAATTCTAAACCTTGAGAGGCTAGATCTTACAGGTTGCATAAACTTATTGCACGTGGATCCATCAATTGGAGTTCTTACAGAACTTGAATTCTTGAGTTTGCAGAACTGTAGTAGTCTAGTTAGCATTATTGATTTTGGAAGTACAACAGAATTATGGTCTCTAAAAGTCTTGCGTCTTTGATTGCACAAAACTTGAAAGCACTCCGAATTTCAGTATCTTGATATGGATCGATGTTCAAGTTTATTTACCATTAATGAATCTATCGGTGATCTTACAAATCTTAAATTCCTAAGTTTGAGAGACTGCACGAATCTTGTCGAAATACTTATCATGTTTAACAAGATGGCATCTCTTATAACTCTTGACCTACGTGGATGCTCTAAACTGAAGAAGCTTCCCCTTGGATGGATTTCTCTTTGATTTATCTTGACTTAAGTTTTTGCCATATTTCTGAAGTATCTTATGCTATTGGAGAATTAATGTGTTTAGAGAGGCTAAATCTCCAGGGAAATAACTTCACTACAATTCCTTCTATATTGAGCTCTCTTCACAATCTGTCATATTTAAACTTGTCTCATTGCCATAGGCTTCAGACTTTGCCTGAGCTTCCAAACCCAACACAAAGTGGTCGATCCTCATATTCAGTGGGAAGATATTTCAAAATAACATCTGGATCTCGTAATCATAGACCAGGATTGTATATTTTTGACTCTCCCAATTGCATGGAGTTTATGTCCTATTTGGGAAATGCATATTTCATTTACTTCCTCATTATATGGCTACAAAGACTATTTGAGGTACGTAATACTCTACCTTCATCTATAAGAAGTTTTTAAAACGGTATCCTGATTTTCTTTGCAACAAATCTATTTCTGCTAAAAAATAAACATAACAGATTTTAGAGACGAAAACAAGATAACAAAGCAAAAACTAAGAAGTGCTATAAAATTAAGAATATTATATAATTTTGTTTCTATAGTTTGATGAAAAAATATAATTTTTTATGTGTTGTATAATATATATATATATATATATATATATATATATATATATATATATATATATTGGGTTTTGCTAGAAGCCACCCATGAAGGTGTCTTTTAGCAATCCACATCTCAAGGTGTGATTTCCACTTTTTAGTTATAACTTTGCTAAAACACACCTTCATGAAAGGTGTCTTCTAGCAAAACCCTATATATATATATATATATATATATATATATATATATATATATATATATATATATATATATATATAATATTCTTACCATTTGAACTCTGAACTATTGACTACATTATATTAATCTCTGGTACGGTTTTAATTAACTTGTAAGTGACAATTATATATTTATCGACATGCTTAGTACTTTTTGTGCCTAAGATGTGTTGAGTTGCTCATATCAGATGCCTTAACTTGTAAACTGATGCACCTCTTGAGCTCTAATATACTCGTGTGTGTGCGTGTGTTTTTTTTCTTTCTAGGAACCTCATCACTTCCGGTGTGGCTTTGACATTGTTATTCCTTGGCATGAGGAAACTAATGGTTCTGGTGGAAATCCTACTATTGCTACATGGTTTAAACACCGATTTAATGGGGGTTCAAAAACAAGGATATAGCATCTTGATATGCATATCAATTGGTTCAAAAAAATAATCATCCTGCATTATCTGGTTCTTCACATTAAGGATATAACATCACTGATTAACTACATGGTTAATTAATGATGTATCATTATATTATTATCATTATTAATATAATGCGTCAAACTTAGGTAAATAATGTTTATCTAATAAACTCTCTTCGTTTTATATGTTGAGACATGCTTTTGATTAAATTATTGTTCCAATGTACCATTCCCTTGTACATGTGAATTGAAAATTACATTGCAGATTTTCTAGCTTCCATCTTCTGATTTTTCAAATAGATGTTATTTTTTCCAGGGGATGCACTTTGTATGCAGATATGGTCTCTTATCTTTGCTTTGGCAGGCTATGATCACTAGAATAATGCCTAAATCTATAAGGATTTGAAGTTTGTGAAACAGTACTGCACAAACAAAAGCAATCGGATGCTGCGAGTTGGGAACTTTGAAGTGTTTCAATATAACAATTATGTGTTCAAATTTCAGGCCTTCGAGTGTTCATGTTTCTATGTCCTTTAAGTCTTTGTGTGTGTTAATGCTGTGAGAGTGGTTCTTCTGATTATTATAAGTTATCTATTCGATCATTCTTGTTGAAGAAAAAAAAAACCCGAATGGTGGAGAACATAAAATCAAAAGCTTGCTTGTAAGATACTTTGATACATTAAACTGAAGCATACACTACAAATATATAGAGTCAAGCTAAAAGCTTGCTTGTAAGACTGAACATAAAATCTGCACTAAATCTACTCTAAACACTAGTCATCATTACCTAAGAACACTAGATCATTACCTAGGGACTGTTTTACTTACTAAATAAGCAACAATCTAATTATGACACTTATACTTAAACAAGCAACACTTTAATTATGACAGAGAAATAACAGCACACAAGTAATTATTAAATCGGAAAAATATCAATCTCCAACACTCCTCCTTGATATTTTTCTTGAAAAAACTCCAAGCATTGACCTCTTATCTTCAACCTTCATCTGATAAAACATCATTTGCCAAATTTTTTGCTCTGTTGCGGCGAAAACACACTTAGCTTCAACGGATGATTGTGTGATCTCTTCTTACTTCTTTGAATTCCAAAGGGACACAACACGACCAAATTAAAACACACAATCAGATGTAGTCTTGACATCGTCACCACTTTTATTTTGAAAAACACACAAGTCATACATAGAGGCATCAACAACATTACAACCAACATCCTTCTCAATAATCTTTTTCTCCTCCTGCATGGTAACTTTACAGCCCTCAAAATTAGCAGCTTCAATATACCTCGTAGTCTCTAACATAGCAGTATTGCATCTAGCATAATTTCCATCCAAAGTTCCCTTTTTTTGAGCTGAAGAATTTGTTTCAACTCTACTTCGATAAACATGCAAGAATGTTTGTTTCCACTTTACTAGAAAGTTTTTGCCTCTCATTTCAAGATTCATTAATTTAGTTCCAGAGGATAAAAAATAGTGCACTTCATATCCTTAAAATGCAAAGAATAAGTTTTCTCCATCATTTGTCCAACACTCAAAAGACTTTGATTTATATTAGGCACAAATAAAACATCTGAAATATATTTTATACCTGAGAGAGCAACAACCACAACTCCTTTGCATTTGACCTCAACATGTTGTCCATTTCCAATGACAACTTTGGAGTAAAAAGAGACAGAGAGAGAGAAAGTAGAAACAAATAAATTTTATACTGGTTCCTCCCACAACACAGGAGTAGTCCAGTCCCCTTACACTTTCAAGGGATTTCACTATAATCACTCTAGATCACAAATTGTTCGAAGACCCTTCCAACAGACATCCTTTTTCAATCACACTTTCTCAAGACTTCCTGCTCCAGGACTTTACCTAAAGACTTCTTGTTCAAGGACAACTCCAAGAGACTTCCCTTTGCTCAATCACAATTGATTGAGACTTCCTAAGTGCTCAGGTTTTGACCGAGAGACTTGTATGCACAAGCACGCAGGCGAGAGACTCTTCAATTGTTTACACAAGTAAACAAGTTATTTTGTTCTTAAATTGGATTTAACAATGGTAGTGTAAACTGAACAAATGACCAGACTCTTTAGGATTTCTAAGATATAAACTTGAATGATAAAATCCTAAGTGTTTTGTGCTATTTGATTTGACAGACTAATGACAGGGTAAAATAGCAGAGTATTGTCAATCTTCTTCGTGGTCTTCAGCTCCGTAGATAGGTAGGGAAATTAGAGACGTTGGAGAAGAGTGCCATCACAAACACACTCGTTGAGAAGCTTCAATCAAGAACATTGGCCCTTTTCCTGATATGGATAAATTTGTTGGGTAGTCTTTGAATTTCCTTTACTAAAAGTAGAATTATCTGTTAAATTCCTTTTATTCTCAAGGTCCTTTGTCTGTTTTCACATGTAGACAGAAGAAGACAAAAGAACTGCTCTATCAAATACTATGTTAGGGACAATTCACATAATAAGACAAAGCCTACGTGGAATCTATGTCCCTCAGAATTTCTCAAATCTAAGGGTCATCCACATATGCCAGTAAGCTTCTGAGTCTGATGACCTTCACAAAATTTGTTGAGGTAACTCTCCAGCTTCTGTGAGACATCCTTCTTCTAAGGACGTCGACTTCTGGTTGACCGTCCTTTAGATCTTTTACCAAAGTCTTCTAAGCTTCTCCTGATCCTTATGATGTTCTTTATATGTTCATTCTTCAATGATATATGCATTCTTTGATTCTGCACACTTGAACATATGTTAGTGTTCCAATTGTTCTTCAATACTTTGTTATCAGCAAAACCATAGAGGAATTGTATGAACCATTCTTGTTTTAACACTTTGGTGATTCACTACTATATAAGAAATAAATAAAAGAGTTTAGTTACTATTTTCACTACAATAAGCAGAAGCAACCCAAATTTAAAACATATAAACCATGGGCGCGCGTATTTTAAGGAACATATTTACAGCTTATTTGGCACCAGATATAAGGAATTGTGATAACTTAACACAATTGCTTGTGACATGAATTGCATTACCTCTTCACTATCCCTTATGAAACCGCATATATTCAATAATATTTTGTTATAGAAATAGCTTAAAAATAAGAGCAATGCTATATCTCTAGAAAAATAACATCAAGAATTCTTCAAGAATAAAGAATAGCCAATCACAATGCACTATTTGCCACAATTCAAGGAGGTGTGGCTGAAAAATAGGAAGTGGACAAATAAATCATCCAATTAAAATTTGCCAACTATTTCTTGAAAAATTCTTGAAGCTATTTTTCTTGAGAAGTAGCATTTTCCTAAAAATAAATGCTTTTTTTTGTTACTAAATTAAACACGTATATGATGTGCACGTTTGTTTGGGTGTGGATTAATTAAAATACAAAGCTACAAACATCAAAAGCACAAACCAAACAAAAAAGATTTAAGTTAAGTATACTCTATATAAATTCAGCCTATCCAATTATCTAAACAAGGTGAGGCCTAGGTTGCCTTTGAAATCTCATGGGTAATTTACCCAAACCAATCAAAAATAGCCATGTGTTATTATTTTATTTTGCAAAAATTTAGCATGTATTCTATTATTTGCATATTCACCCCATTTTAAATTAATGATATTTTACAATTAAACCATCACATTAATTAAATTTCCCCTCCAATCCAATCACTCTCCAAACCTTTTTTTTTTTTAATTTTAATCTGGGTTCATGAACATTTGAAACCGCAATCTCAGGGAATTTAATGCCAATGCATTCATTCCAGTTAAGCTGAACCAAGTTTAAGAATGGCTTTGCATAAATCATTAAAAATTTAAAAATAACACACATGGGAATCGAACCAGGGTGCTCTCACTTACATGAACCATACTCCCAAACCACTTGACCAATACATCTTTTATTGATCAAAATGGAATGCAACATATATATTATTAGTGAGCAATATTTTTTTTTTGAAGTGTCTTATAACCTAGCTTTAGTAAAAAATAAAAATCATTTTATATGTGTATATTTATGAAATAGAAAATCTTTCTTAAAAAAAATGAATTCATTCATTTGATTTTTTGTATTTTAAATATTATTCTTTTATATAAATACGTACTTTTATCTAGATTCGATGAACTAAAACAATGTTTCATTTGTGATCAACCGAATTGTGATTTATTTAAGGTCCTATCTTTCGTTTGGATCAAATAAATTATTTAAACGTATTAAATGAAAATTGTCAGAATAAATATAATGTTTCTATTAAATATTTTTGCATTTTATATGTAAAGAAATATGTTAAATATTTGCATTGCGCTCCTTGATGATTTTATTTGCTTATATATGTTGATACAAAATTTTATGTATCAAGATGAGAAAGTTAATATGACAATTTTGAAAACTGATAACTATTTTTAAAATATCTACATTAATGTAGTGTTTCTATTAAATATATTTTCTATTTTATTTGCAAAACATCGTTAAATAATTGTACCGCACTCGTTGCGAAATTTAAGTGTTTATATTTGCGGAAGCAAAATTTTATGTACCGATATGAGAAAGTTGATATGATAAAATTTTCAAAACTCGTGATTATTTTCCCATTGAGTTACGAGCGTATTTAAAAACAAATAAACTTGAATTCAATGAAATCATATCTTCTACCAGGACATTCACTGGCGAAGTGGAAGCCCTTCTAAAGAAAATTATTTAGAAATAAATGAAACTCTTTTTACTTCCGGAACAAGGAGCAAAAAAATTATTACTAGTTTCATATCTTTATTATTAATTTTTTGAAACATAGTTTCATATCTTTATTATTTTCAAACTTTTTTGAAGGAAAGAGTTTGAAAATAATATATAAAATTAAATTTTTTATATCTATAATATATATATATATATGGGTTATGTTACAAGCCACCCTTTGGTGGTGTCTATTATCAAGTCAAATCTTAAGGTGTGATTTTCACTTTTTAGTTATAACTTTGATAAAAGACACCTTCCTAAAAGTAAGTTGGTGTCTTTTCGCAAATGCTCATAGAGTAACTTGATAAAAGACACCTTCATAAAAGGTGTCTTCTATCATAACCCTATATATATATATATATATATATATATATATATATATATATATATATATATATATATATATATATATATATATATATATAACTAGCGAAAAGATTGTCTTTTCTTTCTTTTTACTGCGCTAACGTGTGTAAATTATGAACGGTATTTTATATAAAAATTTGATTTTGATTAAAATTATAAGTACAAATATTTGTGAAATTAAAATTATAACAAACCCAAAAAAACCATGTTTATCTTTTTCCATGACAACAGTAATTTAACAAATATAATATAAATCCTTATCTTTTTTAATACCACCAAGAATATAACATTAATATAGGAAAATTTGTTTAAGGGTATAATTAGAATTATAAAAAATTCAGCCCAAAATCTTTATTCCCTTCATATATACTCCCTCTGTTCCTTTTTAAGTGTCGTTCTAGCGTAGATTTTTTCGTTCCTATTAAACTGTCGTTTTGGTATTTTAAGGGAATGATTTGTCAATTATACCCTTTGTTAGTTAATCTTATCTTTTTTCAATAAAACTAATTAATATTATATATTTGAAAAACTAAAGTTTGGTTTTTTTAACAAAGTTTGTTTGTTTTTTTAAAACAAAGTTTGTTCCTTAATATCTTAAAATTTAAACAAAACTTTGTTACCTATAATAATGGTTCCATGAATAGTTAAAATCCGGCTAAACTGCACTTTTGGTCCCTTAACTATTTAGGTAGTATCGTTTTGGTCCCTTAATTAAAATTCGATTTATTTTGGTCCCTTAACTTCTCTCTGTTACACATTTTGGTCCTTTCCGTTAGTTTTAATTAAAAAATGTTAGATTTTCTTCATTTTCTTCTGGAATTTTTCTTATCCTTCGCTTTTTAATTTAATTTTTACTTTGATTATAAAAATGAAAAATAGTTGACTCATAATTTTTTGTGTATCAATAATAAATATTTGTCCTATGTTTTTTTTTATAAAAACATCATAAAAAATTGTGATAAATACTTGCCCCGTACTTTTTTATGTATGAGTTATAAATATTTTCCCGTGTTTTTTAATATTTGTCTAGTGTTTTTTTAAAGAAATATTTGTCAAGTGTTTTCTTGATATTTATCAATTAATTCATATGGAAAATAATTCATGCGCATAAACGTTAGCTAATCATACTGTATTGTGAGAAATTTAATTTTCGGTTTTAGGTTTTGTAGAATTTGATTTGATTTGTAGAATTTAAATTCATATTATATCAATTATTTGGATGATCGACTTGTAACATATATCGAAAGAGATGTTCTTAGAACAATTAGAACGGTATAATTTTATCTCATTTTCAACTAATTGATGATAGAGCATTGTATTTGTAATTTTGGTTGCTACAACTATTTTTAGAATAACTTTTTTTGCAATTTATTATTTTTCAACTAATTGATGTTTTTTTTGCAATTCACTAATCAGAGTGAGAAAAACCCTAAAATTGTTGACACCCCTTTGCCTTCTTCAGTAACAAATGCAGAAAGTTTAGATACAAACAATAGTCTTGCTACTAATGTTCATGATGTTGATCTCATTTCCATTGCGGAGTTAGATGGCAACACTGTTTTACCAAAATCCCCATCAGATCAAGGAAAAATATATAACAATAGTGATAAAGCATCAGGTGCAAACTCAGTCGACACTTTCTTTCGTGAAGAGTTAAACGAGGAAGTGGTACCGATAGATCATGCTCAGGGAGATCTTGGTAGGTCCATAGTGGTGACAGACTCTAACTTGTCAAACTTTATTGAAAATGTTATTCATGACATGCAAGTTTTAGGGCTTGTTCCTATTGTGGCCCAACAAACTATGGATTTTCTAAGCAATTCATGGGCTAACATGGGTCAAAAGGAAGATATTTTGAATGTAGACACCAATGAACAATTTCAGTTGGTGGTTCCAAGGAAAAAGAAGAACAGGTTAAAGCAACACTCTGAGACTAGCAAAGGGTTTAAGGTTGGGGCTTCCAGTCGTTCGCCTCGCTAGTTATTTAGTTTATTGTTGCTCCTCTAGCTTCTTGTTGTTTTATTTATTTTGGTTTGTCATTTTCTTCTTTTATTCTCGAGGGTTTTGGTTTATGTCCCCCCTCTTTTTTGTTCTTTTTATTTCTATTTATATATTTCAAGGTGCTGCAGTTGGAAATCTCTCTGCACCCTTTATTTTGCTAAAAAAAAAAATTAGTATTTAGTATAACTTTTTTTAAAATTTAGTATTATTTAATTATTAGATGAATTTTTTTAGACCCACTGATGTTTTATGTCCAGATCCACCCCTGAACCTAGATTACATAAGAAATAAGTTAGGCTTGCATAATTTTAGATTTATGTCTTTTTGAAAATGTGTTGATCTAGTTTCCCTTTTTCTTTCTTCGTATTTCTCTTTTTTTTTTCTTAATGAATTTGGGTAATGCATCTACCATCACTTTTTTAAGGGAAGATCTAGCATCACTTTTGTTTCATAAAAATAATAATATTTACCAATAACAAATATTTTTCCCGTGTTTTTTTTTAGGATTCAGTGATTAATACTTGTGTCGTTTTTCTTTTTATTATTTACCATTGAGAAATATTTGTTCCGTAATTGTATGTATTATTAATTGAAAATAATAGTCTGGTGATTTTTTTCCCATGATATATATTGTTTCATATTTCTGAGTATTGGGGGCAAATATTACACATGTGTTTTTTTATACATATGAGAAAAATATTTGTTTTGATTTTTTAATATTTATTAGTGATGAATATTTGTCATGTATTTTTTAAAGTAGTTGTAACGGATATTTGTCATGTACTTTTTTATATTTATCAGAGGTAAATATTTATCTTTTTTGTTATGTTTCAATAACAAATATTTGTCCAATTTTTTTTATATCTATTAGTAAAAAATATTTATCTCATATTTTTTTTTTGAAGGGACAAATATTTATCTCATGTTTTTGTATATATCAGTGATGGTCAGTACATTATTATAAATTATAATGGTTAAGAGGTAACACATTTTTTTTAATATGATTTTTTAATCATTTGTAACACGTTTTTTTTTCTAAGCTTAATTGAGTGTGTGATATCAAATAATTTACAATACATTTAATTTGCAATATAAAGTGATATAGGAGGCTTATAAACCTTTCTTCTAAATAAAAAAGTTAAATAACAATATTAATTTAAAAGCATTTGATATTAATAATTTTGTATTAATAAGTTTATTTTAAAAGTATTCTGTATTAATAACTTAGAAAAAAGTGGTTATAAATTTAAAAACACCTATACCTTTAAGTCATTCAAAAATTATTTGTAAAAAAGCGTTTATAAATTTAAAACTTTACTTTATCTTTTAAATATACAGGCTTATATATAAGTCATTTGTAATAATATATGTTTTTTTATTAAAAAAAATAACATTTAGAAGCATTACAATTTTATATTTTTATTAAATGTGTTTAGTTTATTTTTGACCATTTTGAATTGTATAATTTCAAATCACCTATACCATTTTTTAATTGATGTGAATTGATCCATTTTTAATTCAATTGAATTTTCATCTTTTTCCAGCGTTATTTCCTGATATAATTTCCACATCCAACATATTCATAAAAAATCCACAACATAATAGTTGTTTCGCATTACACAGACCATATTTAGGGGTTTATGTTTTGCAATAATATTAAAATTCATGCATTCTTTGGTTAAAAAATAAAAATCCTATGAGTTTTTTTTATAATTTTTTACCTTTAATTTTTTTTTAACTGAATAATGAATGAATTTTAATTTTTTTAATCAATGCATGAATGTGAGATTTTTTTTAGGCGAAAGTTAAATATTTTGGTTATTCATCATTAAATTGTATAACAACATATGAAAAAAAATATAGAAAAGGTTCCATATATGAAATTGAAATCATCAAACTTTCGACAAATGGACAAATCTCAATGACCCAAATAGTATGGACTAGAGATTTTCTATCTTTTTTTTTTGTTGAAATAAACTAAATAAAACAAATATTAATGATTCCATAATAATTCTAAAATAAAATAATTTTTTGTTTTTTGAGATTTTGCCTCAACATAGTTTTGAAAATTTTACACATCGACTTTCTCATAATGGTGCTTAAAAATTTACTTCCGCATAAATAAGTACATAAATTATGCGACGAGTGTGGTGCAGTTATATGATGATATTTTGCAAATAAAATAAAAAATATATTTAATAGAAACACAACATTAATGTAGATATTTTAAAAATAGTTATTAGTTTCAAAATTGTCATATTAACTTTCTCATCTGGATACATAAAAATTTGTATCAGCATATATAAGCAAATAAAATTCTCAAGGAGCACAATGCAAATATTTAACATATTTCTTTACATATAAAATGCAAAAATATTTAATAGAAACATTACATTTATTTTGATAATTTTCATTTAATACCTTTAAACAATTCATTTGATCCAAACGAAAGATACGACCTTAAAAAAATCACAATTCGGTTGATCACAAATGAAACATTGTTATAGTTCATCGAATCTAGATAAAAGTATGAATTTATATAAAAGAATAGAGTAAATTACACTCCCCTCCCCTCAAAGATGCTTGAATTACACTCCCCTCCCCTCTTATGTTTTTTTTTTTTTGGTGAAGCTCTTATGTTTAAATATACACTCCCCTCCCTTAAAAAGTAAAATTTATATTCCCCTCCCTTATAAGATGCTTGAATTACAACCCACTCCCTTAATAATTAAATATGCACTACACTTTAATCTTTTTTAACATAAATAAATATTTTTATGATATATATTGATTTTGAACAACCATTTAAGAAATATTAATTCATTTCTTTATAATTTAAATGTCAATGATAATTAAATTTAAATATTTTTCTATTGATTTTATAATTTAGAGTATAAAATTAACTTTTAAATAACCATGCTTTATTGTCTTTAGTAATTTTTTACATATTTTAATTTTATTTTTGGTTGTTTCATATTTTATAATAGGGTTTAAAACTATATGTTAATGAAATTGTGAATAAAAAATAGTGAAAAATATGTATTCAGATTTTTATTATATTAAAATAGACCCGCAATACTATTTTTTTTTCAAAGTGTGTTAAATTATTATTTTTTGTTAGATTATTAGAAATAAAAAAAAATATTGAGGGAGTAAAATGTAGATTTTAACATAAGAGGGGAGGGGAATGTAATTCAAACTTCTCTTAGGGGAGGGGAGTGAAAAGTTTTCTAATATGTTTTGAATAAGAGGGGAGGGGAGTGTATATTTTAACATAAAAGGGGAGGGGAGTGTAATTCAAGCATCTTTGAGGGGAGGGGAATGTAATTTACTCAAAACAATAATATTTAAAATATAAAAAATCAAATGAATGAATTCATTTTTTTTTAAGAAAGATTTTCTATTTCATAAATATACACATATAAAATGATTTTTACTTTTTACTAAAGCTAGGTTATAAGACTGACATTTGAAAAAAAAAATATTGCTTACTAATAATATATATTTTGCATTCCATTTAGATTAATAAAAGATGTATTGGTCAAGTGGTTTGGGAGTATGGTTCAAGTAAGTTGAGAGTACGCTGGTTCGATTCCTCCAGGTGCGATTTTTTTTAATTTTTAATGATTTATGCATGGTTCAGCTTAACTGGAATGAATGCATGGTTATTGGCATTAAATTCCCAGATATTGCGGTTTCAAATGTTCATGAACCCATGTTTGAATGGTTGAAGAAGATGAATGAAAGATGAACCCAGATTAGAAAAAAAAAAAAAAAGGTTTGGAGAATGATTGGATTGGAGGGGAAATTTAATTATTGCGATGGGTTAAATTGTAAAATATCATTAATTTAAAATGGGGTGAATATGCAGATAATAAAATACATGCTAAATTTTTGCAAAATAAAATAATAACACATGGCTATTTTTGATTGGTTTGGGTAAATTACCCATGAGTTTTCAAAGGTAATTTAGGGAATTGATGAGAGGCTTGAGTAAAAAATAACAAGATCCCTTTGTAGTAGTGCCATACCCGTTGAAAAATCTAACAGCAACGATAAAAAAACAAAGCTGAGAAGAATAAATAAAGCAAAAAAAAAAAAAAATAGAGACATGCAGACAAAAAAAACATAGAGAAAATAGATAATAAATTGGATTTAAGTTTTTGTAAAGTTTGGTATGATCAGGTGAGTGCAAAGAATATGATGAAGCAAGGATTGGTTGTTCGGAAAACTCATTGGTAAATACTGAACCATTGTTCGGTATGCTCTTTTTGTGATTATGTTGAGATAGAAAGATATATAAAGTTGAGGATATGAAAAAGATGTTATTTTTGTCAAAGGAGGCCGATTTCAGTGGTGGTGGGAGGAAAAGAGATGATGGCGGCGGGTAGGGGAGAGGGTAGGTGTTTTAGGGTTTGAGGGAGAATGACAAATGAGTGGGAGAGAAGAGAAGCCGGGTTTGACGAGTAATATTGGGCTTGGCCCAGTTCTGGTTAGTTGAGGGGATTGTAAGCCTAAAATGATGGTGTGAACAACAATATGTCCAAAATTACATTTTTATTGTATTTACTAAAACAATTTCAAACCTAGAGTTTATATCTTTTAATTTTCAAATTACCTACACTTTAAAATATATCTCAAAAATTAATTCAAAATATTTTCAATAATTAGTACTTCATTTTCTATTCATCTGATTTCAACTTGATTTTTTAATCCTTAAAACAATTGTTTCCTTGCTACTTGGTGTATATGGATCAACACACTGTAACCTTTATTATTTTTATGCAATGTTGTGGCTATGGATCACAAATTTATGTAAAAAGTTGTGATTTTGCCGTCGTCGTTTCCGCAATAGTTATGGTTGTAAATTATGATGCAAAGACACAAACACAGACACAAACACCAGACATGACATGAACACCGGCACGTTGATACTTCATTAATGATTTGAGAAAATAACATTGTTTTGTGTAATCATAGGTATCAGTGTCGTGTTCGTGTCAAACACTGACCAACGCGTGTCCTATATTGAGAAACACATAATATGACGTGTGTATGTGTGGTACGGACCGTCCGACGCGTGTTTGTGTTGTATGTGCTGTCCGACACGCGTGCCTGCTACTATTGTAAATAAAAAATAAAGTTACCCGTGTGTTCGCCCACATGATACATACTAGTTTATCACAAGCAAAATTAAGCAGCGAAGTACTATATAATCTGGATTTCCATTTATTATACTGGTAAAGCTATGATCGTAGACTACTCCTGACATACAAAAAGAAGAAATATAACTTCCACGCAGAGGTTGATGTTTCTTTCTGAAACATAAAACAACTAACTTAGAATACTCATGAATATCATCTCGGCTAGCTCCTGTAACATAAAACAAAGACATTTAGTAGAATCAAAGTTAGTTGCTTTCTAATAAAAAAAAAGTTAGTTGCTTAAGAAAATACTGACAACGGAGTAAATATAAATACTCCTTGCTTAAGAATCAAATATCTTCTTCATTTTTATTGTATACTCATAAGGCAAAATGCCCTCATTGAAAAGTTCCGTACACTATCCAACAATTAGGGCTTGTTTGGATTGGCTTATTCAAGCTTATCTACTGGCATAAACGCTTGTGAGACCGTTTAGGAGAGTTTATAGAAACAGCTAATGATATGGCCATAAGTTGTCCATAATAGCTTATGAAAACAACTTATAGCTTATATCAAAACATTTTGAATTTATCTTATCTTGTTATTGAAAAATAACTTATAGGATAAGTGTTTATGCTGTATGTGTTTAATTGAGATGTTTATCCAAACAAAGCATGTAGGTATCTTAGATGATACACAAGGTGATCGGATCCTCATCCTGGGGTCGAGATTCATTCTTAAAGCCGAATTATTAATAATCATATTTATAAATTTGTTCCTTATGAGTTGGGAAAGTGAAAATTCATGTGTTATATACATTACAAGGTATTGCCATCCCTTGTTGTTACAAGGGATATAAAGGTTTAGTTACCTGTTTCGCAGAAGCAACCTTTGGTTCTCCCCATTCCAAGGCCTTCTTCTCAAGAAAATCAAAAGCACCGTCTGCCGGCTGTGGAAACATACATTCCGATCAAATTAAACACAAATAAAACATTAAATATAGATGAAGAGAATACAAAATCGGTACAATTTTACCACTGGCCAAATGTTTGTGTTGAAACTGTCACATAGCTTGCCGACAAGCTCATCCAGAGAGCCATCCTTTTGGTCAAGCATAATGAGAAATTATTAGCTTGATTGCTTTAAGGGTGGAAAGATTGAGAAAAAAAAAGTTTTCAGACTGACTTTACATATCTGAATTATTATCAGGATAAAAGCTGATGTATGGGAGAATAGAATGTATCACCTCAATTAACTTGGCAGCATTCCTGAGACCTCGGGCCATTGCATCCATTCCAAGAATATGAGCTATGAAAAGGTCTTTAACATCTGTGCTCTCTCTTCGCCTAAAATATCACTCAGTAAAAAATTGCAAGGCAGAAAAAGAATGTTATACAAAAAGTTAGTGAAGGACTCACAATTTGGCATCAAAGTTGAATCCACCGGGTGCAATTCCACCCTGAAAATATAAAATAAAATAAGAATAACCCTATCAGATGAGATTTTGTTTCTAAGGTGAGGAGTGTTCCACTTCGAGACACTAGTCAAGAAACAAACACTTTCATACCTGTTTGTAAACTCTGAGCATAATCATGGTTGCCTCTTGGATATCTACGAGAATTTGATCTGTGTCCCAACCTGCAATAGTGATAAGAGCTTCATATTACAACTTCCTATCTCATGGAAAGTTAACACAAAGTCTTCCACATTAGACATTGCATTATTTATTACATAATAGAGATTGCACATACCAACTTGAGGATCACCAGTATTTGCATCGATACTACCCAGCAATCCATTGATCCTTGCAGTTTCAACCTCTTGATGGCAACTATGACAGGCAATTAAAAGTACAGTTTCAGTAATGAACATCAAAATTGAAATGGAAAGTATGATCAATAATTTCACATGTGAACACAATACACAATGAAAGATTCACCTGCGACCAGATCGGGTAGCATGGTTGCACTCAATGTTAAGTTTAAATTCCCCTACATAAGGAGTGAAAATGAGGACAGGAGAAATTTGTGCACTGTGAAATAGTGCAATTCATAATGAAGAAAATCAGAGAAATCTTTTACTCATCCTGCTTTTGTTGGTATTATTTTGGATAAATTCATTCATACTAGGGATAATGTGGCCATTAAATTCAAGTACAACGAAAATTTTCTAACTCTCAAGAAAATGGGGAATATACAGTTTCATAGAGGACAAAATAGCGTACAAGATTACATATTTTAGGGCAAAGTAAATTATTGGTTTAGAAAAAGATAAAGAACAATAAGAAAGCTATATCCAGTTCAAAATTTTAATGGTGTACTATTTGACAACATAAAAACTTCTTTCTAGAAAAGGCATCACACCCATTTTTTGGTTTGTGGGGAGACATTTGAATGATGAATACAAGTAAATATTACCTTTAAGTGATGACCAACATAGCAAGAAATTAGCTGCAGTTGCAGCATCCCAATCATACCTAGAGGAATATAAGTTTGTAATATCATACAATAATAGGCGCTGTAAAATCATTGATTGAATAGGTAAGATACGCACTGGTGTTTTGTAGGTTCTTGTTGCTTTGGTTGAATTAAAAATGTCCCTAAAAACATAGCAAAAGAAAAGCATAAGAAAAATTAATTTATAAAGCAAAAAGAAAACAATTAAGGGTTTAGTCTGTATAGAGATAAAATTATAGTTGTGCTCTACCTTTGAATCCGATCTTCTTTTTGTGTGCAATAGCAGCATCAAAAAAGTACCACTGTAACCAGGTAAATAAGTAGCATTGTAAGGGCCTGTTTGGATGAGTTTTGTTTTTTAGTTTTTTAATTTTATTTTTGAAATCAATTTTAATCAACAGTTTTTAAAAATAAATAAAAAAAACTTGTTTGGCATTTTCAGTTAGAAAAAAGTTTCCAAAAATAAAAAATAAAAAAACTTGTTTGATGATAGTTCTACCACTTCAAAGCAACATACACGCAAGACAACACAATTTACAAAGAAAAATAATTGTTGAAAGCTTATGTGCCTAGCCTTCTCGTGTTTTTTAGAAAATAACAAAGTTCTATATTATTACTGTTGATGTCGTGTGAAATTTGATACTATTATTTCTTTATTTTCTAGGATATTTCATGCACATTGTTTACTAACACAAGAGGCTAAAATGAGCACAATCAGATAATTAAATGAAGGATATAATGATTCACGCACCAAATGAGCAATACCGCGATCTATATCTGTGGTCAAAAAAGATTGGTAACCCTCTCGACCACCCGAAAACACATAGTTTTCTCCCCCCAAATAATGTGTCACCTGCAATATATATTTTCCTTAGCACAATGAACAATGATTCTGAAAATACAACTGACCTCGTTACTTTAGTACTATATCTATACAAGTGTACCTCCAAGGCTTTTTTCACTTGAGCCGCAGCATATGAATACACTGCTGAGTCGGGGCTGTAAAACAGTTCATTGTGAGGCATGAAGCCGATGGGCATAAGGACTGTATAGACAAGCTAGAAGATTCTGGTGTAAATCTTACCTAGTAATAGCACCATGCATATAACGAGGATGCGCGGACAACTGAGCTGTTCCCCACAAAAGTCTCTTGTTGCTCTATAATATGGAAACAATAAAATAAAAGGATGTGTTATCAAGATTTCAAAGCCACGATTCACTAAACAAAATCTTAGATTTATGCATTCTCCAAGTTTCAAATATTTCATAATATTTATTTGTAGTGAGAAGCATAATTACACGAACTCTGTACTTGCTTCAAAGCAGAGAGACTTATCTTCGAATTTTAAGCTGCTTATCTTAAATTCAATACTCTATATTAAAAGATCCATTGATGTCAAATTACCTGACTCTGAAGCTCATGAGCAAGGGCCGCAATTTCATCCAGGTTTGCATTTGATTCCTAAGACAAAGACAACAAGTGCAAAATTCAATAGCTCAGAAAGAGTATATAATAACCTTAATAAATGTTGACGCAACGCATTAATCAAGGAAACACATTCCATCAACTATGCCTATGACCATTGTTCAATTTCAATATTCCAGATATAAACGTTAAGTAAGCATGCACACCATCTCTCATACTTCAATCCTCTCAAAGAATTGCAATCAAGTAAATCTGAGAAATTTCAAAGATTGACTCACCTTAAGAGTCTTCCCCTCAGGAGCTATATCCCTATCGATGAAGCTCCAAAAATCGACTCCAAGTTTGTTTATGAACTCAAAATTTGCTCTCACTGTGTTAATTAAAACAGTTTTATCTTGTAGCACATAAAAATATCTAAGTATATCAAATTTTAGAGTGTAAAATTAACTCACATCTTCTTTTAGCCATTCTTAATGAATTGGTACCATCTTCCCATGGCCAATATTTTCTAGGTGCACCGGACGGGTCATCACATGTTCCACGGAACATGTGCCGAAATGCAACACTAAATCTGAACCAATCCTGCAGTTACACAAGAGTAAATTCTATTAAAATCCAAGTTTAGGTCAAATAAGAAACGCCACTTATAATATAAAAGAAAACCAACCTTCATCTTCTTCCCAAGAATTTTCTCCTCTGGATTATACCATTTAAATGAAAGTGGATTCTTACTGGCAGGCCCCTGAAAATTACATAAATCATGTATTAATAAATGAACACACGACACATTACTATGGAATACAAATGAACATAAGAGATATAAATTCGTTAACATTTCTTAGATTACCGTACTATGTTGTCAAGAACTTGCGCCAGCATGAAAACTGAAAACTAATTCAGTTGAGAGTAATGATAATTTTAAAAACGTGCTAGTGTAGTATCAATGTTGGACACGGACACAACACTGACACATGTTATTGCATTCAATTATGTCATTTTCTTCAAACTACTATTGGTGTCAAATAAGTCAGTGTTTGTCAGTTGAGAAAGACTTAGATCCTTCTCCCCCTATGAAGCACTAAGACCAATGCAGACACGAGATACAACACCAATACCAACACAGTGCCCTATAACTTTTTATGAAAGTTTGTGTAATAAAGTGCGTTGTAAATTTAAAACTTTGACATTTTTAATGAATAATTACTTAATTTAGAATGCTTAAAAGTGCCAGGGCACTTGTTAACAAGACCCTTTAAAAAAATGAGTAATTGAATGTTACTACATCTGTGACAGTGTTTGTCACACATCGGACATAACACCGTTACGTGTGATTGCATTCTATTATGTCATTATTTCAAATTATTATTGTGTCAACATGTCATGTTATATTTGGCCATAAAAAATGTACCTCATATTTAATTTTGGAAATGTTAGGAAAAAATTCTCCTTCCCAATCGTCCGAATTACCACATATAGCATTATCAGGGCATGTCTGAGGTGCACAATTCTGATAACCATCAAACAGAATTAAACCGTCAAGAAGTGAATGATGAATAATGAAAACAGAAATACATAGGAAAAACGTAGATTGAGTACCACTGCTGCATAATAGAAGACATTGAAAGAAAGAAGAAGCAGAAATATTTTCCCAGATTTCATGATAATTGATTTACTATTAGTTCATGCAATCTTGAATCAACACTTGAATTATATTAAATAAGTTTTTTTTTGAGCAAATATTAAATAAGTTATAAGAGTGAAAATGAGAAAAAGAAGCAGTGAAGAGTGGAACTAATTCAAACATTGTTTGGCGAATGAATAGGATTCATCTAGATATGAAATGGTGATCCCCCTAAATCGGTTCCTTGTGCATTTATTTATGATGGAAATATCAAAAATTTATATGTAAGTTTATTTATGCATTTGAGTTCTTGAGTTCTTTATTGCTACTAAAATATGTGACTTACTATTGTTTTTAAACAATTTTACCATTTTTCTACTCATGAATAAGTGCACTAGGAACCAATATGTGATTTTCTTCCTCCATGCTCATGTGCTTAGCTATGACCCGGAAACCACATTTACCATCCCTTTTAACATTCACAATATTTTCAATGTAAGGTCTCATGATATTTGACATTTGTGTAACGTATGGTAAATCCCGAAACGGTTGTGTAGGTTGAAGCTTGTGAGCGCCAGTAATTGCCAATACGTGGACTTTTCCTCTATATCCTTTTTGGGAAATGCATATTTCACTTACTTCTTCATTATATGGCTACAAAGACTATTTGAGGTATGCAAATACTCCGCCCTCATCAATAAGAAGTTTTTTAAATCCGTATCTTGATTTTCTTTGGACAAAAACTATTTATCATTTTAAGATTTTAATATATTATCCTCATAATTTGTTCCTCCCACAAATATAATTTTGTTTATTATGCTTTATATGTTATATATAAAAAAATATATTTTATTCTTACCATTTGAACTCTGAACTATTGCCTACATTATATTAATGTCTGGTCTGGTTTCAATCAACAATTATTTGTCGACATGCTTAGTACCTTAACTTGCAAACAGATGCAGCTCTTTGGTTCTAATATACTCATGTGTGTGTGTGTGTGTTTCCAATTTGTAGGAACCTCGTCACTTCCGGTGTCGCTTTGAAATTGTTATTCCTTGGCACGAGGAAACTATAATGGTTCTGGTGGAAATCCTACTATTCAGACATGGTTTAAACACCGATTTAATGGGGGTTCAAAAATAAGGATAGAGCACCTTGATATGCATATCAACTGGGTTGGCTTCCTCTTTTATGTAGCCTTCCTGCATTATCTGGTTCTTCACATCAAACACTCTCTTCACCGTTACCACCTTTTTATCTTTCTTTTTAGAGTGAATATACAGAAGAATGCTTTGATATGGCACTTAATTTGGAACGGAATATGGTTGATAGAAAGAGTTATCTTTGGACAATCTATATCTCTCGGGAACACTGTCATTTTGTAAAAACAAGAGCACAAATCTAATTTAAATCCCGCCAAGATTTGGTTGCGAAGGAATGGGCATTGCATGTTGCAAATGGCAATGAGTTTACATCTTCCTCTACAGATCATTGACAATGCAAAAGAAAGCAGCAGCAGCAACATCAACTTTGAGCCTAAAATCCAACTTCCTTACAATTGGTTAGTTTCTAATGAAGATAAGGTCGACACGAGTGAAGCTAAGGGCAAATAAACTAATCTCTTCAATCTTGGCCTTTTTACCGAAAGCCCACAATGAAAACAACACGCTGTATTCTCCGAGCCCTAAGGTAATTATCTTCTTAAACATGATACGCCACAATATTAATTTAAAATTATATACCATATTGTTAATTACTGATTAACTATATGGTTAATTAATGATGTATCATTATATTATTATCATTATTAATATAATGCGTCAAACATAGGTAAATAATGTTTAACTAAGAAGCTTCCTTAAAAAAAAATGTTTATCTAAGAAGCTCTCTTCAACAAATGAGACATTGCAGATTTTCTAGCTTGGATCTTCTGATTTTTCAAATGGATGTTATTTTTTCCAGGGGATGCACTTTGTATGCAGATATGGTGTCTGATCTTTGCTTTGGCAGCTATGATCACTAGAATAATGCCTAAATCTATAAGGATTTGAAGTTTGTGAAACAATACTGCACAAACAAAAGCAATCGGATGCTGCGAGTTGGGAACTTTGAAGTGTTTCAATTTAACAATTATGTGTTCAAATTTCAGGCCTCCGAGTGTTCATGTTTCTATGTCCTTTAAGTCTTTGTGTGTGTTAATGCTGTGAGAGTGGTTTTTCTGATTATTATAAGTTATCTATTTAATCATTCTTGTAGAAAAAAAGACCATAAGGTGAAAATGGTGGAGAAGAAAGAAGAAAACCCAGAAAAATTGGAGAAGACAATAAAGTTTTGAGAACAAAGTAAAAAAGCTAAGATACTTTGATATACATTAAACTGAAGCATACACTACAAATATATAGAGTCAACCCAAAAGCTTGTTTGTAAGACTTAACATAAAATCTGCACTAAATCTACTCTAAACACTAGTCATCATTACCTAAAACACTAGACATCATTACCTAGGGACTGTTTTACACTATGTAACATCCCGCTCTTTTCCTAATGGAATTTTTATCTGATAAATCTATCAGAGGACTAAGATTCATGGAAAGCGAGTATGACAAAAATGTTAAGTACGAGGGAAGCTAATATTATGTGATATCAGTCAAGTATGGACTTATGTATTAGTGTCAGGAAAACGCGACTAAGGCGAAGGGTATTTTGGGTATTTTCTCGCAAGGGAGTATATAAGTGTTTTTGGGGCAAAAATTATTCATTTTCCACTTGTCTTTCTCTCTCTAGGTTTGAGAGAAGAATTTCTCTCCTCCTTCTCTCTAAGGCCGCCCCATCTTTCCTTCTTCTATGGCATCAAAGCCTCACAAAAAACATGGAATTGGTGATCAAGTATGGATTGTAGAAGCTTCAAGGACAAGAAACAACAAAGAGAAAGGATTGAGCAAGGATTCTTGGCTTAGGGTTTGATCTTGGGGAGGCTTGGAACTTGAGGAATCACAAGGAATATGTTAGGTGAGTTCTTAGATAGAACCCACCATTGGGATTATGTGTTTAATTTGCAAGCCTAGCATGATTTATGTTAAGATTAGGAAAAATATGATTTTTGATACCCTTGCCTTGATCTTGTCTTGTACATGGTAATATTGCTATGAAAGATGTTTTAGAATGTATATATATGTTGCTGGATGTTTTGGTGCATTGCAGGAACCAGTAGGATGAGTTTTGGGTCGAAAATAGCAAAATTTGTACCACAGACCCGAAGAACCACGCTATTAGCGAAATATACGCTAATAGCGAAATTCTTCAGCAAGGGCTATGCCCCAGCTGCGCTAATAGCGTGGCCTTCTGGATGGGCCAGCATGCTTTGGCCTGTTGGTCCATTCTAGGGTCCGTGGTGCGTTCCGATGCTTTTCTTTCAACATTTTATAACTTTGTAACCCCAAAACAACATCTAATCAATGCACATAACATCAAGCAATCTTCGAATCAAGAATCATGGTAAGCTTAACATGTACATTGTAACGCCCTCCTTTTTATTTAATTATTTTAAATGAGTTTTATAATATATTTATATGATTAGTGTGATTTATAAGATTTATGTGATTTATATGATTTTAGAGAAATTTATGAGACGTTGTGACTTATTTTATTGTTTAATAAAATAAGATTCGAAAATAAAATAAATATTAAGTTGTGGGGTTATTTTGTGTAGAAATATATTTGTTATTTGATGAAGAGATATATTTGTTATTTTGTGTAGAAATATATATATTATTTGGTGTAGAAATATATTTGTTATTTTGTGTAGAAATATATATATTATTTGATGTAGAAATATATTTGTTATTTTGTGTAGAAATATATATGTTATTTAGTGTAGAAATATATTTGTTATTTTGTGTGAAAATATATATGTTATCTGGTGTAGAAATATATTTATTATTCAATGAAGAGGTATATTTGTTATTTGGTGTTAAAATATTATATACATATATATTTTGATGAAATATGATATTATTGTTATATGGTGTATTATTATATATTTAGTGGAAGACTATATTTAGTAGAGAAATATTATTTATTAGAATATGAGGATTATTAGTGTGAGTGGATTTGAGGGTTGAAATAGAAAGAAGAATAAGTTGTTGGGCCTAAATAGATTTGGGAAGAATATTTTAGTATTATAAATAGAGAAGCTTAGGTTGGAAAGAGTTTACCTTAAACCGCTTTTTGGAAAAGAGAAGAACAAGAAAGAAGAGAAGAGAAGAGAAAAGTCAAGAGAAGAGGAGAATATCTTAGGAAAGAAGAACGCTGCTGCTGATTCAGGAATTAATCTAAGGTGAGGGTGAGACTATCTTGCATTAATATTAAGTTGTTAAATCATTAGATTACATCTAACAAGTTGGGGAGAGTTTGTGAGAATTTGAGAATTAGGGTTTTGAGAGAGATTTGATGATTAGATGATAAAAACTTGTTGAATTGATGTAGAAATTATGTACAGACCTTAGATAATCCATAGGATGATTATTGGAAGTAGTTTTGAGGTTATAACCATGAGATTAGGTGAAACTTGGAGAAAATCTGCATTCTGCCCGAATTTTGATATTAAAACCTGTATTGATCGGTGGGGAATTGGTCTTAGGTGTAAACACGAAAGTTGTAGGTATGGATGTTAGCTTTCTAATGCCGTTGGTCTCACATCAATAGGATTTATAGAACTTGAGTTATGGTCAAATTACTGCACGTAGGTCACAATGAATTTTTATGGACTTTCAGCACAACTTTTCCGAATTTAAAATAAAAACTGGTATTGATCGGTACAGAATTGGTCTTAGGCGTAAACATGAAAGTTTTAGATAATTTTGTTAGCTTTCTTGTGGCTTTGGTTTGACGTGAAAATGATGTTTGGTCTGTGAGTTATGATGAAAATACTACAGGGAGGTCTTAGCAAAATTGTACGGTGACAACATTCTCTGTTTCATGTTTTTGCGTTTTGTTCATATGTTTCTGTTTTGAATTGATCTTTGTTGTAAACATGAAAGTTGTTGATATTTGTGATATCTTCCCAGTAGCTTTGGTTTGACATGAAAATATGTTGTGGATAATTTATTATGTTTTTACAAAGATACTTAGTGAATTATTGTCGATGTTTAAATACGATGTTATATGAAGTTGTTTATGATTGATGAATATGATGTTTTAAGATGTTGTTTATTATCATTTGATATTGTTATATTATGATATGACATGAATTATTTATGTGATCCATATGTTGTCAAGATGCTTAGATATTAAGATGTTAAGACGTTAAGATGATAAGAGTTGTTAAGTCGTCGAGTCGTTATGAAGTCATCAAGTTGTTAAGATGTTATTTTGTCAAGATGTCAAGATGTTAGGATGTCATAGATGTTCATGATGTTGTTTAAGTTGTCAAGTTGTAGGAAGATTGAGTCCATTGCATACTCATTAAAGTTGGGGGCTTTAGGCCCGGCAGCCTTTGTGCTCATTAAAGTTGGGGGCTTTAGGCCCGGCAGCCTTGTGCTCATTAAAGTTGGGGGCTTTAGGCCCGGCAGCCTTTGTGCTCGAACTACGTTGGGGCTTTAAGCCCGGCAGCTTTATGCTCACATGTTGAAGAGCCTAATTACGCTCATTTATGTTGTTGATTGGTACCACATGCATTTGCATATCAAGAAGTTTTAAGATGATTTAAGATGTGAAGTTGTCGAGTTGTCAAGTTGTCGAGTTGTCGAGTTGTTTAGATGTCAAGACGTCACGTTGATAAGTTATTAATGAAGTGCTATGATGAATGAAGATGAATGATTATGATGTTTATGTTGATGATTGATTATGATGTTATATGATTTATGATAAGATGTTACGTGAATTATGATATGATGATATGTGATGTTTTATGAATATATTTATGACGATACATGATAACGTTGTGTTTGTACTTAGGATGCTATAAGTTGATGTTTATAATTATGTGGATATATGGGATTGATTACGAATTTGATTATGAAGTTATTTTTGGTAATGCTATGTTTTGATAATGATACTTATGTGAATTACATGTTGATGCTTATGATTGATATTGATGTTATGTGATGATTGTTGGTGACTATTATTTGATGTTATATAATGATGTTTAAGATTAGTAATTGATGATATATGAAGATGTTTATGATTAGTGTTATGATAGTTTATGACTAATGTAGGAAGATTAATGATACTAGTTAAGGAAGTTTAAGTTGTTAGATATGATTAATGAATTATAAGATGTTTAAGTTGTTGAATGTACTTTATATGATTTATATGTTTAATATTATTGTTTGAGAAATCTCACCCCTCTGCTTGGAAATGTTGCTCTTCGTATGGGTAACTTGCAGGTAACAGGATTAGTTGCGGTCGTGAGTGGACTCCTCACAAGTGTGTCTTAGGTGCTCTGACACGTAACGGGATGGGATTATGTCTTTACTTTCTGTTCCTTACGTATTACTTTATGAATCTTTCAAGAATTGATGTTGAACTAAGTTTTATGAAAATTTATATTGAGGCCCTTGTGCCAAAGATTATTTAAGTTGTCAAACTATTCCGCTGCGAAGTTTTAAAGATTATGTTGTTATATTTTTGAAGGATAAATTATTATTCCATTTACGTTTTTTAAGAAATGTGACATTCCGTTTTATGATGAAAAACTCTGATTTTATTTAAGAAATTTTTACGTTGGGAAAACGGGGTGTTACAATTGGTATCAGAGCAGGTTGGTCCGTCCGACCAAGTAGATGAGTCGTTGTGTCGTATCGTCATGTTTTCTAGTTAGTAGTTATGTTTTTATGTTTAACTGACCAACTTGATGTTGTTTTTGTGTTTTGTTTGATGAAGTAATGACTAAACTTATTTTCTATTGTGCTTGAATTTCGAGGACGAAATTCCTTTAAGTTGGGGAGAGTTGTAACGCCCTCCTTTTTATTTAATTATTTTAAATGAGTTTTATAATATATTTATATGATTAGTGTGATTTATAAGATTTATGTGATTTATATGATTTTAGAGAAATTTATGAGACGTTGTGACTTATTTTATTGTTTAATAAAATAAGATTCGAAAATAAAATAAATATTAAGTTGTGGGGTTATTTTGTGTAGAAATATATTTGTTATTTGATGAAGAGATATATTTGTTATTTTGTGTAGAAATATATATATTATTTGGTGTAGAAATATATTTGTTATTTTGTGTAGAAATATATATATTATTTGATGTAGAAATATATTTGTTATTTTGTGTAGAAATATATATTTTATTTAGTGTAGAAATATATTTGTTATTTTGTGTGAAAATATATATGTTATCTGGTGTAGAAATATATTTATTATTCAATGAAGAGGTATATTTGTTATTTGGTGTTAAAATATTATATACATATATATTTTGATGAAATATGATATTATTGTTATATGGTGTATTATTATATATTTAGTGGAAGACTATATTTAGTAGAGAAATATTATTTATTAGAATATGAGGATTATTAGTGTGAGTGGATTTGAGGGTTGGAATAGAAAGAAGAATAAGTTGTTGGGCCTAAATAGATTTGGGAAGAATATTTTAGTATTATAAATAGAGAAGCTTAGGTTGGAAAGAGTTTACCCTAAACCGCTTTTTGGAAAAAAGAAGAACAAGAAAGAAGAGAAGAGAAGAGAAAAGTCAAGAGAAGAGGAGAATATCTTAGGAAAGAAGAACGCTGCTGCTGATTCAGGAATTAATCTAAGGTGAGGGTGAGACTATCTTGCATTAATATTAAGTTGTTAAATCATTAGATTACATCTAACAAGTTGGGGAGAGTTTGTGAGAATTTGAGAATTAGGGTTTTGAGAGAGATTTGATGATTAGATGATGAAAACTTGTTGAATTGATGTAGAAATTATGTACAGACCTTAGATAATCCATAGGATGATTATTGGAAGTAGTTTTGAGGTTATAACCATGAGATTAGGTGAAACTTGGAGAAAATCTGCATTCTGCCCGAATTTTGATATTAAAACCTGTATTGATCGGTGGGGAATTGGTCTTAGGTGTAAACACGAAAGTTGTAGGTATGGATGTTAGCTTTCTAATGCCGTTGGTCTCACATCAATAGGATTTATAGAACTTGAGTTATGGTCAAATTACTGCACGTAGGTCACAATGAATTTTTATGGACTTTCAGCACAACTTTTCCGAATTTAAAATAAAAACTGGTATTGATCGGTACAGAATTGGTCTTAGGAGTAAACATGAAAGTTTTAGATAATTTTGTTAGCTTTCTTGTGGCTTTGGTTTGACGTGAAAATGATGTTTGGTCTGTGAGTTATGATGAAAATACTACAGGGAGGTCTTAGCAAAATTGTACGGTGACAGCATTCTCTGTTTCATGTTTTTGCGTTTTGTTCATATGTTTCTGTTTTGAATTGATCTTTGTTGTAAACATGAAAGTTGTTGATATTTGTGATATCTTCCCAGTAGCTTTGGTTTGACATGAAAATATGTTGTGGATAATTTATTATGTTTTTACAAAGATACTTAGTGAATTATTGTCGATGTTTAAATACGATGTTATATGAAGTTGTTTATGATTGATGAATATGATGTTTTAAGATGTTGTTTATTATCATTTGATATTGTTATATTATGATATGACATGAATTATTTATGTGATCCATATGTTGTCAAGATGCTTAGATATTAAGATGTTAAGACGTTAAGATGATAAGAGTTGTTAAGTCGTCGAGTCGTTATGAAGTCATCAAGTTGTTAAGATGTTATTTTGTCAAGATGTCAAGATGTTAGGATGTCATAGATGTTCATGATGTTGTTTAAGTTGTCAAGTTGTAGGAAGATTGAGTCCATTGCATACTCATTAAAGTTGGGGGCTTTAGGCCCGACAGCCTTTGTGCTCATTAAAGTTGGGGGCTTTAGGCCCGGCAGCCTTGTGCTCATTAAAGTTGGGGGCTTTAGGCCCGGCAGCCTTTGTGCTCGAACTACGTTGGGGGCTTTAAGCCCGGCAGCTTTATGCTCACATGTTGAAGAGCCTAATTACGCTCATTTATGTTGTTGATTGGTACCACATGCATTTGCATATCAAGAAGTTTTAAGATGATTTAAGATGTGAAGTTGTCGAGTTGTCAAGTTGTCGAGTTGTCGAGTTGTTTAGATGTCAAGACGTCACGTTGATAAGTTATTAATGAAGTGCTATGATGAATGAAGATGAATGATTATGATGTTTATGTTGATGATTGATTATGATGTTATATGATTTATGATAAGATGTTACGTGAATTATGATATGATGATATGTGATGTTTTATGAATATATTTATGACGATACATGATAACGTTGTGTTTGTACTTAGGATGCTATAAGTTGATGTTTATAATTATGTGGATATATGGGATTGATTACGAATTTGATTATGAAGTTATTTTCGGTAATGCTATGTTTTGATAATGATACTTATGTGAATTACATGTTGATGCTTATGATTGATATTGATGTTATGTGATGATTGTTGGTGACTATTATTTGATGTTATATAATGATGTTTAAGATTAGTAATTGATGATATATGAAGATGTTTATGATTAGTGTTATGATAGTTTATGACTAATGTAGGAAGATTAATGATACTAGTTAAGGAAGTTTAAGTTGTTAGATATGATTAATGAATTATAAGATGTTTAAGTTGTTGAATGTACTTTATATGATTTATATGTTTAATATTATTGTTTGAGAAATCTCACCCCTCTGCTTGGAAATGTTGCTCTTCGTATGGGTAACTTGCAGGTAACCAGGATTAGTTGCGGTCGTGAGTGGACTCCTCACAAGTGTGTCTTAGGTGCTCTGACACGTAACGGGATGGGATTATGTCTTTACTTTCTGTTCCTTACGTATTACTTTATGAATCTTTCAAGAATTGATGTTGAACTAAGTTTTATGAAAATTTATATTGAGGCCCTTGTGCCAAAGATTATTTAAGTTGTCAAACTATTCCGCTGCGAAGTTTTAAAGATTATGTTGTTATATTTTTGAAGGATAAATTATTATTCCATTTACGTTTTTTAAGAAATGTGACATTCCGTTTTATGATGAAAAACTCTGATTTTATTTAAGAAATTTTTACGTTGGGAAAACGGGGTGTTACATACATCAAGATAGGCACAAGAGAGTTTAAGCCGATTTATTCGGGTAGTAAGCACTAAGAAAGGGAAAAACTAGAGCCTCGACATAGTAGTCGAGAACTAGCAAGTTTAGCAAGAATTATAGGATGTTAAGACACGAAGTTGTTATCTTCGCACATGATCAAGAATGATATATAAGTATGTTAAGTTGTGGATAGGATAGTTAATCTCTCCACTAGGACTAAGTATGTACAAGTATGAATATTTACCGCTAATCGGATCGATTAAGGTTCCGGGGTAAACATGTATGCATGATTAGGTTTAACCTATACGAACGACATGACTATGATTAATAAGTGTAGGTGACATGTCTCTTGCTATCCACATCAGGGGGATACAAGGGGTTCTCGTAATGAGAACGATTCAAGCCGTAAGGGACCCGCATGTCACTGTGTAAACAAGACGTAGGTGCTCGTGTCTCTTGTTATCCACGCCAAGGGGATACGGGAGGTTCTCAACCTAAGGGGAACGGTTTAAGCCGCAAGGGACCCGCACAACACCGAGGGAGTCCGATGTACGTACATCGGTCATGTATGGGAGTGTTCCCGGGGTTACTCCACCCACGACTCTCCGTAAAATGAATCAAGATAATAATGTTTGTTCAACGCTAACATAATGAATGAACTTAGATATGATTATGTATGTTATGCTTATGATTATGTAAGAATGACTCCATGCACGTTTATGTTCAAGAACAAGAGCATTAGATGCTACATGATAAGTACAAGGCATGGATTAGAGCAAGTAAAGAACATGATACCGATGACGATCTTAGGTTTCCTCTAATCGTCCGGTTTAGATTAGTGTCATGATATGTTATGTTTAGGCCTCGATACGTAGAGCGTATTCTTGGCAATGCGGTCCTAGATTCCCCCTCGACCGCCATGACACGTATAGGAAGTGAAGCCTATAACAAGTGAGCCAAGATTATGACGGCACTAGTATGCACTACCGTCTAAGTATGCAAGTCCCCACACACGTATAATCAACCGTCAGGTTGTATTGTAGACACGAGGTGACCGTAGGTTTCCCCTAAGGTTGCCTATAGCCTAGGATTTAGGGGAACTCACTGAGACATTATGTCTCATCCCAATCCTTATTTGTTTCAGATAAGCAGGACGTTATGCCAGCTTGAAGTCGGATGGATGTTTCAGTAAATGTGCGTTCGTGTCGCTGCAGGATGCTTCTGAATTTAAGGATGAAATTATATGTATGGTTGAGATGTTTATGTGATTTGTGTACAAACGCAATTTGTTGTATAAATATTCATTCGTATGTAAATTATGTTGTAAATTTTAATGTATCCAGTACTAATAATAACGTTCGTGCCAGACTTTCTAGATATGTCTGGTATGGGTGTTACAATTGGTATCAGAGCAGGTCGATTCAGACCGTGCCTTGGGTCATTAAATTACAACTATGGTAGTGGGACCATTGGGTTCCGGGTAAATGTTCTAATTGTTGTTGTTAGTTGAGCCTGATCAACTCAATTTAGCATTCGACGATTGGAATGGATGCCTGAGAGCTGAATAGGACCCAGGAGGAACGAAGTATGTGATGAAGATGCACTGGAAAGTGTGAACTCAGAAGTAAGAACTTGGATAAGTATTAGTAAGAGTTTGATCGTGCCAAAAGGTGGCCGGTGAACTAATCAAGCACAAGTGTGAATCCTCCGGGAATGTAAGGCATGTTAAGAAAGAACGTTCCGACAAATTCGAGTATGATGTTAGTGATACTTGTTATACCCTAATTTTGGACCTAAAAATACTTGTTCAAAATTTTCTTTCATCTTTGATATATGTCTATTATTCTTGAACATTTGCCAATTTGCTATTGTTTACACTGACATTTCACTCTGCTTTATCTCTCAGCTTAGTTTCACAAATCTTTTCAACTGTGTATTTGTCCATGTTTTCTTGCATTTCAAGTCATCCAAAACTTTTTCTTGCATTTCAAGTCATTTGAATTTGTCTCTGATCAATTGCATCTTCCTCTGCATTTTATTTCAATGTTATTTGCAAAATTCATGAAATAGGGTATTTTAGTCATTTCCTGCATTCAAATTCATTTTAGTCCTTTAAAAATTGTTTGAGTCTTTTCAATTGGTTTGAGTAAGTCTTTATTTCAATTCTATGTCAAAATCCATTTCAAAAAAATCACATTTGAAGTCATTTTGAGTCAATTTAGCCCCTAGGGGCATTTTAGTCATTTCCAATGTTAGAGCTCTGTTTAATCCCTAAAAAATTGTCTCTGAGTCTTTTAATTTGCTTGAATAAACTCTTGCTTTAATTTCCTGTTAAAAAACCATTTTAAAATTGCATTTGAGTCGTTTTGAGTCGTTTTAGTCCCCAGGGGCATTTTGGTCATTTCACACGAAATTTTGACAGAGAGAGGTTACTTTGAAATACCTCATTTAAGTAATTGGTTCATTTTAGTCCATTTTGTGTTTTTTATTGGTTCCACTTTACGTTATTTTCCATTTTACCAATTTTAAATTCAATTTTAGTTTAATTTTAGTCCTAAAATTTCTAAAAATTGCACTTTGGTCCTTTTTTCATTTCAGTCCTTAAAATCTTTAAAGTTTGCATTTCTAATTCTCTTTTCTTTTTTTTCTTTTTTCACTTTAGTCCATAAAATCTTTTTTCAGTTTCAATTTTATCCCTTTAAGTCTTAAAAATTACGTATTGGTCCAGTTTGTCAAAATTGCAGGTTGGTCCTTTTACTTTCGAAATTGCAGGAAGGTCCTTGAACCAATTTTAGTCCAAAGCAAGTCCAGGATACGTGGCAGTCCCACATTGGTCCAAAATCACACATGGCAGCCTATAAAAGGCACATTCACTGCACAAGTGCCAACAGAATCAATCACCAATTGCCAACTCAACAAACACATTCCACAATTCTCTCTCCAGCCTCAAAGATCCAACTCTAACCGTTTTCCAGAAAACCATCAAGAACACGATGAAGTTCATGAAGAACTTCACCCCCAAATCATAAACCCTAACTCAAATTAACCTCAATTCCTCACAAATCCACACCAATCCATCACAAATTCTTAATAATTTCATCACATAAAACTCAAATCCAGCAATTTCGTAACAAAAACAGTTCGAATTAAAAACAATTTGTTTCGCAGTTCTCAGAGATTCGGAGTGAATCTTCATCATCGAACTGTAAGACTCTGCAATTCCAACACCGAATCATCCAGAGGACAAATCAGCGTGATCACAGAGGATTTGAGGAAGAGAAGAAGAAAGATCAAAGAGAAACTGAACCAGTGGAGAAGAAGAAGATAGAACTCCGATTTATTTTCGGTTCAAACTCACCAGGAGAATCTGAAGCAGTCTCAAGGATCTTTCGTTCGAAATCTCCAATTTAAAACCAGGTAAACACATGAACACTTCTCATTTTTTGTTCTAAAGCATCATCGAAGGTTCGTAATCAAAGATAAACGGTGAAACATAGTAGATCAACAAGTTTTAAAACTTGTTCTTTCGAAAAAGTTTGAGAAAGATTGAAAAAGTTTGGAACCGAAACCCTAAGTTGTAGATCTACGAAGATTCACCGTTTATTTTCCAAATCTAGGTTCATATTCGTAACCAGCACAAGAAATAGAACAAGTTAGGGTTTAGATCCAAACAGATCGGAGAAATTTGAGTGTCGCCGGAATCTAGAATTCACGGCGGTGACAATGAAGATTCCGATGAATCTTCATCGTCTCCAGCCGTTTCATTCCAGAAATCGGCGGTGGAGGATGAACGTTGAAGAAGAGAGAAGTGGGAGCTTCTCTCACTAGAAAGAGAGAAGAGAGAGAAAAGCAAGTGAAGAATGAACTGGACCGGTCTCCAGGCATTTATATAAGCCTTTGAACCGGTCTGGTTCAATTGGTTCGTTCCCCTGACCGTTGGATCTAGGGTTGATCCATCTGGATCAATCCAACGGCCCCCCTGAGAACCCAAGATCCATGTGTGTGTGGGTTTGGGCCTTTTGTTGTACTGGATTTCGTTTTTTCTTTATTTTCTTGCTATTTTGACACTGTTTCTTGCTGTTTGCACCCCTATATGTTCAAATAATTCTTGAAAAAATTCCATAAAATTTTCCATATGTTCTTGATATTTTTCTTGACATTTCTGTAATATTTTTGTGTGTTAAAACCTGAAAAAAAATATGTGGAATTTCTTGCTAATTGTCTACTATTTTTTGTTAAAATTTGTGAAGTTGTGCATCTAAAAACCCTTAAAAATTCTAAAAATCTTCATGTATATTTCTTGTTAGTTTTGTGGTGGTTTTTGTGATAATTGTTGCATGTTAAAACTGATAAAAACTAATGTGATGTGTTTCTTGCTATTTTGTGATGTTTTGTATTAAAAAACTTGTGAAAATTTGCTTGATTCTAGTTCCAATTTCTTGATAAATGTTTGTGACCTATACCATATGATTTTGTGAAGTTTTAGCTACTGTTTGTATGAGCTTTTGCTGCATGTGTGTGAATTTTACTTAATTGCTTGGTTTGCAAGTTATGTTTGTAAGTAAATAATGCAAATATGTCTAAATTCAATCTAAAAATGTCAAGTTCATCATGTTGTCTTGATCCTCATACTAAAACCTGAGTTTATGCCTTTAAAAAATGTGTTGAATTGTGAGGATTATGAGTCATGTGGACCTTGCATTTTGTGGTATGATCTTGGCCATATTTTGCATCATTTTTGCTATGTTTTTGTGGTAATGCCTTTGCTTTTGTTATAGTAATCTTTACTTGCTTTTATTTCTTGACATTGTCATGATCCACTAACCATTTCATTTCATATTTCATGCATCCCATAAGTTCCTCTCATCCCATATTCATCTCTATTTTTTCTTGCAATTTAATTCTTGCCAAGATTTAGTATGTAAAAACTTAGGGACTTTGTAATTTCCTTTTATGCAATTTTTTTTAGTTTCTTGCAAGACCATAGAATGTATCTAGGCCAATGATGTAAAGGACAATGGACTCTAATGATGTACACCGACACAAGCACCGACACATGCACACACATCACATAGATAGTTTAGATGTATGGCTAGGATATGCATGTTTAGATGAATGCTTAGGATTGAATGTTTAGATGAATGCCTAGGATTCACACTTAGAGAAAAAATCATTTTTCAAATAAACATGAATAATATCACCCAAATCATTTTCTAAATAAACCTTGGGATCAAAATCCCATTGTATTTTCTCTTTATTTTCTTAATCAAATTTCAATGAAAATTAATCATACTTGACCCTTTTTCTAAAATCACCAATCAAACCTCACAATTTCACAATCTCATGCCTTTAAGGCCTCTCAATCTCCATTCTTCAAAATTCCAATTTTCAAACTTAAAATCAACCAACAAAAACAAAAACATTTTTGAAGAGAACTACGGTGGATTTGATCCCTTAAAAGGGTACGTAGGCAAGGAATCAAAATTCCTTCAATTCAAATAAAATAAAAATTCAAACACTTTCTTCTCCCTCCAATTCTTCACTTAGCAAAATTTAGGTGTAAATAACACTTTCAAATAGCATTTTAAAATAAAGCGCGCGCGTAGAAAATAAAGAAGGTTCCTATAGGATACTATAGTCGTTATGGGTGCCTAACACCTTCCCGTAGCGAAAACAACTCCCGGACCTCGATTCTCAAGGGTTTTGCTTATTTTTTCCCTTCCCAAGAAAAAATGAGATATCAAAGGTTAAAAAGGTTCAAACGTAATCAATGTTTGACACCTGAAAACCAAGATAAAACAATACTTCATGTATCCTTAAGTGAAGAAGTTGGATATATATATATATATATATATATATATATATATATATATATATATATATATCTAAGCATGACCGAAAGTTTCGGTAGGAGTCGTTGCTAGAATGGAATACATATTCTGGAACGTAAGTACAAGACTACAAGTTAAGGATAAGTCGACATGTGTTGATGGAATTAGTAAGCTCTCAGGGATTGAGATATGAGAACGGAAGGTAAAGATTTATATGTTCAGTGAGAATAAGGTTCTAACAGAGAATGAGTTGGCAGAGAAATAGGTTAAGCCGTTGTTAGCGGATGAAGTCACAGTTTTATGTGGAAGTTTTATGTTATGTGATATGATGAACAAGACATTAGTTTCTAATGTGCCATGAATTGAATTGATTAGTGTTAATGCTTGCCATGCAACAGTTATGAAATTTTTTTTTTTTTTTATGATGACCGGAATGAATGATGTGCACTAGATTACTTGAGGAAATAAGATTTTATGTAAAATATGATTTTTGGAAAACTGAGTTGAAGAAAATACGCCAATAGCAAAAATTTCGCTAATAGCGAAATTACTCCAGAGGATTTCGCTAATAGCGAACCTGGAGCGAATTTTTCAGTTTTTTCGAAAATTGTCATTTCGTCTCTAGAGTCAGTAGTAGCTATTGGGGGTTGTTTTCACAATCTTTTATATAATAAACACTCTCTATAACATCAAGTATCGAATGCACATCACATCCTATGATTTCTAACGAAGAAAATGCATGGACAAGTATTAACGGAATCAATCCAGTTTAAGGTAGTTTTGGAAGTTAATGTGTCAAGAACAAGCCAAGATCAAGAGTATAGAAGTTCCGGCATTTAGAAGGAAAGTCACCGATGTTTATGCATGAGGTATGAAGTAAGGAGTTAAACGGTGCGAAGTTATAAGAAATCACATGGTTCTCGGATTATATGGAATTATGGCGTATCTCTCGACCTATGTTTTGCTTAATGGATATGCTAGGGCTTGATATGATGTTGGATCATTAAGTTTAAATAATTTTGGGAAGATTTACGTGTATGGGTGATTGAAGTTGACATTTTGAAAATTCACGAGGTTTTCTAGGAACCAGGTTACTTCGACACTCGTAGAGCGGGCTAGACTTATTAGAGTCTAGGTTTGATGGCACATATGTGTTATCAACTCGTTCTATGATTTTAGAGCAACGGCCGGGGCCTAAACTCAATATATTTATAAAGTAGAAAAATCATCAACGTCAATGACCCGTGCGCTAGTTTACGAAGTTTTCTTTAAAAGAAAAAAAAATTAATGAGCAAGCATTGGTATGATTAAGCAAAATATAGTCCGCGAGAATGCGAAGGTACGAGGATTAGATATTCAAGAAAGTCATGTTCAAGTGCTAGATGGGTTTGTTAACGGATGTTTGTATAGTTAAGCATTGGCTAAGGTAAAAGTTTTAAGTATGTGTTGTCACCCAAGTAAGATGACAAAGTACAAGAGTTGCTATATATGAATTGGTCAAGAATGCATGAATGATGATATTGGAAAACATGTTAGGTTTAGAAGGTTTCCTCTTGTGATTCAAGTAAGGATTGAAGCATAGAGTATGATTACCGGTAATCGAAAAAGGTAGCGATGTTCAAGTAATATTTGAAAAGAGTAATTGAAGATTCAAGTTTAGTGTTTCGAAGAAGAGGAACAAGTTAATTTAAGAGGTCCAAGGATTTCCTATGGATATGTAAGTGGTATGGCAAGTATGTATATCGGTTGAACAAGGGAAGAATTTATCTTTGAAGTTAAGCATGTTATCATAAGAGAGAAGCAACTTTCGAGTGATGTGTAAAGAGATTCATACTCATGTGTGTTGTAACGCCCGTCTTAATTATCTAATTAATTCAATGAAGTTTAGAATATATTTATTCTTATATGATTTATGAATTTAAGTGATTTATGAGGTTTACGTGAGTTATGTGAGATATATGATTTATCTGAAAATTATGTGATATATGCGTTGTTATGATTTTTAGAGATGTTATGAGGTGTTGAGACTTATTTTATTATTTAATAAAATAAGATTTGAGAAATAAAATAAAAATATTAGAATTTGGGCTGTGATGTAAAAAGAGCATTTTTAGAGGTGTAAAGAGAAATTAGAAGTGAGGTTATAAATAGAAGGAGTTAGGTTGAGAAAAGTTTTTAGGCAGAACGTACGTTTTTGGAGAAAAGAGAGAAAAAGTCAGAAAGAGAGAAGAACAAGAGGAGGTTGTCGATTTTCATCTATTACCAGGTAAGGGTGAGACTAACTTTCAATATTATTAAGGGTATGATTCTGAGAATTGAATTTGACATGATTAGGTTGAGTTTTGGTGAGAATTGGGATTATGGTTATATGACCGATTTGATGATTAAACCATGAAAAGATGTTAGATTGATGCAAAATTAGTGTACAGACCTTAGATATACATTAGGGTGTTAATTAGATGTTGTTTTGGTGTTAGAATCATGAAGGTAGATGAAAAGTTGAAGTTTTTAGGTTTCTGCCCGAGCCTGAACTGTCATCGCTCGCAACTGCGAGCCAACCCAGACCGCTCGCCACTGCGAGCAGAATCGCTCGCCATTGCGAGCAAGCCACCACTCGCCATTGCGAGCAATAACCCTTGCCATTGCGAGCTAGACTGTTAGTTGCCCAAATTGTTGTCCAATGCGATCCTTTCGCACGTGTAGTCATGAGTTAATCTTAGAATTACGAATGAGGGTTGTTTAGGATGTTTCCAGATGTTACAGAAGTCTGTTTATATGACCGAGATGATTAGTAATGTTGCATGAGTCTATTTATGATGTTTTATGATAATTTTGTTGATGTAATTCATTCCTTACATGATGTTAATGCATTCGAGCACTATTATATGTTGTGTCTTGCTGCTGTTTACTGCTGTTGATTGTTATTGTCGGGAAGTCGCATGAGTCGGTCTAAGTTGCAAGAATTTAAGAAGTTGTCCATGATTATGGAGTTGTATAAGATGTTCGCGTTGTTGCATTTAGCGTTGTGTCGTTGCATAGTTAGCGATGGGGGCTTAATGCCTGACAGGTCCTTTGTGACCTTAGCGATGGGGGCTTAATGCCCGACAGGTCCAAATATGACCTTAGAGATGGGGGCTTAATGCCCGACAGGTCCAAATATGACCTTAGCAAAGGGGGCTTAATGCCCTGGTGGTACCACATGCATATTGAAGTTGTCTAAGATGTTGTTGTTTAAGATGAGGAGTTGTTGTTGCATTGTAGAGTCGTCATAACATGAAATAAATGATGATTGCTTAAGATGTTGTTGTCGTTTAGATGATGTTGATGTTTATGATGCTTGTTGATGATGTTTGTTTATGTTTTGATATTGATGTTTTAATGATGATGTTTGTTATGATTGATGATGATAATAATATGATACTAAATGATTATTAATGCTGATGTTTATGATGTCTTAAGTTGCTGAATATATGGTGATACTTGATTATGATTTATGATGATAAATGATTATGATTTGATATGATGCTAAATGATAAATGTTTGATATGTTAATAAAGTTTTATGTTGTTAAATGCATTTGATGAATTATATGCTTAATTTATTGATTGTGAAATCTCACCCCTTCTGCTTGAAAATGTTGCCCTTCGTATGGGTAACTTGCAGGTAATAAAGACTAGAGGCGTTCCTGAGTGGACTCCTCACTTTGTGTCTAGGTGCTCTGATATGTAACGGGATGGGGCTTGCTTTCATGAACTTTTTATGAATAAACATTAACTAAGACTTATGAGATTTCTGATAAGGCCTGTGTGCCAAGACTTTTATTATGTTGAATATTTTCCGCTGTATGATTATATATTTTGACGTTGAATTTTGAAAGATAATTATTATTATCTATTTTGTGGTTTTAAAGAAGTATGTGACATTCCGTTTGTGATTTAAATACTCTGATTTATGATGAAATTTTCAAGTTGGGAAAACGGGGTGTTACATGTGTAATACTTGTTGGGTGAAAACTATACTTGTTAAGATACGTCAAGCCATGATTTTATAACTTTTAAGCTAAGATTGGTATTATGGAACTTGGGAACGATGTTTTTATTTAAACTTATGGAATATACATTTTCGAAACTGATAAGATACGTCGTAAGTAAACTCACTTAAGACGTACAAACTTCAGGACCAACTTGTTGTGGACAAGTTTGGGCGAGTTGTAAAATCTTTTTCAAAATATCGAAACTCGTCCGGTGGTTCCTTTATACAATCAGTTTGGAAATGATAAAATCTTTTTAGTCATGTACAAATTCGTTTCATGAACCCAATACCAAAATTTAAGAAAAATTTCTTCAAGGAAGATTTTAGAACACGTATCGTTATCATTTAACAAGAGACGGCACTTGGAAGTATGCACATGTTATGGAAACGACAATGTTTATATGAAACCAATATCATGTAGGATACATGGAATTGTATTAAGAGTATACGACGTAAGTACAAGTGGAACTTCTAGTAAGTTTCAAGAGTATGTGAACCATGATGTTAATTAATAGATTATCAGATGAGGTGGTGAGTTGATTTCACCTTTTCATGTCAAGCTATACAAGTTACCCCTCAGTACGGGTGATAAGATGCAATAAGATTGTAATGAGATCGAAGATTTCCTAAGGCTCTGAAAAGAGATAAGAGATTCATGGAATCGTTTATATGAGTAATACAAGTAAGAAGCATGTGTCTCAAGGTACAGTAAGATTATGTATTTATGATAAGATATATGTATGAAATATGTTTTATGTTGCAAGTAAGCACTGCAAGGCAAATCCTGAGTGTTCATGATTATAATAAGGTAACGTTATGAAATAGTTTATGATAAGCGGGTAAGATGCGAGTCTGAGACAATAAGTTTATGTGTAGCAAGGTAAGTTCTAAGTTATGGTATGCTAGGATAACTCTAAGTTTGAGTGATATTAAGATCAAGAAGGCTATGTTCAATTGCATGAGGATTAAGAAACAAGATGAGAAAATTATACGATGAACTCTATGAATAAGTATGTATAGAATATGTATGGCTCAGAACATGGATGATAAGTTTTTGTCATGATGATTGGTAGTCGATCTCTAAATTTCGAGGACGAAATTTCTTTAAGGGGGTAGAATGTAACATCCCGCTCTTTACCTAATGGAATTTTTATCTGATAAATGTATCAGAGGACTAAGATTCATGGAAAGCGAGTATGACAAAAATGTTAAGTACGAGGGAAGCTAATATTATGTGATATCAGTCAAGTATGGACTTATGTATTAGTGTCAGGAAAACGCGACTAAGGCGAAGGGTATTTTGGGTATTTTCTCGCAAGGGAGTATATAAGTGTTTTTGGGGCCAAAATTATTCATTTTCCACTTGTCTTTCTGTAACACCCATACTAAACGTATCTAGAAAGTTTAGCATGATCGTTATTCTTAGTACTGGATACATTAAAATTTACAACATAAAACTTCGAATGAATAATCTTATACAACAAATGCGTTTGTACAACAAAAATACAACTCAGCTTTTCATGAATATACTATCAGCAACCTTGATTATCCATACATCCTGCAGCGGTACAAACGAACACTTGTCGCATCATCCATTCGGCTACTAGCTTGCTAATCCAACCTGTTTATCTGAAACAAATAGGGATTGGGATGAGACATAATGTCTCAGTGAGTTCTTCCTAGCCCTAGGCTAGTGATAACCTTGGGGGAAAGCCTACGGTTATCACGTGTCTACTTTACAACCTGCGGTTGATTATACGTGTGTGGACTTGTACCTTTGACGGTCGTGCATGCTATAACCCGTCTTAGGTCTCTCCTAGTTGTTATAGGCTTGCTAACAACATACGTGCCATGGCGGTCAAGGGTTCCTAGAACCGCTTTGCTAAGATACACTAAATGTATCTAAGCCTAAACATGAATCAAGCATGGCACAACCTATACTGGACAAATAGGGTATCCTAAGATCGTCCTTGGCAATCTTTTATAACTTGCTATGAGTCTATCATCATATCATAATCATGCATGAACACATTCATTTATATCATTATGTTAGGGTTGAACAATCAAACATTATCTTGATTCGTTTTACGGAGAGTCACGGGTGGAGTAACCCCGAGTACACTCCCATACATGACCGATGTACGTACATCAGACTCCCTCGGTGTCGTGCGGGTCCCTTGCGGCTTGAACCGTTCCCCTTAGGTCGAGAACCTCTCGTATCCCCCTAACGTGGATAACGAGAGACACGAACACCTACAACTTGTATTAGTCATAATCTTATGCATACATGAAAAGTTACATACATGAGTTAATTACTTATAACTCGGATCCTTAATCGATCCCTTGGGGTACTAACATATAAGCTCATAAGCGTAAGAAAATATTCTTCGCACATTTACATAATATAATCTTGATTAGCACTCTAGTTCTTGACGACTACGTCAAGGTTCTAGTTCCAATTCCCTTATTAATTACTGCATGCTATCCATTCACCTCATGCTATGACTTTCATCCGCCATGCTTAATTATACTATGTGAATACTTGCTTAACAATCAAGAAAACATTTTAAAAGTCTTTGCCTTGAAATCCTGATTTGAGGGGTTAAAGTATAAAAGGTTACATAAGGAAAACCGCTCGCAAAACACCAGAATCACCCGGAACGAACAAACAATGGGTCTCCCCACTGTCTGCTCGCCATGGCGAGTGATTATGTGTGGGAGGCGAGCACCTGCTCGCCTTGGCGAGTAGGAGGCGAGTGGTCACCCCCATTCGGCCTTCTGGCTCGCCTTGCGAGCTATTTACTCGCCGTGGCGAGTTATGACAGCCCAGAACTGTCAAAAATGGTATTTTTCACTCAAAAACCTCAAATCCAAGCATCCCAAGGCTTATGATGGTACTAACGATCATATAGAACCTGTAAAACAGACATTAAGCAAGTAATCACAAGTATAATGATGCATGGCAGAAAAGGGGTAACTTTCTCTATGTACAAACCCTAGAAGAATATAAAGTTTTTCCTTGCAAGTAAAACACATCCCATGGTTGGATTACTAACTAAGAACTCACTTAATATAAGTTGAAATTGATTCCTAAGCTTCCAAGCATCATCCTCTCTTCACAACAATCAAACCCTAACTCTTGATCCACTTTCTTTCCTAGCTCAAACCATTCCAAACTTGTTGTTTCCTTGCAATCCAAAACACCATGATTCATGCTTGTTCTACAATCTTGAAAGACTTGATAATATGGAGAGGAAGAGATAAGTTGAGTTCCAAGAGAAAGAATGGAAAGATTCAAGCAAAATCCAAGCTTCCACATGTTCATAGTATCATGAGGAATCATAAGATAAAAATCTTGTCATGGGAGAAGAGGAAAATTTAGAAGGATTGGTGAAGAAGAGATGAGAGGGGCGTGTAGTTTTAGAGAGAAGGGAGAGCAATTCCCAAAACCAAAAACCTAGAGAGAGAAAGAAGATGGAAAATGAAATAATTTTGGAACCAATCCACTTAAATACCCCTTCCTCGTGCAATTACCATAATGCCCTTGCCTTGTACGTGTTTATACGACACTGGTACTTAGCTCGTGTTGACTGTCATTTCATGATAAACATTTCCATCATACTTATTTCCCTTAGATACAGGTCATCTGACTCGTTCGGCGGGTAATATTCCGATACTGACAGGCGGGATATTACACTTTCTCTCTCTAGGTTTGACAGAAGAATTTCTCTCCTGCTTCTCTCTAAGGCCGCCCCATCTTTCCTTCTTCTATGGCATCAAAGCTTCACAAAAAACATGGAATTGGTGATCAAGTATGGATTGTAGAAGCTTCAAGGACAAGAAACAACAAAGAGAAAGGATTGAGCAAGGATTCTTGGCTTAGGGTTTGATCTTGGGGAGGCTTGGAACTTGAGGAATCACAAGGAATATGTTAGGTGAGTTATTAGATAGAACCCACCATTGGGATTATGTGTTTAATTTTCAAGCCAAGCATGATTTATGTTAAGATTAGGAAAAATATGATTTTTGATACCCTTGCCTTGATCTTGTCTTGTACATGGTAATATTGCTATGAAAGATGTTTTAGAATGTATATATATGTTGCTGGATGTTTTGGTGCATTGCAGGAACCAGTAGGATGAGTTTTGGGTCGAAAATAGCAGAATTTGTACCACAGACCCGAAGAACCACGCTATTAGCGAAATATACGCTAATAGCAAAATTCTTCAGCAAGGGCTACGCCCCAGCTGCGCTAATAGCGTGGCCTTCTGGATGGGCCAACATGCTTTGGCCTGTTGGTCCCTTCTAGGGTCCGTGGTGCGTTCCGATGCTTTTCTTTCAACGTTTTATAACTTTGTAACCCCAAAACAACATCTAATCAATGCACATAACATCAAGCAATCTTCGAATCAAGAATCATGGTAAGCTTAACATGTACATCAAGATAGGCACAAGAGAGTTTAAGCCGATTTATTCGGGTAGTAAGCACTAAGAAAGGGAAAAACTAGAGCCTCGGCATAGTAGTCGAGAACTAGCAAGTTTAGCAAGAATTATAGGATGTTAAGACGCGAAGTTGTTATCTTCGCACATGATCAAGAATGATATATAAGTATGTTAAGTTGTGGATAGGATAGTTAATCTCTCCACTAGGACTAAGTATGTACAAGTATGAACATTTACCGCTAATCGGATCGATTAAGGTTCCGAGGTAAACATGTATGCATGATTAGGTTTAACCTATACGAACAACATGACTATGATTAATAAGTGTAGGTGACATGTCTCTTGCTATCCACATTAAGGGGATACAAGGGGTTCTCGTAATGAGAACGATTCAAGCCGTAAGGGACCCGCATGTCACTGAGTAAACAAGACGTAGGTGCTGGTGTCTCTTGTTATCCACGCCAGGGGGATACGGGAGGTTCTCGACCTAAGGGGAACGGTTTAAGCCGCAAGGGACCCGCACGACACCGAGGGAGTCCGATGTACGTACATCGGTCATGTATGGGAGTGTTCCCGGGGTTACTCCACCCACGACTCTCCGTAAAATGAATCAAGATAATAATGTTTGTTCAACGCTGACATAATGAATGAACTTAGATATGATTATGTATGTTATGCTTATGATTATGTAAGAATGACTCCATGCACGTTTATGTTCAAGAACAAGAGCATTAGATGCTACATGATAAGTACAAGGCATGGATTAGAGCAAGTAAAGAACATGATACCGATGACGATCTTAGGTTTCCCCTAATCGTCCGGTTTAGATTAGTGTCATGATATGTTATGTTTAGGCCTCGATACGTAGAGCCTATTCTTGGCAATGCGGTCCTAGATTCCCCCTCGATCGCCATGACACGTATAGGAAGTGAAGCCTATAACAAGTGAGCCAAGATTATGACGGCACTAGTATGCACTACCGTCTAAGTATGCAAGTCCCCACACACGTATAATCAACCGTCAGGTTGTATTGTAGACACGAGGTGACCGTAGGTTTCCCCTGAGGTTGCCTATAGCCTAGGATTTAGGGGAACTCACTGAGACATTATGTCTCATCCCAATCCTTATTTGTTTCAGATAAGCAGGACGTTATGCCAGCTTAAAGTCGGATGGATGTTTCAGCAAATGTGCGTTCGTGTCGCTGCAGGATGCTTCGGAATTTAAGGATGAAATTATATGTATGGTTGAGATGTTTATGTGATTTGTGTACAAACGCAATTTGTTGTATAAATATTCATTCGTATGTAAATTATGTTGTAAATTTTAATGTATCCAGTACTAATAATAACGTTCGTGCCAGACTTTCTAGATACGTCTGGTATGGGTGTTACACACTAAATAAGCAACAATCTAATTATGACACTTATGCTTAAACAAGCAACACTTTAATTATGACCGAAAAACAGAAGCACACAAGTAATTGTTAAATCGGAAAAATATCAATCTCCAACACTCCTCCTTGATATTTCTCTTGAAAAAACTCCAAGCATTGACCTCTCATCTGATAAAACATCATTGGCCAATTTTTTTGATCTGTTGCAGCGAAATTACACTTAGCTTCACTTGATGATTGGGTGATCTCTTCTAGCCTTCTTTGAATTTCAAAGGGACACTACAAGACCAAATAAAAATACACAATCAGATGTAGTCTTGACATGGTCACCACTTTTATTTTGAAAAACACACAAGTCATACATAGAGGCATCAACAACATTACAACCAACATCCTTCTCAATAATCTTTTTCTCCTCATGCATGGTAACTTTACAGCCCTCAAAATTAGTAGCTTCAATATACCTCGCAGTCTCTAACATAGCAATATTGCATGTAGCATAATTGCCATCCAAAGTTCCCTTTTTTTGAGCTGAAAAATTTGTTTCAACTCTACTTGGATAAACATGCAAGGATGTTTGTTTCCACTCTACTAGAAATTTTTTGCCGCTCATTTCAACAATCATTAATTTAGTTCCAGAAGGATAAAAAATAGTTCACTTCATATCCTTAAAATGCAAAGAATAAATTTTCTCCATCATTTGTCCAACACTCAAAAGACTTTGATTTATCACAGACACAAATAAAACATCTGAAATATATTTTATACCTGAGAGAGTTTCAACAGTCACAACTCCTTTGCCTTTGACCTCAACATGTTGTTAATTGCCAATGACAACTTTGGAGTAGAGAGAGAGAGAGAGAGCAGACACAAAGAAATTATATACTTGTTCCTCCCACAACAAAGGAGTAGTCCAGTCCCTTTGCACTTCCAAGGGATTTCACTATAATCACTCTGGATCACAAATTGTTCGAGGACCTTTCCAAGAAACTTCATTGTTCAAGCACACTTGCTCAAGACTTCCTGCTCTATGACACCACCTAAAGACTTCTTGCTCAAGGACAACTCCAAGAGACTTCCCTTTGCTCAATCACAATTGATTGAGACTACCTAAGTGCTCAGGTTTTCATCAAGAGACTTGTATGCACAAGCACGCAGGCGAGAGACTTTTTAATTGTTTACACAAGTAAACAAGTTATTTTGTTCTTACACTGAATTTAACAATGGTAGTGTAAACTGAACAAATGAACAGACTCTTTAGGATTTCTAAGATATAAACTTGAATGATAAAATCCTAAAGTAGAATTATCCGTTAAATTCCTTTTGTTCTCAAGGTCTTTTGTCTTTTGTCACACGTAGACAGAAGAAGACAAAAGAACTGCTCTATCAAATACTATGATAGGGATAATTCACATAATAAGAAAAAGCCTACGTGGATTCTAGGTCGCTCAGGATTTTCTCAAATCTAAGGGTCATCCACGTACGCCAGTCAGCTTCTGAGTCTGATGATCTTCACATAATTTGTTGAGGTAACTCTCCAGCTTCTGTGAGACATCCTTCTTCTAAGTACGTCGACTTCTGGTTGACCTTCCTTTAGATCTTTTACCATAGTTTTCTAAGCTTCTCCTGGTCCTTATGATGCTCCTCGTATGTTCATTCTTCAATGATATATGCATTATTTTATTCCGCACACTTGAACATATGTTAGTATTCAATTGTTCTTCAATACATTGTAATCATCAAAACTCTAGAGGAATTGTATGAACTATTCTTGTTTTAACACTTTGATGATTCACTACAATAGAAGAAATAAATAAAATAAGAGTTTAGTTACTATTTTCACTACAATAAGCAGAAGCAGCCCAAATTTAAAACATATAAACTATGGGCGTTATTTACAGCTTATTTGGCATCAGATATAAGGAATTGTGAGAACTTAACATAATTGCTTGTGACATGAATTGCATTACCTCTTCACTATCCCTTATGAAAACCGCTTACATTCGGTAGTATTTTGTTATAGAAATAGCTTAAAAATAAACGCTTGTTGATTTGGACGCGGATTAATTAAAATACAGGAAGTTATACCCTACACCCTTACATTTATACCTTCACCTCAATATTTGATAGAAACTACCAAAATTTACCCTTTATAAAAAAACTAAACACAATCACCCTTTCACTTTTCACCCCACCTTTTTTCTGAAAAGAAACGTGGCTGTTGAAAAAAACGCTTCCCTGTAAAAAGCGATTGAAGTTCACCCTATCTTTCTTGCGAAAACACTTCGCGTGCTTCTCTTAATCCTTGTTGTGTTCTTTTGCTTAATCTTTTCATGTGTTCGTTCTCTTAATCATTTACCAGATTCGTTGATTGATGTTTGAGGTTTTCTAGGTTTGCCAAGGTTTTCTGGATTAGCGGGTTACCACAATCGTTCACAAAATCGTGTTATGGGTTGCCGAAATTGATCTTTGAATCATTGATTCATCGAAAACGCGTGCAAAGTGTTCCTGTTGATTCTTTCTTCCTGGAATAGTTTTGTGAAGATTTCCGGTTCAGTCATTTTTTTACTCAAACATTTTTAATAAAGAAACTGAGATGAGAATTATTGCAGTGTTAAACCGTTAAAGCTGATACATGAATTAGGAATTATTGTTGTTCTTTATTGAGATTCTTAAGACTTGATATTTACAGTGTATCAGCTCTTGCATACTCATTTTGTTATGAGAGGAATGCTTTTAAATATCAGTTCTTATAATAAAATCTGATACTTTAAATATTAGTTCTTTTCAATATTAGCTCTTGCGTAGCAGTTTGCAAATGAGCAACTTCAAATATTAGTTCTTGTACCACAAAATCTGATGAGAGGAATCCTTTTAATGAAAAGCCATTGCCTCTAGAAAACAGACTAATACAGAATAGAAGATAATCTCAGTAATAGTATTTGTGCTCTTATTAGACAACTAAACCTTAAAATAAAAAGCAACTATGTTACCTATTTCAACAAAAAAAAAAAGCTTTGTGCATATAAGTATGTTCTGTAATATGAACTCAACAAGAAAAGGCATCTTCCTCTACCAAGTTGATTTTTTCCCGTGGGTCCTTAGGAAGTACTATATATTAAGCTAGTTTTTTTTTTTTTCTTTTTTTTTTTACAAGTTACTAAGCTAGTTGAATTGACAGTTTTTTAAAAAAAAATAAGAAAACGAAAGAACTTTTAAAAAATTGTGTAACGGAACACATGATATAATGGTTTCCGGTTGACAATTTTCGGTAAAGATATGCAAAGCATTCCTGTATAAATTTCGGAAAAGTAATGATGAGTTTTCCGGTAAAACTTTGGAAACGTATTTTGGAAAAAATTCTGAAAGGTAATATAAGAGGAATAAATAAAAAATACATAAAGAATATCATGTGGCGAATAAAGAGAATGCAATTTATGCAAAAATGGATTTCAATAATTTTCTTTCTTAGCCCTCAATCTCTCTCTGACACAAGGCTGAGCGCTCTAGAAGCGGAATAATGACCCTCGCAGGGTTGATGTGGGTGAACTTATCCTGAATGGAAAATGTTGAAAGTGAGGGTGAAAAATTAATGTGATTAAATAGTAGAGGGTAAAATTGGAATGAGAAAGATTTAGATCCTTCTCCCCCTATGAAGCACTAAGACCAATGCAGACACGAGATACAACACCAATACCAACACAGTACCCTATAACTTTTAATGAAAGTTTGTGTAATAAAGTGTTTTGGAAATTTAAAACTTTAACATTTTAATGAATAATTACTTAATTTAAAATGCTTAAAAGTGCCCGGGGCACTCATTAACAAGACCCTTTAAAAAAATTAGTAATTGAATGTAACAGTGTTTGTCACACATCGGACATAACATAGTTACGTGTGATTGCATTCTATTATGTCATTATTTCAAATTATTATCCGTGTGAACATGTCATGTTATGTTTGGCCATAAAAAATGTACCTCATATTTAATATTGGAAATGTTAGGAAAAAATTCCCCTTCCCATTCATCCGAATTACCACATTTAGCATTATCAGGGCATGTCTGAGGTGCACAATTCTGATAGCCATCAAATAGAATTAAACCGTCAATAAGCGAATGATGAATAATGAAAACAAAAATACATAGGAAAAACGTAGATTGAGTACCACTGCTGCATAATAGAAGATATTGAAAGAAAGAAGAAGCAATAATAATTTCCCAGATTTCATGATAATTGATTTACTAGTAATTCCTGCAATTGTGAATCAACACTTGAATTATATTAAATAAGTTGTAAGAGTGAATATGAGAAAAAGAATAAGTGAAGAGTGGATCTAATTCAAACATTTTTTGGCGAATTAATAGGATTGATCCAGATATGAAATGGTGATCCCTTTAAATCGATTCCTTGTGCATTTATTTATGATGAGAATATCCCAAATTTATAATATGTGTAAACATACGTACATATACATAGATGTAACAAGAGAAATGATATTTGTACAACCATTTTGTGACAACTTTCTCTTTCACATGTTGTTCTTATTCTTTCTCTTCATTTTTCTCTATCCATTATTTTTGATCAATAAGAAGAGAGAGAAAAACATGGTTGTCACCAAAGTTGTCATTAAATCTTAATCTTATCTTAATCTCAATCTTAATTATATATATATATATATATATATATATATATATATATATATATATATATATATATATATATGAGTCAGGATCCATTGACACCAGGTGTCAACGAATTCGTTGACAACAAATCTCAAGCGTTCATTACTCTTAATCCAAAGGCCAGAATTGATTAAATAAAATCATAATGTGGATAGTCAACATTCAATATTTTCCTCTCCTAAAAATCCTCTTGTTTCCTAAAAGAGACCCATCTTCTTCTCAATGAGATGTCCTGCACTATGTTTTATTTTTTTTAGTAAATGTTCTGCACTATGTTATCATACGAAAGAATTATTTTATAGTTTTTTTTTTTGAATTTTTTTATCCTTCACTTGAATCAAACATTGTGGGATTTAGTATCGGAAAAGAGAGTTGTTTCCCACCATGGGAAAGTTGATTTTGACTATTGGATCAAATAAAGAACATGGTATTATCATAGACTATTAACACTAGATATTTTTCACACTCTCTCCTACCACTCTTCTCTCTCCTCCATCCCCACTCTCCACTCTCCACCACCATCTCAAATCTGCCTCTTTTCACTCACCACCACCAGCAAACCCAGTCTAAAGAAAAACTAACAGGAACCAATCATTTCATTCTCAACCTCTAAGTAAACATCCAGAGATGGATAAGGATTAAGAAACAATAGTTTCCCTTTACTGCATTACAACCTACTTGGGGATAAATCCATCGATCTGAGTTAGTCAAATGTAATTTCCATTCCGCATGTTTTTCCAATTTATACAAATAAAATTTAAACATATGTGACAGATGTAACTTCGATATACTAGAGAATAAGTTTTTAAGAATCATTTTCCTGTTACAGTGGAATTTGATGATCTATTTTATGTTTTCTCAGATATGTTTATAAAAAATAACCAGTTCTTAACAAGTTACTCTTCAAACATATTGCTTAACGCCCATAGGTGAGCAAAGAGAAGTCAGTTTGAAGAGATAAGATTGCTGTCAATTTGGTAAAGTAACACAATTAAAAAATTCCCAAATAAAATATGTGAAGAATTTGGCTTGAAGAAATTGGCATGAAGGATGTTGTTTTAATTTAATTGTGCCGAGAGAACAAACAAGAGGTTTCCACCTGATGCATTTTGGATGAAAATCTAGGTCTGGAAGTTCAAGAAAATGTGAAAGAGAAAGGAAAAAATATGGTGATGATAGACCATGATAAAGTCAATGTTCCTCACTGATCTAATGGTAAATATCAACTTTCCCATGGTGGGAAACAACTCTCCTTTCCCATACTAAATCCCACCTAGCTTAGCATGTGATTTTTTTTAAAAAACATAAACCTTTTGAATCTGAACTTAACACATCGTGTGCCACAATTCAACATCCAATCTATTTTAATGGTATTTTTTTTAAACTAAAAATTCATGAGATTGATGAGATCAACATATCTAACAATGTCAAATGATGGAAACATGGTGTTAAAGGGAAGAACGGGGAAGAAGAAAAAAAAATTGGCTGGAAACAAGATGGTTTAGAGAAGAATGTGAATGAGATTGATGAGAGATAATATAATAAATAGACTTAAAAGTAAGATATGGAATAATTTTTTTTTGAAGAGGCGTAAGATATGGAATAATGAATGTTTATATTTATGATTTTATTGAATAAATTCTGGCCTTTGGATTAAGAGTAGTGAACGCTTGAGATTTGGTGTCAACGAATCCGTTGACACCTGGTGTCAACGGATCCTGACCCTATATATATATAAAATATACAAACATGGAACATGTTTAAAGCCTCCAATCCAATGTGTCAAAATTCTAAGCTATCAATGTCGAATCATCACATTTTAGAAGTACAATTTATCATCACATTTAGTAATAAGGACCACAAAACCATAACATTTCTCACATTTTCACAATAAACAAATCATCACAATTCAATTTAGAGCATACAAATTTGAAAGTGTTAATTTCTCTCCAATAAACATCATTTTCGAGTGCATTATTTAGAAAAAAAAACAAAAAACAATATAAAATATGAGCCATATGAAAGAAAGCCCAACACTCCAAACCCAACTTTTTCAACCCTTTTGACTTAACCAATAAATGCAGAACAACATTGCTATATATAGCGAAAAGCTATATAGCGAACATCCCAAGCATACACACGTCAGGCCATGGCCACAATACATGGGAAGCCAACCAATAAAACCTGTTCGCTGTGCATTTGGGAAGAAAAATTTCGCTTGATAAAGCATTTCTCAATGCAGAATACCAAATGGGGAAGCTTTCCCTTCTTTCATGTTCAAAATTTCTCATCCCAAAATTTCTCTTCTGAAGCAGCAAGTAAAATGGCTTTACAACAATTCAAATTCAAATTTTCGCAAGCTATTAAACAATTCTGACACCCACGTCACTCAATTCAAATTCAAATCATCAAATTCAATCTCTCTTTCTTCTTCTCTCTCTACAAATTCAATCTTTAAGTCTCTCTCTTTTTCATCTTCTCTTTTTTTTTTGGGTAGATTCATCTTCTCTCTTCTTCTCTTCATTGTTTCTTCATTCTCAAATCATAAATCAATATCCACCACGATTTCAATAATTTCATGTTCAGATGTCAATCACAACCCAAATGCGATTCTGAATTAGAATCAATCGGGACATAGATTTTTCGAAAAAGAGCACCACGACGGAGGTAATCATTCTAAATCCATTTTTGTCTTTGAAAGATTTCAGAGTTTATTCGAGCAAGATCTATGTTAACAATAATATTTTTAAGTTTTTCATTAATTGTGGAATTGGTTTTGAATATTGGTCTTATTTTTGTGTTTAGATTAACAAGAGTATTTATGTTTTATTCAATTTGTCTTATTTTGACATGATTTTGTATCTGATTTTTCTATGTGAAATTGAGCACTCATAAAGTGTTTGAGAAAATGTCTCAATAAGAAAATGGATGATATTGTTAGCTTTGATCTCAAGTTCTGGTGGTATTTGACTAAATAAATATATGATGACAAGTTTTATTCAAATTTTAAGTTCTTTGTGGTATTCCATTTGATCATTTTGATATTTCTTTGCAGCAAGTTCATCTATTTTGATATGACTCGTGGGATTGAGATAGCTTTTAGGCCACAAAGATTTGAACATGCAATTTTGGTCTTGGATTTATTTCTTTACATTGATTGATTTTATTGGGACATTTACAATCCCTTTTGTTGTTACTAAGTGCAGGTGAAGAACAAAGATTTGAAAATGAAAGTTAAATTCAAAAATTGAGAAGTTCGATAATGGTTCAAAGTATGTTGATGATGAGTGGTGAAGAGGTAAATTCTAAACACACAAACAAATAGGATCCGTTCTCTATGTAGTTAATATGACTGGTGAATTGAATGAGAGATGAATTGAAAAAGTAAATTCTAAACTCATGGATTTATGGGACTTCAAATTTAGGGGATGAGGATGTAATCTAAGCTTTTAACAAAATTAAAATGCAATCACTTTTTGAAAACTTAAGTCTCTTCTTGAGATTTACTTCCGTCTTTATTTTCTTGAATGTGTCTGAATTTGCATTTTCATTTTTCATAACAATGATCTAACACTACGTTGATTTTTTTTTTTTTTTGTTACAGGTTCATTTCTTCTTCTTTTCAATTCTAATGGAAAGATAATATATTTTATATGTTGCTATTGTGTGTAAATTAAGATTGAACTGTGTTCTGAATTTTGCTAAGTTGGCTTTTCTAAATTTGTTTTATTATTTGTATTGTATCCTTACTACAATTTCATTACCAAGTATAATCATATATTTACCAGTTGTTTCATCTATACAACTTGATTTGTGGTTGAAAGGGGATTTCATGTCAAAACACTTTCTTTGAATTTTTTTTTTTCTCTTTGTTACATGCTCAAATCTTTGTTTACTTAAGTGCCACATTGTTGAATTGTATTCTATCTGTTTAAGATAGACTGATGCACAAAGCTATAAATCAACAATTTGACATTACCAAAATATTGTTGGTGTGTAATATTTTGTAATCGAAAATGCATTTTTTTTGTTTGTTTTAGTACTACCGCAACTGCTAGCTTTTGTTTGACATCTGACATAGATCTATGATTGGTAAGTATACGTACTAATTCAAAAGATTGAGTAACAAAGCTCCTATATAAGTTTACTTCATTTCTATAAGTTTACTTGGCTGGGGTGGTAGTAGAATTTAAGTTTAGTCAGTTTAAAAGATAATGGAAAAAGTTGGTGCATAAAATGTATGAAATTGGGCAAGTGACATTTACGTGAGGCAGAGCATAGCAATTACCAATTGAAAATCCAAGTTTAATTGTGATTACTATGCAAGTATACCTGCAATCTTGGAACTTTGATTAGTATACTATGCAAATGAATTATTATATGCTTGCATAGATTTAATTACCAGTAAGTGGCTTTAATAATTTCCTTAGTTTGATTTTTTTTTTATCCTTTGTCCTACACAACAACAACTCAATAATGAAGTCGATTAGCTTTCATACTTAATACATACAAGACATTGAGAAGTTTGCTAATTTCTGGTCAATTATTTATTAGATTATTAGACTAGATTTGTCAATTTATTTTTTGCTTAATGAAGTCAATTATCTTTGAGACTAGATTTTATCAATTTATTTTTGGTCCTGATATTTATTTATTTAGCAAAGGACGAGTTTTCTCACCCTATTAATTTCTTTTGTGAAGTGTTCTAAGGACAAAATCAGCTTCTTATAAGCACTATGAAGTTATTTTTAGTATTCAAAGTTGTTTCATGATAAAGCATATTAGAATATTTAAGTACTATTTCTTTGAGATCAATTTCATATGCAGTATATGACATAATATAAACTACCACTATTATTTGTAGCTTCTTTCAATTTGATAATGATACCCAACTTACAAGATTTGAATAGTCATATATTGTTGTCAATTGTGTTCTCTCATAGTTTCTTTCTTTGCATCTAAGGGTAAATGGATAGCAAATGGTGGAGGATTAAACTATTAAGATCATGTAAGTATCAACCTTAGAATTATTCAAATCTTTTGTTTCAAGTCTGTTTTTGTTGGGCCGCAATTTTTGTATTATTTTATCTTTTTTGGAACTGTATTTGGAGGGACAAGGGATAGTTGGAGATGATCACACCTATGAGTATGACCAATATTTTTCCTTCTATTTTAAATATTCTGCTTGGGGATTGAAATAATTGTCATGAGAATTGCATTAGTATTGCATTAGTATTGGATCACGACCATTTTTAGGTTTATTTTGATAACAACTTTTTGGACTCTATTTTATATAGTTTACATATATGTGAACTTCTTGCCGATGAGTAGCTTTGTTAACTAATTCAGATTCCAAAAAAAATCTATGAATATAGTTTTTCTAAAAATGAAGTTTTTATGCTAAATATGCATTATAAATGTTCAAAGGTATATAACGGATATTGTTACCTCTATTTTGTAGTGTGTTTTTAAATTTGACCCAAACTTATTGGCCTTACTACATGAATAATGCCAAGCAATGTCTTTCCTTTCACATTTCTAATGGATGAGATAAGGTCAACTACCAACAAGTATATTTTTTATATACACATAAACCGAAATTGTAGCCTTAGCCTAAAGCATAACATAAAAAGTAAAATAATAAAAATTGTCATTACATAAAATTAAGGTTTTGACTTTTAATAATCACAACACTTAATCCAAAAATGTACTGCAACAAACATATAGCTGAGACCATGCAGTCAACAACCTACTTGAAAATTGATTAAAAAAATGGTTGGATTATTAAATCAAAACCACATACTAAACACAAAATAACATTGCCCACATACACTCTAAACATAAGAAACTTAATGCATATCCACCCAAATTCATCATTTTCACCAATTCCAACTTCCAAAACACTTGAACTCCGCCTCAAGCAAGATTATCCTTGGGAACCACTTCAACAAGCAAAACAGTATGAGGATCATCCAAATCAAATATCAGCTTGTCACCCTCTTGAAGCCGACGATCTTTAACAAATTTGAACCAACCTCTTGCCATGGATTTCTCATATTTGTATCTTTCTCATATGAGAAATACTTGGCAGGAGGTCGGTTCAAATTTGTTAAAGATCGCCAGCTTCATGACTGTAACAAGCTCATATTTGATTTAGATGATCCTCCTACTGTTTTGTTTGTTGAAGTGGTTCCCAAAGATAATCTTGCTTGAGGCGGAGTTCAAGTGTTTTGGAAGTTGTAAGTTGGAATTTGTGAAAATGATGAATTTGGGTGGATATGCATTAAGTTTCTTGTGTCTAGTGTGTATGTGGGCAATGTCATTTTGTGTAATATGACAATGACAATGTGTCTAGTATGTGGTTCGGATTTAATAATCCAACCTTTTTTTTGTAATCAATCTTCAAGTAGGTTGTTAACTGCATAGTCCCAACTATATGTGTGTTGCATTATACTTTGGATTAAGATAAATACCTGAATGCCTATCCATAGCTGTTCAATGTTGCTATCAGGCATATTCAATTCTACAAGATGATGGGGTTGAAAATTTGATGGCAAAGACATGAAAGGGTAACCATTCCACAAATCATAGCGTATAGAATTAGAAAGAAATATGGGGCTCCCTGAAAAATTTGAATGATACAATATGAGTACTTCCAAGTTTTCCATTTTTGATAAATCTTCAGCTCTCAACTGATTAAATTCGTTGATATCCTCCTTTTTATTTAGAACTATGACTTTAGCTTTTACTGCTTCCTGAAAAATAAAGAATAAGCATATTATAAAATTAACTAGATCGTTTAGTCAAAAACTAGAATCTGTTTAGAAGTATATATGTTACCGATTTTGTAATCATGGCATGATAGAAATCATGGTAAAGCCATAATCTACTCCATAATGTTGGCTCTTTTGGATGTTGATCTCGAGTAATTTGCTTAGCCAGCTCTTGCAACATTTTATGCATATGAATTTCTTGATTTATAATAGTTATGAACAACTTTTCAGCTATACGCGGAATTCCAATAGCAGGCTGCAATCCACAAGCATCTAGAATTCGCCTTACATAATCCTCCCTCTCCCCTTTAAAGAAGCAACCAACATACAAAAATATTTCTCTTTCTCTTAGATCTAATCCCTCAAAACTTGACTGTAGCACTTTCATAATTCCATTATCTAGATTATTCTCCAATCCTTCCAAGGTAGCTCTCCATTGGGAGGTACTTCTATTATACAAGAAAGAACCCATTACTATAATTGCCAATGGAAGACCTTTAGTGTATTTTAGTACCTCAGGAATAAGTTCTTCGCAATCACTGCATGAATCATCACTTTTGAAGGCTTTTCTGTATAGAAGTTGATAAGCATCATTATCATTCATCAATTCAATCTTGTGAATTCTATTTGGTCCATACAATTTAAGGATATGCATATCCCTAGTGGTTATGATTATTCTACTTCCTGCATAAAGCGATTTGGGCTTTATGTGCAATTCCTCTAGCTGCTCAAATCGATCAACGTCATCTAGAACTAGAAGGAGCTTCATGTTGTATAGCCTATTTGTTATAATTCCAGATATTTCAGAAGGGTTGTATTCATCCAGTTTTCTTTATTTTAGAGTTTGTTGGAGGATTTGTTTCTGTATAGCAAAAGCACCACCATCTCTGTAAATTTTGTTGACTTTCCCAATGAAACAACACACATCAAATTGATAGTGGATTGTGTCATACAAGACACTAGCAATAGTTGTCTTTCCTATGCCATCCATCCCCCATATTCCTAAAACTTGACAACGGTCGTTCTCTGAGCTTAGTGCTAAAAGGTTTTCTAATTCCTGTACTTGAGGTTGTATTCCGATAAGGTCTTCAGCAAACCCTGAGAACTTATGACCCAACTTTTCTATTACAGCCTGGACAATATTTCCAATGGCTTCATATTCTCGCCTGAAAAAGAGATGTGTCAAACAGAAAATCACTAAAGTATTCTTATTAATCAACGAAAATAAGGAGAACATTGAAATATACGGTTAGATAATCTATAGCGAGTGATATGCAATGAACTTCCACGCCAAAGGCAAGTGAAATACAATTTGCTTAAAATGCTTGATTTTTGAACTAGTATGTTATGCTTGCTAAGAATAACCACATATTAGAATAACTTCTATACTTTTTTCTTTATTGAGAAGAGAACAACTTCTATACTTACATACGCCTGACATCCCAGCCAGATAATCCTGCCAAACAGTTCATAGCTCTCTTCCACCTATTAACCTTTTGAAGATCCTGTTTGAATCGTTTAGTGTGTAAAACAAAGGCATTCTGATACACTCCATTCTGTTTTCGTACATGAGATGGATCGACATCATAAAAAATAGGGAAAATAGTTTGTATAAATTCATCTCGGCAATTAGCAATAGCAGCCATTTCATCCAAACACCAAGTTGAGGAAGCATAATCTTTCGAGAAAAGAATATTACAAACCCGTGAACGTTGAATTGGTTGTAGAAGCTGGGGTGAAATGGATTCACCTTTGTGAAGCTGATTGTCATCTTTGAAAACAAAAATACCTTTTCTAACAAGTGTCCTTAACCATTTATTAAGAAAATCAAAAGTTGTAAGCTTGCATTGGACTCAATAATTTTTTAACTTTTGAAAAGTTTAATTTACCACTTTTCACCGTTTCCAATACAATATTTCTATTTTTATTCTCTTAATCAATACTCTAAGGCACTATTTAACCTTTCCCTTAAATTATAATCTATTCATCACCACAATAATTTCACATTTGTTTATTCACACATTTAAGAAAATATTCTAAATGAGAGAAAGATAATAGTAAGACCATCATCCAAATTAGCTCCTTAGCATTCCCATTCATCCCACCGATTTTTCGTTCTTTAAATAGACCACACCATATTTTTTATGTTATTATACAGTTTCAAGACTCACATTTAGTTTGATCACATTTAAACTTAGAGTGAATCATCAACTTCGTCCTTGAATTTGTAAGGATCAGCCAAAATCGTCTCCGGATTATGCGAAATATCAAATTAGTCTCTGAATTTGTCATATGTCAATCAATTTAGTCCCTTCGTCCAATTTGGGTGTTAACGGTGCTGGTGTGGCCATTAACCTCTCACATAGGTCTCCATGTCAGATGCCACACAAGCATGGACAAATTTGGCTCATAGTGACCAAAATTTACAATGACTAAATTGATTAATTTGCAGAAAATGGTTTGCTCTTTCTTCCCCCATGGCTCTTTCTTCCTCAACAGCTATTTTTTCCCCAAATATATAAAATTGGAACCCTAATTTTACAATTTGTAATCTACACTCCAAAATCCCCAAAATTTCTTCCAATAATTAGTGGTAACATTCTTCCCCAATTCAAAAAACTTCAAACCCTGATTATTTGACTAACTATCAAATCGATCCCTACATTATATTAAAAACCCATCAAATAAGTCCTTGAATTATTTAATCAGATATCAATTTGAGCCTTGAAGCATATATGTGCAGAACAAAGTAAAAAAGTCATAAGACACAACTTGATCTTGAAATATTGCATAGGCAAAAGTCATAAGTCATAAGTCTAAAATATTACATAGGCAAAAACAACCCAACTATGGGGCATTAACAAGTCATAAGTCTTAAATATTACATAGGCGAAAAGAAACTCAACTATGAGGCATAATTCAAACAAGTCTAAATATCACATTTCCAAAGCATATTTTAAATATGTTTCCATCAAGCATCATTTTCCATGAATTTAGGTTGAGTCAAACCGGATGGATCATAACTTGGATATGGTACTCTAATAACGCAGGAGTAGTTGGATGTGCTGGTGCAGGACCCCTCACTAGTGCAGGACCCCTAAATTATAACATATTCAATCAAATCAGTCCTTAAATTATTACACTTCTGGCAAATCGAACCATAAAATTTAAGAGTAATACCTGTCGAGGCACTACTTCATTTGCAACAACAATGTCAACATTTTGAGCATTTGCAACAAATTTCCAGCACTTTCTGGCACAACATTTCCAACATTTTCTGCATTTCTTAGCACAACATTTCCAGCATTTTCAGCAACAACATTTCTGCATTTTCTTTTGAAGGTGACATAGATGGGGGAAAATAAGTAACAATAAGATATACGTACTCATATTTTTCAAGTTTGGAGCTTAAATGTACTAGTATGATAAACATAGTAATTTAATCAAAGGAGAAGTCATGTGTCCATGTTGTTTCCTTTTCTTGATCTAACATCTCCCATATAATATAATTTGAGTGTTTGGTGTATTTCAGTTTTAATGGATATTATGGAAGCAAAATGTTTTACTTTTAATATCTTGTGCATCAATAGACTTTTCCATATGACATTTCGAATGCTACAGTTTTGATTGTATGCAATTTTGCAATTATGTGGTGGCAAAGCTTCAAAAGGGATTTTTGTTGGTGCCTATGTCTTCAACAGCAGTGGTATGACAATATAAGCAATTTGAAAATGCAAGGATGTAAACGAATGGGTAAGAGAGGGGTAAAATTGGAAAAACAGAAGAAAAAAATGAAAGTGAAAAGTTAAAATGAAATTTGTTGCTTTTCAATCAATTTGATCCTTGTACACGTGGATGCCTTGATGACATGTGTACAACACATCACATATGCAGGAAGACACCTCATCACCACACTAACAGAGGGGTTGGACGGAGGGACTAAATTGATGGAGGTTTAACGAATTCAGGGACTAATTTGATATTTCGCATAATTGGGGGACGATTTTGTCCGATTCGTAAAAATTCAAGGGCAAAGTTGATGATTCACAGATACACATATAAATAAACATATAAAAAATACTAATGTTTTTTCTTCCATCACACACATGAAAACTAACAACGGTCAAACTCTATAAGACAATGTAACAAAAAAATTGTATAAGGCAAACAAATCTCAACGAAATAATAAAATAAAATTGTTACAAAGGGCCAGGGGAAACAAAAAACTCAACCAAGAAACGATTCCATTTTAATCGTTATTTTTTTTTGGAAAAAGAGCATTAGAAGAAAACTGAACCAAAATCAAAAGGGGAGAGTACAAATCGATTGATAGAAAAATGGTAAAGAGATAGAAGGTTGATAACGTTATTTGAGAGAGAGAGGGAGGAGAATAGAGGAAGCAACGAGGAGAGAGAAGAAGGAGATGAGAGGCCATAAAATTATGTCAATTTTTTTTTACCGAAACAAAGTTAACTATTATCATTAATCAACCAATGTTCAATACAAGAAGGATAAGAATAAAAAATACGGTGACTAGCCCAAGCACATGCCACCCTAGCTAAACTATGAGCAACCATGTTCGTTTGTCTCCTAACAAACTTCACCTCGAAGTTGGAATGTAAAGATAACTGATAAATAATACTAGAAACAATAGCAGAGAATTCTGAATCACCATGGCTCGGAGACGATAGAGCTTGCACTAGAGTAGATGAGTCGGACTCGAAGATAACCCGTCCCATCTGTTCGCATCAGCAAAGTGAAGAGCCTCGAGTAAGGCTACTGCCTCCCCCTCCAAAACTGTCATATCTGCCTGCTGCCATTTCGTTTGAGCCCGAATAAATTGCCCGCGGGAGTCTCTAACACAACACGCAAAAGATGTAATATGGTTACGGTCATGGAACGCGGCATCCACATTGCACTTCAACCATGTCTCGCATGGTTTCTCCCAAACTGAGCTGTTACCTTGCACTTTATTCTGCCCGTGTTGCACAACCGATTGTGGGGGATGTTTATGAACCTCCTGCCATTGCTGCCATGCATCTAGTTCCGTCCTCCCAATGCTTGTTGAAGTATGATGAGCGGCATTCCAAATGACATCATTACGTGAAGCCCAAATTTGCCAAAGAAGTGAAGCCACCCGACCTGCAATGTCTCGGCTTTCGGAACGACATATATCAAAAACAAAATCTGCCAAACTGATCATAGTTCCAACTTGCGGTTGCAACACAGTCGAAAGCCCTGCCCAATACCAAATCTCACGCGCCACCGTACAGCCCACAAAAGCATGCCAATCATCCTCAACAGCCGTATCACACCAGGGACATATCACCTCACATTGTACATGCCGTGATTGTAGTCGGAGACGCGTCGGAACACACCCTCTGCAAATCCTCCATAACAAATTACGTGCTTTGTGAGGGGAATTCACATTCCAAATTCTATGCCACTCACCTTCAACATGGAACCGATCAGTATGTAACAACTCCATCATAGCAAGTTTATAACCAGTCTTAACAGAATTATGTCAATTGAAGTTGCAAAGAAGGAGCGAAGTAGTGAATGGGCAGGAAGTGTTTCTGTGTTTTGATGGATTTTACAAATCCTATCGGGTTGCTAATCTATCAAAAATTAAGGATCGAAATAAGAAAGAGTGAATTGAATAGGATTGATAATAAGTTTATTTTATCATATCATGTTGATGCACCCTACAAAGAATTAACTAGGATATAATAATTTTATCATATCTTACGAATAAAACGGGTCCTTCAAGTCAGATATTTGATGTTATTAAGAACTATTTCTTTTTTTCAATATGGACTTTGAGTAAAAAGGCCAAGATTAAAGAGATCGGTTTCTTTCCACTTGGCTCCATCCTTCTCGGCTTCATCTTCTTTAGACACTAACCAATTGTAACATTCACTGAAAGCAAAAAAAAAAAAACCAAAACAAAACAAAACAAAACAAAAACCTATTGTAACAATGGGCAATAATTTTCGATTAATATATTGTTATTTTCATTGTGGTCTTTCAGTTAAAAGGCCAATATTAAAGAGAACATTTTCTTTCCCTTTGGCTTCATCCGTCTCTGCTTTCTCTTCATCAGAAACAAACCAATTGTAAGGAAGTTGGATTTTAGGCTCATTATTTGTGTTGCTTTCATCTGCATTATCAATGTTGAGTAAAAGACGATCTTTTCTCAGAACCCTGTGTTCTTGTATAGTCCATTTGAAGTCATCTATGCTTTTTTTGGTTACCACTCGCAACCCCCATTCCTTGATAATCAAACCTTTTCGAGCTTTAAATGTGATTTGTGCTCCAGTTTCTACAAAATGACAGTGTTCCCGAGAGATATAGATTGTCCATAGATAATTTTTACCATCAATTGTAGTCCGTTCCAAATCTAGTGACATATCAAAGCATTCTTCCGTGTATTCACCCTCAAAAGAAAGATAAAAAGGATTATGTAGCAGTGGCGAGGAGAGCGATTGATGATTATGATTATTTAACTCAAATGTTACATAAAAGAGAAAGCCGCGCCAGTCGACATCCATAACAGCAGTGTTATTTATCCTTACTCTTGAACCCCCTTTAAACCGGTGATGGAAAAACTTTAGAACGGTGCAATTTGCATTAGAATCATGGGTTTCTCCATGCCAAGGAAGAACAATGTCAAAGCCACACCGAAAGTGAAGAGGTTCCTGGTAAAAGAAAAAAAATAATACAAAGAGGCATATTAGAGCTAGAGAGTTGTGATGATAGATGTCAAAGATTTGGAAATATATCAAGGAAACGAGAAATGTCATTGCAAGATATTCTTCAAGTTAAGGTTTTTGATGCTTGCGGTATTGACTTTATGGGATTATGAGTGGAATATGAGTGATGATCATAGCTGGGGATGAACCCCTTATTTATAGCAAGGCTTCATCTAACTACGCTCCATTTGGTTGTTATGTTCGTTGTAGTGACCACTTAGTTATCATTACTAAATTCGAGATAGATGGTGATGCTTATCTAATTTGAATATGCTCCATGATGACCGAAATGGTGAAGCACGTCAGTGCTTCTAGAATCCTTCTTTGTAGGTTCTTAGTTTTCTAGGATGACGTCAGAAATAATTTTCCGTGCTGCATCATCTTTTTTGTCGAGGGGAGCACCAAAGCGCATTTGGACCTCGGTATTGAGCATATTTGACGTTTTCAAAGTGGACTTACTCAGTGGACTATATTTTGGTCTTCTACTTTATTATTTCACTCTGAATTTCAATATATTTAAGATTTTTACTTAATCTGTTTATTGATTGAAGCATATATTGGATATTAGGAAAATGTTTAAGCATTTGCCAATACAACATGTTTCATGGTATAACAGCCAAAAAAACACACACGTACAATGGAATAGAATAGAGTATTACGCACCTTTACTAGTCTTAGTATCCATGTAGTGAAGAGCCGATAGAAAGGTTGGTCGTCCAACGAGAAGGCAAACTCCATGCAATTGGGAGAGTCAAAAATATATAATCCTGACCTATGATTACGGGATTCAGATGCTGTTTTAAAATACCTTCCAACTGAATATGATGGACCTTTTCTTATTAGGAGGTTAGGCAAATATTGAAGACTAGGACAATGAGACAAGTTTAAATATGATAGATTGTGAAGCCAAATGAAAGTGGGAGGAAGCGAAGTAAAGTTATTTCCTTGAAGATTTAGTCTTTCTAAACAACTTAATTCTCCAATAGCATCAGGCATTATTGAAATACTGCAAAAGCTCAAGTCTAAGTAAATCAGAGATTGCAATGGCAGCTTAGTAAATTCAGAACTGCCGCGAAGATCTAGAGTCATAAGATTTGTGCAGTCTCTCAAACTTAAAAATTTCAGATCTACAAGAGTCCCAACAGATTCATGAATTATGGACAAACTTGCACATCGATCCATATCAAGATATTGGAGCATTGATAATCCACTAAAATCTGGAGTTTTTTCAAGTTTTTTGCAATCAGATAGACGCAGAACTTTTAGAGACCATAATGATGCTGCATTTCCAAAATCAAGGCTAACTATACTAGTACAATTCTGCAAACTCAAGAATACAAGTTTTGCAAGAAGTCCAATTGATGGATCCACATGCGATAAGTTTATGCATCCTGTAAGATCTAGCCGCTCAAGGTTTAGGATTCCATCAAAACATGGAGTCATCTTCAGTTTTTTAGAGTTGCTAAGATCCATCCTTTTCAAATTGGGGAGATTCTGTTAAGCAAGAATGAGCCACAAATATTTTAGTATTTTTGTATTAAAACTTGAATTTCGTTGATTCAGGTTTCTAAATTGCAACAATAGTAAATTGCAACAATAGTGAATTTCGTTGAGTAAATTGTCATTTTCGTCGGTAAATGTGTGTTCTAGAGTGTATGGAAATTGATAAGATGTCTTTATGTGTGTCTTTTGTTTGTAATTTTATGGGTTAAACCGACTAACAAAGATAACTTCGACTAAGAAAAAACATTTTTGATAGAGAATTATATAAGAGAAAATGATGTGATGAATGTGATAAGTTGGTGATGGGATAAGAGAAAAAAGATAAAGAAAAAAAAAAAGAGATGTTAAATGAGTTTATGGAACATGAAATGTACCAATATCAATGTTGTTTTTATAATTGCGTTTCATTGTCATTTTAGCAAAAGAATATGAAAAGACGGACACAACCGTTTCTGTCTTTCCGCTTTTCTAATCGCGGAAGACTAAAATGAGTTAATGACATAGTTTAGGATTATCAAAAAAAGATTTTCAACCATTTATCTCGAAATAAGAACAATACCTGGGTGCCTATCCATAGTTCAATGCTACTATCAGGCATATTCAATTCTACAAGGCGATGTGGTTGAAAATTTGATGGCAAAGACATGAAAGGGTAACCATTCCAGAAAAGATAGCATAGGGAATCAGAAAGAGATATTGGTCTTCCTGAAAAGTTTGTATGATTTAATATGAGCACTTCCAAGTTTTCCATTTTTGATAGATTTTCAGCCCTCAACTGATTGAATTTGTTGACATCTTCCTTTGGATTTAGAATTATAGCTTTGGCTTTTATTGCTAATTCCTAAAAATTGACGAATAAGCATATTATAAAATGGAATAACAAAGTACATGATTTGTAAAAAAAAAAAAAGTAAATGAATTTAACCCAAATATCAAATATAATATCAAAATATCAAATATAAAAGAAACTAAATGAATTTTTTATTTTTTGTGGTGACCGGGGTTTGAACCCCCAACCTTGCATAATTTATGCATTGTCCATACCAACTGAGCTAAGCTCACGAGGACAAACTAAATGAATTAAATAAACTAGGGGTGTGTCTAATATAAACCTTTTAAAATTGGTCCGAATATAGACCTTTAATATTAATATTTTTAGAAAAAATAAACTTTATAATAGTTTATTAAACTTTAATAAAAATAGCATAGTCCATCTAGACCAGGTTCATTTATTAAAAACAAATGAGTCAACAAGAGTTGATATATTTAGTCCATATATATTTTTCAATTTTTGTTGACTAATTTTCTTTCAAAAATAAATTTTGTTGACTAATTTGTCTCTAATAAAAAAAAAAACCCAGGGGTATACGACATAGTACATATTTTTAAAAATTAATTATTAATATTTTTAATTTGATATCAAATTATTTTTCAATTATATTTTGTTGGAGTCATTTTTTAATTTTACTATATTTTATACGAGTAAATTTTTAGGTTATTTTCTTATCATATCCTATTGGTTTCTAGCACATTTTATATTCAGGATAAATATTTTAACTAGTGAGACATGATAAGATAAGATCCAGGATTAACTAATCTTATTGTTTTTTTTTTTGATAAGCAAGGAGTAAGGACAGTCATCAGGAGGAAACACTGACATGCCAACTAGGTTGGCAACCTGGGAAACCTCCATCCTATGCCGCGAAACTCTAAATTTTATTAAAAAAAGACAAAAATATATATACAAGAAGAGGGGAGACTAGGCCAAAACCCTAAAAAAAAAAAAAACAAAAACGAGAACAAGATACAAAAGACTATGATATGGTATGTATCATCAAACACAAATTAATGAGACATGATATGTTATCCTGATCATCAAACAGACTCTCAAGGTTTGATATTAGATTCGCTTTTTGGTGGGAAAGGCAATAGGGGGTAAGAAGGATTCATATAGGGAATCACAAAATAGGTCGGACTTCGACTACGTTTTTCTAGAAGCACATGTCAGGGGTTGAATCTTGGACCTTAAGAAAGACCCAATGATCTATCACTTGTATTACACCAGGTAACTTTTTTGTTCTTTACCTCAAAAATTGGTTTTAAAAAAGTAAGTAATGGAAATGAAGAAAAACATAGAATCTGTTTAGAAGGATATATATTACCGAATTTGTAATCATGGCATGATGGAAATCACGGTAAAGCCAAATTCTACTCCATAAACTTGACTTATCAGGATGTTGCTCCCGAACAATGTGCTTCCCCAACTTGTGCACCATTTCATGCATATGGATTTCCTCATTTCTAATAGTTATAAGTGACTTTTCAGCAAGAAGTGGAATATTAATAACAGGATTCATCCCACAAGCATGTAGAATTTGGCTTACATAATCCTTCCTCTCTCCATTAAAGAAACAAGCGACATGCAAAAATACTTCTTTCTCATCTTGCTCTAATCCTTCATAACTTTCATGGATCACTTTCATTATTTTGTTTGGTGGATTCTTGTCAAATTTATCCAAGATAGAGATCCACTGATTAGCATTTCTGGAAATCAAGAAAGAACCTAGTACTTTCACCGCCAACGGAAGACATTGAGCATATATTAACACCTTAGGAATAAGTTCTGCAAACTCAATGCTACCAAAATCACTGTTGAAGGCTTTTCTGCACAAAAGTTTCATAGCGTCTTCATCGTTCATTAGTTTAGCCTCAAAAACTTCATCGGCTCCATATGTTTCAAGAATATGCTTATCTCTACTGATTATGATTATTCTACTCCCTGAGTGAAGAAATTTGGGTTTTATGTCCAATTCTTCGACTTGCTCAAGTTGCTCTACATTGTCAAGAACTATAAGGAGTTTTATTTTGCTTAGCCTGTTTCTCATGATTTTGGATATGTTAGGAGGACTATATGTGTCTATATTTTTTTCTTTGATTGTTCGACAAAGAATTTGTTTCTGCACAGCAACAGCACCACCATCTTCATAAATTTTGCTAACATTCTCAATAAAACAACAAGCACCAAATTGATATGAGATTTTGTCATACAAAACGGTGGCAAGAGTTGTCTTTCCTATTCCATCCATACCCCATATTCCTAAAACTCGACAACCATCATCCTTTGTCGTTTGTCTTAAAAGGCGGTCTAAGTCTTCTATGTGAGGCTGTATTCCAATAAGGTCATCAGAGGATCTTGAGTATGTGTAACCCAATTTTTCTATTACTTCCTCAACCAATTTTTCAATTAGTTTAGACTCTGGCCTGAACAAAAGGAAAAATTAATATCACAATATTATCACCTTAGGAAACAAGGAAACAACAAATAAAAATATACAACTACTAGGGACTAAGTTAAATCGTTGTTGTCATACTTATGTATAAAATTTAAGTTAATATGAAATCATGTAATATGTTATTGTGAAGTGTTAAGGTTAAAATCTAATGCATTTTTTTTTTTATAGAAAAATCTTATGCATTTTTAATAAACACATCAACCATACTTGTATCTCAATGACGCCGACAAATGTGCAATTTTATTTTTTTATAGTTAACAAAATGTGCAACTTGCTTCTACCAAAAGATGAAGAAAAAATAAGTTTGATTTGTAAAATGTATTTTTTGTAATGTACACTCAAGAAAGCACAAATAGTTGATAAGAATATAAAACTATATACAGAGAAGATATAATATTTATACTTACCGACTCCTAACATCCCAACCAGCTCTTCCAGCCAAATGTGTCATAGCTCTCCTCCATCGAGCAACCTTGTCTGAGGTTTTTCCAAATTTCTTAATATGTAAAACAAATGCATTCTCATACACTCCATTTTGTTTTCGGACATGAGATGGATCGACATCATAAAAAACAGGTAATACAATTTGTTTCAAATTTTTTCTACAGTCATAAATAGCAGCCATTTCATCCAAACACCATGTTGATGAAGCATAATCTTTTGAGAAGATAATAATAGAAACCTTTGAACGTTGAATTGCTTGCAAAAGTTCAGATGAAATAGATTCACCTTTCGGAAGTTGTTTGTCATCCTTGAAGGAAAAAATACCTTTTCTAGCTAGATGAGAGTGGAGATGGTCAACAAATGAATTGCGAGTGTCAGGACCTCTGAAACTGATGAACACATCGTATTTATAGCTTTGGATTCTAACAGAATCTTTGGAAGGACTAGGTTGCTTAGACATTGTGCCTTATATAAAAAATGCATCTAATTAATCTTATTATAAAGAAAATGGGCAATATAAGGGCTAACAAATAGGTTGATTTTTATAATGTGTAATATTTGATTTCAGTTCCTTAAATATTAGCTATTTATCGGCTAAAATAAATATTATACACATGTAATTGGGACAATTTCGATATTATCTAAGTTTACGAAGATTAAAACAAGGTAACAAAGATAAAAATATAATATACGTTGAAAAGTGACTCAAAACTGATGTTGGAAGTTATGCAAAATCGTTGCGCAATTTAGAGCAATGGTGTCACGAGTTGGTGATGCTAGGAGCATGTGTGTGGTATGATATTGGAGAAATTGTGGCAAGATTTGACTGATGACAGTTTTGTACTATGTACGAAATGGTGAATCGTGACACGACCCAGTCAAAGGAGTTAACAAAGTCCAAAGACTTGAGTGCTGATGATAGTGGTGAAAGATTAAGTGTCTCAAAAGGTAAAGGCAGAGGAAAACGATGAACCTCAAAGGGTGGTGGCACGTCAAAGTTTAGGTGCTTCAAGTGTCATGGGACATGTTGTAACGCCCTCCTTTTTATTTAATTATTTTAAATGAGTTTTAGAATATATTTATATGATTAGTGTGATTTATAAGATTTATGTGATTTATATGATTTTAGAGAAATTTATGAGACGTTGTGACTTATTTTATTGTTTAATAAAACAAGATTAGAAAATAAAATAAATATTAAGTTGTGGGGTTATTTTGTGTAGAAATATATTTGTTATTTGATGAAGAGATATATTTGTTATTTTGTGTAGAAATATATATATATATTATTTGGTGTAGAAATATATTTGTTATTTTGTGTGGAAATATATATGTTATTTAGTGTAGAAATATATTTGTTATTTTGTGTGGAAATATATATGTTATCTGGTGTAGAAATATATTTATTATTCAATGAAGAGGTATATTTGTTATTTGGTGTTAAAATATTATATACATATATATTTTGATGAAATATGCTATTATTTGTTATATGGTGTATTATTATATATTTAGTGGAAGACTATATTTAGTAGAGAAATATTATTTATTAGAATATGATGATTATTAGTGTGAGTGGATTTGAGGGTTAGAATAGAAAGAAGAATAAGTTGTTGGGTCTAAATAGATTTGGGAAGAATATTTTAGTATTATAAATAGAGAAGCTTAGGTTGGAAAGAGTTTACCGGAAACCGCTTTTTGGAAAAGAGGAGAACAAGAAAGAAGAGAAGAGAAGAGATAAGTCAAGAGAAGAGGAGAATACCTTATGAAAGAAGAACGCTGCTGCTGATTCAGGAATTAATCTAAGGTGAGGGTGAGACTATCTTGCATTAATATTAAGTTGTTAAATCATTAGATTACATCTAACAAGTTGGGGAGAGTTTGTGAGAATTTGAGAATTAGGGTTTTGAGAGAGATTTGATGATTAGATGATGAAAACTTGTTGAATTGATGTAAAAATTATGTACAGACCTTAGATAATCCATAAGATGATTATTGGAAGTAGTTTTGAGGTTAGCACCATGAGATTAGGTGAAACTTGAAGAAAATCTGCATTCTGCTCGAATTTTGATATTAAAACTGGTATTGATCGGTGCGGAATTGCTCTTAGGTGTAAACACTTAAGTTGTAGGTATGGATGTTAGCTTTCTAATGCCGTTGGTTTCACGTCAAAACGATTTATAGAACTTGAGTTATGGGTAAATTACTGCACGTAGATCACAGTGAATTTTTATGGACTTTCAGCACAACTTTTCCGAATTTAATATGAAAACTGGTATTGATCGGTACAGAATTGGTCTTAGGCGTAAACATGAAAGTTTTAGATAATTTTGTTAGATTTCTAGTGGCTTTGGTTTGACGTGAAAATGATGTTTGGTCTTTGAGTTATGATGAAAATACTACATGGAGGTCTTAGCAAAATTGTACGGTGACAACATTCTCTGTTTCATGTTTTTGCGTTTTGTTCATATGTTTCTGTTTTGAATTGACCTTTGTTGTAAACATGAAAGTTGTTGTTATTTGTGATACCTTTCAAGTAGCTTTGGTTTGACATGAAAATATGTTGTGGATAATTTATTATGTTTTTACAAAGATACATAGTGAATTATTGTTGATGTTTAAATATGATGTTATATGATGTTGTTTATGATTGATGAATATGATGTTTTAAGATGTTGTTTATTATCATTTGATATTGTTATATTATGATATGACATGAATTATTTATGTGATCCATATGTTGTCATGATGCTAAGATGTTAAGATGTTAAGACGTTAAGATGATATGAAGTTGTTAAGTCGTCGAGTCGTTATGAAGTCGTCAAGTTGTTAAGATGTCATAGATGTTCATGAAGTTTCTAAGACGTAAGATGTTGAGTCCATGCATACTCATTTAAAGATGAGGGTTCATGCCCTGGAGCTTTTGCTCAACCACGACGATGGAGCTTATGCTCAACCAGAGACGAGGGCTCATGCCCTAGGAGCTTTTGCTCAAATAGTGACGAGGGCTTATGCCCTAGGAGTATATTTATGCTCAATAGTGACGAGGGCTTATGCTCTAGGAGTATATTTATGCTCACAAGCGACGAGGGCTTATGCCCTAGATTGGTACCACATGCATTTGCTATTTCATGATGATTCAAGATGATTTAAGATGATAAGAGTTGCATAGTCGAGTTGAGTCGCATTGTCAAGTCAAGAGTCGAGTCAATCATGAAGTTGTTTATGACTATGATTATGAAGTCGATTATGAGTTTGATTAAGAAGTTGTTATGATGATTATAAGATGCTAAATGATTATTGTTGTTGATGTTCATGATTGTTTTGATGATGATGTTTGTTTATGAGTTGATGATTATGATTTGATGACTATGGTTATGATTAGTACTTGATGTTATATGGTGATGTTTATGTCTATGATTAAGATGATGTATGATACTATGATTAAAAGGATATATGATAATGCTTATGACCAATATTTGTAGATATGTGATGATATTTATATGATGATATGATACGAAGTATATGACTAATATAGGAAGAATAGTGACACTAGTTAAGGAAGTTTAAGTTGTTAGATATGATTAATGAATTATAAGATGTTTAAGTTGTTGAATGTACTTTATATGATTTATATGCTTAATATTATTGTTTGAGAAATCTCACCCCTCTGCTTGGAAATGTTGCTCTTCGTATGGGTAACTTGCAGGTAACCAGGATTAGTTGTGGTCGTGAGTGGACTCCTCACAAGTGTGTCTTAGGTGCTCTGATACGTAACGGGATGAGATTATGTCTTCTATTTCTATTCCTTACGTATTACTTATGGATTTTTATGAATAAATGTTGAACAAGACTTATGAGATTTTTATGTTGAGGCCTGTGTGCCAAAGATTATTTTTATTGTTGAACTAATTTCCGCTGCGAAGTTTTGAATTACTTATGTTAAATGATTTTGAAGAATAAATTGTTATTTATTCAGTTTATGAATTTTTAAGAAGTGTAGCATTCCGTTTAAAGTTGAAAAACTCTGATTTATTTATGAAATTTTTACGTTGGGAAAACGGGGTGTTACACATGTCACTTCAAGAGAGATTGTTTTGAGTTAGGGGATAATGATATCTTCATGTATGTTTCTCACCTTGAAAATGATGATACTTGCAAATTGACTTGCATGTAGAAAGGGTATTCGTTTAGCAATCAACATTAACTTTAATAGGTGGTGCGAAGATTACCGAAGGTCATTCTGAAGAGGCGGATGTAAAAATACTTAAGGTCAGCCTTTGAGGTGGAGTTGACAAGGTGAAATACATAGTGAATGTATGCATTTGGAAGTTGAGGTATAGAAAGCTCACCTTGAGGCGTATAGTCTTCCGCTAGTGGGACTAAGACGAGATAAGTTGACGACACCGCTAGTGAGCAACAAAATTCTTCAAGAGGACGCAAGATATTATGGGGATTGAAGATTAATGTATGCCATAACTTATGGGAATACCTAAAATACCAAGTAACTTGATGCATGTAGATCTTCAAGAAGACAAAAGACGTTCAGTGGTTGAAGAGGTTATGGTGAATCTTGTGGAACTCCCTAAAAGTCCTAGTTTAGTTGGGTTTAAGAATCATCATGAGGGTGGAAGGCATTCTTAGGGTTTAACAGATAAATGTGAAAGCTTGTGGAACTACATTGCTTCAATATGACATCACAAATTTAAAGTCAATGTGGAGAATTGTTGAAAAGTGAGTCAAAATTGATGTTGAAAGTTTTAGATAATTGTAGCGCGACTTGGAGCGTTTGATGAGCGATTTGACTGATGGCAGCTTTGTACTATGTAAGAAATAGTGAATTGTGGCGCAATCCAAGAAAATCATGGCCCAATTTTCTTGGGATCTAAGCACTATATAAGCATCATTTGTTCCATTTGGTGGAGAATCTCATGAAACCAAAGGATGAAACTTTTAGGAAACTTAGAGGCTAAGAGTTGGGTGTCTTTGGGTGAGATTCTTGGGTTGGAAAACAATTATAAACACTTTGAGTGATTGAAAATCATTGATTCCCTTGGTCTCAAGAAGAGATTCGAAAAATGGTAGAAATTAGATTTGTTCTTTGAGAGCTTGTTGAAACTAATTTCTTGTAACCTTTTGTATCTCATTGTAATGAAACTCATTGATAGTGAAATGAAGAGATCTCTCTCCTACAGACATAAGTCATTATTGGGCCGAACTGGGTGAACAAATTTTGTTGTGTTTGTTTCTCTTCTCTCTTTTATCTATTGCTTGTGTTTGTGCTTTACACTTAGTTACTAGATTATATTTATGTTTGTTATTGTTGTTATTTCTTAAGACTACATTGAAATTGGTTACTACTTCATTTTGCTCCACACATGTAAGTTTATTGCGGTGATTGAGTTCCAGATTCACAACAATATATTTACTAAGATTTTTTTGAGTCTATATATTTACTAAGATAAAAAAAATATTAAAAATATTTACATGATTTTAAAAATAAAATTGATATAGCGTAAATTTAAATATACTCTAGTATGATACATAATTGTTTTTTTTCAGAGGTAGTATGACACAACATTTTTTTTTTGTCAAGAGTATGACACATAACTTATTAACTGAAAAACATATTTTAGGTGACAAATATATTAAAAAAAAGGCTAGTTAACATACATCATTCGAACAATTGCTCTCAAGTGGCTAATGAGCTTCACTAAAAAACTATTTCTTTAGGAGAATCTAAGTTGAATTTTAGATGAAACAATTTTTTGTCGTACTTTACTTACATTATGAATTATTAGATCCCTTTCCAACAAAAGAATAATAACAGAAATGGATTCTCTAATTTTATTGTTAACATTGTTGATTTTAGTGTATTTGGTACAGACTTTCATAATTAAAATAAGATAAAGATAATTATACGATGTTGTTTAAAATATATTATATAGGTAGAAAGTTACCATGGATAGAGGATCGAAAGGTAGATAATATGCATCCCATTACTTCTAAGTTGAAAATTTTAGTCTTGCTTTAAACTCTCTCTCGTTGGAAATAGTTTTCTTCAGCTTTTCACTGCATCAGTTCAAGGAAGAGAAAGGAAACGACTTGCGTTTCCAATATAAAGCTCAGATTCATCGTTCCAAAACAGGAAGAAGCCACGAAATAGAGTCAATCAATGAAACAAACGAGGAGATATCAAAGTTTCTCATAGCCGAACAGGAAAGCACCCACGAAATGTTTAATAATTATCAAATGAGGAGATATCAAAGTTATTATTCCACAAGAAGTTCATAGTTTAGTTAATCCGTTGGTAACAAAGTCTAAACATTTAAATAATCCCACAATGCATAAAAAAAAAAATATGCAAGGTCCGGGGTTCAAACCCCGGCCACCACCAAAAAATCCGTTAGTAACAAAGTCTAAACATTTAAATTCAATTTTTTATTTGTCAAGTTTAATTTCAACAATTTTTTTATATTTTTTAGATAGATGAAATGACAAATTAATCCCACATAAATAACTTGGACGAGGCTCAAACATTAATCATAACGTCCAACCAAACAATTTAACATCTCTCCAATTGAGCTAGAACTACACTATAAAAAAAATTGAGCTAGAACTTATAAACTAATTTCAACTATATAACTCACTCTGAAATTAAATATACAAGCAAGAAAGAATGATATTGTTATGCATATTCAAAAAGATTGTTGGTCACATTTTTTTATATGTAATTCAAATAAAAAAAATTAGTCTATTGCTTAAATTATCTCCACGACTAATAAATTAGATAATTGGAAATAATAATAAATAAAAAGTGATACTAAGTAGGTCTAGAATTTTTTTTTTCCTATTTATCAACGCAACGAAAATAAACGGAGAAAGGAAATATGATTTTTTTTTTGGTCGATAGAAAATATGATATTTTATTAAACAAAAAAAGAAAATATGATATTTTATTATATTTTTATTTTGGTAGTTATAACATGAGAGAAGATGTTAACTTTTCCGTATATTTTAATATGAGCAATGCTATATCTCTAGAAAAATAACATCAAGAATTCTTCTTCAAGAATAAAGAGCAACCAATCACAATGCACTATTTGCCACAATTCAATGAGGTGTGGCTGAAAAATAGGAAGTGGACAAATAAATCATGCAATTAAAACTTGCCAGCTATGTCTTGAAAAATTCTTGATGCTTTTTTTCTAGAGAGATAACATTTTCCTTTTAGTATATTTCATTAGTCTAGGAAAATTGCTCTTCTCTCAAACCATTTTGCTTATTCCCATCCCAAAGTTTCAGAATTAACTCCTTGGCATCAAGATACAAGGTCTTTTTTCAGTGTGTGGTCTCCGCCAATCTAAAGGCCTAGATTGAAGAGATTAATTTCTTTCCCCATGGCATCATCATTCTCAACTTCATCTTCATCGGAAACAAACCAGTTATAAGGTAGTTGGATTTTAGGCTCAATGTTATTGTTGTTGCTGCTGCTTTCTTCGGCATTATCGATGACTGCTAAAGGAAGACGAGTTTTTTATCGTTCTATTGAGCCCTCTACGTCTTCCTTGGTTAGCACACGCAACCCCCCACTGCTTCATAATAAAACCTTGGCATGTTTTAAACGCAATCTGCGCTCCTGTATTCACAAAATGGCAGTGCTGCCGAGAGATGTAGATTATCCAAATATAATTTTTTCCGTCAACCCCGTTTAGTTCCAAAGTAATTAGTGGCATATCAAAGCATTCTTCTGTGTATTCATTTTCGAAAGACAGATAAAAACGAGACAAGCAGAGTGAAGGAAGGGGATAACCCAATTCTGCACAATAAGTAGTATCAAAATGAAATGCTACACAAAAGACGAAGCCAACCCAGTCAACATCCATATTAGAGTGTTGAATCCTTATTATTGAATCTGACTTAAATCGATGATCAAACCACTCTGGGATAGTTGGATTTCCATGAAAATCAACATTTTCCCAATGCCACGGCAGGACAAAAAGTCAAAGCCACATCGGAAATGACGAGGCTCCTGATATAAAAAGAAAAACAAGTAGACATATAAAAGCTAGAGAGCGTGTGAAAGAGAAGGCATTCAAAGTGCACACCTCAACTAATCTTATATATTAGCTCCAAAATGTGCCGATAAACTGGAAAAATTATGAACAAAAACATGTTTATAATGGGAGTCATACCTCACTTTTTAATCAACTTTATGAGGATGAGTTAATCCAAAAAGAAAAAAGAGCTAAGACGATATTTGAGTCTATTCAAGATATAATGGGTCATATCCGACCACTCTAGATGTTCAATCCTAAGCGTGAAGATGTTTGTTAAGAGTCCCACCTATATTAACCTAAACTACCTTCTTCCTTTCTTCCATAAAAAAGAAAGAAAAAAGAAAAGAAAAAAGAACTACCTTCTTCCTGATGAATCAGTATGTAATGGAAAATTATGAAAATATATTTATCACATGAGAATGCTTAAGTTAAAATATAGTAATGGATAGTAGAAGCTATATATCCTACAATGTAGAGGGGGAAGGTAGAGTACGAACCTTAACTAATCTTAGTAGCCACATTAAATCAAATTCTTCGAATGTTGCGTCTTTAACAATCATAGGGCAGTCAAAAATATATAATCCGGACCTATGGTCACGAGATCCAGATATTGTTTTGAAATACCTTCCCACTGAATCTAATAATACACTCTGCATTGGGAGATCAGGCAAATATTGAAGCTTATGGCAATGAGATAAGTTTAAATATGCTAGACGATAAAGCCTCTTCATTGAAGACGGAAGTTTGGAAATGTTGTTTCCTTGTAGATTTAATCTTTCTAAAGACCTCAAATCTCCAATAATAGAAGATACTTCAAAAATATGGCAAAAGCTTAAGTCAAAAGAAATTAATGGATCCATTTTATTGAAGTTATCAGGTATTCTAACAAGCTCTATGCAGTCTCTCAAACTTAAGAATCTTAGCTTTGCTAGAGTCCCAATAGATTCATGAATCATGGATAAACTTGTACATTGATCCATATCAAGGTACTCGAGATGTAATGCTTCTATGAAATCTGGAGTTTCATCGAGTTTTGCACAACCAGAGAGACGTAGAATTCTCAGAGAACATAATCTTGACACACTGCCTAAAGAGAGGCTGACCAGACTGCTACAGTTTTGCAAACTCAGAAACACAAGTTCTGTAAGGAGTCCAATTGATGCATCCACAACCAACAAGTTTATGCATCCGGTAAGATCTAACCACTCAAGATTTTTCAACCCTTCAAAGCATGGAGTCATCTTGAGATTTTTGGAGTTGCTTAAATCCATCCTTTTTTTTAGAGAGGGTAGATACTGTGAAGCGAGAATTAGTGGCTAACATGTTAGTATGCTGTATAAAAACTTGAATTTCATTAATAATATAAACTAGAATTAGTCACTAACATCTTTTTCTCTAGTATGCTTTTAGTTTGGATCACCCTTTGTCCATCTCTTATGTAACCATTTTTACTTTTAAGGGGAGAATAGTGTATATTTTAACACAAGACAGAATGAAAGGGCTATTCAAATTTTATGGTTGGGGATGGGAGTGTAATTTACCTTAATAATATAAAAGTCTTTTGGTAGACTTACTTGCATAATAACTTAACAACAACATATAAATCTTCTTTGGGTATAATATTGTTTTTATATCTAGTAAATGCTACTAGTACTTCGCTGAACCTCTCTTTCGTTGATTTGAATGGACAGAAAATGATGAAAGGAGCATTAAAAGTACCTGACTTCCTTCCCATAATTGTTCAATGCTACTGTTAGGCATATTCAATTCAACAAGGTTGCATGGTTGAAAATTTGAAGACAAAGAAATGAAAGGGCAATCATTCCACGAAAGATAACGTAGCGAGTTTGAGAGGGAAATCGGTGTTGCTGAAAAATTCTTATGATCTAATATGAGCAATTTAAGGTGCCTCATTTTTGATAAATTTTCAGCCCTCAAGTTATTGAATTTGAACCCATCCTCATTATGATCTAGGACTATAGCATTAACTTGTATTTCATCCTGAAATGTTAGAATAAACAAAAACATGTTATAAAAGGGAATGAAAGGAAAGGTTAATCATTTGAATTAACCAAATTCAATGCTAAAACATTGAACGATCTGAGTAGGATGGACTTGGATTCTTTGCATCCTGTTGCACCATAAAATTGTTTAAAGTTGGTTGTACCATAAAGACGACTACATAGGATCTAAATCCATCTTATTTCTTGCTCTTAATGTAATGGTTTACAACCGACTGCATTATAAAGTTTAATGCAGAAGATTCATTTTGGAGCAAGATATGATCTCGCATTTAAGAATCACCAATTTAAGCATTCACATGTCGCTTCAGAATGAGATTACCCTAAAAATTTGTGTAGCAAATAATATTAGGTAGATTCGTTTTTTGTTAGACATACAAAATTATTATATGTAAATTTATTTTAATTGAAACCTAAAGATAATAGAAATTGTTTGGAAAGATATGCTACCTTTTCTGTTACCATCACATGATGAAAATCCCAAGAAAGCCACAACCTCCAAAATCCTGGCTCATAGAGATGTTGTCCCTCGACAATATGCTTCCCCATCTCTTGCAATGTATCATGCATATGAATTTCCTGGTTTCTAATGGTTATGAGTGATTTTTGAGTGATGATTGGAATCCCAATATCAGGGTTCAATCGACAAGCGTCTAGAATTCGTCTCACATAATCCACCCTTTCCCCTTTAAAGAAACAAGCAACATGAAGAAATATTTCTCTCTCTCTTTCCTCTAGTCCCTCAAAACTAGTCAGGAGCACTTTCATGATTCCACTATTTGGATTATTCAACCATCCATCCAATGTAGCTCTCCACTGTGTGGCATTTTGGGTATACAAGAAAGAACCCAATACTCTAACTGCTAATGGAAGACGTTGAGCATATTTTAGTACCTCAGAAATAAGCTCTGCATGATTACTCCAAGAATAATCATCTTGGAAGGCTTTTCTGCATAAAAGTTCATGTGTCATTCTCACTCATCAATTCCGCCTCATAAACTATATCCACTCGATACAGTTTTAGAATATGCTCATCTCGAGTGGTTATGATTATTCTACTACCCGCGCCAAGAAATTTGGGGATTATATGCAATTCTTGTAGTTGCTCAAATTGATCGACATTGTCAAGAACAAGAAGAACCATTATGTTGTGTAGCCTATTTCTTACAAGTCCAGATATTTCAGATGGACTGTATGCATCTAAAAATGTTTCTTTTATAGTTTGACGAAGAATTTGTTTCTGCACAGTGATAGCACCACCATTTTCACAAACTTTGATAATGTTCTCAATGAAACAGCAAGCGTCAAATTGATACAAGATTCTGTCGTACAAGACAGTTGCAAGAGTTGTCTTTCCTATTCCACCCATCCCACATATTCCTAAAACTCGAAAGCCATCATCCTCTGACTTTAATCTTAACAGACTTTCTAATGCTTCCACGCGAGTTTGCACTCCTATAAGGTCGTTAGCAAACCCTGAGAATTTATGACCCAATGTTTTTATTACAGCTTGAACAAGTTTGTCAATCTCTTCAAACTCTGGTCCAAGAGTGGGCAGAAATAAGATCACTATTTTATCAGCTAAGAAAACAAGAAGAAATTTGAACATAAATACACATATATAACTAAAGACAGTATATATTAATTCACAATTGCTGATATAAACATGAAATTTTCTCCATAAAAAAAGGAGAAAAATTCAATATGCTCAAACAAACTTGAGTTTTAAAGTGGTTTGTTGCACACGAAAAACTTGTTAAGAATGTAAAACAACATTTATATACTACTTACTTGTTCCTGACATCCCAACCAGCTAATCCAGCTAATCGTCCAGCAAATCGGTACACTCCATCCTGCTTCCGCACATGAGATGGATCAACATCATAGAAAACAGGAAACACAATTTGCTTCAGTTCAGCACGACAATGAGCAATAGCAGCCATTTCATCCAAACACCAAGTTGAGGAAGCATAATCTTTGGAGAAAACAACGATTGAAACTCATGAGTGTTGAATTGCTTGAAAAAGTTGAGGTGAAATAGATTCTCCTTTCTGAAGTTGTTTGTCATCTTTGAAAACGAAAATACATTTTCCAACAAGATGAGCATAGAGATGATCAACAAAGGTGTTGCGAGTGTCGGAACCTCTAAAAGTGATAAAAAAAACATCGTATTTATAGCTTTGGATGCTATGAGAATCGTTACAAGAACTAGAATCTGTACGTCTTGGACCCAAAATTATTTCCCAGAGAATGTCCAAGAAGATAACATAGACATATTTGTGATATGGTGATATGATGATGAATCACTTGATGAATTATTACATCTGTTGTATTTTATGAAGACTAATTCTTCAGACACATGAAACAATTAAAATACAAAATTGTGTTGGACTTTGTCCTTGATCAATTGACTGCATTGTTATTTGTCCACTAGTGGCTGTTATCTTATTGATATCCAATTCAAATAATAATAATTCCCAATTGATTTAATATAACTACAAATCAGAAGAAAAAAAAACTAATTTTATTCATTTTTCTAACAATAGCACACATTGGATTTCGTATTCTTTTATTTTTTTTTTGTCTAAACCCTCTAGTTCATAGGAAAGGTGGCTATAATAATTCAAAATTTGATCGAGATAAAGGTAAAGTCCGACTAAAGATTGTGTCAGCCATGATTTAAACTTAGAGAACAATTAAATTGTATGGTATTTTAGAAAAATAATTAATTCGATTGGATTCTGATTTTGTTAGAAAATTAAATTGTATGGTATTTTAATATTTTGGATCGAATAACATGTATTCTGCCTCAAAATCCATTCAAACGGAACCATAAATATCTCTAATTGGTAAGCTATATTTTATTTTTAGACGCTGAGGTTCACCACCTCGCTACCACTAGATCATGACATTTCAACCATGTCGCTTTGAATCACAATAAAAACTTCACATCTTCACGATTGGAAATACATCATAAGAAATTTTCAAAGAGAAATCAAATGAACTGACTTGCAAAATTGAATGATCAAATTTCAATTCCAAATTACCTTATATATATATAGATATTGATAAACTTTGAAAAATGAGATCAACCAAAAAGTAGGGGATAAGTGTGAAGCCTCATTAAACAGACAAAACTTCAAATTACTAGAAGCACTCTAACAACAATAACACCATAAGTTGTCATTTTGAAAAGGACCAAGTGTCCAAACTTGTTGAAAAATGAGATCAGCCGAAAGTAGGGAAGAAGTGAGGCCAAACTAAATAGACAAAAAAAAAAAAAACTGTAAAATTGTAGCCAAAACACACAAAAAAGGGTATAGAAACGAAAACACTTGAACTCTGAAATCTGAACACATTGTTGTAACAACAAAACACTTCACGTTCCCAACTTGAAGCACCCGGTTGTTTTGGCTGTGTAGTAAGGTTCTGCGAAATTGAGTCCTTCTAGATGACCAGTGGTCATAGCTGCCATAGCAAAGGTCAGACACCATAGCTGCATACAAAGTGCACCCCCTGATAAGAAAAATAATAATTGTGGATCTATGTGAAAATACAGAAGATGCAAACTAGCAAATATGTAATCAAATTTTCAATTCATATGTACAGGGCGAGGCCAAATTCGTACAATTATTAAATCAAGAAGCATGTCTCGACATATTAATTGAACATGGATTAACTAAGTTAGATGCATTGTACTGATAATGTACTAGTGAGACATCATTAATTAACCATGCATTTATTAGTACTTGACAATGGCCAACAATTTTCAATTATTATGTGTTATACCATGTTTAAGATAATTACCTTAGGCTCAAGGAATATAGTGTGCTGTTTTCATTGTGGTCTTTCAGTAAAAAGGCCAAGATTAAAGAGATCAGTCTCTTTCCCCTTGGTTCTATCATTCTCGATTGAATCTTCATTAGAAACTAACCAATTGTAAGGAAGTTGGATTTTAGTCTCAAAGTTGTTGTCGTTGACGCTGCTGCTTCCTTCTGCATTATCTATGAACTGCAAAGGAAGATGTACACTCATTCTCATTTTTGAGCCCTCTATGTCTATCTTGGTTACGACTCGCAACCCCCATTCCTTGATAATCAAACCTTGGCGGGCTTTAAATGTGATTTGTGCTCCTGTTTCTACAAAATGACAGTGTTCCCGAGAGATAAAGATTGACCAAAGATAATTTTTGCCATCAACTCTATTTCGTTCCAAATCTAGTGACATATCAAAGCGTTCTTCCGTGTATTCACTCTCAAAAGAAAGGTAAAAAGGATGTGGTAGTGGTGGTGGCAAAGAGTGTGATTGATATGGAAAACTAGACAGTACATCATGGTTGTTTAACTCAAATGTAACAAAAAATAGAAAGCCAAGCCAGTCAGCATCCATAAAAGAGTTATTTATCCTTAATATTGAGCCCCCTATAAATTGGTAATCGAACAACTCTGAAATATTGTCAGAGCAGAAAGCACGTTTTCCATCAGAGCCGTTAGTTTCCTCATGCCAAGGAACAACAAAGTCAAAGCCGCACCGAAAGAGAAGAGGTTCCTGTGAACAGAACATAAAATACATAGGCATATTAGAAGTTTAGAACCAGAGGATGTGTCTGCAAGGTAACTAGGTAAGGTATCGGATGCGGCAACCCAACTTATCATACACACAAGAAGTGAAAAGCACATTGAACATATATAGATGTTGGTTTGTTTCTTATCATTTGCATTCGGTGAAAATATTTACTTAAATGCAATTTTGATTTCCAACTTTCTTCTTTTCACGTCCCCCCATTTCTAAAATCTTGAATCATAGAAAATAGGCAAACCAAAAATACATTTAATCCAAGTATATTATTGATGATGCACAAATTTGAGATTAGGAAAATATTTAATTATATGGCAAATGTACGGTTTTAGCATTATATCGTAGAGAAAAGACACACATACATTAGAAGTAGATAAAATAAGCAGTGTGTTACGCACCTTCAATAATCTTAATACCCATGTAATGGGGAAGTAATTGAAATATATGTTGCCCAACAAGGATATAGATTTCATGCAATTCGGAGAATCAAAAATATACAATCCTGATCTATGATCACGAGATCCAGATGTTGTTTTAAAATATCTTCCAACTGAATCTGATGGACCACTTTCTGTTGGGATAGGGAGCGAAGGCAAACTCCAAAGCTTATGGCAATGAGACAAGTTTAAATATGATAGATTGTGAAGCCAACTTAATGAAGAAGGAAGTGAAGTGAAGTTATTTCCTTGAAGATTTAGTCTTTCTAAACACATTAATTCTCCAATAGCATCAGGTATTATGAAAATACTGCAAAAGCTTAAGACTAGATAAATCAAAGATTGCAGATGCATAGGAGAAGTGGAAGAACATCCTAGCTCTGTAAATTTAAAGCATCTGCATAGATCTAGAGTTCTAAGCGATGCCATCTTCTTAAAACTGTCGGGTATCCCTACAAGATTTGTGCAGTCTTTCAAACTTAGGTATCTAAGATTTGCAAGAGCCCCAATAGATTCATGAATTGTTGATAAACCTGCACATCGGTCCATATCAAGATACTGTAGAAAAGTCAATCCACTGAAATCCGGAGTGTTTTCCAGTTGTGTGCAATCAGAGAGACGCAAAACTTTTAGAGACCATAATTGTGCTGCATTTCCAAAATCAAGGGTAACTAGACTACTACAGTTCTGCAAACTCAAGAATACAAGTTCTGTAAGAAGTCCAATTGATGGATCCACATGCGATAAGTTTATGCATCCTGTAAGATCTAGCCGCTCCAGGTTTAAGATTCCCTCAAAACATGGAGTCATCTTCAGATTTTTGGAGTTGCTAAGATCCATCCTTTTCAAATTGGGGAGATGCTGTCAAGAGAGAATCAACCACCAATATGTTAGTATGGTTGTATTAAAACTTGAATTTCATTAATTCACTCTAGTATGATTTCAGATTTGCAATGATAAAATTATAAACCACTTATAAACTTGCATTCAAGTTTCTTTTTTTATACCAATGAAGCAATGATGTTTGAGTCACTAAAGAAGTGACCGGTTTTTTCAAACATGCATTTCGGCCACTATTTCAGTCGCTAAACAAATTAGTGACCAGTTTTTTTGTTTTAGCAGCCGAAATTTCAGTCACTAAAGAAGAAATTCTAGTAGTAACAGTATTTTTTCTGGTGTGGCTATAGCCACACCAAACCTTAAGGTAGGTTCGCCGCTGGATTCAAGTAAGATTAGTTAATTAGTACCAGATCAATTATGAATAAGAATAAATGTTGGATATTGTAACCCATATACTTAATGTCATAAGATTTTGTGTGAAGATGTAGCATCTCCCTCACTTATGGTGTTAAAGCATTGATATGTTGTTGCTTCTGATGCTCCCATGTACTCCCCAAACAAGTGGTATTAGAATTTTGGTTGCAGTATTGTGTGATCTTCCACATCACAAAAGAGTTTTAATTCTGTAAAAATATTATTTAGGAAAGACTTGGTTCTTAAGTGGTCAACTATGACATATGAAGCTCCGTACGTAATGCAGGTGTGATACAATATGAATACGTGAATACACGAAAATTTAAATATTTAGGACACGATATACGACTAAGATATTTTAACAAAAAATTTAGAGCAAAGACTCATTTTGGTCCTTCATAATTTTCGTGTGAGATGATATTTTTGAAAATTGAGAAATGGTCCCTCATTGCATTCCTGCACTACAATGGAAAAGGATGAGCTGTTATTGTTAGAGGATTAAGATGTGGGTACTGATTGACATTGATGCAAGGTGTGCTATGAGATTATGTCGGTGGTTGAAGAGCTTTCCGCTATCATGGAAGCTTTTCTGCCCGATTTTCGACATGTGAATTTTTTTTGGAGTGGTTTAGTTTCATATGAAGTATACTTTTATGGATGACCATGATAGATCTTTAGAACCATAATTGTCAGTGAAAAGGGAGTGAAAATTCTTGGAGTAGTTTAGCTTTAAGTGATTATTCTCTTTATGATGGAGTATGATAATTCTATTGAACTATGATTGTTGACGGCGACAATGGAAGCAAATGTATCTTTTTCAATTAAGGTGGAGATTGTTGGCGTTTATGAGATGATCCTTTAGTCAATTATTGATAGGAATTAAACAAAAGAATTTTTTTAATATGGAAATTATCCAACATGCTACTTCCAAAGGGAAAAGATGAAAATTGCAATAAGACAAATACCTGCTTGCCTATCCATAGTTGCTCAATGTTGCTATCCGGCATATTCAATTCTACGAGCTGATATGGATTAAAATTTGATGGCAGAGACATGAAAGGGTAACCACTCCACAGAAGATAGTATAGGGAATTAGAAAGAAATATGGGGCTTCCTGAAAAATTTGTATGATACAATATGAGCACTTTCAAATTTTTCATAGTCGATAAATCTTCATCCCTATAATGATTGAATTTGCTGACATCCTCCTTTTGATTTAGAATTATGGCTTTAGCTTTTATTCCTTCCTGAAAAATTAAAAACAAGCATATTATGAAGTGGAATAAAAAAATAAATGATTATAATAAACTAGATCGTTTAGTCAAAAATATAATTTATTTAGAAGAATAAGATACCGATTGTGTAGTCATTGCATGACAGAAATCACTGTAAAGCCATAATCTACTCCACAATCTTGGCTCATCAGGATGTTGTTCCCGAACAATTTGCTTCCCCAACTCTTGCAACATCTCATGCATATGAATTTCTTGGTTTCTAATAGTTATTAGTGATTTTTCAGCAAGAAGTGGAATTCCAATATTAGGCTGCAATCCACAAGCATGTAGAATTCTCCTTACATAATCTTCCCTCTCCCCAGCAAAGAAGCAAGCAACGTGCAAAAATATTTCTCTCTCTCTTAGATCTAGTCCCTCAAAACTTGACGGAAGCACTTTCATAATTCCACTATCTGGATTATTCTGCCATCCTTCCAACGCTGCTCTCCATTGGATGGTGTTTCTTTTATACAAGAAAGAACCCATTACTCTAATTGCTAATGGAAGACCTTGAGCATACTTTAGTACCTCCGGAATCAGCTCTTCATAATCACTGCTCGAATAATCACTTTTGAAGGCTTTTCTACACAGAAGTTCATGAGCGTCATTATCATTCAGCAATTCGGCCTCATAAACTATATCAGCTTCGTATTCTATGAGAATATGCTTATCCCTAGTGGTTATGATTATTCTACTTCCTGCACAAAGGGATATAGGATTTATATGCAATTCTTGTAGTTGCACAGATTGATCGACATTGTCGAGGACTAGTAGGAGCTTCAACTTGTATAGCCTGTTTGTTATAATTCCAGATATTTCAGATGGACTGTATCCTTCCAGATTTTTTTCTTTTATAGTCTGATGTAGAATTCGTTTCTGCACAGCAATAGCACCACCATCTCTATAAATTTTGCTGACATCCTCAATGAAACAACAAGCATCAAATTGATATTGATGGGAGATTGTGTCATACAAGACATTTGCAAGAGTTGTCTTTCCTATGCCATCCATCCCCCATATTCCTAAAACTCGACTACCATCATCATCTGAACTTAGTTCTAACATAAATTCTAATTCTTCTACTCGAGTTTGTATTCCGATCAGGTCATCAGCAGATCCTGAGAATTTATGGCCCAACTTTTCTATTACAGCCTGGACAATAATTTCAATCGCTTTATATTCTGACCTGAATGCAGAAAAATCACTAAATTATTATAGTTAAAGAATGAAAGTAAGGTGAAAATTTGGAATATATGTTTAGGTAATCTATGGTGAGGGATATAACTCTTTCGTTGATAAAGATATGCAATTAACTTCCACGCAAAAGAGAAAGGTAAAATACAATTTGCTTAAAGAATCCTGAATTATAAAGTAGTATGTTGAACACAAAAAGCTCAATCGAAGACCATATATTATATCCTTCTTACAATTTTTTTTTTTTTTTTTTGATAAATTATATCCTTGTTACTTGTTAGGAATAACAATATAGAATAACTTTTATACTTACTTATCAGTGACATCCCAACCAGCTAATCCAGCCAAACAGGTCATAGCTTTCTTCCACCTATCAACCTTGTTACTTGTTAGAAACACGTGAGTGTTGAATTGCCTGTCGAAGTTGGAGTGAAATAGATTCCCCTTTCTGGAGCTGCTGATCATCCTTGAACGTGAAAATACCTTTTCTAGTGAGATGAGCATAGAGATGGTCAGCGAAGGTGTCACGGGTGTCAACACCTCTGAAACTGATAAACATGTCATATCTATATTTATAGCTTTGAGTCCTATCAAAATCATTCCAAGAACAAGCAGCTGCAGTTGTACCTTCTTCGTCCTCATTCGAAGAACAAGCAATTTCAGTTGTACCTTCTTCATTCAAGATGTTCAAATCAGTTGTAGTTGTACCTTCTTCATCTAAGATGTTCAAATCAGAAAAAGACTGACGGCCACACAAGGCATGTAATGATCGGAAGAACCAAGTTCTTGAACGATCTGCGGTAGGGTATTGAACTGCATCTAATTAATTAAAATAGTAATAACAAAGGAAATTATTTGTAAATTAGTAGACTTTGATTGTGGAAGTTAAAGCATGGATACCAAAGACACACACACCCCACAAACTATTTCAGGAAAAACAAATAAAAGCAGGAACAGTATATACAATTTTAAATTTAAAATAGACCAAATTGAATCAAGGATCCTTTAACTTAATTTAACGTTTCAAATATGTCTTTTTTTTTTAATGTTTAAATAAGTCAACAATGTTGATCCAAACTTCATTTTTCATCTATATATGTTACCAAAAAAAATCAAAATGATCTTTTCTAGTTTCACCTATATATATTATAGTCTTTTCTAGTCAACAATGTAAATTGCATCTTCAATTTATCAAGATAACATCAAAATTACATCATAGTGACAATAAATGAGAGTCTAACAGTGGTACTGTCTAAATAAAACTGGATAATATCCTTTTTATAAAATATTGATGAGATATAAAAATGTCTTATAGTATAATAATTCCAATTTGAACATTTTTTAGTTATCTATTTATCTAATGCATTATACATATACTATCAATTCAATTATAATCTAAGACAAAGGTCACCCAATTAAAAATGTTGATTAGATATAAATAGATAAATAAATAAGCATAAGTTGTACCAGATTTGTTTGACGTTGAGTTTGAGTCCATTGATCTTCTCTGATCAGTTTCTGCGTTGGAGAGAATGTATCACTCGCTGCCTTGAAGAGAAGCACATACAAAGCATAGCATCCTCCTCCCTTCCTAAAGATAATGAATTTTGACTTTGAAGCACCTTCACATGGGATTGAATATATTGTCCACACATTATTTTATTTTTTATTACATTCACACATTATTTTTATTTTTTATGACATAATTGATATGATAAAATTTTTGAAATTCATGATTATTTTCAAAAATATCAACATTAACGTAATGTTTTTGTTATTTAATATGTAAAATAATGTTAGATATTTGCGCCACATTTGTTGTGGATTTTATGTGCTTACATATGCGGGAAAACATGTGTACCGATATGAGAAAATTGATATAATAAAATTTTAAAAACTCATTATTATTTTTAAAATATCAATATTAATGTAGTGTTTTTATTTAATATTATTATTTTAATTTATATGTAAATTATTGAGATTAAAATATTAAAAGACATGAGAATAAACTCTTTTCTTATATCTATAACATAAGATAGTAGGAAAAACTCTTTCATATATTTATGGCATAAGAAATGAGAATAAACCGTTTTTCTATATTTATATGTCATGATAAATTGGTTTTTTATTTGTAAAATGATTATTATGACCATTATTGGTTTTTTGCTTAATTATCAGTGTTCATGCAGTTTCTTGATCTCTTTTTTCTGCATCTGCACTATACTCAGTGGCGGATCTTGAGTAAATTTGTAGGGGGTACCAAAATTGTATGTAATATAAATTAAATAGTTTCATGAAGAAATAGTGAGTAACCAACAGTCCAGTGGTTGTTCAATTTTGATTATGGTCTGAGGGAGCTGGTTTGATTCCCATGGGAATGCTTTTTTTGAATAAAAACATAAAAATTACAGTAGAAATATTAAAAAAGACAGAGGCAGGACTCGAACCAGTGCAAAAAATTACAGTAGAAATATTAAAAAACGACAGAGGCAGGACTCGAACCAGTGCAATTTTGCTGAAAGTATGGCACCCCCACCACTGCAACCAAGGGAAATTTGTGTTATAACTATCCCTAATATCATATATATAGCAATCTTGGGGGGTGCCATGGCACCTGGGGGTCTCCAAAGAGATCCGCCCCTGACTATACTGATGTTTATCTGATGATGGAGTCATGTTTAACGGACAGTGTGGTGTATGCCACTTCAAAATGACATTTTCCAGTAGCTTGATTAGTTGAGTTATTGTATTCAAATTCAACTTATGCCAAAATAAGATCCCACTTTATTAGGTTTTTACCGACAAAGCTTCGAAATAGGTTTCCGAAAATCATGTTAACAGCATCAGTTTGTCTATATGTCTGAATATGACTAGCACTACTGAACTGAAGTTTCGTACTCGTCTTCTCTCGATGTTTACTTTTCATTATTGTGAATACAGGATGATAACCATTTGATGAAATTATTATTGCAACCGGTGTATGAAGAAAAAAATTCATTAGATGGAATTAAAGTCAGCAATGATTGACGGGTCCACGTACAAACAGAACCATCATACTCATTCGGAGGGAACGAGACATGAAGCAAGTGGCTGGACTTTTGTACACATTTGAGGGATAACGCGTCAAGCGGCCTTCTATGGTCCCGCCAAAGAAAAAACTAATTTGCTCTCTCTTTTATCTTTTTTATTTTTTTCAGCTATTTTACTGAACTGAGTCAGTAACGAATTTCAACTATCTTTGTATTCACTCATAATTACTTGGTTATATAAATTATAAACTAGTTTTCTACCTGGTTATATAAACAAGTTTTCTACCATTTCTTTCACTAAGAAAACTCACACACTCATCATGTTCACTCTTAATCACATTCTACAATCATTTGTCAAGATAATGATTGGATTCTTTGTATGTAGAAACAAGATCATAGAGCAAAATGTCCAATTTAAAATTTTGATGGACGAAATTGACAAGTGCACAAAATCGTAATAAATAATAAAAGAATAAGTTTATCGTTCTCTACGAGAATTGTCGTTCAACTTAGCAATTAGTAAAACTTATTTCAAAGAGTGAAAGTAAAGAGAATGGAACAGAGTTGCAGGGTTTAGCTCTGCCCAATACGAGACTAGTTTTGTGATTCACATTATTAACTGTGATTAGAGAATCCTTGAATCCCCTTTCATCTTCGTTGGAATTAACTTAGAAAACAATCAATTATGTGATGTCTCCTCATGTTTTATAGAAACTAAGAATTAAACTCCATTAAATCCATGAATTTAAAAAATAACAATTATGAGAATTTGCTAAAGTACAATTTTTATATATTGTTACTAGATGTGAGGGTAGAACAAAGTTCCATGTTGTACAAAAAAAAAAAAAAAGAACAAAGTTCCATGTGTCATATGCAGCGATTTAAAATATGAGTATTACTTTTCCCACTCTATGGCCTTCTCGCGCGCCCTGTTTTTTTGACCAAAATACCCTTTATCCGGACTATGTAATCTGGACAATATTCGGATCATATAATCCGAAATGATTTGGAAATCACCCTGCCCCATGGGACTTGCGAAACTTGGCTTTGGGCAGGGTGAAATACAATCCGGAAAACATAATCTGGACACAATGGTTGTATTCCGGAGTAGAAAATCCGCACGCCCTGTATTTAAACCAGGCGGGAAAAGTAGTCGTTTTTTTCCGAAAAATGTAATCCAGACAGCTAGGTTCTCCAGAACCTAGCTGAAGCAGACCACCTTTATCAAAAACACTCCCTACACCTCTAAAAAACACTCCATTTGGGCGAAATCATGGTTTGGAGCAGCAATCTGGCCATCAAGGGGGGTTAACATCATCATTTTCGTCTGAATGCAAAGGTAATGTGTATATAAACCTTTCCCTAGTCGATTTTTAGGCGATTAACATTTGATCACGTTGTATGATCTTCACTGTACTTTTCCGGAATTTGAAATCCTGATTGCATTCATGCGTTTCGGATTTCGTAATCCGGACTGTACCAGTGCAGAAACTGTGTTCATTTTCTGACTCTGCTTCACACTGTTTTCAGTCATGGATGTTCCTGTTGATCCCCCAAATGATGATCTACCTCAAAATGAACCTCCTGTTGTGTCGCCGCTTCTTTTAGTTGAAGATGCGCATGATTTCGGAAATGCCAAATCCGAGAATCCTCCACCATGTTTTATCTTGGTTTTCGGGTGTCAAACATTGATTACGTTTGAACCTTTTAAACCGGTGATATCTTATTTTTTCTTGGGAAGGGAAAAAAGTAAGCGAAACCCTTGAGAATCGAGGTCCGGGAGTTGTTTTCGCTACGGGAAGGTGTTAGGCACCCATAACGACTATAGTAACCTATAGGAACCGTCTTTAATTTCTACGCGCGCGCTTTATTTTTAAATGCTATTTTGAAAGATGTTATTGAACCTAAGAGTTACTAAATGAAGAATTGGAGGGAGAAGAATGTTTTTGGAGTTTTATTTTAGTTGAATTGAAGGAATTTTGATTCCTTGCCTACGTACCCGTTTAAGGGATCAAATCCACCGTAGTTCTCTCTCAAAAATGTTTTTGTTTTTGTTGGTTGATTTTAAGTTTGAAAAATGGAGTTTGAAGAATAGAAAGAGGCCTCAAGGGCATGAGATTAGGAAAATAGTGAGGTTGAATTAGTGAATTGCAAAAGAAGTCAAAGTTTGATTATTTTCATTGAAATTTGATTGAGAAAATGGAAAAGAAAATACAATGGGATATTGGATCCCAAGGTTTGTTTGGAAAAGCTTTGAGTGAAGTTGTTCACATTCGTTTGGGAAATTGGTTTTTTTTTTCTAAGTATAAGTCCTAGGCATTCATCTAAACATACAATCCTAAACATACATCTAAACATGCATATTCTAGCTACATATCTAAAGTGGAGTGTGTGCATGTGTCGGTGCTTGTGTCGGTGTACATCATTAGAGTCCATTGTCCTTTACATCATACCCTAGATACATTCTATGGCCTCTTTGCCAAGAAAATTAAAAGCATGAAAGTAAAAATATTACAAGAATTCCTAAGTGTTTACATTCTAATTTTGGTACAAATCATATTGCAAGAAGAATAGAGATGAAAATGGGATGAAATGATGATGCTTATGGAATGATGAAACATGAAATGAAAAGGTTAGTAGCATAAGGCAATATCAAAGAAGTGAAGTAAGAGAAATACTAGAATATAAGGGATAGAAAATAGTGCAAATATAGCTAAAATTTGTTCATAAAATGCAAGAACCAAGTGATCCATAATTCTCACATTCCAATTACATTTTAAAAGTTTAGAAACAAGTTTTGGAATGGGAATTAAGGCTACATGATTTACTTGACATTTTAAAACAAATTTGGAGCATATTTACATCATTTATTTACACAATGGTTTGCAAACTAAGTAATTACTCAAGGTTCACATACATGCAGTAAAGTCAGACACAAACAGTAACAATAAACCCACAAAATCATCTTAACATGTATCACAAACAATTATCAAGGGTTTGAAATAGAATTAGATAAGATTTTCATGAACTTTCACAAAAAAAAACAAAGAAATAAAGCAAGAAAATGCAATAGTATTTTTCATCAAAATTTTCAGTAAACAAAATGCACAAAAACATCACAACAATTAACAAGAACATGTACAAAAATTTGTAGAATTTTTCAAGTAATTTTAATCATAAACAGAGGTGTAAAAAGCAAGATAGTGTTAGGAAATAGCAAAAATGCATAAGAAAGAACGAAATCTGCAGAAACACAAGCCCAAGCCCAAAGTCTTGATGGATATGGACTATCCAAACGCATCATGAGCGTTGGATTGATCCAGATCCATCAAAACCCTGGATCCAAGGGTCCAGGACAAGCAGCGCATGACAAGCTCAGATAGACACGCAGCAAAAACGAATCAGGACCACACATCTAATCTGAATACAAGATCTACGGTTGACATGAAGTCTAGAAATGAACCAAACCAGTTTCTATGAACCAGACCGGTTCACCTCTGTATAAAAGCAAGCACAACCGGTTCAGTTCATTTCTAAACCCTATCTCCTTCCTTCTTCTCTTCGTTCTCTCATTCTCTCATCCTAACCCTAACGGCGCCGTTCATCTTTTCCCTATCACTCATGGATCCACACACGTATAATGAGCAAAACCACACACTTACATAGCCTGGCCAAAACGCTTACGAATCTTGGTACTTTTTCGAAGAGGATCCATTCGAAATGCTTCGATGTTGTTGCTTTCTGAAGGAAATCGTTTGAAACATTTCGATCTAAGCATCTTTCCAAGGAATCAGTATGAAACGTTTCGATTCTTGCTCTTTTTTGACGAAGATCACTTGAAATGGTTCGATCTGGATACTTTTCGTTTTGAAAATGCTTCGATTTGGGAACTTTTGAAGAAAACCTCTCGAAACGTTTTAAACTTGGTGTCTTCTTGAAGAACACCGTTTAAAATGTTTCGATCCAGATTTTTCGAAGGAAATTTGTTTGAATCTCTTTAAACTTGATGTTTTTTGTGGAAAATTGAATTGAAACGTTTCACACCATACTGATTCGAACAGATTCTATCCTAATTCTTCGCAAGTTCGAAGCGTTTTGGATTTTGAGGCTTTCTTGGAACTGAAACCCTAATTTGATTCGAATTTTGAAATTACTTTCTGAATTGAAAAGTGAACGGTGAATCTTCCTAATTTTGTGTTTTTTAGGGTTTCAATGTTCAATTTGTTCGAATTTTTCAAGTTTTCAAATGAATTCACCGTTCATTTTTCAACACGAAGTTTCGATGATGATTATGAGAAAGTTTCTTCGTGTTTTTACCTGAATTACTCTGAAATTTGAACAATTGGATCCTTGCGAGCTTTTGATCCCTCTGGTAAGCTTTGAAACCGAAAATAAATCGGTGTTCAAACTTCTTCTTCTTCGAACCGGTTTGATTCTTCTTCAATCTCTCTTCTTCTCTTCCTCCAATTTTCTTGTGATCGTCCTTTGGACTTGAATTGCAAGAAAGCGAAGGAAAACCGTTCAGTGATGATGATTTTCGTAGAAAATCTCTGAGAACGAACCACACTCAAAAGAACTTCGTTGAATTTTTTGCCTCCGTTTTGATTTTCCAAAAGTTCATGTTGATTCTGTATATTTTATGATGAATGTGGTGGAACTGGTATGAAATTGAGAACTTGTGCGGTGGTTTTGATTCTGTTACGGTGGTTCAAAGGCTGAAAAAGTTTGTTAGAGTTTTTGTTAGGGCGGCGCGTGGGCGCGTGAAAAGGAATGGTGTCAGTTTTTTGGTGAGTTGGCAATGAATGTGTGGCTCTGTGATGATGAAGTGTTGTATTTATAGCTGACATGTGTACTTGTGAGCCAGTGGCAAGCTGCCACGTGTTTCTTGACTTGTTTGGACTGAAACCTGGACTTTTGGGCCTGAGGGACCAATCTGCAATTTAAGAAAACTAAAGGACAAAACTGAAAAATGGAAAAAGGACTTAATTGCAATAAAAAAAAAAGACTTAAAAAGAAAATTGAAATAAGAAGGACCATTATGCAGAAAATGTGAAATAAAAGTCCTAAAAAGAAAATTACGAGGGACTTGAATGAAATTTTTGGACATTTTGGACTTAGAGAGAAAAAAAACTAAAAATAAAATTGTAATAATAAAAAAAATGGTAACTTGACTAAATGTAAAGTGAAACGTCTAAAATTTGACAAAACGGACTAAAACGAACCAATGGCTTAAATGAGGTACTTTAAAGTACCTCTCTGCCGAAATTTCGTGTGAAATGACCAAAATGCCCCTGGGGCTAAAACGACTAAAAAATGATTCAGATGCAAATTAAAAAAAAAAGATTTTTGACAGGGAATTGAATCAAAGACTCATACAAGCAAAATTAAAAGACTCAGAGACAATTTTTTGGGATTTAAACAGTGACTGGATACTTGAAATGACCAAAATGCCCCTAGGGGCAAAACTGACTCAAAATGACTTCAAATGCAAATTTTAGAATGGATTTTGACATAGAATGAAACAAAGACTTATTCAACCTATTTGAAAGGACTCAAACAAAATTTTGAAAGACTGAGAGGAAATTGACATGGGAAATGACTAAAATACCCTTACATGTGAATTTTGCAAATGAAATTGAAATGAAGTGCAGAGAAGGATGCAATTGATCAGAGATAGTTCAAATAACTTGAAATGCAAGAAAGGAAAGATTGATTAGTATTTTTAGGTCCAAAATTAGGGTATAACAGCTGCCCCTATTTAAGTTTCTTTGTCTGGAGAGTCAAGAGACGAAGTCTTAGAGTTGACGGGACGAAGATACTTAAATATTAACATTTGCACTGCTTTTGGACGTAAAAATACGCTTTCAGAGTTTCAAGGATATGAATGTTATGCAATATTTGATTATGAATGCAAGACAAACAACTGGAGTCTATGGAACCTGTCATGTCACTGGGGATTCAGGTGGACATTGACAGGGTAGACAAACCAGGGAGTAGAAAATAGGGTACAAGTTGTTCTTTGGGTCGAACTAGTCACTTGACCAAGGAATACAAAACAAGAGATAGGTGCAAGCTGTTCTTGGGATTTGAACTTGGCACTTGACCGGAAACATAGACATATAGGCAGATACAAGTGGTTCTTTGGATCGAACTTGACACTTGATTGGAGACACAAACAGATAGGCAGACACAAACTGTTCTTTTGGATTGAACTGGCTGTTTGGCTGGAGACATAGACAAAAGGGTTGATACAAGCTGTTTCTTTGGATCGAACTTGCTTGTTGGATTATCACCACATCATGTGGGAGAGTGCAGACTGTTCTCTTAGATCGAACTTGTCGTTTGACCGATAACAAAGCATAAGTTGGGTACAAACTGTTCTTCAGATTGAACTTGCCGTCTGACTGATAACAAAGCATGAGCTTGGTACAAACTGTTCTTCAAATCGAACTTGCCGTTTGACCAATGACAAAGCATAAGCCGGGTACAAACTGTTCTTCGAACTTGCCGTTCGTCCGGAAGCATAGGTATATAAGCAGGCACAAGTGGTTCTTTTTTGGATCGAACCTGGCACTAGACCAGTAACAAGATACAAATTGAAAGTCTGGCTTAACAAGATACCAATTGAAGGTAAATTGTCATTGACTTGGTTTTGAGGATAGACATGACCATTTTTGTTGGCCCAAGAGTAAATTGACATTGATTTGGATTGAATTGAAAGTTGAAATTGACATTTGACATTGACATTGGCTTGGAAATTGAAATTGACATTGACATTTGACATTGAAATTTGACATTGACATTGACAGTGACATTGGATATTGACATTGGCATTGAAATTGGAATTGAAATTGGAAATTGATATTGGAATTGGATTGAAATTGGAATTTTGACATTGGAATTGGATTGAAATTGGAATTTGACATTGGAATTGGATTGAAATTGGAATTTGACATTGGAATTGGATTGAAATTGGAATTTGACATTGAGATTGGATTGAAATTGGAAATTGACATTGATATTGTCATTGGATGTCAACATTGGAATTGGAGATTGACATTGACATTGTCATTGGATGTCAACATTGGAATTGGAGATTGGAAATTGGCATTGTCATTGGTTGTCAACATTGACCTTGTCATTGAATGTTGACATTGACATTGTTATTGAAGTTGAGATTGCTTCGAATTTGACATTTGACATGGTTTGGAATTGAGATTGGGAAGTTGAGATTGCATCGAATTTGACAATTGAAATTGAGTTGATTTTGACAGTTTGACATTGAAATTGAGATTGGAATTGACATTGGAGATTGGAAATTGCTTCGAATTTGACAGTTGACATGATTGGAATTGCAGTTGGAGAGTTGAAACTTGCATTGAATTTGGCAGTTGAAAGTTGGATATGCAACATGTATGTATGGTATAGCAAGATTATTGGATGTATGAGCACATAAAATGCATGATTATGCATGTATGAATGCTTGAAATGCATGATTGATTGGCAGTTTGACAAAGAAGTTTCACAAAGGCAGACAAGACATTGGAAGATTGGGCACGTAGTGGCTCGTGCTGCAACATATTCACAGAGGGAAAACCTCTTTGGAGAGACCGTCGTTGAGAGACGTATCAAAACCATGGCTGAGGGCAATAAAACTTGTAAAGGAGGACCCTTGGAAGGTTCTTGGATACAGGTCGCCGTTGCTAGGCGTGTCAGTGCTGGGTAAACATTGGATGTTCGCATCTGTGGTCAATGCTTTTCAATTTTCATTCTTTCATTTTCATTTTCAAACCCCACTTTTGCCTGAACCGCCCTTTCGGGTTTTCGATTCACCGAGGAGTAAAGATTCTTTTCATTGCCCCATTTTTGCCTGAATTGCCTTCATAGGTTGTCAATCAGCGGGGTGCTCATTTTTGCCTAAGCCACCCTTTCGGGTTTTCAACTTAGCGAGCTTTTTGATTTTTCATTTTTTCATTTTTTTTTTCATTTTCATTCTGTTTTTTCATTCTTGCCATTGACCACAGATCATCCTGGGGAGTAACCTGCTTGTAACATGTATTGAAAGAGCCATTGACATTCATTCATTCATGCATGTTTCGTTGAAATGTACCCTATTGCTCAGGTTTGCTTTCAAAATAGACAAGAAAAGATGTTTCAATTTTCAAAAAATGTTTGTTTCAGATATTGACATCATCAAATAGAAAGAAAATGTTTTGTATATAGCATTGAAAGTGGAAAGAAAAACAGAGTTTCAAACAAACGCACAGGCTCAAATTGATGTAGAAGAGTGAAAGTCAGCCAAAGGCGTGACTTCACGGATTTACAAAGCTTGGAAAATGGTAATTTTATTGGTTGGTGATACATTGAACACGATGACCGCTACATTTCATAGAAACTTTGAATTCACAGGTACAGAAGCTTCGGATGAAGACGATCATTGACAGTTGCAGATGCCCCAAGGGGTGATGGTGATTTGCCAGATATAGTTACTTGTCTTTTATTGTCAACCTCATTTTTGCATGAACCGCCCTTTCGGGTTTTCGGCTCATCGAGGCGCTCATTCTTGCCTGAGTTGCGTACAATCTCAGCGAGCTTTTTCATATTCATCATTTTTTTTGTCCCTAACTTTTGCCTGGATCGCCCTTTCGGGTTTTCGATCCACCGGGAAGCGCATTTTTGCCTAGGCCGCCCTTTCGGGTTTTCGACCTACCACGCTGTTCTTTTCTTTCTAGACAAAGTATTTCTTGACTATATCGGCATTAACAGGATTTGGGAGTTCAACACCATCCATGTGTGTAAGAATCAAAGCACCACCAGAGAAGGCCTTCTTGACAACATAAGGACCTTCGTAGTTAGGTGTCCACTTGCCCCTTGGGTCGGGTTGCTGACTTATCCTTCTTTTCAATACAAGTTCGCCTTCCTTGAATTCTCGAGGTCGGACTTTCTTGTCAAAAGCATTCTTCATTCGCACTTGATACAACTGTCCATGAGTCATGGCATCCATACGTTTCTCTTCAATCAGATTCAATTGGTCATACCGACTTTGACACCATTCAGCCTCAGTTAACTTTGCTTCCATGATTACTCGAAGAGGTGGAATCTCCACTTCCAGAGGGAGAACTGCTTCCATACCATATACAAGAGAGAAAGGAGTTGCCCCGGTTGAACTGCGCACTGTAGTACGGTAACCATGCAAGGCAAATGGTAGCATCTCATGCCAGTCTTTGTAAGTAGTGACCATTTTCTGAACAATCTTCTTGATGTTCTTGTTAGCGGCCTCAACTGCACCATTCATCTGAGGTCTGTAAGGAGAAGAGTTGTGATGTTCAATTTTGAATTCTTCACATAAGGCTTGCATCATGCTGTTGTTCAGATTGGAACCATTGTCAGTGATAATTTTGTTGGGAACACCATATCGACAGATGATGTTATTCTTGATAAACTTGACAACCACTTGCTTGGTTACATTTGCATAGGAGGCAGCTTCAACCCACTTGGTGAAGTAGTCAATTGCCACTAGAATGAAACGGTGTCCGTTGGAAGCTTTTGGTTCAATTCTTCCGATCATGTCAATGCCCCACATAGAGAAAGGCCATGGGGAAGATATAACATTGAGGGCATGTGGAGGCACATGAATCTTGTCAGCATAAATTTGACATTTGTGGCATCTTTTAGCATGTTTGTGGCAATCACGCTCCATGGTTATCCAGTAATAGCCGGCTCTTAACAATTTCCTTGACATGGTATGACCCGAAGCATGGGTCCCAAAAGTACCGTCATGTACATCATGCATCAATTTCTCAGCTTCTTGTTTGTCAACACATCTCAACAAGACCATGTCATAGTTCCTCTTGTATAGGATTTCTCCGTCCAGAAGGAATCTGCTAGCCCATCGTCTCAAGGTCTTTTTATCCCTGTTGGAAGCACCGGATGGATATTCACGCTTTTGCAAGAATTGCTTGATGTTGAAATACCAAGGCTTTTTATCATTCACATCTCTATCAACCTGATCAGGCACATTTTCAATGGTAAACACATGAGCGGGTCTATCAAGACGTTGCACTTTGATTACAGGCACATCATTCCAGTGATTGACTCGAAACATGGAAGACAAAGTAGCAAGAGCATCAGCCATCTGATTTTCATCCCGAGGGATGTGGTGCAGCTCAACCTTGGTAAAGTATGTCAATAGACGTCTTGCATAGTCACGGTATGGGATCAGCTTCTCATGATGAGTCTCCCATTCACCCTTTATCTGATTAATAACAAGTGCAGAATCTCCATAGATGTCAAGGTGTTTAATTCTCAGATCAAGGGCTTCTTCAATGCCCAAGATGCATGCTTCATATTCAGCTATGTTGTTTGTGCATTCAAAAGTTATTCGAGCGGTGAAAGGAATGTGGTGCCCCTGTGGAGTTACAATGATGGCTCCAATTCCTTTACCATAAGCATTAACAGCACCATCAAACACCAATCCCCACTTGCTATTGGGATCTGGCCCTTCATTGATCAGTGGCTCTTCACAGTCTTTTGCTTTCAAATACATGATCTCTTCATCAGGGAAATCAAACTTAATCGGCTGATAATCATCAAGAGGCTGACAAGCAAGATGCTCAGCAAGGATACTTCCTTTGATTGCTTTCTGAGCCTTGTACACAATATCATATTCAGACAACAACATTTGCCAACGCGCAATCTTTCCAGTAACAGCAGGCTTTTCAAAGATGTACTTGATTGGATCCATTCGGGATATCAACCAAGTTGTATGATTCACCATATAATGACGCAGGCGTTTGGCAGCCCAAGCTAAAGCACAACAAGTCTTTTCAAGCATCGTATACCGGGTCTCACAGTCGGTGAACTTCTTGCTCAGATAGTAGATAGCATGCTCTCTCTTACCAGTCTCATCTTGTTGACCGAGAACACAGCCCACTGAATCGTCTAACACTGACAGATACATAATCAAAGGCCTTCCTTCCACTGGCGGGACAAGGATAGGTGGTTCCAACAGGTATTCTTTAATGCTATCAAAAGCTTCCTGACATTCATCATTCCATACAACAGGCTGATTCTTTCTGAGTAATTTGAAAATTGGACCACAAGTAGTAGTCATGTGAGATATAAATCTTGAAATATAATTCAGATGTCCGAGGAAACCTCTGACTTGCTTCTCAGTTTGAGGGGCCGGCATTTCTCTGATGGCTCGGACTTTGTCGGGATCAACTTCAATGCCTCTTTGACTGACAATGAAGCCTAGCAACTTTCCAGATCTTACACCGAATGTGCACTTGTTAGGATTCAACCGCAGCTTGTACTTTCTCAGTCTTTCAAACATCTTTTTCAAATATACGACATGCTGCTCTTCATCACTTGACTTCACAATCATATCATCAACATATACTTCAATCTCTTTGTGAATCATATCATGGAACAGAGTGGTCATACCCCTTTGATAGGTAGCACCAGCATTTATCAAGCCAAACGGCATCACTTTATAACAGAACGTTCCCCATGGAGTAATGAAGGACGTCTTTTCTCTATCTTCAGGTGACATCCGTATCTGATTATAACCAGAGAAACCATCCATAAAAGAGAACACTTTGGATTGAGCCGTACTGTCAACAAGCACATCAATATGAGGCAATGGGAAGTTGTCTTTTGGACTAGCTTTGTTCAGATCTCTGTAATCAACACACATTCAAACTTTCCCATCTTTCTTTGGTACTGGTACGATGTTGGCAATCCACTCAGGATATTCAGCTGTCATGAGGAAACCCGCATCAATTTGCTTTTGTACCTCAGCCTTGATCTTAAGAGCCATGTCTGGACGAGACCTTCTCAACTTCTGTTTGACAGGAGGACATTCAGGTCTTGTCGGTATCCGATGTTCCACAATCTTGGGATCTAGACCCGGCATATCTTCATAGGACCATGCAAAGACATCTGGATAATCATGGAGGAGCTGAATGATCTTCTTTTTCACCTCTGGCTCAAGTGCAGCACCGATCTTGATCTCCCGCTTGTTCTCTTTAGTACCCAGGTTGATGAGTTCAATCTCTTCCTGGTGAGGCTGAATGGCTCTTCTTTCTTGCTCAAGCAGTCGAGTGATCTCATACGGTATCTCTTCATAATCATCATCCTCATCTTCAGCTTCATATACAGGGAATTCAAAATTTGGAGGAACCATAGGGTCACTGTGTTCAACGGGTTTATTGTGGTTCAATCTGCATAATATGATTGGGATGATTTTAGAAAAAGTTTTTTCATGCAGATTTTTGAAATTAATAAGAAAAATACAGATGTTTTGGTTTTTTCTGGCATTACCATTATTTCCAAGAAAAAGGCACTAAAAAGTAAAAAAACAAAGAGTCGTGAGAGAGACGACAACTTTTTATTGATTAACGGCAATGCCGAAACAAACACGCCCTTACAAAGATATCACTTTCGCCTTGGGCAGAGCGAAAGGATTGTTATTTTGAAAACAAGAAACATGAGCAACAAAACACATTACATGGAAGCATGCATGACTAAAGGAACATCAATGGCTTCCCAATTTCTCACAGTGCCTCCTGGTATAACAAATGTAGGCACGTAACCACCTCCAGCAGCATCTTCAGTAATAGCATTGATGAACCCAGCACTGTAAAAAGTTCCCTTTGAAACAGCAGATGTCGGGGAGAATCCAAGGCCCTCTTTACGCTTGTTTTCCAAGATCTGAATCACCTTGCCCCAGCCAGCAGCTTGCCCTGCTTGGACAGCCTTCTGGGCATCTTTCAGTGAGGCCATGCTAGCACCAGTCCTCCGGGGTTCTGCACCCTCGACAGTCAAGCCTTGAAACGATGTCCCTTCCGCGGACCCTGCTTCAACACAAGAGAACGATGATATTTGGCTAACCAGAAATGCCTCCTCACCATATACGGTGACAACCTTACCGTTTCTCATGAACTTGAGCTTCTGATGCAAAGTGGATGTGACTGCTCCAGCGTCGTGGATCCATGGTCTTCCGAGGAGACAGCTGTAAGAGGCATTGATATCCATGACTTGGAAGGTTATTTGAAACGTCTCGGGACCGACGGTGATTGGCAAGTCCACCTCCCCGAGAACATCCTTGCGGGATCCATCAAAAGCTTTAACCAGATAGCTGCTACTCCTCAGAGAAATTCCATGATGACTTAACTGCCTTAGTGTGGATTCAGGCATTACATTCAGAGACGATCCGGTGTCTACCAACACATTAGATATCATGTCAGATCCACAATGTACTGAGATATGTAGAGCCAAGTTGTGGCGTTTCCCTGCCTCGGGGAGCTCATCATCACCAAACCCCAAGTTGTTGCAGGCAGTAATATTACTCACTATCCCATCAAACTGATCCACAGAGACCTCGTGGTCAACATAAGCTTGCTCGAGTATCTTCATTAACACCTTCCTGTGAGCTTCTGAGCTCATGAGCAGAGACAAGATGGATATCTTTGATGGGGTTTGTAGCAGCTGGTCAACAATCTTATAGTCACTTTTCTTGATAAGCCTCAGAATTTCGTCCAGATTGGACTCTTCAATAGATTGGCCTGATGGGCCGGTGTTCTTGTCAACAGGAGGAGCGACTGGTGGAGTTACCGTAGCAATGGGTGTGACCACCTGTCTTTGAAACAAGGGTGGACGGACCTTCCCGCTTCTCAGAGCTGTAATTTCACTAGCAACATTATCAACTGTAGCTGGGGATACCAGAGGTACTTCCACCCCATTTTCAACCATGGTTGCATTGTATTTGTAGGGAATTGCTTTGGTAGAGGTATAAGATACAGGACCAGGTAGCCTGATCACCAGAGGCTCAACATTCTTTGCACTTTCAACAGGAGAATCATGAAACACTGGCACAATCACACATACATCACTGGCAATCAAGTATTTGTCATCCATCAGACTCTGGATATCATTTTGCACAACACAACAGCCCATAGAATTCTGCAGACATTCTGAACAAGAATCATGATCATGATTGAACAGAGAAGCCTGGCAAAGTTTGACATGTAATGGCACCAAGGGAGTAACGACATTGCGGACATCCAACATGGGATCCTCTTGAGGAACGGGAACTCTTTCAAAGGCCTCAATCATGTTGACAGCAGCATGGTTTGGAAGCGGGTTGTCAAGGACATGAGGAACACTATTCTCAAAAGTCAGCCGTCCCTTTTCTATCAGATCTTTCACAATATATTTCAGAGCAAAGCAACCTTCAATATCATGGCCTTGAGCACCCTGATGAAATTCACATGTTAAGTCCTGACGGAACCTGGGAGGCAACGGATTAGGCGGAGGCTTGCCTGGTCTAGTAACACAGTGTCCCTTGGCCAGTAGAGTTGGGAGCAGCTCACCGTACCGCATTGGTATTGGTGGAAAAGAAGGCTTGGGTCGGGGACCCTGTTGTTGCTGTCGTTGCTGTTGAGCAGGAGGCTGTTGTTGTACTTGCTGAGGGATAGCATTGACGGGCATTGGTGGTTGACCCGGTGGCAGAGGATATTGTTGGTAGAATGGTGGGAAGAAAGGATGTTGGGAGTATTGCATGTATTGATAGGGCAAAGGTAGTTGCATGGCTGCTGCAGACGGGTTACCAGACACCATCCCTACATCAGATTCTTTTCTCTTGTGATGACCATTACCGTACTTCTTCGGTGCACTGGTTGATGATTCACCTTTCTCAAGGACGATAATACCATCTCGGACGGCCTCCTCTAGTCGAGTGCCCATTGTAACCATATCAGAGAAGTTGTTAGGAGCAGAGACTATCATTCTCTCCTTATATTCCTTTTTCAGAGTCTTCAGGAATGTTTGTGTTAACTCTTCCTCATCAAGTCGAGGAGAAACACGGGCAGCTGCCCCTCTCCACCTCTGACCATACTCACGGAAGGTTTCATCTGATTTCTGTGATAGGGCTTTAAGAGAGTCCCTGTTTGGCCTCAGACGGGTATTGAATTCATATTGACCTTCGAAAGCAGCAGCGAGTTCCTCAAAAGTATGGATGTTATCCTTGCTCAGACTAGTGTACCAATCTGCTGCATCATCTGTCAAGCTACTCTGAAAGCAGTGGATCATCAGTGCATCATTGTCGGCATAGTTAGCCATCTTTCGGACATACCGGATGACATGGTTGTGTGGGCAAGAAGTCCCATTGTACTTGTCAAATTCTGGCTCTTTGAATTTCTTAGGAACCTCAAATCGGGATACCAAGCACAGATCACGAGCTTTAGCAGGAGCACCATTGTTTCCCCGGCTAGCCTTGACCTCACGGAGTTCTCCAGCCAACTCCTTTAACTGTCTTTTCATAGCTTCCATTGCGGGATCTTGTCCACGCGGAGTATCAACATCAATCACCTGTTGCACAGTGTGCACAATAGGGTCGGTAACAACAGTGGTTACTTGAGGCATAGCAGTAGACACAGGAATCTGTCCTTGACCAGCAAAACCAGAGACACCGGCAGCAGTATTAGGAGAATAGAAAGGTGGGAGTCCATAAGGACGGCCGTTGGGCATAACAAAACGAGCATCAGTAGCCACAGTAGACAGTGGGATAGAGGGAATCACCTCAGCAGTGACTGGAATAGAAGTGGCTGGTTGTTCCTGTGAAGCCATCATAGCGGACATAGCGTCGTGAGCCTTAGCCAAGTCTTCTTTCATAGCAGCCAATTCGGCACGGAGCTGAGCATTCTCTTCTTCAAAATTAGCCATCATCCTCCTCTTGTGAAATCTTGTCTGATGAATTCTATCTGGTTGGTAGACTTTGCGAACACGAGCCACTTTTCAGACTGCGGAGGACAAAACCAGGAGGCAATGAGCACGAGAGAAGTTTTTGTAGCCAATGAATGCATATGATGCATGAAATGTGTTAATGCATATGCAAAAAAGACTCTTTTTGTGTTATCGAAGGGTTTTAGACAAATTATAAACTCGTAAACATTACTTAAACAATAGTTAACATAAACGGGAAACAAACAACCAACATATAGTTTTACAAGACAATTTCAACATAAGCAAATGGAAATAACAACAGAAAATGGCAATCCTCAAGCATAGGAAGTGGAAGCATCATCCTCAGACTCAGACTCATAGTCGCAGTATCGTGCATAGAAGTCACGGGCACCCCTAGCCCTCTTGGAGTCCCTCATAAGCATCCTATCTTCCTCTTCAATCTCTCTCTTAGCCTTAGCTAACTCTTTCTTCAGTGTCAAGACCTCATGAGTCTGCTGCTCACCCTTTCCATCCAAAGTCATGATCAAGTTCTCAGCCTCATAGTATCTAGCTCTCCACTGATGCTTCTCCCGACTCTCCATAGCTAGATGCTCCTGATACATCTCCTGGGTAGGTGGGAGTAAAGGCAAAGGCATGGTAGGAACAGTTGCAGACACATATCTCATAGAGGGGTAAGGCGTACCAGCCTCCTCGGCTCGGCTTATCACCCACTGTGTATAGGCCTCATGAGCGATACCGGACCTCACACCCATATGCTTTACCTCTTTCTTCCGAAGCTTGGTCCAAGCTTGCATGAAATCTTCTCTAATTCCGGTGGGAGCATTGGAGTAGTGAAAGAAGTAAGGAGCTGTAGCAAGATTGATGGGTTTATCTTTCATCGGGAAACCAAATTGTCGCAAAGCAAGCTCCGGGTTATAGTTGATTCCACCCCGGGTACCAAGAAGAGGTACATTAAGAAACTTTCCACCACCAAAGATGATTTCCTTGACCCTAGAAGCGGGAGTAAGCCAAACCACTTCATTAGGAGTGAGAGCCATAATCCTCTGTGAAATAGACCAATTCCTCGGATTGTCGTGGAAAGACTGTGGAAGGTGCGAAATAAACCACCTATAGAGGAGAGGCACACAACAAAGAATGTATCCGCGACCTTTGTTGGGACGATCGTGAATAGCATGGTATGTGTCAGCTAGTAAAGTAGGAACCGGATTCTTGGAGTGGAAGATCATAATAGCATTCATGTCCACGAAGCCATCAAGATTCGGAAAGAGAATAAGCCCATAGATGAGAAGTACAAGAATAGCCTCAAGAGTGTCCTGACAAGTGGTATTGAGGTTGGCTTTCCCAAGAAGATACTCTGAAGTGAACCCCCGGATATGTGCCTTAGTAACAAGATTCTTGGAGACATCGGTGGTCTTGAGATAGAGATCTTTAGCAATAACCAATGGAGGAAGAGGGTTTTCAGGTCCTGAGAAAGGTATCCCCTTAGCAATAGATAAACCCATCAAGGAAGAATAAGCCTCTAAAGTAGGCACCAACTGAAAGTCTGGAAAAGTGAAGCACCGATACCCCGGATCATAGAATTGCACTAGAGTGTGCACAAGCTTCTCATCCACATTAGTATGGAGAATAGGAAGTAAAGCCCCGTAACGGCGTCGGAAACCAGTCGGATCCTCAATCTTGAGTGCCAAATCCCTCAAACTAGCCAAATCCACTTCCTTGAACTTGTAGGACTTAGTCATCTTCATCCCTACAATGTTTACAAATTCAACTTGTCTAAGCCCTTCGATAACAATGCATGACAAAAGTTTATGCATGTATGCATGAATGCATGATTATGTACAAGTTCAGAGAAAACATGGTGGGTTTGAAGTTCAAAGTCGAGGAGTCATGGGTGGACACGGCGTCCGGTGAAACTAGGGCTTTAGGATATAGTAACCGGGTTCTAAAAAGGTTCCCAAGTTGCAACCTCTCCGACGTATCTCATGGTGTCACGAGACAACTCTCGCTCCATGATTATACGTGGAAGGTCTAACTTGAGTGTAGTATCGCGTGACGACTAAAACTCGAGACGACACTCGGTTTAGCCTCCGCACTACGTCCTAGAAAATGGCCATGGATGGGTTTGGTTATCTACGGTTCATAGCGTCATAGAACAATTAGAAGCAAAGTGGCTAAACGCGACAACCCGCGCCGACAACATCACCTCCAAAATGCCTCAGCTATGTGGGATTGATCGCATAATCCAAAACACGAGGCAACCCCCGGAATGAATTGTCGATTATATCCCTCCTAAATCCTAAGTTCACTCAGCCCGGGTGCAGGACTTTTGATATTCTCACCCCACACGTTTGCAAGAAATTAAACATTTATTCAAATAGGAGAGCAAATAAAAGAACAAGTAAAAATACAAGCGCAAGCGTGGAAATAAAGACTAGGCGTAACTCTCGAATCTCCCCAGTGAAGTCGCCAGCTGTTTTATCTTGGTTTTCGGGTGTCAAACATTGATTACGTTTGAACCTTTTAAACCGGTGATATCTTATTTTTTCTTGGGAAGGGAAAAAAGTAAGCGAAACCCTTGAGAATCGAGGTCCGGGAGTTGTTTTCGCTACGGGAAGGTGTTAGGCACCCATAACGACTATAGTAACCTATAGGAACCGTCTTTAATTTCTACGCGCGCGCTTTATTTTTAAATGCTATTTTGAAAGATGTTATTGAACCTAAGAGTTACTAAATGAAGAATTGGAGGGAGAAGAATGTTTTTGGAGTTTTATTTTAGTTGAATTGAAGGAATTTTGATTCCTTGCCTACGTACCCGTTTAAGGGATCAAATCCACCGTAGTTCTCTCTCAAAAATGTTTTTGTTTTTGTTGGTTGATTTTAAGTTTGAAAAATGGAGTTTGAAGAATAGAAAGAGGCCTCAAGGGCATGAGATTAGGAAAATAGTGAGGTTGAATTAGTGAATTGCAAAAGAAGTCAAAGTTTGATTATTTTCATTGAAATTTGATTGAGAAAATGGAAAAGAAAATACAATGGGATATTGGATCCCAAGGTTTGTTTGGAAAAGCTTTGAGTGAAGTTGTTCACATTCGTTTGGGAAATTGGTTTTTTTTTCTAAGTATAAGTCCTAGGCATTCATCTAAACATACAATCCTAAACATACATCTAAACATGCATATTCTAGCTACATATCTAAAGTGGAGTGTGTGCATGTGTCGGTGCTTGTGTCGGTGTACATCATTAGAGTCCATTGTCCTTTACATCATACCCTAGATACATTCTATGGCCTCTTTGCCAAGAAAATTAAAAGCATGAAAGTAAAAATATTACAAGAATTCCTAAGTGTTTACATTCTAATTTTGGTACAAATCATATTGCAAGAAGAATAGAGATGAAAATGGGATGAAATGATGATGCTTATGGAATGATGAAACATGAAATGAAAAGGTTAGTAGCATAAGGCAATATCAAAGAAGTGAAGTAAGAGAAATACTAGAATATAAGGGATAGAAAATAGTGCAAATATAGCTAAAATTTGTTCATAAAATGCAAGAACCAAGTGATCCATAATTCTCACATTCCAATTACATTTTAAAAGTTTAGAAACAAGTTTTGGAATGGGAATTAAGGCTACATGATTTACTTGACATTTTAAAACAAATTTGGAGCATATTTACATCATTTATTTACACAATGGTTTGCAAACTAAGTAATTACTCAAGGTTCACATACATGCAGTAAAGTCAGACACAAACAGTAGCAATAAACCCACAAAATCATCTTAACATGTATCACAAACAATTATCAAGGGTTTGAAATAGAATTAGATAAGATTTTCATGAACTTTCACAAAAAAAAACAAAGAAATAAAGCAAGAAAATGCAATAGTATTTTTCATCAAAATTTTCAGTAAACAAAATGCACAAAAACATCACAACAATTAACAAGAACATGTACAAAAATTTGTAGAATTTTTCAAGTAATTTTAATCATAAACAGAGGTGTAAAAAGCAAGATAGTGTTAGGAAATAGCAAAAATGCATAAGAAAGAACGAAATCTGCAGAAACACAAGCCCAAGCCCAAAGTCTTGATGGATATGGACTATCCAAACGCATCATGAGCGTTGGATTGATCCAGATCCATCAAAACCCTGGATCCAAGGGTCCAGGACAAGCAGCGCATGACAAGCTCAGATAGACACGCAGCAAAAACGAATCAGGACCACACATCTAATCTGAATACAAGATCTACGGTTGACATGAAGTCTAGAAATGAACCAAACCGGTTTCTATGAACCAGACCGGTTCACCTCTGTATAAAAGCAAGCACAACCGGTTCAGTTCATTTCTAAACCCTATCTCCTTCCTTCTTCTCTTCGTTCTCTCATTCTCTCATCCTAACCCTAACGGCGCCGTTCATCTTTTCCCTATCACTCATGGATCCACACACGTATAATGAGCAAAACCACACACTTACATAGCCTGGCCAAAACGCTTACGAATCTTGGTACTTTTTCGAAGAGGATCCATTCGAAATGCTTCGATGTTGTTGCTTTCTGAAGGAAATCGTTTGAAACATTTCGATCTAAGCATCTTTCCAAGGAATCAGTATGAAACGTTTCGATTCTTGCTCTTTTTTGACGAAGATCACTTGAAATGGTTCGATCTGGATACTTTTCGTTTTGAAAATGCTTCGATTTGGGAACTTTTGAAGAAAACCTCTCGAAACGTTTTAAACTTGGTGTCTTCTTGAAGAACACCGTTTAAAAATGTTTCGATCCAGATTTTTCGAAGGAAATTTGTTTGAATCTCTTTAAACTTGATGTTTTTTGTGGAAAATTGAATTGAAACGTTTCACACCATACTGATTCGAACAGATTCTATCCTAATTCTTCGCAAGTTCGAAGCGTTTTGGATTTTGAGGCTTTCTTGGAACTGAAACCCTAATTTGATTCGAATTTTGAAATTACTTTCTGAATTGAAAAGTGAACGGTGAATCTTCCTAATTTTGTGTTTTTTAGGGTTTCAATGTTCAATTTGTTCGAATTTTTCAAGTTTTCAAATGAATTCACCGTTCATTTTTCAACACGAAGTTTCGATGATGATTATGAGAAAGTTTCTTCGTGTTTTTACCTGAATTACTCTGAAATTTGAACAATTGGATCCTTGCGAGCTTTTGATCCCTCTGGTAAGCTTTGAAACCGAAAATAAATCGGTGTTCAAACTTCTTCTTCTTCGAACCGGTTTGATTCTTCTTCAATCTCTCTTCTTCTCTTCCTCCAATTTTCTTGTGATCGTCCTTTGGACTTGAATTGCAAGAAAGCGAAGGAAAACCGTTCAGTGATGATGATTTTCGTAGAAAATCTCTGAGAACGAACCACACTCAAAAGAACTTCGTTGAATTTTTTGCCTCCGTTTTGATTTTCCAAAAGTTCATGTTGATTCTGTATATTTTATGATGAATGTGGTGGAACTGGTATGAAATTGAGAACTTGTGCGGTGGTTTTGATTCTGTTACGGTGGTTCAAAGGCTGAAAAAGTTTGTTAGAGTTTTTGTTAGGGCGGCGCGTGGGCGCGTGAAAAGGAATGGTGTCAGTTTTTTGGTGAGTTGGCAATGAATGTGTGGCTCTGTGATGATGAAGTGTTGTATTTATAGCTGACATGTGTACTTGTGAGCCAGTGGCAAGCTGCCACGTGTTTCTTGACTTGTTTGGACTGAAACCTGGACTTTTGGGCCTGAGGGACCAATCTGCAATTTAAGAAAACTAAAGGACAAAACTGAAAAATGGAAAAAGGACTTAATTGCAATAAAAAAAAAGACTTAAAAAGAAAATTGAAATAAGAAGGACCATTATGCAGAAAATGTGAAATAAAAGTCCTAAAAAGAAAATTACGAGGGACTTGAATGAAATTTTTGGACATTTTGGACTTAGAGAGAAAAAAAACTAAAAATAAAATTGTAATAATAAAAAAAATGGTAACTTGACTAAATGTAAAGTGAAACGTCTAAAATTTGACAAAACGGACTAAAACGAACCAATGGCTTAAATGAGGTACTTTAAAGTACCTCTCTGCCGAAATTTCGTGTGAAATGACCAAAATGCCCCTGGGGCTAAAACGACTAAAAAATGATTCAGATGCAAATTAAAAAAAAAAGATTTTTGACAGGGAATTGAATCAAAGACTCATACAAGCAAAATTAAAAGACTCAGAGACAATTTTTTGGGATTTAAACAGTGACTGGATACTTGAAATGACCAAAATGCCCCTAGGGGCAAAACTGACTCAAAATGACTTCAAATGCAAATTTTAGAATGGATTTTGACATAGAATGAAACAAAGACTTATTCAACCTATTTGAAAGGACTCAAACAAAATTTTGAAAGACTGAGAGGAAATTGACATGGGAAATGACTAAAATACCCTTACATGTGAATTTTGCAAATGAAATTGAAATGAAGTGCAGAGAAGGATGCAATTGATCAGAGATAGTTCAAATAACTTGAAATGCAAGAAAGGAAAGATTGATTAGTATTTTTAGGTCCAAAATTAGGGTATAACACACCACCACCCCCGAAAGTAGAGGATGCTCCTCCTCCTATTCCTCCTGTTGTACCACCTCCAGTTGTTGCTATTTGTATTGACCAGCGAGAACATTTTACCACCAAACACAGGTTTGCAACACGCAATGATTTGTTGGAGTGGGTTCGAGAGAAAGCTAGGAAGCTTGGATTTTCCACTGTTATTGGTAAATCCGATAACAGTGGCAACGGAAGAAACACATTTGTTACTTTGATATGTGAAAGGGGAGGTTCATACACCGAGTACAAGAGAAAGAGTCGGCGCGAGATAGCTAGTTCGGTTAAATGCGAGTGTTCGTTTAGGCTAAGAGGTTACTTGTTGACTGGTGGTGATTGGAGCCTCAAAGTTGGTGATGGTAAACACAACCATGGCATGACAGATGTGTTGAAAGGTCATAAAACCGCTGGTCGTCTAAACCCAAATGAACGTGTTCACTGTAACGCCCTCCTTTTATTTAATTATTTTTATTAAGTTAGAATTTATTTATGTGATTTAATTATATATATGAGGTGTTAATATTTTATTATGTGGCATTATTCTATTATTTATTAGAATATGAGAATTATTAGTGTAAGTAGAATTGGAGGTTAGAATAGAAAGAAGACTAAGTTATTGGGTCTAAATAGATTTAGGAAGAGTGATTAGTATTATAAATAAGAAAGCTTAGGTTAGAAAGAGTTTTTACGTTAGACCGCTTTTTGGGATAAAGAGGAGAACGGAGAACGCTGCTTTTGATTTCAGAAAAACAATCTAAGGTAAGGGTGAGACTATCTTTCACTAATATTAAGTTTGTAGATCATTAGATTGCATCTAACATGTTTTAGGATGAGTTTGTGAGATTATGAGAAATTAGGGTTTGAGTGAGAATTGATGATTAGATGATGGAAAACTGCTGAATTGATGTAAGGGGGGAGTTTATATTCACCATAAGGGTTGTATGATCATATAGGTAGTGAAGGGTTTTTGTTTTCCATTGTTTTTGATGATGTTTGCGTTCTTATGTTGCTGTGACTTTGTGTATATTTATCTCTCTTAATTTCACTATTATTTAATTACTTAATTATTTATTCATGTTGATAGAATAATTGCTTATATATATATATAGATTATTCGAAGGAGAAATTTTTGTTCTAGATTGAGGACTGTTTTGCCACGCCATTAACACCGTAAATGTAAAAATGAATAACTTAGAAAAGTTTTAGAATTTATTTTAGTGAATCGCATGAGCTAATAATAATATAGGTAGAATTGATTTGCTTTGATCAAAAGCCACACGTTTCAATTTGTGGTCAAACCATGTTTAACCATTCTAGTCTATAATTAATTTTAAAAGAAATACTCGCAGAATTGATTAATTTGTTATACCACTGCAAACTTGGAGCTTCTGGCATACTTTGCGATGTACATGTCCCCTGTAGCTTATTAGTAGATTTAATTAGTCTAATTTTTATTCATAAAAATAGGCTGGAATGACAGTAGGTTCTCTATGTGCGTGAACAAAAACATGGTTTATACTTGCTTGGTTGCATTTGGGTCTGATCTTGAAAATCTCCCAAATTTCTTTATCTATTATTTTAATTTATTTGGCCAATATGAATTAAAATTGATGCAATGAAAAATTAGTTCTAAATTGATTAGTAATTCACTTGAATGTTTTAGATAATGTATTATTTGACGATGTGTATTGATGTGCTATTTGAAGATGTGTGATTTAAAGATGGGTTATATAAAGATGTGATCTTGTTATTTATACACTATATGTGTTAATTATGATGCTTATGATGATGCGATGTTTAAGATGTTGTTGATTATCATTTGATGTTGTTGTACTATGATGATGATATGAGATGAATTATTTATATGCTGCATATACTGCTGAGTCTTATTTAAGATGTAAGTGTCGGTCTAAGTCAAGGAGTTATAAAATGTTCATGAAGTTCTAAGATGTAAGATGTTGAGTCCATGCATACTCATTCAAAGTTGAGGGCTTGATGTCCTGGAGCTTTTGCTCAAATACGTTGGGGGCTTGATGCCCTGGAGCTTTTGCTCAATTATGTTGGGGGCTTGATGCCCTGGAGCCTTTTTACGCTCAAATATGTTGGGGGCTTGATGCCCTGGAGCCTTTTTACGCTCAATTATGTTGAGGGCTTGATACCCTGGATTGGTACCACATGCATTTGCATATCAAGATGATTTACGATGAGTAAGAGTTGCATAGTCGAGTTGAGTTGCATAGTCGAGTTGAGTTGCATTGTCGAGTCAAGTTGTTAAGTTGCGATGTTTTAACGAAGTAATCTAATGATGAAATATTTGTATGATGTTATGTGACGATGATTGTGACTGTTATATGATGATATATTGCTAAGATGAGTTGATGTTAACTATGTATTTGAATATAATTGTTTAATTATATGAAGTTTGTGTTGTTAAATGTAAATGATGATTTATATACTTAATATTATTGTTTGAGAAATCTCACCCCTTTGCTTGAAAATGTTGCTCTTCGTATGGGTAACTTGCAGGTAACCAAGATTAGTTGCGGTCGTGAGTGGACTCCTCACAAGTGTGTCTTAGGTGCTCTGATACGTAACGGGATGGGAATTTTGACACTGTTTTCTATTCCTTACGTATTGTTTTAAGAGATTTATAATGAAGTTGTTGGATTTGAACTAATTATTATGTTTTAGACTATTTATGAGACTTTTATGATGAGGCCTTCGTGTCAAAGACTATTTTAGATAATAAATAATTCCGCTGCAAAGTATTAATTAATTGTTGATTCAATTTCGAAGGATAAATATTAATTTATTCCATTTATGATTTGTAAGAAATGTGACATTCCGTTTTGTGATGAAAAACTCTGATAATTGTTATGAAATTTTTACGTTGGGAAAACGGGGTGTTACATTCACCTTGAAGATATGGTGGAATCAAACGTTCCTCCGAGGCAAATGCTTACCAACTTAAAAAAGAGGAACCGTACCACTTCAACCACCATCAAACACGTGTATAATGCTACTTACAGGTATAGGCGGTCCATTAGGGGTACGAGGAATGACATGCAACATCTCTTAAAGTCTTTGGTTGATAATGGTTACGTTTATCATTGTAGGAAGTATCATGATTCTGATGAAGTCAGTGATGTATTTTGGGCACATCCAGATTCTATCAAGTTGTTTAACACGTTCTCCACGGTGCTTGTGTTGGATTCAACATACAAGACAAACAAGTATCGTCTTACATTGCTTGAGTTTGTCGGTAATACCTCTACCATGAAAACATACTCTATTGCTTTTGCCTATATGTTGTCTGAGAGGCAAGACAATGTTTATTGGGCTCTTGAGAGGTGTCGTGAGATGTTGCACTCCAAAGATCTCTACCCGAAAGTAGTTGTCACTGATCGGGACAATGCTTTGATCAATGTTGTGGAAAAGGTTTTCCCTAAAGCTACTATTTTGTTGTGCTCATATCACATTGGACAAAATGTGAGAGCAAAGTGTAAATTGGATTGCAAAGTGACGGATCTCAAAGGCAAGAATGGGCAAGCGATCAATCCTGCTTCGGTGGTGAAGACTGTGATGGCTGCATGGATGGATATTGTGGACTCCGAAACGGAGGAAGCATATATTGATAATTGGACCTGGTTCAAAGTTGTATGCGCAAAATTTCCCAAGTTTTTGGAATATGTTGAAAAAACAATTTTGGATCCAGTTAAGGAGAAGTTTGTGAGGTTTTGGGTTGACAAAAACCTTCATATGGGGAATACTACAACAAACAGAGCTGAATCTGCACACGCTCGATTGAAAACGTATCTGAGTCGTAGTATGGGTGATTTGAGCACAAACTGGAAATCCGTTCTTGACATGCTAGAGTTGCAACATACCGCAATACATGCTTCGTTTCAGACAAGCATTATCATGCTTGAACATCGGTTCAAAGACAAGGTGTTGTGGTCTAGGTTGATCCGGAACATTTCAAGGGAAGCTTTGCATCATCTCGTAGTGGAGTCAATAAAGCACCTGAAATTGGTACGGATAAATCAAGATGTGGTTGTTTGAGTTTGATCACTTATGGATTACCGTGTGCGTGTATGATAGCTTTGAAGATCAAGAACGGCATCGCCATCCGTTTGGAAGAAATTCACACCCACTGAAAGAGGTTGAGGTTCGAGTACGAGGTTGACCCGAAGCTTCAAAAAGAAGACATCTCTCTATTGCCAGAATGGGATATTCTCCAGGTATTTTTTTTCAAAACTGTCTCTGTTTAAGTTCTGCCCAGGATTTCTGTTTCTGTATTCTGTATTGGTGCAATCCGGATTATATACTCCGGACATAATTGACGCGTTCCGGAAAATATAATCCGGAGAGGTAGCATTTACGCCCCATGCAAGTGCATTTAAGGCTCATGCATAGGGTGTATCGGGAAGTTCCAGATTTTATAATCCGGATTACCTTATGTGGTTCGGAAAATAAAATCCAGACTGTATCAGTAGTGGTAACATAATGCATGTTTCTGACTGTTTTCCATCAACAACAATAATGACAGTTTTTTACACATTGTAGGCCCGGTTCAAGGACGCCGATTACAACATGAAGGTGCATTTGAAAGAACAATTCCGAAAATTTGTTTTACCGGAAACCACTTCTATGCGTCCACCGCCAAATAAGGTCACCACCAAAGGAGCTCCAAAGAAAGATAAGCAAAGCATTCGATCGACAAGGCGGTCCCCTTCCCTATGGGAGATTGTTGACTCCCAGGAGCAAGAAACACAGGGTTCACAAACACGGTCAACAGGGACAAGTAGAAAGAGAGCATAGAAAAGCAACATGTCTCTTACTCCTGCTAAGCCAATTCCAAAAAATCCGAAGAAGCCAACACCCGTTGAAGTCCACATACCAAACAAAGACCAAATCCCAATTTGGATGCATGGCTTTATTGAAAAGGTTACGGATGTACCCGGTGATGGCCATTGTGGGTTCCGAGCAGTTGCGGTCCTACGTAACTTGACTGTTGATGATCACGTATTAGTCTGGTACAACCTTTACAAAGAGCTTATCGGTGTAGAAAATGGCCGCTATCGGAGGATGATTAATGATGATAGGCGGTATAACGAGGTTTTGGACGCTCTATCCTACTCCGGTATTGGCAATGCACCACCGGATAAATGGATGACAATGCCGGATATGGGGTTCCTCATCGCACAGAAATTCAGCCAAACGGTTGTTGTGTTGTCCATTGGGAAATCAGAAACCTTTTTCCCTCTATGTGGTCCACCCCCGCCGCCAACTATCGATCTGTTGATGTGTTTGGCATATGTGAATGACAACCATTTTATGGCATTGAAATTGAAGGATGGTTGTCCGATTCCTCCCACTTTCGCTCTATGGAGACAATACCATCGAGAGGATGCAGACAGCTGGCCTGATAGATATGTCAGCCGGATGGAAGATTATAATGAGCTAAGTCGGGCGGCGAGTGTAGCGGTCATAGAAGATGATGAGGAATTGTACATTGTTGAAAATCTTGATCCGATGAGAGGGTTGGTGTGGTCCTGCTCCTGGTGTGAAGGTTGAAATGGATGATAGTCCCATTGATCTTTTGGCGCCATAGATTAGATATATATCATTAGTTTAGTTGAAATGTATATCATTAGGTGAAATGTGTAATGATATAAATTCAACTATTTTTTGGTATAAATATATATATATATATATATATATATATATATATATATATATATATATATAATCATTTTTTGATATAATATTTAAGTTATTTTGTCTTTTACACAAACATATGTAATGATTTATTGAAAAAAAATGATAAAAACCACAATGACATGCAAATCTGTTTCAGTTCTGTGCACTGGTGCATTCCGGAATATATAATCCGGAAGCTTATTGTCTGTTTGTTTTCCAGTCATATGTAGTATATTATTAAGGGTTTGTCTAACATGTGCAATATTACACTTTTTCTTTACGTTATATTACACATGTTATGATAACTAAAAGGGTTAATGGTGCTTTACCCTCTTGTAATATAGGTCATTTCCAGATTTACCCCCTGTAAAATATATTTTTTTATTTACCCCCTATAAAAGTTTTTTTTCCAGAATACCCCCCCTAATAGGCCATGCAAAAACCAAATTTTTTGTAAAAAAAAAATCATTTTTGTATGGCCTATTAGAAGGGTATTCTGAAGAAGAAAAAAAATTTTACATGGGGGTAAATCAAAAAAAATATTTTACAGTGGGTAAACCCGGAAATGACCTATATTACAGAGGATAAAAGACTATTAACCCTAACTAAAAGTAGTAACTTTTTATTGAAAAACAACAATATTTATTAGAAAGCTACATATTAAATATTAAAATGCACAAGCTCCAAGTCAAAGTTACTACTTTAAACTTCTTAACATGTGTAAATTTGCACACGATAGAAAAACCCTTATATGGATCTCTTTTATCTCTGCTATCAATATTATCAAGAATCGAATGTGAAATTGCGTGAAAGATGAATGATTAATTGATTATTTGGTTACTGTATTAAACGTATAGTATATTTATGATAACATCATTCAATGTAATTAGAATATGAAAAACCGTAGAGAACAATTATGATGTAAATTTCTATTTTTTTATTAAAAAAATGTATGTTTATACTTTTAAAAATGAAAAGTTATATATTTACAACTACTATTTTTTTTAAGGATACTTCCACAAATTATTATTATTATTATATATGTGTATTTTTTGTGGCCTACATTACTTAAAATTCATGGGTTCGTCCTTAAGGTAGATATAGTATTTTGTTTAGTTGATTGAGTCTGTCTCATAAGCTATGAATCCCCGATACGGATACGGGTGCGGGTACGATACGATACGGGTACACACATTTAAAATTATACTTCTTATGGATGAAGGATACGCAGATTTTTTTTTAAATTTAGCATATGATACGATTAGGATACGTTAACAAAAATTTATAATAAAACTTATATTTATGTAAAATACTTGAAGAAAATTAACACTGATTACTTTTCATTATTGAATTATTATAAAAGTTATAATTTTTCTAAAATAATACAAGTGATCAAAATAATTTTTTTTGAATGTTTCCTTATAAATCATATTACATTTTCATATGTTGGGATATCGAGAGAAACATCATTAAAAGAACTCAACATATATTTTATCTAATGTTGATTAACTGATCACCTCTCTCGCTACGTTCATCCACAAGAAGTATAATTTTAAGTGTTTCATCGACAAACAATTCTATTGATTCATATTTAAAATTGAATCATATACATCTATAATGAACTTTTACATCATTGTCTCACTTTTTTAATCTTCATCCTTTTCTAGGATAGTGAAGTATCTTAGAAGTATGTATATCTGTGGAGTATCACATAAGTATCCGATAAAATATTTATTAAAAATTAAAATAATTAATTCTGATACCTCGTGGATACGTATCCGCGATACCCGTGAAGTATCGATATCCGATACGTATCTGATACGGATACGTCTCTGTTTTGGAGTATCCGGACTTTATAGCCGATAAGTGCTTCGTGTTTGGTTGGTGGGAACCCATGTTGTTTAGTTTTTTACAATAAATAGAGACAAAGAAAACTCAAACGTGTCTTTTATTTAGCAAAGGTGATAGTAAAATATTTTCATCCTTCGACAATAATTCAATAATATCCGTTCCCATGTGATAAGGGTACGTTGATTGACTCTGTTTCGTGGATGCTTCATGTTTGGTGGGTGTGAAGCCACGTCGTTGACGTTCTCCTCTTAGAGTTTTCAGTATATTAATCCACTTGTCTTCATTTCAAACAATATTACACCATCTGAATCATAACATTTAGAAGCGATTTCTTGCGAGAGACTCTAAGACTAGATTTCAGAGAAGTTATATCGTACCAAGGTATGTTTAACAGGCCCTTTCTTTAATGTTTTTGGTCACAACCTAAACAAATATGTTTTCTCGTGAATTAATTATGTAAGACTAACGGAACCGTGTCATACTGTCATGTGTGATGATCACCACATAAAGAATTATTCTTTCACTTTTATTAAAGTTATGTTATAATAGTTTGTTTTTTATTTTTTTCATACCGTAGTATATTTAATTTACGTTAAATGTATTTTGACCTTAACAAAAATATTGTTTGGGAGTTCGACGACACCAGAGAAAAAACGATAATTTTTTTTTAAACTATTAAGTATATGAGTCACCTATCTTATATATCCAACATTTATCTTTTTAGAGACGATGTGAAACTTAATCAATCACGAATTTAACCGCGCTTACACTTGAAAACCAACAAACGATCACTCCCACAGCAGGTCAATGCTCTAAGACCTCACAAAAGAGGGAGATGCCACATATACCACTTTTATTTTTAGTTTTTGTAATTTTTTTTTATTTGTTCTTAGTGTTAGATAGAGAGTGTTAAAAAGAGAGTGTTCCTGGCATTTCTCTTGTTGTTGTTGTTTTGTTTTAGTCATAATATAATAAACTTCCGTAATATTGGAACTTGTCTAATTATTTTTGTTAAAGAAGGAACCGGTGTCTGCAATATTCATTGTGGTCTTTATATAGTCGATATAATTAATTAGATGCATTTCCATATATAGGCACAATGTCTAAGCAAGCGTTGGATCTGCTGAGTGAGGGGGGGACAACTTCTAGTTCTTCCAAAGATTCTAATAGCTTCCAAATCTATAAATACGATGTGTTCATCAGTTTCAGAGGTTCTGACACCCGTAATTCCTTTGTTGACCATCTCTACGCTCATCTCAATAGAAAAGGTATTTTCACCTTCAAGGATGACAAGCAGCTCCAGAAAGGAGAAGCAATTTCACCCCAACTTCTACAAGCAATTCAACAGTCACGCATTTCTATCGTTGTCTTTTCCAAAGATTATGCTTCTTCAACATGGTGTTTGGATGAAATGGCTGCTATTTATGAATCAAGAAAAAATTTTAAACAAGTTGTATTCCCTGTTTTTCATGATGTCGATCCATCTCATGTCCGAAAACAAAATGGAGTATATGAGAATGCCTTTGTTTTACACACTAAGACATTCAACCATGACTCAAACAAGGTTGCTCGATGGAGGATAGCAATGACTAATTTGAGTGTAACAGCTGGTTGGGATGTCAGGAATCAGTAAGTATGATAGTTATCATATATTTGTGCTTGCTTGGGTGTGCATTACAAAGTTTCATTTTACAAATAAACCTTGTTTTAGAATTCTTTTTCTACATGATTTGGTGGAAGCAAATTATACATTTTATTGGCTGTCATTTAGGGACAAGTACGATTAACAATTTTATTAAAAATGCATAAGATGTTACCATTCAAAATTTCGCAATAATATATTAAATGATTTTAGATTAATACAACATTATTATATATAAGTATTACAACATCGATCAAATTAATTTAATCCTTGTTCATTACACATTTTTATTTGTTGTTTCCTTGTTTCCTAAGGTGATAATATAGTGATTTTAATTTTTCCTCTCTTTCAGGAAAGAGTTTGAAATGATTGAGAATATAGTTGAGGCTGTAATAGAAAAGTTGGGTCACACATTCTCAGGATCCGCTGATGACCTTATTGGAATACAACCTCATATAGAAGCATTAGAGAGCCTTTTAAAACTAAGTTCAGAGGATGATAGTTGTCGAATTTTGGGAATATGGGGTATGGATGGCATAGGGAAGACAACTCTTGCCACTGTTTTGTATGACAAAATCTCATATCAATTTGGTGCTTGTTGTTTTATTGAAAACGTTAGCAAAATTTATGAAGATGGTGGTGCTGTTGCTGTGCAGAAACAAATTGTTTGTCAAACCATAGAAGAAAAAAATATAGACACATGCAGTCCTCGTCAAATATCCCAAACTATGAGAAATAGGTTATGCAAACTAAAACACCTGATTGTTCTTGACAATGTTGAGCAACTTGAACAACTGGAGGAATTGGACATAAAACCCAAATTCCTTCACCCAAGAAGTAAAATAATCATAATCACTAGAGATAAGCATATTCTTCAAGCATATGGGGTCGACAAAGTTTTTGAGGCTAAATTGATGAACGATGAAGACGCTTATAAGCTTTTGTGTAGAAAAGCCTTCAAAAGTGATTATCCAAGTAGTGGTTTTGAAGAGCTTATTCCTAAGGTGTTAGTATATGCTCAACGTCTTCCTTTAGCAATCGGAGTATTGGGTTCTTTCTTGTTTTCCCGAAATGCAAGACAATGGAGCTCTACCTTGGATAAATTTGAGAAGAATCCACCAAACAAAATATTGAAAGTGCTCCATGTAAGCTATGAGGGATTAGAGAAAGATGAGAAAGAAGTATTTTTGCATGTTGCTTGTTTCTTTAAAGGAGAGCGGAAGGAATACGTATGCCGAATTCTAGATGCTTGTGGGCTGAATCCTGATATTGATACTCCACTCCTTGCTGAAAAGTCTCTAATAACTGTTAAAAATGAGGAAATTCATATGCATGAAATGTTGTGCAAGTTGGGGAAGCAAATTGTTCAGGAACAACATCCCGATGAGCCAAAATTATGGAGTAGAATTTGGCTCTACCGTGATTTTCATCATGTCATGATTACAAATTCGGTAATATATATCCATCTAAACAAATTCCATGTTTTTCCATTTCCATAGTTTACCTTTCTTCGCACAAATATTATATTACTCAAACTCAAGGCTGATCTAATAATTTTTAATAGTAAGTGGAGTTTAAAGTGAAGTTGAGTATATAATATGGCGTCTTTTTTTTTTTTTTTTTTTTTTTTTAGAATATGAGATCTATTCTCTTATAAAATCTAAGAAATAAATACTTTGCTGTTTGTGGGTCTAAAACGAGGACTTTAGTAGTCTTTTCTTTGGACCGCTCAAACTAGAACTTATTAAATGCTAGACATTATATATGAAGAATGATATTTGTACAACGTAGACAACTTCTGTGATAAAAAAAAATTTCCATTTTTTATTGGAAAAGGACAATAGAAAGAGAAATAGGAAGAGGGAGTAAAAAAAAAGTATGAGAGTTATCCTAAAAGTTGTCTAAATAGTTTTTTTTTTTTTTGAAGGAGGAAAATATAGTTGTAGAAATATCGGAGTAATGCCGGACATTATATTTACTCACCTGACAATTTTCTATTATGATCTAATTCATTTACATTTTTTTGTTTTCCGTAGCAATCCATTGATTTTGTTATTTCATTTCATAATATCGTTATACTTAAATTTTCAGGAAGCAATAAAAGCTAAGGCCATAATTCTAAATCAAAAGGAGGATGTGAGGAAATTAAACAAGTTGAGGGCTGAAGATTTATCCAAATTGGAAAAGTTGGAAGTTCTCATATTATATCATACAAAATTTTCAGGAATACCCACATCTCTTTCTGATTCCCTATGCTATCTTTTGTGGAACGGTTACCCTTTCATGTCTTTGCCATCAAATTTTCAACCACATCGCCTTGTAGAATTGAATATGCCTGATAGCAGCATTGAACAGTTATGGGTAGGCATCCAGGTATTTGTCTTATTCCAATTTTCATATTTTACCATTTCAAATAAATAGTTGAAAAGTTAAACGATGTAGCATATTATTATAAGATAATTTGTAGATTAGAATTCACTAATTTAATTCCCCTGTCAGTAATCCACTATAGGAATCTCATACAAACCAAATGTCATCAATCTATTATTCGTAATATTTATTATTTAATTAAAATAGTTATTGATGCATGTAATTGTTAAATAAGGGCATTGCTTGAAAAATATTAGTTAGACCTTGTCTATTTATATATAAAAGATAAAGTAATTAGGGCATCAATAGTTATAGATAGGTTCCCTAAAAAAAATAGTTATAGATAGGTGGAAGTAACATTCCTTACCAATTGATCTCCAAAAAAACAATAAAAAAATTGCTTACCGATATATTTTAAAATTTAATGATGCGTACATGATTATGAATTTTTTTAAAACATTTTACATAATGAATCAAAATTAATCTTTTTTTTCTCATTTGGATATTGTACAAAATACACTTCTAATCTACTTTTTTTCTCATTTGAGGTGAGAGAATGTTGGAACACTAGTTAATTCTAGTGAAGAAAATTGGAAAGAAAAACACTATGAAAAAACTAGTGTGTGGGTGTGACTTAATAATGTCCCACATTGAAGGGTCACCCCAACTAGTAAGTGTTTATATATGGGAAAAGTGATCTCCAAGGGTGTGCCCTTGGGGTACCCAATTTTGTGAACGGGTGAACGCTTAAAAAAAAAAAATTTGATATATATTTTTTTTGTCACTTGAAAATGTTAAATTAATTAATTAATTAATTTAATCTTTATCCGTAAGCGCTACGCGTAACAAATAAATTTGTTACGATCCGACCCGATCCAAAAGCATATCCAGAAACTTCCGGATATATCCAATTAAGAAACAAAACGCGTTTGCTTAAGGATTAAGCAGACTTAATCCCCAAGTCACTCGTTTTTTGTTACAAACTCTCCCTATAAAAGGAGAGCTCGCCCCATTTGATTCTTTACACCGAAAATTCACAGTCGATGCTTCCTGTGTTTTTTCCTCTCTTCTCCCTCTGACTTGTTTTTAACAAGTTTCTTCTGCTTCTACTCCTTTCTGTCCCTTCGGTATTAAGAGTGTTCTTAAGATCATAGTCCCTTGGTCTTAAGTTCATAGTCCCTTCGATAATATATGATTCTTCGGAATATAGAGTACTATTAAGATCATATTAAAGAATGATCTTAACAGTATATATATTATTTTAATAATTTTAAGGAGAAATGGTGGTATCACCATATTTGAGTGGTCGTAGTGCCATATCCATGTTTTGGAGAAATTAGAATGGTGGAAACACCATATTTGAGTGGTCTCAGCACCATAATAGAATGGTAATAATACCATATTAATTTGAACGGTTTCGAATAGAGCGGTTACGTACCGTATCGAGTGGCTTCGATCAAACGATTGAGCCATATTTTGAGGGTGTAATTCTCGAACGATTTTTCTACAGTGCAGTAGTTAATCGAACAGTTGTAGCTGGGCTTGTTTTATCCTGGAGGCGGCGTGGTTGATAGTCTACCTTGCACAACTTTGGGTAGTGCCACGAAACGTCTTAAAGAGAGCGACCTGGTCGTGACTCAACCTAGTAACAACTTCGGTAGATGATAGAATTTGGAAATTCAAATTTAACAGTTTGGAAATCCAAAAATAACAATTTTAAGACGTTTCGATCTGCTATGTCTACCGAAGAAGTTACATATTGAGGTTAAGTTGTCCCTAGATACATTAAGGATAAATCAAGCTATAGATTTACATCTTTTGAATGAAACGATGAAAACAATAATTTGTTACAAAACAAATTATTAGTTACTAAAAAAATTTGTTTGATGAAAACAATAATTTGTTACAAAATAAATTATTTGTTACAGAACCAAACAAGTTTAGTTTGTTACAAAACATAAAAAATTGTTTGGAGCGGAAAATAAAATAATGCAAGGTTGTTATTTTGTTATGGTGAATTCTAAAAGTGTTTTGTTTTCTTTTAAACATTGATATCACGTACTGGTTTTCAAATCTTTAACAAGAATTGATAAACATATGCATCGATCGTTTTACATAATCCAAACTTGTAAATATGCAATAAGGAAAATAAATGGAATTGTGAAATTCTATTTATGTTTAAGAAAGAATCTGAATTTCAGATTTCTATTGAATAAGACTGAGTTGACTCAGACTTAAAGAGAGACTTGTGTACCATGCACTCTTGTGGAAAAAGATTGCACTTTGATGGTATGTTAAAAATTAAATTCTCCTTCTATGTTATTAGTTGTGTGATTTTAAATATTTGACATATCAAAATTGATCACGAACAAGTGTTTAATTGTAAACTTGAGTAACTTGGACTTAATTCCAAAGTTATATAATTAAACAATTTTATTTATTGCAGTCAAGATATATGAACCAAAAGTTCATATAAATCAGAATTTAGAGAATTGAATCTCTAAACATAATAAATTATGATATGTGTTAATTTGATGACACATAAATTAGAAATGATAAAATGATATTTTTATCATATTTATTGATGACTGTGAATTTTGGAAAATAAAATTGATGTGCTTGAATGTTCAATTTTTATAACGAAAATTGAAATTTATAGAGTACCCAAGTCTAAGAACAAAAATTCTAATTAAGAAATTTTTGAAGAAAAGACAATCCAACTTGTCTTATTTTTTGAACTTGGGATTGTCTGGACTTTATTTAGATCCTGGACCCCAAGAGAGTTGAACTCACTAGTAGAGCCTATGAATATGTATTCATCGGGTATGCGATAAATAACGAAACATATAGGTTTTATGACCTAAATGTTAAAGTGATCATAGAATTTAAAAGATGCCGAATTCTATGTAAATATTTACCCCTTTAACTAAAGAATAGTGGGGGCACTAGTGGGGGCTCTAATGGGAGCACGACATTAGTGGGGGCAAAATAAATTTCCCTTTAAAAATTAAGAACTAGTGGGGGCACTATATCTAATCACATTCATGTAATTAGAAATAGTTATGAAAACATCATACAAGATGTTATAGAACCTCAAGGAGGTAAGAAAGCTAAAATTGCTAAAGAGTATGAACTTGGTTTATACATTGGAAGAAGATTCATTAAGCCTTAAAGAAGTTATATCCTCATTGGATGCATAATCATGGCAAAAGCAATAAACGATGAAATGAATTTTCTAGAGTCTAACAAAACATGACACTTGGTTGACTTGTCTCATAGTTGCAAAACCAATCGGTTGTATTTGGATTTTGAAAAAAAAAAGAACTAAAACCTGATGGTACGGTTGATGAATACAAGGCTTTCCTTGTAGTCAAAGGTTTTAAACAAAGAGAAAAATATAGACTTCTTCGACATTTATTCACCAGTCACGAAAATCATATCCATAAGAGTACTAGTCCCTTTAGCCGCCGTTTATAACTCGATAGTACTCCAAATGGATGTGAAAGTTGCCTTTTTATGGTGAACTAGAAGAACAAGTCTATATGAAACAACCTGAAAATTTTTGCAATTCATGGACAAGAAAACAAGGTCTGTAAGTTAGATAATTATTTGAATGGTCTAAAATAAACTCCTGAGGAATGGCATGAAAAATTTGACATTCTAATGTTATCGAATGAGTATAAAGTGAATGAAAGTGACAAATAATATTTGCACGATCATATGTCTCTATGAAGACGACTTGCTCATATTGGATTTAAAGATTCATGTTATGAATTATGTGAAATCATTGTTTATCAACAACATTGATAAGAAAGACCTAGACAAAAAAAATTGAAGTAATTCTTGGTTTCAAGATTACTAGATCAGAAAAGATAACTTTTTTGATAAATCTCACAAAGTTGAGAAGATCTTAAGGAAATGTAATTATTTCACCGTAAACTTGCAATCACATATTATGATCCAAGTGTAAGAACACTTGAGATGGAGCTAGAAAAAAGAATATACGAGCATCATTGGCAGCACTTAGCTATGCCACTGAATGTATTAGATCCGACATTGTCGATGTCGTGAAACTCTTGTGCAAGTTTACTAGTAGACGGATGGAAAGCATTGCCATGCTATAGAAAGAGTCATGAGAAGACTATGACTCTAAGATTACTTCACTAGGAGTAACATATTGTACTTAAATGGTACAAGATATAAAATAGAACATCTTTCAGATGAATATTTAGCAACTAGTGTTTGCACATTGAGCATCACTAGAGGAGTTGTTTGTTAAAACAAATGATATTGACTCAGTCCACTATGGAATGAATCTGAGAAGAGAACACTAGAGAAAACTAGTGAAGAAGCAAGTTGGCTAAGATTCTTGCTAGCTGAAATCCCTTCATGGGAGAAACCGTTACCGGCTGTGTTAATTCATTGTGATAGTACCGCGGCTATTGCAAAGATTAAGAATCGTTATTACAATGGTAAGAGACGACAGATAAGGCGAAAACATAGCACGATTAGAGAGTGTATCTCTAAATGGAGCGGTTAGAGTTGATTTTGTACGTACGAATGAAAACTTAGCTGATCCTTTGACGAAAGGACTTAATAGAGAGAAAGTCCAAGAAACATCCAGTAGGATGGGACTAATGCCTATAGCCCACAAGTGATGGTAACCCGACCTAAATGACTGGAGATCCCAAGAAATAGGTTCAATGGGTAAAAACAAGTCATGAAGTGGTAGAACATGCTATGAGATAAAGAATATAGAAAGCATGATCCTGCAGCGAAAGAAGGATGAGGTAATAGTAACTCTTAATGAGATCTATACTCTATGTTGAGTGGGGTACACAGCTACAGGAGTACTCTTGATAGACTCACCTATACGAATGTGGAACTTAGGCCGATCCTATGGAATTTCGAGGCAGAATTCCTAGAGCATTCGTTAAAACCGGGATACACGTGCAGGGCCTTAAAACGCACGGGCTTTTAGAATACACCTATGAAAAGGTTTGTGTGTGGATTCTATGTCTGAGATAGAGTTCAATGTTGTAAGCAACTCTTGTTAAATCAGAATATCTTCCACTATGCTAAGGTTCAAGTTGTTGGCGACACCTTTGTATATTAGCAAATCTTATGGAAACGTTTTACGTTATTTCTCGAAACCATTTTGAAGTCAAGTGGGGGATTGTTGGAACACTAGTTAATTCTAGTGAAGAAAATTGGAAAGAAAAACACTATGAAAAAACTAGTGTGTGGGTGTGACTTAAAAATGTCCCACATTGAAGGGTCACCCCAACTAGTAATTGTTTATATATGGGAAAAGTGATCTCCAAGGGTGTGCCCTTGAGGTACCCAATTTTGTGAACGGGTGAACGCTTAAAAAAAAAATTGATATATATTTTTTTTGTCACTTGAAAATGTTAAATTAATTAATTAATTAATTTAATCTTTATCCGTAAGCGCTACGCGTAACAAATAAATTTGTTACGATCCGACCCGATCCAAAAGCATATCCAGAAACTTCCGGATATATCCAATTAAGAAACAAAACGCGTTTGCTTAAGGATTAAGCAGACTTAATCCCCAAGTCACTCGTTTTTTGTTACAAACTCTCCCTATAAAAGGAGAGCTCGCCCCATTTGATTCTTTACACCGAAAATTCACAGTCGATGCTTCCTGTGTTTTTTCCTCTCTTCTCCCTCTGACTTGTTTTTAACAAGTTTCTTCTGCTTCTACTCCTTTCTGTCCCTTCGGTATTAAGAGTGTTCTTAAGATCATAGTCCCCTGGTCTTAAGTTCATAGTCCCTTCGATAATATATGATTCTTCGGAATATAGAGTACTATTAAGATCATATTAAAGAATGATCTTAACAGTATATATATTATTTTAATAATTTTAAGGAGAAATGGTGGTATCACCATATTTGAGTGGTCGTAGTGCCATATCCATGTTTTGGAGAAATTAGAATGGTGGAAACACCATATTTGAGTGGTCTCAGCACCATAATAGAATGGTAATAATACCATATTAATTTGAACGGTTTCGAATAGAGCGGTTACGTACCGTATCGAGTGGCTTCGATCAAACGATTGAGCCATATTTTGAGGGTGTAATTCTCGAACGATTTTTCTACAGTGCAGTAGTTAATCGAACAGTTGTAGCTGGGCTTGTTTTATCCTGGAGGCGGCGTGGTTGATAGTCTACCTTGCACAACTTTGGGTAGTGCCACGAAACGTCTTAAAGAGAGCGACCTGGTCGTGACTCAACCTAGTAACAACTTCGGTAGATGATAGAATTTGGAAATTCAAATTTAACAGTTTGGAAATCCAAAAACAACAGAGAATATAATGATTAAAAATAGAAACAAATTCGATATTAAATTATATATCTACAGAGGAAAAAAAAAATTGTTGGGACGTGTCAAGTGAGAGTTAGAGTCATATAATAGAGTTGATGTTGAACAATATTTTAAGATTTGAGTGAAGATATGGTGTCAACCTCGCTTATATAGTTGCTCTTAGTTCAATGTGTTGATTCACCCGGTATGGCCTCCCTCTGCAATTTTGAAATCACACTAGAGTGGATTAATGAAATTCAAGTTTTAATACAAAAGTACTATCATAACTGTGGTTAATTCTTGCTTCATAGGATCTCCCCAATTTGAAAAGGATGGATCTGAGCAACTCAAAAATTCTGAAGATGACTCCATGTTTTGATGGAATCCTAAATCTGGAGCGGCTAGATCTTTCAGGATGCATAAACTTATCAAATGTGGATCCATCAATTGGACTTCTTACAAAACTTGCATTCTTGAGTTTGCAGAATTGTACTAGTCTAGTTAGCCTTGATTTTGGAAATGCAGCAACATTATGGTCTCTAAAAGTTCTGTGTCTCTCTGATTGCATAAAACTTGAAAAAACTCCAGATTTCAGTGGATTGAATTCTCTACAGTATCTTGATATGGATCGATGTGCAAGTTTATCCATGATTCATGAGTCTGTTGGGGCTCTTACAAATCTGAACTTCTTCAGTTTGAGAGACTGCATAAATCTTGTTGGAATACGTGACACAGCTTTCAAAACAAAAATGATTGATATGTTTAACCCATGGAGGAGTAAAGCCAAATTAAACGCTTCATTATTGACAAATATGTTGAAATACGATTCTATTAATCTCCCTCTCAAATCTTTGATTTATTTGGACTTAAGCTTTTGCAATATTTCCAAAGTACCAGATGCGATTGGAGGATTAAAGAGTTTAGAAAGACTAAATCTACAGGGAAATAAATTTACTTCAATTCCTTCCACCTTCGGATGTCTTCAAAATCTATCATATTTGAACTTGTCTCATTGCCATAGGCTTCAGAGTTGGCCTGAACTCCCAACACAAAATGGTCCATCCGATTTACTGGGAAGATATTTTGAAACAACATCTGAATCCCGTAATCATAGATCAGGATTATATATTTTTGACTCTCCCATTTGCATGGAGCGTTTGTCCTTTAAGGACGAATTTCATATCTTTGAGTTAAACAACGAATGGATACAAAGACTAGTTCAGGTGCGCAACATTTTTCCAACAACTCCTCGCTTTCTTTCTCTATTTTAAATTTAATTTGTGTGTTTTTTCTCTGCTGATATATGGAGACTCTACATTAATCCTATAGACACACCCACACACGAAGGTTGTTAATTTAGAGGCACCTAAAAACATGAAGGTTAAATTAACAAATACGCATCTTTTGATTTGGACCAAAAGACCACATATTACTATTTAAAATAAGTTTTAAATAAAAGACCACACATTGTAATTTTCTTTGCTAAAAAAAAAAGGATTGTAATTTTCTATATCGTATATTTTTGGGAGCAAATAAACATTCTCAATATTTATTTTGGTTGCCAGAGAATATATATATATATAATTTTTTTTTTATATTAGCAGGGATAAAGTTGACGTAAAGAAAAACATGGATAGAGTTAAAAACAAAACTAGCATTGTTACCAGAAGAAAAAAAATACTAGCATGATTAGTGTCAAGTGTAGCTTTAATTTGATTTTTTTTTTTAAATATTCTTTCAAGAGTAGCTTTAATTTTACTAGCATTGTTACCAGAGAGAAAAAAAAATACTAGCATGATTAGTGTCAAGTGTAGCTTTAATTTGATTTTTTTTTAAATATTGTTTCAAGAGTAGCTCTAATTTTTTTTTTCAATTCTTTATTAGCTTTCATAATTCGTGTATTATGTGTCACTCAATTAAAAAACAATGTAATTTGATTCATAGTTTTATATAAAGTGGGTGTAATTTAGCAATGTGGATGTAAATTAATAAACATTTTTTAGTAAAATTTGTAGATTTGAATATAAGAGGATATAAATATAATTAAATCATCTTTTAGTGAAAGAGATTGTACCGTTATCTAATTTGCATTTCATAAGAACAGACAACGTGTGTTTTTTAACATAATAGAGGAGGAGGAGGAGAAGAAGCATCTCTAGAGAAGAAGTGTGTAGTTTACTCTATTTTATTCGGCAAAAATTTTCATGCAGTTCCTTAATTTCAAGAAACAATTAGTCGTGTAACAAATTCGGTAAAAGAATAAGAGTGTTAGCATTTTAAAATGTAAAGTAACAATTAAAAAAAAAAAGTTAAAGTACTATCATGTCTTTTTATTATTTTATCTTCTTTTTAACAGGAACCTCGTCACTTTCGGTGTGGCTTTGACATTGTTATTCCTTGGCATGGACATGATATTTTTGAAGATATCTTCGATTTCAAGTTTAAAGGGGGTTTGGATATAGTAAGGATAGAGGAATTTTGTAGCCTTATGGATTGTGTCGGGTGTCTCTTTTATGTAAGGTTTGAAGTAAATAATTGTCATGAAGTTTCTGGTTCTCCACATGGATCGTTCTCTTCTCCACTGCCACATCCTTTTTATCTTTCTTTTGAGAGTGATTACACGGAAGAACGATTTGATATGCCACTTGATTTGGAACTAAACAAAGTTGATGGAAAAAATTATCTTTGGGTTATCTATATCTCTCGAAAACACTGCCATTTTGTAAAAACAGGAGCACATATCACATTCAAAGCTCGGCAAGGTTTGACTATCAAGGAATGGGGTTTGCACGCGGTACCCAGGAAAATCTCAGCAAAATTTATTATGGTAGATGATAGAGTATCTCTTCCTTTACAGATTGTGAAACTAGAAGAAAGAAGCAGTAGCATTGAGCCTAAAATCCAACTTCCTTACAATTGGTATGTTTCTAATGAAGATGAAGTCGAGATGAATCAAGCCAAGGGGAAAGAAACTGATCTCTTTAATCTCGGCCTTTTTACTTAAAGTCCATAATGAAGGGAAAAAAACAATATAATTCTCCTAGCCCTGAGGTAAATCTCTTCCTAAACATGCATGATATGACAATATTAATTGAAAATTATTTACCAATACCGTCGTTAATTACTGACTACCAACATGGTTAATTAACGATGTATCACTAGCATATTATTGGTATTATGCATCTAACTTAGTTAACCATGTCCAATTAATATGTTGAGACGAGACATGTTTCTTGTATAATTAATTGTTTCAATTTGGCCTCTCCCTGTACTTATGAATTGAAAATTGCATTGCATATTTGCTAACTTGCTCATCTGGATTTTCATATGGATCCAAAATTCATTTTTTCTTTCAGGATATGCACTTCCTATATGTAGATATGGTTACTGATCTTTGCTTTGGCAGCTACGACCACTAGCTTATCTTTTCTTTCAAGTTTGTGGAACAGTTCTACACTTCCTTTATTTTTTCTTTGGCGTGTAAAGTGTTCCTAATAGCTTTGTTTATTTAGTCAGGCTTCACTTGTCCCACACATTTTGGTTGATACGATAAGTTTATTTATGTTTGATATGTTACTCTGATTTTTAAATTGAAAGATGTAATAGAATCACTTTCCTTATGGTTACATTACATGTGAAATCTAGAACAAATTTCAACTTCCATATGGTCAATATTAATTTCCTTGTCACTGACGGTCATGACCAGTGCACAAACTAACATCGACTAAACAAATAAAAAGTCTGCCAAACGTAACATATACATATACTTTTACTAATCCATGATCTATTAAAAATTCTACGGAGTTTCCTTTGTTTTTCTTACAATTTCAAAATATTAACCATATCCATGTATTATATTTTTCAACAAAATATCGTCCAAAAGCAGCTACATAATTATTATGTCAATGTTTTCATGTAATCACAAGGATAGCGGCTACACAAGTAGCACTTCACATTGCGATGAGTAGAATTCCTATATCAGGTTGCAACCCACAAGCATATAGAATTCTCCTTACATAATCCTCCCTCTCTCCATCAAAGAAGCAAGCAACATGCAAAAATATTTCTCTTTCTCTTAGATCTAGGGTGCGTTTGTTTCAGCTTTAAAAAAAATAGATTTTGAGTTAAAAGAATCTAGAGATTTTTTTTTAGAGATTTTTAAAAAAATCTAAAGCTATTTCCGTTTGTCTACTATTCATAAAAATCATTTTTTTGAGATTTGAAACACTTACACTTGAGTTCCTTGCATTTAGAAAAAAATAGATTTTGGAAAAGCTACTTGAAATAGATTTTCATTTTGAGGCTAAAAATGATTTTTTTAGTAAAATGGATTTTTTTAAAATCTCAAACAAACACAACAAAAACTAAAAAAGTGATTTTTTTACTAAAAAAATAGATTTTTTTCAAAAAAAATCCAAAACAAACGGGCCCCTAGTCCCTCAAAACCTGACCGAAGCACTTTCAAAATTCCACTATGCGGATTATTCTCCAATCCTTCCAAGGTAGCTCTCCATTGGCTGGTATTTCTGTCGTACAAGAAAGAACTCATTATAGCAACTAATGAGTAACAATGGTAATTTATCCATGATGAATACTTTAAAAAGATAATTATCTGATGGCTCAGAGAACATACTGCGTGTTTTTCCACTGTCAAATCCTTCTTGTCTAAAGGCCTAGATTAAAGAGATTGATTTCTTTCCCCTTAACTTCATCATTCTCAACATCCTCTTCTGTAGATACTAACCAATTGTAAGGAAGCTGGAACTTGGGCCAAATGCTGTTATTGTTGCTGCTTTCTCCTATTTTTTCAATCTATAATCCTGTTCCTCTTGTCACATTGTCTTCCCTCTTTAGCTTGGGCGACTGGCCCCAGAGACGCATCTAGTAATAGTAAACATCAAGAAAGGATTTGTAAACTTTAAAACTCTTGGTGGGCTTTCAATTCTCAAGAAATAAATATGTCTTCGTATTTTTATCTTTTTTGCAAGAGTCGCTTTAAACATTTATTGTTATGAAAACATTATAGATTATTTTTGTCTCCATTATAAAAAAATTCTAGATCCTTTTTCTCTAGCAAAAGCAATACCTCATTCCTGCCTGACACATCAATGTCTTTCTTCGTTAGCATGCGCAACCCCCACTCTCCTATAATCAACCCTTGGTGGGCTTTAAATGTGATTTGTGCTTCTGTTTTCACAAAATGGCAGTGTTCCCGAGAGATATAAATTGTCCAAAGATATTTTCTGCCATCAACCATATTCCGTTCCAAATTAAGTGGCGCATCAAATCGTTCTTCTGTGTGTTCACTTTCAAAAGAAAGATAGAAAGGATGTGGCAGTGGAAAAGGTTGTTGAGAACTTGAAGAATTTGGCATTGGGCGTCTTACCTCAAATTGTACAGAAAAGAAAAAACCGATCCAATCAACATGCATATCAAAGTTCGTAATCCTTATTATTGAACCCCCATTATATTGGTATTCAGACCTCGTTGGAATGTTTGAGGAATGAGGATAAAAAGGAAGAACAATGTCAAAGCCACAACGAAAATGACGAGGTTCCTGTTGCAGAAGAAAAATAAAAACTAGTAAACATGATGTAGGAGGGCTTTCTTAGTAATTTCGTAGTATTTTATTTTAACCAAATCTTAGTAATTTTCTAGAACTTTCTATTATTATTTCGTTTTGTTTTATTTTGGCCCACGGGTTTGTTATTTCTTTCCCTATATAAGCAGAACTTATGCAGCCTAAGAGGCACACTTTTGATTCAATAAAATTATTAGAGATTTTCTCTCAATTCTGGTGGATTCCGGAACCCTTATTTTGATAGGTTTGTCGCTTGCAACCCTATTTTCACAAGTTTGTCGCTTGCAAACTTGTTCTTTTCTATCTAGGTTTAGCGTTTGCTAACCCTACGCTTCCGTACTGCGTCAGTTGGCATCAGAGCAGGTTTCTCCTGTTCTTTTTCTAACGTGATCAGCCATGGGAGATCAACCGGTGACGAGGGCAGAATTCGACATTTTACATACGGCCGCCAAAGCACTGTTAAATCAGATGGTGGCATTAACAGCTAAGATCGGTAATATCAACAACAACAACCGCAACTACAACGACAAAAACAATCAGAACAGGAGATGTGGACCAATTAGGGTTCGTGGTAGAAACAATCAAATTATTGAGGATTCGAATTTTTCAAAGGTGGAGAAAACTAATTTCGAAGAGATAATGTCGAATCACTGGAAGAAGCTGCAGAATTTACGAGAACATGCCAATTCAGCTAAATCTATTGAAAAGGATCAGAAAGCATTAAAGGCTAAACTTGATGAGGATGAAGTCGTGATCGATGATGGGAGTGAACGTGGGAATCACCAAGATTACCGCGTTAAGGCTGATATTCCCCTATTTCACGGAACGATGGGAGTAGAAGAATTCTTGGACTGGCAGATCGATGTTGATAGATTTTTCGAAGTCATGGGCATCCCGACAGACAAGCAGGTTAAGATGGTTGCGATCAGGCTGAAAAGCACCGCAGCTGTTTGGTGGGATAAGCTCGTTGTTCAGAGGCGTAGACAAAATAAACCCCCTATTCGAACTTGGAGAAAGATGAAACAGTTGATGCTTGACAGATTTTTACCTGAAGATTATGAACAGATTCTATATAAGATGTATATTGAATGTGTTCAGGGCAAGCGATCAGTGACTGAGTACACGGCTGAATTTTTGCGTTTTTCTGAACGTAATGAATTAGGCGAGTCCGAGAATCAGAAGGTGGCTCGGTATATTAGCGGTTTGAAAAGTTCATTGCAAGAAAAAATGGGATTACAGACTGTTTGGACCGTTGTTGAAGCGTCCAACCTAGCTTTAAAGGCGGAATTAATAGAGAAATCCCCTAGAAATTTCTCAAATTTCAGAAGATATTCTCCACAGAACCAAGCTGATGACAAAGAGAAAAGTGCAGCAGTCAAAGATTCAAACCATGTTAGCAAAGCAAGCAGTTCTGGCAGTGCACCTCCAGTCAAGGCCCCCGTTCAAAAGCAGAACAACCCTTATGCGTATCCTAGTGGCGATAATTGTTACCGCTGCGGTGGGAAGGGTCACAAGTCCAATGTTTGTCCATCAAGGAGGGTTGCTGGAGTAGCAGAAGGTTTGGATGATGGTGATGAGCAACTTGACGAGGAAGATGAATATGTAGGAGTTGAGTTTGCTGAGGAAGATTCTGAAGAGAGAGTGAACTTTGTGCTTCAGCGAACGTTGCTGGCATCCAAAGAGGAAGGCCAACGCAAAAATTTATTTAAGACTCGTTGTTCCGTCAATAACAAAGTATGTGACCTGATAATTGATAATGGAAGCACGGAGAACTTGGTGTCAAAAAAATTGGTGGATTATTTCAAGCTACCCACGGAGCCTCATGAGAAGCCATACTCTCTTGGCTGGGTCAGCAAGGGATCCCAGGTACGAGTGACGCTGTCCTGCAAAGTTCCTATATCCATCGGCAAACATTATAGAGAAGAGGGACGGGATAATGTGATGTTTACTTGGGGAGCCCATAAGATTGCTATGACACCTGTTTTACAATTTGATAAGAACCCGAAAGAGAAGAAAACGAGTTTCCTAGTGATGACTCAGAATGAAAAGGAACTTGATGATGCTGTTAAGGAAACTGAGTGTTTTTGTCCGGTTGTGATCAAAGGGCTGATGAATGTGGTGAAAGAAGAGATTCCGATACCAAGTGAAGTCTTAGAAATTCTAAAAGATTTCAATGAGCTGATTGCAGATGAGCTTCCAAATGATTTACCTCCTATGAGAGATATTCAACATCAGATAGACTTGATTCCAGGATCTAGCCTACCAAACCTTCCTCATTACCGCATGAGTCCTAAAGAGAACGAGATTTTAAGGGAGCAGATTGAGGATTTACTAAGAAAGGGATTCATCCGTGAGAGCATGAGTCCTTGTGCTGTCCCAGTCCTTTTAGTACCAAAGAAAGGAAATCAGTGGAGGATGTGTGTCGACAGTAGAGCCATCAACAAGATAACTATCAAGTATCGGTTTCCAATTCCCCGTTTAGTAGACATGCTTGATGAGTTGTCAGGGTCTAAGGTGTTTTCAAAAATAGATCTGCGTAGTGGATATCATCAAATCAGAATTAGACCAGGAGATGAGTGGAAAACAGCTTTCAAGAGTAAGGATGGACTTTATGAATGGCTAGTGATGCCTTTCGGATTGTCAAACGCCCCTAGCACCTTCATGCGATTAATGAATCAGGTTCTACGCCCCTTTATTGGATCCTTTGTGGTAGTTTATTTTGATGATATTTTGATTTATAGTAAGTCCAAGAAAGAGCACTTGGAACATGTGAGGCTGGTTTTGCAAGTTTTACAAGATAATCAGTTGTACATTAATCTGAAAAAGTGCACATTCAGTACCAACAAGTTACTTTTCTTGGGGTTTATAGTTGGTGAAGAAGGAATCCAGGTTGATGAGGAAAAGGTGAGGGCTATCAGAGATTGGCCTGCACCCACATCAGTTACTGAAGTACGTAGTTTTCACGGACTGGCCACTTTTTATAGAAGATTTATCAAAGATTTCAGCACTATCACTGCACCAATCACAGAATGTTTGAAGAAAGGAAAATTCAAGTGGGGTTCCGAGCAAGATCAGAGTTTTGCCTTAATAAAAAAGAAGTTGTGCACCGCCCCAGTCTTAGCTCTTCCTGATTTTGAAAAGGTGTTCCAAGTTGAATGTGATGCTAGTGGAATTGGAATAGGAGCTGTTTTGTCTCAAGAGAAGAAGCCAATTGCTTTCTTTAGTGAGAAGTTGAGTGAAGCTCGCCAAAAATGGAGTACTTATGACCAAGAATTTTACGCCGTTTTCAGAGCCCTTCGCCAATGGGAGCATTATTTGATTCATAGAGAGTTCATTCTGTTTACTGATCATCAAGCTCTGAAATTTCTCCATAGTCAGAAAGTAATCAACAAGATGCACGCTCGGTGGGTGAGTTTTCTGCAAAAATTCCCATTTATTATTCAGCATAAATCTGGTGCTCTCAACAAGGTAGCTGATGCTTTAAGTAGGAGAGCTTCTTTGCTTGTCACTTTAGCACAAGAGGTTGTGGGTTTTGAATGCCTAAAAGAATTATATGAGAGTGATGTTGAGTTCAAAGAATTATGGGCCAATTGCAAGGAGCATCCTTGTGCAGATTTTCATATTCGAGAAGGATACCTTTTTAAAGGAGACCAACTGTGCATTCCTTGCTCATCCTTGAGGGAGAAATTAATTAGGGACCTACATAGTGGCGGTCTTAGTGGACACATGGGGCGAGATAAGACCATTGCTAGTCTAGAAGAAAGGTTTTATTGGCCGCACTTGAGAAAAGATGTTGGAACCATTGTCAGGAAATGCTACACTTGCCAAGTTTCTAAAGGTCTGTCGCAAAACACTGGTCTTTACATGCCTTTACCCATTCCTGATGACATTTGGCAGGATTTATCTATGGATTTCGTGTTGGGTTTGCCTCGTACCCAGCGAGGTGTGGATTCTGTGTTTGTGGTTGTGGACCGATTCTCCAAGATGTCCCATTTCATTGCATGCAAGAAGACTGCGGATGCATCCAACATAGCCAAATTGTTTTTCAGAGAGGTTGTGCGCCTTCATGGGGTTCCTACATCTATTACCTCCGACAGAGACACCAAATTCCTCAGTCATTTTTGGATTACTCTGTGGAAATTATTTGGAACATCACTGAACAGGAGTTCTACCGCTCACCCCCAGACTGATGGACAAACTGAGGTCACGAACAGGACTTTGGGAAATATGATTCGCTGTGTTTGTGGTGACAAACCGAAACAGTGGGACTTGGCTTTACCTCAGGTTGAATTTGCTTATAACAGCACCGTGCATTCTGCTACCGGAAAAACACCTTTTGCACTTGTTTACACTTATGTCCCTAGACATGTGGTTGATTTGATTAAGTTGCCTAAAGCTCCTGGAGTTAGCGTAGCTGCTGAAAAGATGGCTGAAGGGATTATGACTGTGAAAGATTCTGTCAAGGCCAAGTTAGAAGCTACCGGGTTGAAAAATAAAGCTGCTGCAGATAAACGGCGAAGAGTCAAGGTTTTCAATGTGGGGGATGATGTGATGGTGTTTCTGCGAAAAGAGAGATTTCCCGTTGGTACCTACAGCAAGCTACAGCCCCGCAAGTATGGTCCGTTCAAAGTGACTCGCAAGATCAATGATAATGCATATGTGGTAGCACTTCCAGATTCTATGAACATTTCCAACACTTTCAATGTGGCAGACATTCATGAATACCATGCAGATGAAGTCCTTTATCAAGATGAGAACTCGGGGTCGAGTTCTTCAGAGGTGGAGGAGACTGATGTAGGAGGGCTTTCTTAGTAATTTCGTAGTATTTTATTTTAACCAAATCTTAGTAATTTTCTAGAACTTTCTATTATTATTTCGTTTTGTTTTATTTTGGCCCACGGGTTTGTTATTTCTTTCCCTATATAAGCAGAACTTATGCAGCCTAAGAGGCACACTTTTGATTCAATAAAATTATTAGAGATTTTCTCTCAATTCTGGTGGATTCCGGAACCCTTATTTTGATAGGTTTGTCGCTTGCAACCCTATTTTCACAAGTTTGTCGCTTGCAAACTTGTTCTTTTCTATCTAGGTTTAGCGTTTGCTAACCCTACGCTTCCGTACTGCGTCAAAACATATTTTAGATCTAAAGAGATGTGTGTGCAAGAGAAGAAAACTAAAAACACGATCTGCGTATTTCATCAAATATTTGACATCAACTGTGGAAAGTTTTGACTGCTAAGTAACTTGATAAATTATGATAAGTTGAATAAAGGGGAAGTCAATATATATTTAAAATCGTGACATGATTAAAAGATCAAGGTACTTTTTGAAAATATATTCTTACTAGTGAAGCACTCTCTAATGCATTGGATTTAAATATGTCGGATTTTAGAGTCCCTTGACGGTACAAGGAACATGATTTGGGACTAACCACTCACACTTGAATTCCAACAATCATCCCCTCAAGTGTGAATCTCTCACATCACTTTACTTGCACAGCCTTTACTAATCAACGGAACTCATCACCTAACTAACCAGTCACACTTGAATTCCTATAGTATACCATCGGCAAACACACATATAATAGGAATAAAGTAGACAAACAAACTAGGGGAGAGAAAGAGAGAAATATAGGCAGAGTTCACACCTTAAAATGTCTTTGTAGCCATCTATATTGAAGATATGGAGAGAATTTGGTCAAATTAAGACAGTCAAAAACATATAATCCTGAGCTGGGATCACGATATCCAGATGTTGTTTTAAAATAACTTCCCGCTGAATCTGATGGACCACTTTGTATTGGGATTGAAGACAAATCTGCAAGCTTACGACAATGTGACAAGTTTAAATATGATAGATTGTGAAGACGACTCACGGTGGAAGGAAGATTAATAAAGTTATTTCCCTGTAAATTTAGTCTCTCTAAACCCCTTAATTCTCCAATAGCATTAGGTACTGTAGAAATATTGCAAAAGCTCAAGTCCAGATAAATCAAAGATTCCATAGCTGATTTGATATGCAGATAATTATATATTTCAAGCAGCCACATAGATCCAAAGCTATAAGAGATGTCATTGTTTCATGGCTATCAGGTAGTCTAACAAGATTTGTGCAGTCTCTCAAACTTAAGACTCTAAGCTTTACAGGAGATCCACGAAATGAAGATAAATGTGTGCATCGATCAACATCAAGGTACTCAAGATTTAATGCTCCAGTTAAATCTGGAGTTCTTGCAAGTTTTGTGCAACCAGAGAGACGTAAAACTCTCAAAGACCGTAACCGTGATGCACTGCCAAAATCAAGGTCGACTAGACTACTAAATTTCTGCAAACTCAAGAATACGAGTTCAGAAAGAAATCCAATTGATGGATGCACCTGCAACAAGTTTATGCATCCTGTAAGATCTAGCCGCTCAAGGTTTAGGATTCCATCAAAACATGGAATCATCTTCAGATTTTTTGAGTTGCTCAGATCCATCCTTTTCAAACAGGGTAGACACTGCATGTGAAGCAAGAATTAGAGATCAAAATGTTAGTACGTTGAATTAAAACCTCAATTTGATCAATTTTTTGTAGTATACTTTTAAATAATGATATAATACCTTATCTAAGCTTAATTGCATTACAATATATAACATCAACAATCAATTTACTCTTTCTGGTGGATTTGCCCATGCCATTAGGCAATGTAAGCATACATGCATTGATACCTATATATATATATATATAATCGGTTGTAACTGGTACTTTTTCTTAAAGGAAACGATGGCACAATTTATTGCAAATTTAGAAAGAAAAAAAAAACATTGCCCTCTAATGCACATCAGTTATTCTTAAAACTTTCAAACAATTGTGGACATACTACAGTTGTATTTGATATAGTAATTTCATGATGTTAAAATATTGAACGACCATTAGAATATGATATATAACCTTGCTTTTATATCTAAAATCTATTAACCATTTACTAGATGAAAAAAATTAAAAGAATACTAAAAATACCTGGATGACTTCCCAAAACTGGTACTTCATTCTATCGTTTACTTTTATTGTCATTATTCTCACGTCACGTTGCAACAGTATGGATGGAAGATGTTACGATAGAATCTTTAATCTTTCATTGAGATGAGTTGCACATTCATGATTGTTTATGGATGAGAGGGGGTGAAAGTTTGAGTGTGGTTTAGAGTGTGAGAATGAAGTTTTGAGAAAATTTATATGAAAATGACACTTTTGGTATTAACTTTTTGAAGGAATAAATTCATTGCATTTCATTTGCTAAAATATGAAAAATACATGTAGGTACATCATCAATAATATGGGGGCTAGGATTAGACAGGGCTGCCTGAGCTAACTCGTGAGCTACCCTATTTGCTTGCCTCCTATTGAACTCAACATGAGAGTTCTGAAATCTATCCTCTAGCAGCTGTTTACAAGCAGTAATAATACACCCAAATTCGCTGCTATCATCTAAACTAGAATTGACACAATCAACAACTCTTTTACAATCAAGAACAAAATCGACATTATCAAATTGTTGATTAGAGATCCAATCCAAGGCTGTATGCAAACCAACCGCCTCTCCCACCTCTACATCACAAAGAGGGGCAAACCAATCCGTTCTTGCAAGAACAAAGGCACCCTCATCATCTCTAAGGCACATGCCCACTCCAACCCTGTTAAGAGAAGTGGAAAAGGATGCATCAATGTTGCATTTATACCTGCCAGGTGCTGGCCTCTTCCAACGATCCTCTTCTATACTTGTGTTGCGCACCTGTGGTGTGGTATTGTGGTTGTTATTACGAGACCTGATGTCTTGGGCTGCTCTCCATTCTTCTAGTAAGTGAGTTGCACGTTGAAGAACCTGCACATTAGTTTCATTCTGATGCTGCCAAAGTTTCATGTTCCGGCTCTTCCAAAGACTCCACATAATCGTGGCCATAAGTTCACAATGCCCTGAAGAAAAATTCTGCAAAAAAGTAAATATGAGAGCATGAATATTATAGTCTTGCCGAAGCACCCTATCAACTGTGTCCCATAAATTCGCATCCCTCCATACTTGAACAGCTTTAGGACACTCTATAAGAATATGGATGCTATCCTCATAATTGTTACTACATTGAACACAATCAAGTGGACAAGAAACACCTCTACTACTTAGGCGAGCCCGTGTCGGAAAACAGCCACGACACACACGCCAAAGAAAATTCTTGATTTTAGGAGGCACTTTTAATTTCCAAATAAGATTCCACCGGCCATGTACATGCATATGAGAGTTATCAGCAATTTCAGACACACATATTTTATACGCACTTTTAACAGAATATTTACCACTTTTTTCCCCTTTCCAAATCATTTTATCTTCCGTAACAAGTGGCTGAAGCGGTGTGTCAAGAATAGCTTGGGCAGTGTGCGCATCAAACAGGCTACAAATAAGGAGCGCTTTCCACACCTTCAAATCTTGGTCAATAAACTCGCTTAAATTTACCTGCATCAAAGGCTCAAAAACTGGATTAGTTGTAGATAAAGACAAGCCGTCCTTAAGCCAAGGGGCGCCTAAAAACGGTATATTAACACCAGAACCTATTCTCCACCGCACACCTTGTTTCTCCACAATTTTGGCACTAAAAATACTTCTCCAAACATAGCTTGGATTATGCCCAATATTAGACCCGATGAAGTCAGAATTAGGAAAATACCTAGCCTTAAATAAACGGGAAACAAGGCTAGACTGATCAGTTTGAAATCTCCAACCCTGTTTGCCTAACATAGCCACATTAAAAGACGTCAAATCTTTAAAACCCATACCTCCGAAATTCTTATGAACTGACAACCTTTCCCACGACATCCAATGTAACCGTCTGCGCATATTACCACCATTACCCCACCAAAAAGCATTTATCATTTTTTCAATAGCATCAACTAATTTATTTGGCAATAAAAAAACACTCATAATGTAAGATGGAATAGACTGTAATACCGATTTGATCATAACCTCTCTGCCGGCTTTTGATAAACACTTGCTACTCCAACTATTGATTTTGTGCCAAATACGGTCTTTGATGAATCCGAAGGTTGCCTCTTTACTTCTGCCCACCATGGATGGAAGGCCAAGATACTTGCCTGTTCCCATCACCGCTCTGACACCTAAAATGTTTGTAATAGTATCCTTCAAGGGCGTTGGAACAACACTGCTAAAGAAAACTTCAGATTTTGGAAGACTAATAGCCTGTCCCGAAGCTAACTCATAAGTATGAAGAATATTCTTCATAACTTGCGCTTCTTTCTCATCTGCCCTGAAAAATAAAAAACAATCATCTGCAAACAAAAGGTGAGAAATAGTAGGTGCATTAGTACAGATAGATATGCCATGGAGATCTCCACAACGTTCAGCTTTACGGATGAGAGCAGAAAGACCCTCCGCACACAAAATAAATAAATAAGGCGACAACGGATCTCCTTGTCGCAGCCCCCTGCCTGGTATGATTGGACCCACCATCTCATTGTTAACAATGACAGAATAATCAACAGTTTCAACACACATCATAATCCATCGGACCCATTGTCTATGAAATCCCATTTGAATCATCACTTCCTTAAGGTAAAGCCAGTCAATTCTGTCATAGGCCTTGTTGATGTCCAACTTTAGGGCAACATTTTTATCTCTTACTTTCTTACTTACTTTCATGTGATGCACCACTTCAATAGCAATCATGGCATTATCAAGAATAGACCTCTCCGGGACAAAAGCTGACTGATTTTCAGAAATACATTTATGCAGAATTTTTTTGAGTCTATTTGCAAGAACCTTTGCCACTAATTTATATAAAACATTGCATAATGCAATCGGCCTCCAGTCCTTCATGGATTTCTGTTCATTACCTTTGGGGATCAAGGCAATATTTGTGGAGTTTAGTGATGGCGGAAATTGATTATTGTTGAGCCACGCACAACATTCCTGAAAAATATCAGCATTACAAACAGACCAAAAATGTTGAAAAAAACCCGGATTGAAACCATCCGGGCCAGGGCACTTATCTGGGTGCATAGAAAACATAGCATCCTTGAACTCATGGGCCTGAAAAGGGGCGGTTAGTAAAGCATTATCATCATCAGAAACAACTTTTTCTATAATGTCTACAACTGGTGCACGAGTGCTATTACTCTCCAAAAACAATGTTTCAAAATACCCTTTTGCAACCTGACGCATACCTTGTTCATCTGAAACTCGGATCCCCACATCATTTTCCAAAAAGTTAATTCGGTTTACCTTTTTCCTAGATGCGGCTGAAGCATGAAAAAATTTAGTATTAAGGTCACCATCACGATACCAATGAGTCTTTGCTCGCTGCCGCCAATACTTGTCCTCTTGAATCATCAAGTGTGTCATCTGCTTTCGCAAATTTGTCAATGAGTTTGGATCAGCCGCTGCCCCTTGGTTACGACAACGATTCAATTCACGTCGACAATTTTCTAGCTCTTGTTTAAGACCATTTCGGTTTGCCTTGTTCCATGAGCTAAGATCATTTGCGCATGTTGTAAGCTTGTCAACAACCTGCATACCTGCACTAGATGACCAACTATCAGATACAATATCATAAATTCCTGGTTCCACACACCAAGCATTTTCAAATTTAAACGACTGTCTAGGGACCCAAATACGTTGAGACTCCTCCTTTTTTAAAAGAAGTGGATAATGGTCGGATGCCGGTGCAACTAAATTTTCAACCATGACATTAGGAAACATACGAAACCAATCTGCATTGGCAAGTGCTCTATCTAGCTTGACCTCAACAGCTCTAGGCGTGCCTAAACTCTTAAACCAAGTATACGGGTAACCCTTCATATAAACTTCAGTTAACCCCGCATCGGACACCGCCTGCCTAAACCCATTAATAAGCCATCTAGGACGTATAGCACCTCCCCTCTTTTCACGGGCATCAAGAATATCATTAAAGTCGCCTAAAATACACCAAGGAAGAGAGGTATTGTTTGCAAGATTTCTCAAGAAATCCCATGAAGCACGCCTTCTTCTACCCTCGGGAAAACCATAATATCCTGTGAATTGCCATTTTCCTTTATTCAAATCATTAACCTCTACATTGATATGATTAGCAGAATAATTAAGTACAAACAAAAGAGTTTCGCCAAAATAGTGCTAAACCACCACTTCGACCATTACTACTAACAGAAAAACAATTATCAAAGCCAAGCAAGTAACGAAATTCTTCAGTCTTATTAGAGTGAACGAGAGTCTCACTTAGAAAGAGGGCATCTGGCTTGTAATAGCGGACTAGATATTTTAATTTAGGAACTACGCTCAGGTTCCCTAGGCCTCGGCAGTTCCATCCTATAACACTCATTTTTCTCGACAATCTCGGTAATCCCGACGAGCCATAATCAACCTTTTAAATTCTCACCATTACAAAACAAATAACACAGCAGAACACAACACCAATAATTCAAATGAATACACCGCTCTAGTTCACCATATTAACAATATCATGTGAACCCCATGGTTGAAACCTTTACTAGTCATCGATATTTATTTCACAAAGTTCACTACTAATGGTAAGAGTGCATGTCAAATTATTCCTTAATCTCCACTTGTTTTTGAACCAATAATTGACGGTGGCAATTGAAATTTAACATGATGGGATAACCATGATCATGTGTAATAGCACAAAAACAAATAACATGTTATCATAACCTTACTCACCTAGTATCGTGGAAACAAAATCACAGCTTGGCATAAAGCCTTTCAAACACGTCCAGGTCAAACGAATCAACCGAACGAAGCAAATTCTTCTTCTCACAAGGGTGCTGCGGCGGAATCTCGAAACCCTAGGAGAGCAGCAATTCAGAAATCTAATTAATGTTATTTGGTATTAACTTTTAATTTTAAGTAAATTTAGGTGTAACCATAAATTTAGGTGACTAGAAACATTCTAGTCCGTCCCTATTTATATAAGACCCTTTTGCAAAAATTTATCATCCTTTTTGTAAGACTCTCTTCAATATCAAGGTGCATTAATTAATTTTTCACAAAAATACTCCTAATTAATTATAGAGAATTAAATATCAACTATTTATCTCTCTTATTATCTTAAAAAAAAAAAAAAGATATCTCTTAATAATTGAAGGATAATCTTGAAAAGAGAATGCACATTATTGACAAATTTAATGCAAAACAAAATTTCTTAATTTTTGTGTTTTTTTTTTTTTTTGTGTGTGTTTTTATCAAACGGATCTTATATACACAGGACATATATTTTTGACAATAATTTAGCAATATTCAATCACATGCGAGGGTACATCAAAGTTCCATGTGCCACGTGTGCATTGTGCAGCGGTTTAAAATATAAACGATGAGATCATGATAGAGACAGTACTTTGTTTAGTTGATTGACCATAAATATATGGTATGAACCCATTTGTCTTCCTTGAACTGAGCCAGTGCTTCTCTTCATTTCAAACAATATTAACCATCCATCTGAATCATAACATTTAGAAGCGATTTCCGGCGAGAGACTCTAAGACCAGATTTCAGAGAAGTTATTGTTGAGGCAAATATCGTAATAATAATTATATTAGCTATTTATCAATTGTGAGCCTTAATTGATTAGTGATCAAATTAAGTAATAAGGCTATTAGATTTCTAATTAGATAATTAATTAAATATTTAATTAGTTGATATGGACTCAATGAGTGGATGTCCGGATGGCCCATTAACGGAATAATGGGAAACCCTAATGGCCATCCAATATAAAAGAGGCTATGGTCCCCAATATACCGTACACGGCAAAAAAACTCTCTCTTCTCCCCATCTGAAGAGAACTTGAGGCATAAAGGTACCGGTTGAGGAAGAACCAAATCAGCCGCCGCTAACCGTGTTGATGTTGATGTTTGTTTCAGATCACCTTCTCTTTGGTTATCATTCTTGATGAGAGGGCTGCTATGAAAGCTTTATGCAGGTATTACTAATACTCTAATTCTTAATATTCTTGATAAATCAAACATGTCGTAGATCCGATCATAATTCATGTTCAATGATCAATTTGCTTCCGCTATACTTTTATTTGTATTGAACATGTTTTATGAATTAAGACCTAAATTTCCAACAAGTGGTATCAGAGCGGTCTTGTTTGATTTATTGGGATAATTTTAGTCTCTATATGGAATTTTATTTTCCTACGGGTTTTGTGTTATTCCCCAATTTTTGTTATGAACCTTAATTTAAAATTAGCGATGACTGTTCATCGATGGTTTGAGTTTATTCATCGATGCTTTTATCTTCTGCCATGACCATATTTTTTTTTTGTCCATGGGTATTGTTCGGTTGTATATTTTTTTATTTACTTTAAAATTTATCCAACCGCACATGTTTAAGTTGAATCATGGATCAGGTTTTATTTTTCTGGCTTGATATATATGTATGCGACGCCTATTTTGTTTTGATTAACGATGCCTGTTTGCAAATCATTGGTTATCGGTGTCAATATTTATTTTTCTTTTCCCAGTCAAGCCTTTATCAATTGTCTATTTGTTTCTCTAATTCATTGATGCCTTTGTATTCATGGATCCTGAGTTACAAACTTTTGTGCATTTAATTTCGGTCCTCGATGTCCATCCTGATTAAACACTGAGCTTGCATACTTTGACTTTTGGAATCATGCCTTGTGTTTACTGTTATTTATTTTTGTTCCATCCAAATTGAGAAAATTATTTGCTTTGTGTCGTATTGGTTTTTTTTTCTTTTTCGGCACGTATTTGTCTTGGACAGTATTAATTAATTTAGTTTATCATCATAAATAAATATTTTGCGATTGTTGAAAGTGAATCAATGATAATTCAGCTTGCATAAATTAATTAGTGACATACTTGCAGTTTTTTCTTCACTTGATCAAGCAATTTCAAAGGTAGATATATATTTATAAATTAAAATCGTGTATTGGTTTTCTACACCTTTGTTATGGAATTTGTTCGACCTTGTCTGTTGTTTTGATTGATCTCAATTTGGTGTGATTCTGAAATATATTTCATAGCATATAATATAATATAACATATATTTAGGCCAAATTTTATCGTATTATGGTTGATGTGCGTGATTTCTATTTACTTTACCATACCTTGTGCTATCTTGTTTGGATCCAACCCTAATGGATAAATATTTGGATTAATTTCTCCAGTTTGTATTCTATATTTTTTTTTTATGAGATGATTCACTTTTGTGAAACATATCTTATATGGATCCATGTGGTTGTTTTACCATATACTCGACGAAGGTTCTGGTCATTTAAACCATTTTTGTATAGCAGATATAATTTGTTCCCTTGAAATACGGATTTGAATATAAAACCGATAATGATTTGAATTTTATTTTGATTTTGGTGATTTGATTTTATATTAAATCTTTTGGCAAAAATATATTTTCAAATATTGTTATCATATCTTAGAGCTTAATTTCTACAAAAAATTTGGTTTTGATTCACATAGATTCAATATTTAAAAGTTTATTTTGAGATATTAGGCAATTTTGATATATATTTGGTCATCATATATCATTTGTGGAAATTTATTGTCTCTTTTGAATAGTGTTTTAAAACCATATCTCAAAATATTTTTGAACTAATTTGGTAGTACATAAAGTAAGGATTAAATTCTTTAATTTTGAAAAATATTAATTCTAGTTTTGTTTATTTCTTTATAGACATATAAAGTTTGTTTTCTTTATTTAGGAAAACATTTAATTTGGAGTCATTCATTATTTTATTTAAAGAATCATTTCGTATATGTGAATCAATTGTGGCATGAATATTTTGGTGTATATAAGATTCAATTTTCTTTTGGTTTGAAATTGAATATTTTTCTTATAGCATGATTATGATGTTAGAGTTTATTGTTATTAAGTTTTCTGCAATAATATTTTGTCTCATCATGCATTTTGGACATATTTCATGCTATGTTTGTTGTGGCTTTTATGCAATATATGTAAATGTATTGTCATACACACATTGGTGTGATTTGTGACTTGCATCTTCTTTCAAATTCATGAGTTTGTCTTCACACTTAAGTATTGTCATACACACATTGGTGTGATTTGTGACTTTCATCTTCTTTCAAATTCGTGAATTTGTCTTCACACTTAAGGGTTGCCGAGTGACCTCATGATTACTTAGCAACATAAAGAACTAATTTGGCCTACATTATGTCAGTAGTGCCTTGTAAATTTAAGACCATTCCCATTTAATTTACTGTGAAATGTCTAGTAATTGCGGTCGTTTTGGTTGAAACAACATGTTGCCAAAGTAACCTCTGTTGCGTAGATTTGATTCAACTGAACTTACAAAAGGCGTAGTATGAAATTATTCATGTGAGTTGTCGTCGGCCCCAAGGAAGGCACAACTTGACCGGATAGTTACATACATATGATAGTAAATGTGTGGTGATTATAAAGTAATTTTCCATGTGAATAATAGGATACCCGAAGGTGACTATTATTTGACAGGATTTGTCACCCAATTTAATGTATATTAAAATTGTCTAGTAAAATTAGTTGAGTCAGTTGAAACAATAATGTTGCCCAAGTAACCTCTGTTGTGTAAATTGATTTCGATTAAGCTTACAAAACATGTAGTGTAAAATTATTCATGCGAGTTGTTGTTCGGCCCCAAGGAAGGCGCAACTTGGCCGGATAATTGTGCACTTGCGAGGGTAAATATGTGGTGATTATAACGTAATTATCCATGTGGGTAATAGTATGCCCAAAGGTGACTATTATTTGACAGGACTTATCACCAATGTTTGATCATTGCATTGAGAGTACCGCTTGCAGTTAATTCTTAGCAATCCAAAGATTGTGTTTTAATGGTGCGCTTGGTATCTTATTAAGGTCTTTGATTTACAAATAAAGAAGCACATTTATTTAATATTTTACTGACATGTGTGATGATGTTGTGTTGGTGTAAACTTATTTAAATATTTAAGAGTTTACATTCACACATATTATGATAAACATATGACAATTATTCTTTGTCAAAGTAAATTGTCCTTGTTTGATCATTGATGTAAATTACCACTAGCAATTGATATTATTGTTTAAAGACTTGATATTGATGGTGCACTAGGTATTTTGGTGAGTACTTTAACTACTCTTGTTCTCTTTAAACTAATATAATTTATGTATCTGCTATTTTGAGTTAAATTCTAATGTAGGATTTAAAGAATAACATTGATATTGTTCTTGGATCTAGACCTTAGATAAGGATGGTAAAACTCACATTCTCTCACAAATTCAGTACCCAATGTGAGAATCAAGTTTGACAAGTGAGTATACACCAAATTCTATAGGTCACATGTGATCGATCATAAAGCTAAGATATCATATATATTTGAGGTGTTATTTAAGAAGACATATTTTTGTCATATTTTCTTTGCTTAAACTAAAGTGCTTTCAAAGCAATATAGAGAAAGACAAATTCTCCTTGGAGAGTGATTATTTCATTAAGATTATTAGGCAAAGAAAATATTAGGAGCACATTATGTAAATATTTAATCTTGTTGAGACACTATAATTTCGACTATCACATGACTTGTTCAAAAATTCAGTAATTTCGACTATCATATGACTTGTTCGAGAATTCAGTATATAGTATTCTCTTTGCACAATTAAGTTTATAACTGTTACAGTTAGAAATGATCATTTAAATGATCAATTCATGAAGTGTGCAAATAAGTAAAGGTTGAAGCAAGAGAAAATAAATGGTGCTCATTCAGAAAAATACCTCAAAAGACAAGGGCAAATAAAGAAAGGTAGTCTTGACTGATTTATGTCCAATGATGTTGAAAGATATATCAATTTAGAATGGACATAGTCGATAAAGATTATTTTATTCATCTTTGAACTATTTTTAGATTGTCGTTACTAGCTTATTTTTGTATTTAAAAGACAATTTGGTGAATCATTATTTGAATTAAATTTTGTTTTAATTTCTCTTTGAATAAATCAAGATATTTTGAGTTTTATTTTCAAATGATGATTCGATGTGTCTTTTAAGTTCAATTATTAGAGTCGATTCAGTTATGATTGTGACATTCTATATTGTTTAAGGTTTTGAATACTATAAATTTTTCGTCCCACAAATTAAGGAAATTTTGAGATATAAATTGTTAAGTTTTCTTGAGGATATTGAGTTTGGGGGAGAGATATGGTAATAGAACAAAATTAAATGAGGAAGAATTAGTTCTAAATTAATTCATATAGTTACTATTATTATTATAGTATATTTGGATCCTCATGGGGACATTATTGTTCTTCCTCTCAATCAAGTTAAGAAACTATTTCATATAGATCAAACTCAACACCCTCAAGAACTAGGGATTCTAGTGTTATTAAGAATTGACTGAAAAGAGAAATTCTATTTAGTTTAATTGAATGACTCTATTAGGACAGTCATGATACTAGTTTGCTTACTATAATTTTGGAGCTGCACAAGATGGATTTCAATAGTGTTTCTTAATGGTGACATTAATGATACAATATGGTGCAAATGAATCAAACTTTTGTGTCAATTGATACAAAATAGATGGTTTGCAAAGTCATGAAATCCACTTATAAGTTAAGAAATTTGTCTCTTTAGTGTTACCACAAATTCTCATAAAGTAATTGTCTCATTTGGTTTTGAGATAACATTATGGAGAATTGTGGTTTTATTAAGCTCAGTGGGAGTAAATTTATAGTTCAAGTTTAATGTGTCAATTATATTTTGTTTAGTCAACATTGATATATTAGTTATGTGAAACCAAGAATATCTCTAATGAAAGTTTAGCGATGAAAGATCTTGGGGGCACTTCTTTTGTATTAAGTTTTAGATACTTAGAGATTATTCTCAAAGTATCCTTCAGATGTCACAAAAGGTTTATATCAATAATGTTGAAAATAAATTGACATAATAAATTATAGGTGACAATCACTGAGAGAGACTTTCAGTCTCAAATATTGCCCATTAGAAAATTTATAAATTCTGAAAATTAAGTATTTTCCTACGCTTTGTCTATAGGATTTTTATGTATGATCTTATTTATATGCATTTGGAAATAGCATATATAATCAGATTGTTTGGCATATACTTGAGCAATTCAAAGTTTGAATTGTTAACCTTAAGGATTATTAAAGAGAACAAGAGAGCTTATGCTCACATCAGAGATCTGACAATTTGGAGATCATTTTTGTGTCAGACTCTGACTTTTGGATGTCAGTATATGACATACAGCCTAACTCAAGAAATGACTGTAAGTATTTATGTCACTTGGTTGCATATCGTTAAAGGCATCGAAAGACCACTCAAGTTATATAGTGACATAATTCAGTCGTATAGTTATTTGATAACAAAGTTTATAAGGTTCATTACCTTATAGATTATTGTTGTTGAATGATAGAACAAGTAGAGACAAAACTTTATGCTAGCTGATCCGCTATTCAAAGACATGACACATAAGGTCTTTCATATGGTTGTTGTCATTAAGGATGTCTTGGATTAGTGGGAGTCTCTTTTACTTTATGTTCTATACTTTTGTTTTGGTATTGATACAGACTTTATGTTATGATTTTCTGCAGAAATAAAGTACATGAGGTTATATTTATTATAACCATTTCTGTATCATTTTGTGCTAATATTGAATTTGCAAACTTCAGTTTTGATCTCACTAAAGTTTTCAGTTGGATCAGTTGGAAATAGGCATGATTTAGAGATCACATTACATGAAATTTCCATGCCACTCATCCATATCGATCTATGTCATCAAGTGCATTGGTATGGTGGTCGTCGGGGTTCCGTCACGTTATACGTCAGTGACGACAGCCGCGGTGGTCCCATTATTAATGTATGAGGTGGACCAGATTGTAAGGTTGAAATCTAAAGATAAATAGCATTCAGTTGCGCGCCTAAAGAATTCTGATATAATTATTAAGATATGTAGCCCAAGTGGGAGATTGTTGGAATATTTTATTATTTAATAATATTCAAATATCATTATGTGGGCAAATATCGTAATAATAATTATATTAGCTATTTATCAATTGTGAGCCTTAATTGATTAGTGATCAAATTAAGTAATAAGGCTATTAGATTTCTAATTAGATAATTAATTAAATATTTAATTAGTTGATATGGACTCAATGAGTGGATGTCCGGATGGCCCATTAACGGAATAATGGGAAACCCTAATGGCCATCCAATATAAAAGAGGCTATGGTCCCCAATATACCGTACACGGCAAAAAAACTCTCTCTTCTCCCCATCTGAAGAGAACTTGAGGCATAAAGGTACCGGTTGAGGAAGAACCAAATCAGCCGCCGCTAACCGTGTTGATGTTGATGTTTGTTTCAGATCACCTTCTCTTTGGTTATCATTCTTGATGAGAGGGCTGCTATGAAAGCTTTATCCAGGTATTACTAATACTCTAATTCTTAATATTCTTGATAAATCAAACATGTCGTAGATCCGATCATAATTCATGTTCAATGATCAATTTGCTTCCGCTATACTTTTATTTGTATTGAACATGTTTTATGAATTAAGACCTAAATTTCCAACAGTTATATCATTCCAAGGTATGTCATATGTGATGATCACCACAAAGAATTATTATTTCACCTTTTGTTAAAGTTATGATATAAATAATTTGTTTTTAATTTTTTTTCATACCGTTGTATATTTAAATTTACGTTAAATATGTTTTGACCTTTACAGATAGGTTGTACTTGGAAACACAAATAAGCTCGCTTATAGCTTATTGTATTAGCTTATAAACTTGTTTTGATAGAATATGACGTGTTTGGTAAAAAGCTTTTCACATTAGCTTATATCGTTATTTCAAGTAGCTTTTGAGCTTATAGGCTTATATCGTTATTTCAAGTAGCTTTTGAGCTTATAGTTTATAGCTTTCACATTTATCTTTTCACAGACGATGTGAGACTTAATCAATCACGAATTTAACCGCGCTTACACTTGAAACCCAACAAGGTCAATGCTCTAAGACCGCACAAAAGAGGGAGATGCCACATATACCACTTTTATTTTTAGTTTTTGTAATTTTTTTATTTGTTCTTAATCCTCACAAATAAATCACTTAGAGTGAGTGTTAGATAGAGTGTTAGTCATAGTATAATAAACTTCCGTAATATTGGAACTTGTCTAATTATTTCTGTTGAAGAAGGAACTGGTGTCTGCACATTTTCATATATAGGCACAATGTCTAAGCAAGCGTTGGATCTGCTGAGTGAGGGGGGCACAAGTTCTAGTTCTTCCAAAGATTCTGATGGGTTCCAAAGCTATAGATACGATGTGTTCATCAGTTTCAGAGGTTCTGACACCCGTAATTCCTTTGTTGACCATCTCTACGCTCATCTCAATAGAAAAGGTATTTTCACCTTCAAGGATGACAAGCAGCTCCAGAAAGGAGAAGCAATTTCACCCCAACTTCTACAAGCAATTCAACAGTCACGCATTTCTATCGTTGTCTTTTCCGAAGATTATGCTTCTTCAACATGGTGTTTGGATGAAATGGCTGCTATTAGCGAATCTAGAATAAATTTGAAACAAGTTGTTTTCCCTGTTTTTTATGATGTCGATCCATCTCATGTCAAAAAACAAAATGGAGTATATGAGAATGCATTTGTTTTACACACTGAGACATTCAAGCATGATTCAGGCAAGGTTGCTCGATGGAGGACAACAATGACTGATTTGGGTGGTACAGCTGGTTGGCATGTTAGGAATCAGTAAGTCTGTTGGTTATTAATTCCTTGATGTTTTACATTCTTATCAACTATTTGTGCTTGCTTGACTGTGCATTGCAAAGTTTCATTTTACAAAACAACCTTGTTTTAGAATTCTTTTTCTACATGATTTGGTGGAATCAAATTACACATTTTATTGGCTGTCACTGAGAGACAAGTATGATTAACGATTTTATTAAAAATGCAAAAGATGTTAACATTGAAATTTCACAATAATATATTAAATTATTTTAGATAAATACAACATTTTTATATATAAGTATTACAACATCGATCAAATTAATTTAATCCTTGTACATTATACTTTTGTATTTGTTGTTTCCTTGTTTCCTAAAGTGATAGTGATTTTAATTTTTCCTCTCTTCAGGCCAGAGTTTGAAATGATTGAGAAAATAGTTGAGGCTGTAATAGAAAAGTTAGGTCGCACATTCTCACGATCGGCTGATGACCTTATCGGAATACAACCTCATATAGAAGCATTAGAGAACCTTTTAAAACTAAGGTCAGAGGATGATAGTTGTCGAGTTTTAGGAATATGGGGTATGGATGGAATAGGAAAGACAACTCTTGCCACTGTTTTGTATGACAAAATCTCAGATCAATTTGGTGCTTGTTGTTTTATTGGAAACGTTAGCAAAATTTATGAAGATGGTGGTGCTGTTGCTGTGCAGAAACAAATTGTTTGTCAAACCATAGAAGAAAAAAATACAGACACATGCAGTCCTCGTCAAATATCCCAAACTATGAGATATAGGTTATGCAAAGTAAAACTCCTGATTGTTCTTGACAATGTTGAGCAACTTGAACAACTAGAGGAATTGGACATAGAACCCAAATTCCTTCACCCAAGAAGTAAAATAATAATAATCACTAGAGATAAGCATATTCTTCAAGCATATGGGGTCGACAAAGTTTTTGAGGCTAAATTGATGAACGATGAAGACGCTTATAAGCTTTTGTGTAGAAAAGCCTTCAAAAGTGATTATCCAAGTAGTGGTTTTGAAGAGCTTATTCCTAAGGTGTTAGTATATGCTCAACGTCTTCCTTTAGCAATCGGAGTATTGGGTTCTTTCTTGTTTTCCCGAAATGCAAGACAATGGAGCTCTACCTTGGATAAATTTGAGAAGAATCCACCAAACAAAATATTGAAAGTGCTCCATGTAAGCTATTAGGGATTAGAGCAAGATGAGAAAGAAGTATTTTTGCATGTTGCTTGTTTCTTTAATGGGGAGAGGAAGGATTATGTAAGAAGAATTCTAGATGCTTGTGGGCTGAATCCTGATATTGATATTCCACTCCTTGCTGAAAAATCGCTAATAACCATTAGAAATGAGGAAATTCATATGCATGAAATGTTGCACAAGTTGGGGAAGCAAATTGTTCGGGAGCAACATCCCGATGAGCCAAATTTATGGAGTAGATTGTGGATTTACCGTGATTTCCATCATGCGATGATTATGAATTCGGTAATATATCCCTTTAAATAAATTTCTTGTTTTTTCATTTCCATAATTTGCCTTTTTTTCACACACATTCAAGGTAAAGGACAACACATCACCAACATGATATGACACACACAAGAGATAGAACTATGAGATTATATAGAGAGCAATGTGGGACATTATATTTACTCACGTGACCATTCTCTATTATGATCTAATTCATTTACCTTTTTTTGTTTTCCGTAGCAATTCATTGATTTTGTTATTTCATTTCATAATATTGTTATTCTTAAATTTTCAGGAAGCAATAAAAGCTAAGGCCATAATTATAAATCAAAAGGAGGATGTGAGCAAATTCAACAAGTTGAGGGCTGAAGATTTATCAAAAATGGAAAACTTGGAAGTTCTCATATTATATAATACAAAATTTTCAGGAATACCCACATCTCTTTCTGATTCCCTATGCTATCTTTTGTGGAATAGTTACCCTTTCATGTCTTTGCCATCAAATTTTCAACCACATCGCCTTGTAGAATTGAATATGCCTGATAGCAGCATTGAACAGTTATGGATAGGCACCCAGGTATTTGCCTTATTTCAATTTTTAGATTTTACCGTTTCAAATAAATAGTTGAAAAGTTAAACGAAATAGCATATTAATATAAGATAATTTGTAGATTGAAATACCCTTATTTAATCCCCCTATCAATAATCCACTATAGGAATCTCATAAAACCAAACGTCATCATTCTATTATTCGTACATGATTATGAATTTTTTAAAACATTTTACATAATGAATCAAAATTAAACTTAAACCTTTTGTTTCATGTATGCAAGTAAGCTTAATTACTTTATGGCATCGCAAACTCCATTGGTTAAGAAAATCTTTTATTGTTGTTGTTATAATGCATGTAAGTTAAGTCGGTAGCATTGAGCTAGTGGTTAGGGATTGAGCTGCATATGTATCAAGATATAAAAATATAAAATTAGATGTGTGTTATTTGGACAGACACATTTGGATACTATTGTACAAAATACACTTCTAATTTACTTTGTTTCTCATTTGAGGTGAGAGAATATAATGATTAAAAATAGAAACAAATATGATGTCTGTGTTGGATGTTAAATTATATATCCACAGAAAAAAATTGGTGACGTGTCAAGTAAGAGTTAAAGTCATATGAAAGAGATGATGTTGAACAATATTTTAAGGGTGTGTTTGGATTGAGGGTTTAGGAGGGGAAGCAAGGGGAGGGTTTACTTTTCTTTTTTAAATTATGGACTTTATAACATGTTTTTCTAAAATAAATTAAGTGTGATTGAAATATTATATCATCATTTATCATGTTAATATGTTAAATTTTTAAAAAAACATTTCATAGTGTCCTTAATATAAAAATGAAAAGTATATCCTCCCCTCTCTTCCCCTCCTAAACCCTCCATCCAAACACACTCTAAGATTTTGAGTGGAGATGTGGTGCCAACCTCGCTTATATAGTTGCTCTTAGTTCAATGTGTTGATTCACCTAGTGTGGCCTCCCCCTGCAATACTAACATATTTGTAGTTAATTCTCTCTCCACAGTATCTCCCCAATTTGAGAAGGATGGATTTTAGCAACTCAAAAAATTTGAAGATGACTCCATGTTTTGAGGGAATCCTAAACCTTGAGCGGCTAGATTTTACAGGATGCATAAACTTATCACATGTGGACCCATCAATTGGACTTCTTACTGAACTTGTATTCTTGAGTTTTCAGAGGTGCGCTAGTTTAGTGAGCCTTGATTTTGGCAGTACACCATTATTAAAGTCACTAAGAGTTTTGTGTCTCTCGGATTGTACAAAACTTGAAAACACTCCGGATTTCAGTGGACTAGTAATGCTCCAGTATCTTGATATGGATCGATGTGCAAGTTTATCCAGGATTCATGAATCTGTCGGGGCTCTTGCAAAGTTGAGCTTCATAAGTTTGAGAGACTGCACAAATCTTGTTGGAATAACTGACACAGTTTTTAATAAGAAGAAGGCATCTTTCAAAACAAAAATGCTTGATATGTTTAACCCATGGAGTAAAACCAAATTAGACGCTTCATTATTGACATATATGTTGAAATACGATCCTACTAATCTCCCTGTCAAATCTTTGATATATTTGGACTTGAGCTTTTGTAATATTTCTATAGTACCAGATGCGATTGGAGAATTAAAGAGTTTAGAAAGACTAAATCTACAGGGAAATAAATTTACTTCAATTCCTTCCACCTTCAGCTTTCTTCAAAATCTGTCATATTTGAACTTGTCTCATTGCCATATGCTTCAGAGTTTTCCTGAACTCCCAACAAAAAATGGTCCATCCGATTTGGTGGGAAGATATTTTGAAACAACATCCGAATCCCATAATCATAGATCAGGATTATATATTTTTGACTCTCCCAATTGCATGGAGCTCATCTTGTCCTTTGATGCCATATTAGATTTCTTCCGGTCAACCATTGGATGGATGCAAAGACTAGTTGAGGTACGTAATACTTTTCCAACCACTCCTCGTTTTCTTTCTCTATTTTAAATGTGTGTTTTTTTCTCTGCTGATATATCGAGACTCTACATTAATCCTATATAGACACACCTACACACGAAGGTTGTTAAATTAGAGCCACCTAAAAACATGAAGGTTAAATTAACAAATACACATCTTTTGATTTGGATCAAAAGACCACATATTACTGGTGGCATTTAGTTTGCACCACCAATTACATTGGTCCAACTTACACCACTTTAATATAAGCCCTTGATTTATTCTTAATATATTGTAACGGTTTGGATTTGTGGTTGGTTAACTTTTTGTCAGGTTACGGTTCTCCGATGCCCACATACACTATGTTGTAGAGAAACAACAGGTTGTTGTTCTCAAATTTCTTTTTCTCAATTTTTTTTTATATAATTGAAACAAAACATAAAGTCATTAATTTTGTTTAATATTAATCGAATAATTGTAAGTAAAACTGATGAATATAATATGTCCGACATTTCATCATCGCCGGAAACCATGAACGGCAGCAACAAAATGACCGTCGAATGTGACATCACATTTAGCGGCTGCGGGAGGAGAGTTTGTACGACGGCAGCAGTGGCACGGCCTTTGTAGGCTATTGGGTTTTTAACCACTCAAGTGACCATTCATGTGATTAGATCTGCGTGCTCTAACGGGGTTGAAGTTATGCTCGGCAGCAGTGGCACGACCTTTTTGTTTATGTTCTTCAATAAATTATCTTTACATTTTCAAATTAAAAAAAAAAAAAAGTGGTGGATCATTTTAGTTTAGAAATTACGATGATAGAAAGCACAAAAGGCTGATAATTATTTGAGATGAAAAATTAGATTTGAGAGCAGAAAGAGGGGCCTTGGGCGGTGAGCCGGTGACGGGGGCAGAGATGAGAGATAGTGGCTGCAAAGGTTTCCATCTCTGTTTCACTTTTTTAAATATTTTTTGTGTTTTGTGTCTCATCCATTAGATTGATCTGACATCTGAGAATAGAACATGAGTGATAGTTGAACAATACCTGCTATATGGGGTCATTTTAGTGGTGCAAGTTGAACCAATGTATTCGGTGGTGCAAGCTAAATGCCACCCATATTACTATTTAAAAATAGTTTTAAATAGAAGACAAAATTGTAATTTTCTATATCGTATTTTTTGGGAGAAAAAAAAATTCTCAATGTTTTTTTTGGTTACCAAGAGATATTTTTTATTTTATATTAGCAGGGATAAAGTTAAGGTAATAAAAAAACATGGATGGAGTTAAAAAAAACTAGCATGGTTACTAGAGGAAGAAAAAAATATATACTAGCATGACTAGTGTCAAGTGTAGCTTTAATTTGATTTTTTTAAATATTGTTTCAAGAGTAGCTTTAATTATTTTGAGGAATTTTGTTTTTCAATTCTTTATTAGCTTTCAAAATTAGTGTATTATGTGTCACTCAATTAAAAAACAACGTAATATGATTCATAGTTTTAAATAAAGTGGGTGTAAATTAGCAATGTGGATGTAAATTAATAAACATTTTTTAATAAAATTTGTAGATTTGAATATAAGAGAGGATATAAATATAATTAAATCATCTTTTAATGAAAGAGAGTGTAACTTTATTTAATTTGCATTTCATAAGAACAGAGAACGTGTGTTTTTTAAGATACTAGAGGAGGAGAAGCATCTCTAGGGAAGAATTGTGTAGTTTACTCTATTTTTATTCCGGCAAAAATTTTCACGCAGTTCCTTAATTTCAAGAAACAATTAGGGTGCGTTTGATTTGTTAAAAAATAAAGGACTGGACAGGACAAAAATATTTGTACTGCGTTTGATTTATAAAAACAAAAAAGGACAGCACAAAAGAAGTAATCAGGACAGGACAACTATCCGCTTTTCTGTCCACTGCATTAGTTGGGGACAACTTTTTGTCCAGCGGTCTACTGTTCTAAATTTACGTTCTCATCGTTCGGTTTCTCGCTGCATCTCTCGTGTTTGCTATTTTATATTTTTCTCGTTGCTTTTTCTTATTCCGTTTAATTTTTTTTTCTTCCAGTTATTGTTTGCTTACTTTATCTTTTGTCTCCATTCATGTCAGTATAGTGTTTTCCTTAACTCATTCACGTGTTTGTCATCACATAAAAGCCATTTTTAGTTTCTAATTTTTGTTTGTACCCACAATAGACATGTTCATCTTTGATATAATATTTTCTTAATTATTTGTTTTATTCCTGATCTATACATGTGTAAAAGAAAGTAGAAAATGTATTCCATTTTTCTTATATAGTATTTTTTTACTTATCTTTAATTTTTATAATTGTTTTTTTACGTAGTGGGATGATGAACAAATTTATATATATAAACACAATTAATAAATTCATATTGCTTAAATAATTTTTAAGTGTGTTAATAATATAATAATAATAATAATATAATGATAGATATAATAGTTAAAAAAAGTTTCAAAATAATAATAATATAACAATTAAAAAGGGTATTATAGTAAATTTGTATTATTTTGTCCAGGACCTTAACATATCAAACAAAGTATAGCACAAAATTCTTTGTCCTGTGCATCAACTATCAAACAGAGTGAAGTACAAAAGGTTGTCCTGTAACTCAGTCATTTGTCCTATACTGTTCTGTCCAGTATCCATCCTTTCGCAAATCAAACGCACCCTTAGTCATGTAACAAATTCGGTAAAAGAATAACAGTGTTAGCATTTTAAAATGTAAAAAAAGTTAAAGTACTATTATGTCTTTTTATTATTTTATCTTCATTTTAACAGGAACCTCGTCACTTTCGGTGTGGCTTTGACATTGTTATTCCTTGGCTTGGACATAATATTTATCATATTTTTGAAGGGTTCTTCAATTTCAAGTTTAAACGGGGTTTGGATATAGTAAGGATAGAGAACTCTTTTAGCCTTATGGAATGTGTCGGGTGTCTCTTTTATGTAAACTTTGAAGTAAATAATTCTCATAAAGTGTCTGGTTCTCCACATGTATCGGTCTCTTCTCCACTGCCACATCCTTTTTATCTTTCTTTCGAGAGTGACTACACGGAAGAACGATTTGATATGCCACTTGATTTGGAACTAAACAAAGTTGATGGCTCAAATTATCTTTGGGTTATCTATATCTCTCGAAAACACTGCCATTTTGTAAAAACAGGAGCACATATCACATTTAAAGCCCGGCAAGGTTTGATTATCAAGGAATGGGGGTTGCACGCGGTACCCAAGAAAGTCTCAGAGAAATTTATTATGGTAGAAGATAATAGGGTATCTCTTCCTTTACGGATTGTGAAACTAGAAGAAAGAAGCAGTAGCATTGAGCCTAAAATCCAACTTCCTTACAATTGGTATGTTTCTGATGAAGATGAAGTCAAGATGAAACAAGCCAAGGGGAAAGAAACTGATCTCTTTAATCTCAGCCTTATTATTTAAAGTCCATAATGAAGAAAAAAACACAATATAATTCTCCAAGCCCTGAGGTAATTATCTTCTTAAACATGATATGACAATATTAATTGAAAATTATTTACCAATATCATCGTTAATTACTGACTAACAACATGGTTAATTAACGATGTATCACCTACACATTATTGGTATGACGCATCTAACTTAGTTAACCATGTCCAATTAATATGTCGGGATATGTTTCTTGTATAATTAATTGTTTCAGTTTGGCCTCTCCCTGTACGTATGAATTGAAAATTGCATTGCATATTTGCTAACTTTCTCATCTGCATTTTCATATGGATCCACAATTCTTGTTTTCTTTCAGGGGATGCACTTACTATATGTAGATATAGCTGCTGATCTTTGTTTTGGCAGCTATGACCACTAGCTTATCCTATAAGGACTCGAGTTTGTGGAACAGTTCTACATGGACAAAAGTACTTTGGTGCTACGAGTTGGGAACTTGAACTGTTTCAATATAACAATGTTAAGAGTCCCACATCGGTTAGGAGTTGGCCTGACAATTTGTTTATAAGTGGGGGCAATCCTCACCTCACAAGTTGGTTGTGTTAGGCCCAACCACCATTTTTAATAAACATAATAAACAAAATAAACAACATAATAAACAATATGTTCAGATTTATGTTCAGATTTAAGCCCTCCGAAGTGTTCATGTTTCTATGCCCTTTTTTTTTAAGTTTTGGCTACAATGTTCATAGTTTGCTTTTATTTTTTTCTTTAAACAATATGTTCAGATTTAAGCCCTCCGAAGTGTTCATGTTTCTATGCCCTTTTTTTTAAGTTTTGGCTACAATGTTCATAGTTTTCTTCTGGTGTATCTTGTACAATTTTTTTATATCTTTATATATATATTTGTCATTCAAAAAAAAAAAAACCTTCACTTGTCCCATACATTTTGGTTGATACGATAAGTTTATTTATGTTTGATATGTTACTTTTTAAATTGAAAGATGGAATAGACTCACTTTCCTTATGGTTACATTACATGTGAAATCTAGAACAAATTTCAATTTCCATATGGTCATATTAGATTCCATATGTTTGACTGCTTGTCCCATACATTGTATATTTTTGATAAATCTTCAACCCGTAACTTATTGAATCTGAAACCATCCTCCTTTTGATCCAGAACTATGGCTTTAGTTTCTATTGCATCCTGAAAATTTTAGAATCAGAATATCATAAAAGGGAATAAAAAGAGTAAATCACTTTGTGTTTGGTAAAGCCATAATCTACTCCAGAATTTACTCCCAAATGAGGATACATTTTAGTGTCCTCATAATAATATCCTCAGAATTTACTCCATAACACTAAAAAAAACTAAAATGTATCCTCATTTTGGTGTCAATCAGAATATCCCGATAAAGCGATAATCTACTCCAGAATTTAGGCTCGTCCAGATGTTGTCCTTGAACAATTTGCTTCCCCAACTCTTGCAACATTTTATGCATACAAATTACATGGTTTATAATGGTTATGAGTGATTTTTCAGCGAGGAGTGGAATTCCAATATCAGGTTGCAACCCACAAGCATGTAGAATTCTCCTTACATAATCCTCCCTCTCCCCTTCAAAGAAGCAAGCAATGTGCAAAAATATTTCTCTCTCTCTCTTGGTTGTAGTCCCTCAAAACTCACATGAAGCACTTTCATAATTCTTTTGTCAGGATTACTTTGCAATCCATCAAAGGTAGCTCTCCATTGAATGATATTTCGGTTACAAAGGAAAGAACCCATTATTTTAATTGCAAGTGGAAGACCTTGAGTGTATTTTAGTACCTCAGGAATTAGTTCTGCAAAATTGCTTCTTGAATAATCACTTTTGAAGGCTTTTCTAACAAAAAGATCATGAGCATCGTTGACATTCATCAATTCAGCCTCATAAATTTTATCCGCTCCATACAGTTCAAGAATACGCATGTCTCTAGTGGTTATGATTATTCTACTTCCTGGACGAAGCAATTTGGGATTTATGTGCAATTCTTGCAGTTGCTCAAATTGATCAACATCATCAAGAACAACAAGGAGCTTCATGTTGCATAGCCTATTAATTATAATTCCAGATATATCAGAAGGACTGTATGCATCCAGGTTTTGTTCGTTCAGAGTTTGATGAAGAATTTGTTTCTGCACAGCAATAGCACCACCATCTCTATAAGTTGTGCTGACATTTTCGATAAAACAACAAACCCCAAATTGATAATGATGTGAGATCCTGTCATACAAGACAGTTGCAAGAGTCGTCTTCCCTATGCCACCCATCCCCCATATTCCTAAAATTCGAAAACCATCCTCCACTAACTTTTTTTTTTTTTTTTGATCAAAGCTAGAAAATTAAATTGCAAAACAGGAGGAGGCCTGAACCTTATTACAACAAATAAGCAGGCCAATTATGACCAGACTCAACTAAAACAAATCTTATATCCAACAACATATACTCAAAGAGGCAAATCAACTAGCTAGAATAATCTGCCAAACAACTAGCTACTAGCACAAACTAAGAAACATATTTGGGATTGCTTTTTATTACACCCTTTTTGGAACGAGTTTGGATGCGCTCACTACTTGCAGAGCTGCTACTCTTCCTAGATTTCCTGCCGGACTTAGGTTGATGAAGAGCATCTGATTGTGCCTCCAAGAACTGCAAAGCCACAGGGTGCATATTCATCTTTTCACTGTCAGAATCAGGGTCCAGAGTACCATCTGTTGTGTGGTCAGAGTCCACCACATCCCCCCAAAGTTTACTAAGAATTTGGACACTTTTCTTGGCTGCAGCAGTAACATTTTTAGAGCCACCAATAACATGAATCTTACCTTTGTCTGGGCCTAACTCTTCATAGATTGTGATAGGAGTGGCCATTTTTATAGGAGAGAAAGCTGCAGATTGAGAGGGCCTATTCACCAAATTACAAGGAACCTCTGAAGGTGCAGTTTGATTCAAACCTACTTTCTCTTTGGATACATCAGGGGAAACCAAATTTCCTTTCTTAACTGGTTCATCTGTGGTGGTAATAGGAGTAAGTACTGGCTGCAAAACAGGGGACACTAGGGAAGCAGGTCCAGAAATGGGGAAAGACAACCTCCCATTTGCAGAGCCCAACAAAGGCTTGCATGAGGTCAAAATCATAGGTTCAGAGGGCCTCTTTGCAAATATACCAGTATCCTCTGTGTTTGTGTTTTGAGTCATGCTATCCTTCCCTAGGGAATTGTCCTCCACACATGGATTTTGAACAGTTTGCATATCCAGTCTTGTGGGAGTAGGTTCCATGTCTGCTGTTTCAGCCTCATCAGTAACAAGCTCAGAACCATTGTCAAGCAACTCAAAGGGATTGTGTAGAGTGAGATGCACTTGTTCAACATTTTGTTGTGATGGTGCATCTAAACTTGGTTCATTGTTCAAGGCCTTATCTGCTGTTTTAACATGATCAATAAAATCACCTTCCCTTAGTTTCTTGCCAGACAAGACCTGAACCATATGTTTCTTACCATTCATATCAACGTTAGATTTCAGCTTTGAGGGGCCATCAGAATTGTTAGTGTTGTTCAATTTCATACAATTTTGCAAGTTGTGCCCCAAGATCTTACAATTAGCACAAAACAATGGCTGCTTCTCATAATGCACATCAATGGATAGGGCATGACCTTCACGTTCAACTACAACAGTTTCAAAGAGTTTTTCTGATAGATCGACATCAACAAGAACCCGTGCAAAGAGCCCAAAACGTCTTTGTTGAGTTGCTTCATCTATGGTGAGTGGGGTTCCCAAACCTGATGCAATCTCGTAAAGTGTTTGTCTCCTCCAATATTCTTGGGGCAAATGCATTAGCCGCACCCAAATTTGAGCATGAGACTGCACAAGATCTTGAGGCTTGAAATCTTTGGTCCAACAGTAGAAGCGAAGAAGCCCAGGCTTCAGATTCACAACACCCAGAGCCCAAACCTTACGCATATCTTCAATTGAACTAAAAGTGAATTCAAAAAAACCCTTTCCGAGCGGAGTAAGGTTCCAATTTCTCAAGCTGGGCCACAAATTTGAAAGCTTTTGCTTCAAACCTAGGGTCGTTAATGGAGAATCACCCTTGTGTAAAGTGATACGTCCATGGAGGTTGTATTTGCAATCAGCAAGGCCATTTTCATACTCAGAATCCTCCACTAACTTTAAATTCAAAAGTCTTTCTAATTTTTCAACATGAGGTTGTATTCCAATAAGGTCATGAGAGTGTGCTTGTTTATACTTATTTATTCCTGACATCCCAACCATTGAATCCAGCGAAACAAGTCATATCTCTCTCCACCCATCGACCCTTTTTAGAGCATGTTTGTTTTCGGACAAGAGATGGATCGACATCATAAAAAATAGGGAAAGCATTTTGTTTAGATGCATTTTCATTTGGTTGAGAAGCGTGATATAAAGGTTGATTTTGGACTTGGTTATAAGAGACTCTATGTATCATCTTTAGCATGGTTTTAAACCGTGGTTGCGGTTGTGGATACAGTTGCAGTATGCTTCAGGTAATTTTAAATTTTACAAACTATATAACCACTACACTATTTACCTACCATACCAGAGTTTTAGTTTTCTCTGTTAATATTGATTAGAAGGTGCTTGAAATATACAGTTGAGAGCGGTTAAAGGTAAGATTTTTCATTAGATTTGAAGTAGATTGAAATTTGAGGTTCTAAAACTTTACTTTAATTTGTGCTGCAATGCGGTTGTAGATGCTATAGTAACTGTTATGTTGGCCGCAATTGTGGATGCAGACCTCAATTTGAAACCATAATCCTCATTACACAAGGACTACAAAATGCATAAAGTAAAAACTATAGTGAACTAGCAGAAAAGGACCAGTTATCCAAATTAGTTTTCTGCACTCTATTGTTAAAATTCATCCTTCTATATTTGTCTTACTTGAATGTATTAAACAATTTTTATTTATGTATTGAATAATTGTATGATTTTTTAATCAAAAGCAGAAGTAAGAGTATACGAATGCTTGAAAAAGGAGGCACTATGTCGTTAAAATTACCAAAGGAAGGCACAAACTACTTGAAAAGAAAGACAGGTGAAATAAAATAAAGCAATATTTGGTAAGGCAGTCGGCATGCACATTAGAGAGCCCTGTGGTACTGATGTGGAAATTGACATAACCATGTACAAAGTTGTTGAAAAAAATAAGATCAACCATGAGTAGGGGACAAGTGAAGCCTGACTAAATAGACAACTTATAATTATTAGAATTTAGAAACATTCTCACTACATTAACACACGCAAAAAAAAAAACTGTTAAATTGTAGCCAAAACACACAAAAGGGCATAGAAACATAAACACTTGAACACAATCTTGTAATAACAAAACACTTCATGTTCCCAACTTGCAGCAGCCGGTTGTTTTAGTCTGTGTAGTACGGTTCCACAATTTTGAGTCATGGCTAGTGACCATAGCTGCCAAAGAAAAGATCAGACACGATATCTTCACACAAAGTGCATCCCCTGAAAGAAGAAAAAATACAATTGTGGATCCATGTGAAAATGCAGAATAGTCAAACTAGCAAATATGTAATTTAATTTTTAATTCATAAGGACATGGGAAAGCCAAATTGGAACAATTATTAAATCTAGAAGCATGTCTCAACATATTAATTGAACATGGTTTAACTAAGTTATATGCATTGTACTGATAATATACTAGATTACTAGTGATACATCTTTAATTAACCATGCAACTATCAGTAATTGACAATGGTCAACATGTTTTAATTAGTACTGTGTCATGTTTAAGATAATTACCTTAGCGCCTGACGAATATAGTGTTTTTTTCATTGTGGTCTTTCACTCAAGACCAAGATTAAAGAGATCTGTTTCTTTCCCCTTGGCTCCATCCTTCTCAGCTTCAGCTTTGTCAGAAACTAACCAATTGTAAGGAAGTTGGATTTTCGGCTCAAATCTACTGCTGCTTCTGCTCTGTTTTACTGTCACATTCTGTAAAGGAAGATCTATACTCATTCCCATTTTTGAGTCCTCTGTGTCTTTCTGGGTTATGACACGCAACCCCCATTCCTTCATAATCAAACCTTTCTGGGCTTTAAATGAGATTTGTGCTCCTGTTTTTACAAAATGACAGTGTTCCCGAGAGATATAGATTGTCCAAAGATAATTTTTTCCATCAACCGCATCCCGTTTCAAATCTAGTGGCATATCAAAGCGTTCTTCCGTGTACTCACTCTCAAAAGAAAGATAAAAATGTTGGGGTAGCAGTGGCGATAAGAGTGATTGATGATTATGATTATTTAACTCAAATGTTACATAAAAGAGAAAACCGAGCCAGTCATCATCCACAACAGAGTTATTTATCCTTATAATTGAACCCCCTTTGAATCGGTGATCAAACAACTCTGAAGTATTGTCTGAGCAGGACACACAATTTTCATCACAGATAATAGTTTCCTCATGCCAAGGAATAACAAAGTCAAAGCCACACCGAAAGTGAAGAGGTTCCTGGTAAAAAAAAAACATAAGATACATAAGCATATTAGAAGTTTAGAACCAGAGAATGTGTAGTAACTAGGTAAGGCATCTGATACGGCAACCCGACATATCTAGACACAAAGGTCTTAAGCACAATCAACTTAGTTGTTGCCTTGTTGCAAAACCAATCGGAGTAGGTGAAGAGATTTACTTAAATGCAATTTCGGTTTCCAACTTTCTTCAAGATTTTAGGCTCCCATTTCTAAATTAAAAAATATAGTCCTTCAATTTCTAAAAATTTTTCCACCAATAAAATTGGGCGTGTAATTTTTTAGTGTCTGCAAAAATAAGTTTCAAATTCCGTGGTCATGAAATTTTCCAAAATTTTCGAAACTGGGGACTATATTTGCATATTTACAAAAAGGAATGCTAGCAACACTCTCTTTTCAACACCCTCTCTAATACTCACTCTCTTATTGGTTTAAATCATTGTGGGTCTACACTTAAGTAGTATCCTGCAACTGACACAATCGTGTCACGATTATCTCAATCGTGTCACAATTCCTTGCATACGACCCAAGGTACAACTAACCTTATCCCCAAATTGTATCACGATGGCCACAAATCGTGTCACGATTTGACACCAGGAGAAACCATGCTCCCTGCCTACAAACTCGTGTCACGACACCAAAATCGTGTCACGATTTTGCTCCTTGACAAATCCACAAATTTGAAGTCAATTTCAACAAAACCAAAACATTTTATGTATCTGGTTAAAAAAATTGGACCAGCTACATCAACTTTTGTTGACCAAAATGTTTCTTATAAATAAGACCGAAGGAATATATCGTAGAGAAAAGACACGCACATACATTGGAAATATAGAATAACCTTATGAAAAAGCAAGGGGAGGTAGGAAGAGTATTACGCACCTTAACTAGTCTTAGCACCCATGTAATGGGGAAGTAATTGAAATATGCATTGCCTGACAAGGATAGAGACTCCATGCAGTTGGGAGAATTAAATATATACAATCCTGATCTATGATTACGGGATCCAGATGTTGTTTTAAAATATCTTCCCACTGAATCTGATGGACCACTTTCTGTTGGTAACAAAGGCAAACTCTGAAGCATATGGCAATGAGACAAGTTTAAATATGATAGATTGTGAAAGCAACTTAATGAAAAAGGAAGTGAAGTGAAGTAATTTCCTTGAAGATTTAGTCTTTCTAAACACCTTAATTCTCCAATAGCATCAGGCATTATGGAAATACTGCAAAAGCTTAAGTCTAGATAAATCAAAGATTGCAGTTGCATAGGAGAAATGGAAGTACATCCTAGCATTGTAAATCTAGAGCATCCGCATAGATCTAGAGTTACAAGAGATGTCATCTTATTAAAACAGTCAGGTATTCCAACAAGATTTGTGCAGTCTCTCAAACTTAGGAATCTAAGATTTGCAAGAGCCCCAACAGATCCATGAATTGTTGATAAACTTGCACATCTGTCCATATCAAGATATTGTAGCAAAGTCAATCCGCTGAAATCCGGAGTGTTTTCAAGTTTTGTACAGTCAGAGAGACGCATGACTCTCAAAGACCTTAATCTTGATGCATTTCCAAAATCAAGGCTGACTAAACTACTACATTTCTGCAAACTCAAGAATACAAGTTCGGTAAGAAGTCCAATTGATGGATGCACCTGCAACAAGTTTATGCATCCTGTAAGATCTAGTCTCTCGAGATTTTGTATCACTTCAAAACATGGAGTCACCTTGAGATTTTTGGAGTTGCTTAGATCCATCCTTTTTAAATTTGGGAGACGCTGTGAAGCGAGAATTAACCACCATTATGTTAGTTGAATTTCATTAATTCACTCAACTATGTTTTCAAAATTGCAATGATAAATTAAAAAGCCACTTATCAAACTACTTGCATTAATTTTTGGGTTAATTGTTTAACTTGATCCCGTAAAATATGCAATGTTTAAACAATAATCTTGTAAAATAAAAAATACATATTCTAATCCTGTAATTCGAGATTCTTCTCATTTTTGACCATATAATATACACGTGGTCTAAAAAGTTGATATAGAGATTGAATCTTTTCATGATTTTTTTTCCAGGCATTTTCGGATGTTAAAACATGGCTTTACACAAATAATTAGATTTTTCCGACTAGGAACAAATTTATGATGAATTTTTATTTCCCATAATTATGAATTTATTAAACAATTCATAATTAATTTGTATCTGCTTAAAAAACTCCAAAATGGCATGGTGAAGGTTCTTATGATGTTCTAATCATGCCTACAAAATTATAGAACGGAATTTAACCTATGAGTATACGCTTACTCGGACCAAAATTGCAATTTCGCACGTTTTGGTTGAAAAATAAAAAAAAATTGAAACATCTTTGAAATACTGCAAATTATTGCAGATCCTTTTTATATATTTCTATAGATGTCTCTGCAAACAATCAACTCAAAATTTGATTTTTAGGTTCAGGTTTTCATTATTTTTTTTTTTGAGTTTTTGGCGCTTTAAAAATTCGTAATTAATTCGTCCTTAGTTGAAAAATCCTAATTTTATGTGTAATGTCATATTTTAACTTCTTAAACATGCCTGAAAAAAAGTTATGAAAAAATTCAACCTCTAAGTTGGTTTTTGGGACTTCAAATATATTAGAGGGTCAAAAATAATAAGAATCTTAAATTACAAGGTTGGAATATGTGTTTTTTATTTTACAATATCATTTTTCAGACTTCGGATATATTATAGGGTCAATTTCAATAATTAACCTTTAATTTTTTTATACCACAAAACAAATGAAGTTTGATTTAAGGACTTGTTATGAACCCAAAAATTGTCTTCAATGAAAATAATACTTTTATTGAGAAAAGAAAGAAAGAATATGAGAGAAGGTGGTTTGCTTCTACAAGAGTCTTGCTCTATAATCATCAAAGAGTAGCGCTTTCAATACACTCTTCTACGTATGTGTATTGAAAAGAGTGTGTTTTTAGCATAATTTTGGATCGAATGCTCACAAATCCAAATTGTATTGTAATATTTATATATATTTATATATGATATGATATACTCTCTAACTAACTCCTATTTATCATATGTAGGATATACAGGATATGCTGAAAAAAAATATAGAAATTTTTTATTTTGGTTCATTATGAAAAATGTTTTGAAAAAGTTCATGCAGATACAATCATGTACAGCTCATTCAAATATATCGACTATGGTAAGGGGTACCGATTACTTCCTTCCAACTAAAACTTTATGATGTAACTTTTATTTTGGTTAATTTCATATGTATGAAATTGGATAGCTAATTAATTAAACAAGGGTTCCTTCAAAAAAAATTAATTAAACAAGGGTATTTTTGTAAAAAAACAAGGTATTTTAATCAATGAATATGCTACTTCGTTTAACTTTTCAACCGTTTCTTTGGAGGTGGAAACGATGAAAATTGCAATAATTAGACTAATACCTGGATGCCTATCCATAGTTGTTCAACGTTGCTATCAGGCATATTCAACTCTACAAGCTTGTATGGTTGAAAATTTGAAGGAAAAGACTTGAAAGGGTAACCTTTCCACAAAAGATAGCATAAGGAATCAGAAAGAAATTTGGGGCTTCTTGAAAAATTAGAATGATATAGTATCAGCACTTTCAAGTTTTCAATTTTCGATAAATCTTCATCCCTCAACTGATTGTATTTGGAGACATCCTCCTTTTCATTTAGAATTATGGCTTTCGCTTTTATTGCTTCCTGAAAAATTAAGAATATTATGCTAAGATTCAAAAAATCATATAATTGGTTATGCTAAGATTCAAAAAATCATATAATTGGTTGAACTAAAGGGACATGTAGTTACTGATCCTTAAATCAATGAAGCTTAAATTATGCATAAATAGAAAAATGATGATTAATAATATGTATGAAAAAAATTGATGCATCTCTTTTTTATACTCTCTTGTAGCGTAATTATTAAGTCTTAGACTTAATCTTCTTATATATTTCCCTTAATTAATACTTTTATATACTAAGAACAATATACTAAGAACATCAAGTCTAATGGAGTTCTTATCTTTCAATTGTACATTTCATTCAATAGTTAAATTTCAATCCAATTATTACGATTGTTAGTAAAATAATGGAAATGGGAAACCCAGAGTCTATAGAGAGATATTTACCGGTCTTGTAATCATAGCATCATGGAGATCACGGTAAAGCCACAATCTAGTCCATAATCTTGGCTCGTCAGGATGTTGTTCCCGAACAATTTGCTTCCCCAACTCTTGCAACATGCCATGCATATCAATTTCCTCGTTTCTAATAGTTATTAGTGACTTTTCAGCAAGAAGTGGAATTCCAATATCAGGATGCAATCCACAAGCATCTAGAATTCTTCTTACATAAGCCTTCCTCTCCCCTTTAAAGAAACAAGCAACATGCAAAAATATTTCTCTCTCTCTTAGCTCTAGTTCCTCAAAACTTGACCGCAGCACTTTCATAATTCCAGTACTATCCTGATTATTCTTCCATCCTTCCAAGGTAGCTCTCCATTGTGTGATGTCTCTTTGATACAAGAAAGAACCCATTACTTTAATTGCTAATGGAAGACCTTGAGTGTAATTTAGTACCTCAGGAATAAGTTCTTCGCAATCACTGCATGAATCATCACTTTTGAAGGCTTTTCTGTGTAGAAGTTGGTAAGCATCATTATCATTCATCAATTCAATCTTGTGAATTATATTTGCTCCATACAATTTAAGGATATGCATATCCCTAGTGGTTATGATTATTCTACTTCCTGCACAAAGCGATTTGGGCTTTATGTGCAATTCCTCTAGCTGCTCAAATCGATCAACGTCATCTAGAACTAGAAGGAGCTTCATGTTCTTTAGCCTATTTGCTATTATTCCAGATATTTCTAAAGGACTATACACTTCCAAATGAAAATCTTTTAGAGTTTGATGGATAATTTGTTTCTGTACAGCAACAACACCACCATCTTCATAAATTTGGTTGACGTCCTCAATGAAACAACAAGCATCAAATTGATATGAGATTCTGTCATACAAAATTTTCGCAAGAGTTGTCTTTCCTATTCCATCCATACCCCATATTCCTAAAACTCGACAACCATCCTTACCTGACCTTAGTTTTAAAAGGCTCTCTAACGCTTCTATACGATGTTGTATTCCAACAAGGTTATCGACATCTAAGAATCTATGACCCAACTTTTCTATTACAGAATGGACAATATTTTCAATCTCTTTAGATTCTATCCTGAAAGAAACATACAACAATAAAATCAATAAAGTCACCAGAGAAAATAAGGGAAAAAAACAAGTGGAAATATAATACTATAGTTCCGATATATATGGATTACCGCATACTGTTGAGAATTTGACACATCATGCATTTGGCACATTTGTGCTAGTTGGATCGAGATTGGAATGTATAGATTTTAATGCAAATTTTGATTTCTTTTTAAATTATAAAATACGGAGCTTGAAATTTGTATCGTCTGTTCTCGATCCAACCCAACGGTCATGGATGTGTTGACTGTGTAAATGCGTCAAATTATTGAGTGTCAAGCAATCCAAGATCCTTTTTCTTCATTTTATAAGACCTTCTTATCCTCTAGTAAGAAGTACTAAAGATATTGCAAACCCATCAGGAAAGTAGAAAAATGTGAAAGTTATCATGATAAACTTAAAAGTGATCATCAAATGGAAAATTAGATTGAATAGGAAAATCTGGTAAGGAAGAACAAAAGAGGATGCAAAAAATATTATATTGAAAGACAGCCCAGAACAGTTGTACCCAAGAGAAGAAAAATTAGAACATCTATATATATTGAAACCGGTTTAGTCTTGAAAATCAAGGTGACGTATGAGAGCTTTTAGGATATACTTAAAAACTAAATTGAATTATATTGGTACACTTGTTTCTTAAATCAATAAATTGATGATCATTTTTATAAAATAATGAGCTATTTTTTTACTTTTATAATTTACTATATGAGATCCATTTTCAAAATGTGAAACTCACATGAATTTCATCCAATAATAAAGTGGATGTTGGAGAATGGGTTAGAAAAGGAGAGTTTATAGCACTTCTTAAGTAAGTTTACTTTCATTAAAAGGAGAAATGATATATACAATTTTACTTAAAAAAATATGATTTGAAGTAAGAAGTTGAACACAGAAAGACTCTATTGAACACCATTTACTATATGCTTGTTAAGAACACCATAAACAGATTAATTGTGTACTTACTTGTTCCTGATGTCCCAACCAGTTAATCCAGCCAAACAGGTCATATCTCTTTTCCACCCATCAACTTTGTGAGGATCATGTCTGAATCTCTGAGTGTGTAAACTAAATGCATTCTGATACACTCCATTTTGTTTTCGAACATGAGATGGATCAACATCATAGAAAACAGGGAAAACAATTTGTTTCAATTTAGAACGACAATCAACAATAGCAGCCATTTCATCCAAACACCAAGTTGAGGAAGCATATTCTTTTGAGAAAACAACTATAGAAACACGTGAGTGTTCGATTGCCTGTCGAAGTTGGGGTGAAATGGATTCACCTTTCTGAAGGTGGGTGTCATCTTTGAAAGCAAAAATACCTTTTCTAATGAGATGATTGTGGAGATGGTCAACAAAGGTGTTGCGTGTGTCGGAACCTCTGAAACTAATAAACACATCGTATCTAATGCTTTGGATATTATCAGAACCCATCCATGAACTAGCGGTTGCACTTTGCCTCAAGTTGTTCAAATGAGAAATTGACTGATGACCACACATGGCATGAAACGGTTGCAGGAGACATTTTTTCAAAGTTGAACGATCTGTATGATATGGTATGGAATTGCATATAATCAATTAAAATATCATAAAAAACAAAACTAATAGATTGGTGAAGAATGCCGGCAATACTCACTTTTCAACACTCTCTCTAGCACTTATTCTTTGATTTCATGAAATCAATGTATGTCCTACCACATTGTGTGGGTTCAATTATCAAAGTATGAACCATAGTCACATAATTCGCGGTTCGTTCCGGTACGTGTACGGGTTCGCGGTACGCGACATGAGAAAAATCCGGTACGTATAGGGGTATACAGCTTCAGTTCGTAGTACTAATAATACCTAAATAAATATAGTGATTAGCTATAAAAAAAAAAAAATAAGAAAAGTATTTTTTTACTAGAATTTTTAATTACAAAAAATATATTTATAGATTCTCTAAAAAAAAGTAGTTTAGTTAAAAAAGAAAAGAGTTTACTTCTTAAAGAAATCACTAGGTCATACTTATATTATTATTTTCTGCAGAGTTAGCAATTCACAATTCTTTGGGCCAAATGCAGCAAAGTCCAATATAAAAAAATGGTCCAACAAGAGAAAAGCCCAATTTCCACAATAACCCTAATTTTATCATCTTCTTCATCTGCTCAAACATGAAACAACCGCTACCACTGTACCAGACCTAATTTCTTCTACCAAGTTTCTCACTTTCCACTCTTTGTTCCTTTTCTTCTCACTCAGTCCTCAACTCACGGTTCTCGCACTAACTCTCACGGTGTTCGTTTTTGCTGGTACTCATGGTTCTTCTGTTTCCGCGAATTCCACGTGAATTCATGCGTACCCAATACGCTGAAGTACCCGAATTCGGTACTCGCGAATTGGTACGCGGTTCTTTGCCTTTTGGACGAATTATGTTACTATAGTATGAACCTACAATGATTTATATATTTAAACGAAACCGTTGAAATAGATTTATATATTTTAACAAGGGTTTTGTAATGATTTTCCTTCCAAAAATAAAAAGGGTTTTGTAACGATTAAAAGAAATTTTGTTTCTTAAATACAAAGAGTCATGATACATAGACACCCATTAATTAGTATATAAAATAGTTTAAATATCACAATAGGCTTTATTTTATGGGTCATACTAACTGGTGCCCTGAGTACTGGTTAAGAAGTCAAATATAGTAATATTTATATTAAATGCTTAAATAATGACCTAAAAGGGGTAATATTTACATTCAAATTTATGTAATCAATGCATTAATTAAATGTTTTTTGTTTTGGCTTAAAATTTCATCTTTTGTCTTACTTAACCAGCGTCCCAGAAGCATTGTCTAGTTTTACCCTAATTTTATTGAGTTTGTTTGGAACATGTTAAGTTGTAATTTACTCTTATTCATCACTTTTAACTTTAACTCAACTTACGTGTAGCCTTCAAATTTTTTTAATGAATTTTTTTAGAAATGTTTAGAATATTATAAGAACCTCTAAAAAAGAATTTTTTTTAATAAAACATGAATTAAATATGAATTTTTATGTTTTTGGCACTTAAATTTTTTATTTAATTTATGTTTTGTTAAAAAAATCTTTTTTTTTTTTTCATATTGTTATAATATTTTGGATATTCCTACAAAATTGCAATAAGAAATATGAAAACTACACATAAGTTGAGTTAAAACTAGAGATCAAAAGTGGTGATTAAAATTATTTTAGGTAATAAAATTTGAAGAAAGAAAAATAGTAAGACTAAAACAAAAAATTGGTATACATATAGAGATCAAAAACATATTTAACCCTTGTTTTATTGATATGCCATTTTTTGAAGTCATCATACTTAATTTGCTAAAAAAAATGTAGTATAAGGTTTAAAGTTTAAACATACTCAAGACCCGTGCATCGTAACTAGTTTTGTTTTAATATAAATACGGGATGATTTGATTGATTATCATTGAAGTGTGTTGAAAGAATGTGTTAGAGGATATGACCCAAACATTTTTCATAAATCTTACTCTTACAATAACATTAACAATAATAACAATAATTCCTTGAAAAAATAAAAATCTATGCTATATATAAAAAAAAAATGGCCTTTTTGACTCTTTTAGGCTGACTTTTTATCTTTTCCAGATTACCTTCAACTTTAAATACAAATAGCACATATAACAAATAGACAAGAGTAAATTCAAATATTAAAAAAAGTGTAACAAATTCAATCTTTATTGTCCACGATATATCAATTTTTTTCTTTTATGCTTTAAAAAGTGTAACAAACTAAACGTCAAAAAAAGTGTAACAAACTAGATCGGTATATATATATATGGGGGCTGCTAACTTACACCCAACTAAAAACACTAAGTGCGAGTTAGCAAGCTACACTTACTTATAATCTAACAAGTGTCCCCTACACGTGTTTTACAAATGAATGTCTACACTAGTCAGATATGGGACACATGCCTAAAACCAGCCATATCCTTGCTTCACGGGTAAAAGTTGATGTGATATCAATAAATAAGGACATATTTGAATTGAGTGTATAAGATGAAATGGAGTTCCTTAAAAAAAAAAAAAAAAAAAGATGAAATGGAGTGGAATTGAATAAATTGGATAACAAAACATTTATTAGACTATTTCATTTTATTCTACTCCATCATATCTATATCACCAACTCAAGGTTACCCTGTTATAAACGTTGATGAGATATCAATAAATAAAAAGTGGAGTTAACCTCCCCTAATATGGCATAAGTTGTACCAGATTTTTTTGACGTTGAGTTTGAGTCCATTGATCTTCTTCTCTAATCAGTTCCTGTGTTTGAGAGAACGTATCGCTTGAAGAGAAGCACATTAATTCTTATGCTGAATTAATACTGCAGGCTCTATGTTCCACATACAAAGCAAAGCTCAGCATCCTCCTCCCTTCCAAAAGTCTTCGTTCTCAATATGATTAAAAAATTTAGCAACCAAACAGGAAGTACCCTGGAAACAGAGTCAATAAACAAAACAAAAGTAATATAGTATTTCTTAATCTGCCGTTTCCTTTATTTATTGCTGTACATGACACATTTGGAACTTTACAGCACTCTCACGTAGCGTGTGAATATATTGTCCAAACTTTTTTTTTTAATTATTTTCAACTTTGTCCTACAATGATAGTCACGTAACACGTTTATTTATTTACAAGTGTATTTTCTCGGCTTTGCTCAGGTTAGACACGATGACCAAATTATAAGGAATAAATCTAAGAGATGTCATCTCAGTGAAAAGAGATTGACTATGTAATTTTAAGAGATATTGTCCAAATCTCGTATGGAACATCTGAAAAATAACAAAAACTTAGTATTTGATAAAAGTCTAACTTTATAGAAAAATAAACAATAATGAGATTAAATAAAACAAAATAATATGAACAAAATAATATATATTTCTTAATCTGCCGTTTCTTTTTTTAATCGTTGTACATGACACATGGAACTTCGCAGCATCACCCTCATGTAGGGTTAAATAGAGCTCTTATACATGCACACCCTTATGTGTCCTTACCACTATCAGTGGCAAGTTTAATAATAAAAAAATTGTGCATATTCCATGTAAGAAAAATTGAGTGATAAAAACCCTCTTGAAATTGTAACTTTGGTCAAAAAACCCCTAACTTTTAAGAAACTTCACCCCTTGAAATTGTCAAACGTTAGTCAATTACCCCTTCCGTTTGTTTTGGCTGTTAAATCATATGACGTGGCAAGTAAATGTACATGTGGCACCTCCATATTGGCTGAATTTTATGCCACGTCATAGGGGGGTAAATGACTTTTTTTTTTCTTTCTTCATCTTCTTCCTTCCACTTCTTCATCATCTTCAACATCACTTTCATCAATGTTTATAAAAAATGCAGAATTTGTTTTAAGAAACAACAACCTATCAACAACATCATCATCTCATTACTTCACCTCCACCACCATCAACACCAATAACACCACCTAAGCTAATCAACAAAAATCCACTTCACTACCTCCATAAATTATGTCAACAAAATCACTAGTACATACATATCTAAAGCCTAAACCATATCTTCAAAAACAAAAACATCATAAAATTGAGTAGAATGCTATTGCTGAATTGAAATTTCCCTTGAGTCTTAAATCTTAATGTTGGCAACCTGTTAGCTACAATGAATGGAAAAGTGGTTGTGATGTTGTATACTGTTAATTATTGAGTAATGTAAACAACCATATATTTCAGCCAATGTGGAGGTTCCACGTGTACATTTACTTGCCACATCATATGGTTTAACAGCCAAAACAAACTGAGGGGGGTAATTGACTAATGTTTGACAATTTCAGGGGGTTTTTGAAGTTTCTTAAATGTCAAGGTGGTTTTTGACAAATGCTACCATTTCGGGGGGGGGGGGGGGGGGGGGGGGTTGCCTATTTACTCATTTGCCTTGTTTCTCTCTCTCTCTCTGATCCCTTCCACGGGCACATCATCGCCATCATTCTAATCCTTCTCCCTCCTCCTTGTCTCTGCCAACCTCAATGGGAAAATCGATTCTCCTCTTCGTCAAGAAACTTTGCCGAAACAATTTTTAATAATCAATGCATTTTTAATAATTAAAAATAAATTTATTGAAATAAATTTATCAAGTATTTGTATAATCGTCATATATGAATGTGAATGATATTTACTCGGATGTGGTATAACTTTAGATTTGATCTTTTTCCCATCTTTAAATTGAAGATCCTAAACTTTGCAATTTGTCTTGCATTTTACTCTTATATTTTTTTGGATGTGATACCGACATATAACATAGCAATAGAGTTATGGAAAACTTTCCCAACAATATTCATCAAAGCATTGTCATGGTTAGTGACAATGATCGAGAAAATATCTGGAGATTTTAACAAATCACGACACCTGTCTAGAGCCTAAGTAAAATTTTATTCATTCTCAGACAAAATAGAAGTAAATGCAATAGAGTACATCAACTAAAGTACTGACACCTACAAACTCAAGCAACGGAAGATTGCATTGGTTGGTTTTGTAAGTGGAATCCATCACAAGCACAATGAAATAATTGTTAAACAACTTAATGGAATCTAGAATAACCCATAAAATATCTTTGACATCATGAGAATCGACGATCAATCTATAGTTATACACATATTTATCTTCAAGCAAGCATTTCATGAGATATTGTATTTTTTTTTTATCTTGGACCCCTGATGACTTCTTATTTGAGATATTGTATTTTTTTTATCTTGGACCCCTGGTAGACTTCTTATTCATATGATATGCATTATAAATATGACGATTATGGCCACTCAAATATGGTGGGTATACCACTTGAAATCGAAGGGTCAAAAGAAAGATAGAAGAAAAGAATAGTTCAGTAACACAATTTGAATGGAGAAGAGAAGAAAAAGGATCAATAACTCAAAATCCTTTTTCGGTGTGTCAAATGAACTATTCGAGCTCTCTATTTGTATAAAGATTTCACAACTGATTTGTGAGAGACTTCGGAACAAGAATAATAACGTGGAACAGAAAAAGTAATATAACACTTAGGGATAGTTTTGAGGAGCAAGTTGGACGCGCACGAATTAGCCCCGAAGGATGTGGATAATTAGTTGGATTAGATGGACACGAAAAATGTGTTCAATAAAAAATCTATTTCAGATATTATTAACAAATTAATTAATTTAACATTTTCGGATAATAATAAATATATAACATTTAACTCAAGCTTCAAACTCATGCTCGCCCGGACACTGGTTACCCCCAAGGGCACAAAGGTCCATCCCCTTTATATAACACTAGCAATGTGTGTGATCTATCTATTGAACGCGACTTCCTCTTCTTCTTCTTTTTTTTTTTTTTTTTTCTGTTTTCAAATTCACACGATACCAATGTGAAAGTTGGTATTTAGTCTTCCAACTTTCAAGTTTCACACTTGTGTTCCAACAAAGACAAATTAATGACTAATTAGAGAAGGTCACAACATGCGTTCCAATACAAAGCTCAGCATATTCGTTCCAAAAGATGCTGGCTGAGTTTCTCACCAACCAAACAAGAAGCACCAACGAAACCGAGTCAGTCAATTAAACAAATGCACTGTATCCTTTGTTTTTTTAATCGTTTCATATGACACGTGCAACTTCGCAGCACACTCACACGAGCTTGAATATTGTCCGACCTTTCTTTTCAATTTTTTGGCAAAATATATTACGTGGTTCTTAGTTGTTACTATAAGAGAAGGCATTAAGTTAAGGCTTTATTTGCAAGTTTGGAGGGGAAGAAAGGGATGGGTTTTGGAAGAAAAAGAATGAACAGGTAGAAGAAATAGAGGAAATTGGGAAGAGAGGGATTTTGGAGGTTTGCTTTTCTTCTTAACACAAAATTTTCCTCATTTAGGAACTCAAAAATTGCATTGGAGAAGGATTTTTAAGGATTTATATGATTTTTTCAAAAATTAGTCCATGTGGTTATAATATTATTAGAATAAAAAAAATATTTAGTCTTTTTTTTAGGAAGAAAAATATATTAGTCATAAACATTAATTTATCATTCTCTAAAAATATATATTCTTTGAAAAAAAAATGTGAAATGAGGATATATTAATTTACTCCAAATCCCTCATTTCCCTCCCCTCCAAACTCCCAAACAAGGTGATTATCAAATGAGGATATATTAAGTTACTCCATAAATAATTCATGGTTAAGTTAATCCTTTAGTAGTAACTCATTCCTAAACATTTAATTTCAAAGTATTTTTTTTGTTAAGTAATATAGCGATCAGAATATCATCTTTTTAGATGAATAAGTGGAAATTTGAGGTTCGAATATCAAACATATTGTCAATACAAACTGAGTCATCCCCATGAGAATTAATTTCAATGATTCAACTCCTTCTAAAATGAATTATAAGTAAAATAAAATAAAAAAATAAAAGCTATTATTTATTTATTTATTTTTGGCTTGACTATATACACTTGTGACTGTATTTCTACAGGACAGTCCTCAATCAAATACATATTGTTTTCTAAATGTTCCAACTCAAAGTAATGACTCCTTCCACTTGCTGATGTCAAAGAAGATGGCTCTTTTTAATTAGTTTGATTGAAAGGGAATGAGTAAAGTAATGAGATTTTAATATATATGTTTTTGCAATTGGAGAAGCATTGGTAGCCATGAACCTTCAGTTAGGCTAGGTTGAGTTTCTTGACATTAGCCGAAATCACTCATGGATACTAGAAAAAAGAGAGGGGCAGGAAGAAGAAAAGGCATGAAAAGGAAAGAAAAAGGGCTCAAGAAACCAAATTAGAAAAGTAGAATTAAGAGAATTTTGTGAAACTTTGTTTCTACCGTTTTTTATTGGAAAATGCTACATAGTACGGAAGAATCTAAACGAAAAACAACGAATGACTTTACTATGAATTTGCTATTACAGTTTTACCCCCATACCATTTCTTTATTTCCAGCTTACCCTTGATTGGTAAGTGTTGTTTGCTGTTTCGTCAAATCCCGTGACCACATTTCCCGTACTGCATAGCATTGCTCTTTTTTATTATTTCATGAATGAATTGAGTACATGAAGCGCAATGTTTTATAGTGTAGTAATGAGAACAGTTTGATAGTTAGATGAATTAATTATAACTGAGTTTGAAAGTTTAGGAAGTTTGGTTGGAACTTTATTTTTTTGAGTTTAGGAAGTTTGGTTCAGTGTTGTACGTGAGATGCAATTGTGTACTGGTATGAGAAATATAAGGTTGTGGAAGTTGAAAAGATATGGGAAACGTGTGGCATAAATAGTTAGGGAAATGGGAGTGGTTTGACTGAGTATGTAGAGAAGTTATTTGATTTAACTTTAGACTAAGTCCAACACACCTACAGCCCCCCACTTAGCTTCTTTAGTTCCCAATTTTTTTTATTTAATTATTTATATTCGATTGTTTGACTTGGCATGACTTTGTTTCATTCTTAGAATAGCCACTTACATTTGCTACTTCCTTTAATTAGACACTTGCAATTTCTGTCAAAAAAAAAAAATAAAAAATTAGACACTTGCAATTCCCTCCCACCATCATCATCCCATATACATTTTCTATTCAATTCTACGCAATTCTTATTATAACTAATTCTCCTAACTAATTTATCTATTAGACATAGTAATCTAACCATACCATATTATTGTTCTAAATAAAATAAATACATTCAATAATAAAAATAACTTATTAAACTAAAGACATTGACACCAATTAGTGGAAGATAATCCTATTAAATCACACCAAATTTACCAATCAACACAGATAATGAGATAAATAATTATAATAGATTAAACTAGTTGCTCTAAATTATTTGATTAAAATAAAATAGAGGGTGTTACAATAGTCAGTTTCTAGTATCTGGTTACTCAAACTCTGATTATGTTGGAGATGTGGACAATAAAAGATCAATGATCAGTTGTGTGTTCATTCTTGGTGGTTTTGTTGTGAGTTGGAAGGCTACTTTGTAACCTACAATGATTGTGTCTACTATAGAGGAAGGGTATATGACTTTGACAGAAGTGGCTAAGGAGGGAATCTGGTTGAAAGGATTGGTCAGTGACTTCGGTCTACATCACGATCAGGCTTCATTTGTACAACGACAGTTTGAATGCAATATGCTTTACCAAAGATCAAGTTCATCATGAGAGGACAAAACACAAAGATATGAGATACCATTTTCTAAGAATTGAGAAGAGGATCAAGATAAACAAAGGTACAACAGACAACCCAGCTGATAAGTTTACCAAGTCAGTTCTGCATAGCAAGTTTAAACATTGATTGAACTTGCTCAATGTTAAGAGTTGTTTATTGCCCTTGGAGGGGCATGACCTAAGGCAGAGCAGACTCATTTGGGTATTCTGTGTAATGCATCTGGTACTTCGAGTACATTTGGTGCATCTGGTTATCTGGAGAGGATTCAAGTCAAGGTGAAAAATTGTTGAATGTCTTGAATTAGTGTTGGGAAAATGTTCCACATTGGAGAATAGGAAGATTGATTAATAGGTTTTTAATTTTTGTGATGAAGATGAAGAAGAATATGACGGGGAGAAGATGAAGAAAAACAAAAAGATTTGATGTTGATGGTTCACCGTTACATACAATGGACCAGCAGTTTAATGGCTGAAAATCATATATGAATATTAGACATCAAAAAACTAAAGGAGAGGATCAATTTGACCAACGGAAGCAAGTTAGGGAACCGAAAAGAAAAAATTTAGGGTTATGAGACCAAAATGAAAACAACAAATAAGTTAGGGGATCTGTTGTTTTTGGATTTCCAATCTGTTGTATTTGGATTTCCAAATTCTTTTATCTACCGAAGTTGTTACTAGGTTGAGTCACGACCAGGTCGCTCTCTTTAAGACGTTTCGTGGCACTACCCAAAATTGTGCAAGGTAGACTATCAACCACGCCGCCTCCAGGATAAAACAAGCCCAGCTACAACTGTTCGATTAACTACTGCACTGTAGAAAATCGTTCGAGATTTACACCTTCAAATATGGTACTAAGACCACTCTTTAATATTGAAACCACTCAAATTAATATGGTATTATTACCATTCTATTATGGTGCTGAGACCACTCAAATATGGTGTTACCACCATTCTAATTTTAACTTCTCCAAAACATCAATATGGCACTACGACCACTCAAATATGGTGATACCACCATTTCTCATCAAATAGAAAATTATTGAAATAATTTATATACTGTTAAGATCATTCTTAATTCCGATGGGACATTAGTATTACGAAAAGGGACTATGATCTTAATAGTACTCTATATTCCGAAGGGACTATGAACTTAAGACCACTCTTAATTCCGAAGGGACATTAAACCGAAAAAGGGACTATGGTCTTAAGAACATTCTTAAAATATGGTTCAATCGATTGATCGAAGCCACTCGATACGGTACGTAACCGCTCTATTTGAAACCAAAAGGGACAAAAAGGAGTAGAAGCAGAAGAAACTTGTTAACACAAGTCGGAGGGAGAAAAGAAGAAAAGAATTCCCGACAACTCAATGAAATTCTTTTCGGTGTGTGGAATGCATTGTGTGAGCTCTCTATTTATAGAAAAAATTCACAACTAATAAGTGAGAAACTTTGGGAACAAGTAATACATTACTTTGTCATTAAGTAATTCACATATTAGATCTAGTACAAAAATATCTTAATTGAGTACTAAAATATATTAAATTTAGTACAAAAATATATTATATTATGTACCAAAATATTTTAGCAAAACTTGGGGACTAAGAAAGCACTTTCTAATAATGATTAAATTAATTATTTAATTTATCATTTCCAAATAATAAAATATATATCAATATATATTTTTCTCTAGTGCTTATGTACCCCCATTAATTAGAGGTACACCCCCACTATATAAACACTACTAATGTGTGTGTTCCATCCGATGTGGGACTTCCACTTTTTTCAATTCACACAACACTAGTTCTACCCAACATGGGAATTTGTGTTTAGTCTTTTTTACTCAATTTCCACACATGTTCCAACAATCCCCCACTTGAATTTAAAAAATGGTTTCAGAAATAACGTCAAAAACGTCTCCATAAGATTTGCTAGTAAACAAAGGTGTCGCTTATAACTTGAACCTTTGCATAGCGAGTAAAATTCTGATTAACAAGAGTTGCTTACAGCATTGAACTCTATCTCAGACATAGAACCCACAAACAAACCTTTTCATAAGGTGTATTCTAAAAGCCCGTGCGTTTATGGCCTTGCACGTGTATCCCGGTTTTACCGAACGCTCTAGGTATTCTGCCCCGAATTCCATAGGAACCGGCCCTTAGTTCCACATTCGTATAGGTGAGTCTATCAAGAGTACTCCTGTAGCTATGTACTCCACTCAAAATAGAGTATAGATCTCATTAAGAGTTTCTATTATCTCATCCTTCTATCGCTGTAGGAATCATGCTTTCTTACTTTTAACATAGCATGTTCTATCACTTGTGACTTGTTATTACCCATTGAACCTATTTCTTGGGATCTCCAGTCATGTAGGTCGGGTTACCATCACTTGTGACCTTTGGGCATTAGTCCCATCCTATTGGATGTGTTTAGGACTTTCTTTTTAGTAATTCCTTTCGTCAAAGGATTGACTAATTCTTTATCAGTACGTACATGATCTACTTTAACCGTTCCTTTTGAGAGTAGCTAGCTCTCTAATCCTTTACGTGTTCATGCCTTAATTATCGTCTCTAACGATTCTCAATTTTTGTAATAGCTGCAGACTATCACAATGATTTAACACTTCTGGAAACAGTTTTACCCACTAAGGGTTCTCAACTAGCAAGTGTCTAATCAACTTGCTTCTTCACTAGTTTTCTCTAGTGTTCTCATCCCAGATACATTCCATAGTGGACTGAGTCAATATCATTTGTTTCAACAAACAACTCATACAGTGATGCTCAATTTACAGTCACTGGTCGCATTAAGACTCATATGAAAGATGTTCTATTTTATATCTTGTAACATTCAAGTACAATAGGTTACTCCTCATAAAGTAATCCTCGAGTGTTTTATCTTGGTTTTCGGGTGTCAAACATTGATTACGTTTGAACCTTTTTAACCGGTGATATCTTATTTTTTCTTGGGAAGGGAAAAAGTAAGCAAAACCCTTGAGAATCAAGGTCCGGGAGTTGTTTTCGCTACGGGAAGGTGTTAGGCACCCATAACGACTATAGTATCCTATAGGAACCGTCTTTAACTTCTACGTGCACGCTTTATTTTTAAATGCTATTTTGAAAGTGATATTAAACCTAAAGGTATTCTAAGTGAAGAATTGGAGGGAGAAGAATGTGTTTGAATTTTTATTTTAGTTGAATTGAAGGAATTTTGATTCCTTGCCTACGTACCCATTTAAGGGATCAAATCCACCGTAGTTCTCTTCCAAAAATGTTTTTGTTTTTGTTGGTTGATTTTAAGTTTGAAAATTGGAATTTGAAGAATAAGAGAGAGGCCTCAAGGGCATAAGGTTGTGAAATTGTGAGGTTGAATTAGTCATTTTGCAAAAAGGTCTAAGTATGATTAAAATTCATTAAGATTTTTGTTTAAGAAAATGAAAAGGAAAATTCAATGGGATTTTGATCCCAAGGTTTATTTAGAAAATGATTTGAGTGAAGTTGTTCATATTTTTTGGAAAATTGATTTTTCTAAGTGTAAATCCTAGGCATTCATCTAAACATACAATCCTAAACATACATCTAAACATGCATATTCTAGCTATATACCTAAAGTGGTGTGTGTGCAAGTGTCGGTGCTTGTGTCGGTGTACATTATTAGAGTCCATTGTCCTTATTACATTATTGACCTAGATACATTCTATGGTCTTGCAAGAAATTTAAAATGGCATGAAAGTAAAGTACAAAAAGTCCTAAGTATTACATTCTAATTTTTGGTGAAACTTAAAGTGCAAGAAGTAAGATGGAGAGGGAGATGAAGTGTGGGATGCTTATGAATGAATGAAACATGAAATGAGATAGTTAGTGGCATAAGGCATAATAGGAATTGGAAATTATAGGCAAGGAAATGCTAAAACTTGTCAAAAACTAATGAGATTCCTAACCTAAAAGTAACTAAATTCACCTAAAATCTTACCATAATATCAAGACAAGTTCATGACTTATAACCCCCACATCATGATAATTTCTTAAAAGGTTTTATCACAATTAATGATATGAGAGTTATAAGAACACATTCAAGTCACAATCCATGATACATCTAGGCATATTTAGCACTTAATTTTCACAAAACTTGCAACACAAGTAATTGACAAGTCACATTCACAAACAGTAAGCAAAGGACCCAAATTAGAGACAAACATATCACAAGATTGCCCATCACATATTACTATCAATTTGGCAAAAAAAACATAGCAAGAAACTCACAAGAAATTGACCAAAAAGAGACTAATAGATCACAAGTGGCATTATATATTGTTTTTAATTTTTTTAATATGTAAGACAATCACAAAAATATCAAGAGACACATTAAAAACATATAGAAATTTTTCTAGAATTTTATCAAACATTTTTAAGCCTGCAGTGGTGTAAATAACAAACTATAGTGTCAAAATAGTAAGGAACAGGGCAAAACGAAGACTGTAAGAAGATTAGGCCCAGGCCCAAGGGGAAAACGGATTCTGGATCATCCAAGTGCCTCAGAGGCGTTGGATTGATCCAGGTCAGTTTTAACCTAGATCCAACAGTCAAGAGCGTGCAGCATACCATAAGACATATCAGGCACACACAAAGATTAAATCTACACCGTACACATCTTTGAGAAGCAGATCAAACGGTCACAAACATGCAGCACACCAGAAGATAAATCAGGCACGTGGAAACAAGGCATCAGGATCATCCACGTGGAGAACCATGGATCCAACGATGGAGATTGAGAAGGAGAATGAACCAAATTGAACCAGACCGGTTCACGTGCCTATATAAGCACAATGAAACCGGTCCAGTTCATTTCTTCCTTCCCTTTCTCTCACTACAAAGTTTCTAGAGAGAGATGCTCTGCAATCTCTCTTCATCCTCTCCGATGAACACAACGGCGGAGGTGTGGTGGTTCGCCGGCGGCGCCACCACACCTGAACATTTTTCAAAAACTTTTTGCATGATTGTGTTCATCTGAATCTCCTCTTTATGATTCTTAAACTCGTTTTTTGAAATAAGGCATGGATTCGAACAGATCTACACTTGCATCCACGTTTTAGGGTTTCAAAAATTTTCTTTAATCTTTTCGAAATCAAACCCTAACTCGTCCTACTCTACATGCTGATGACGAATCCATGCTTTGATTCGAAAGATAAACGGTGAATCTTCAAGATTTTTGAAATTAGGGTTTCGTTTCGACACTTTCGAATCTTTTCGAATTTCCACTTCAATTCACCGTTTATCTTCCATTCAGAACCTTCGATGATGATTACGAACTAAAACGAGAAGGATTTGCGTGCTTACTTGAGTTTGATTTGGAGATTCGAACGAGATTCTTCAGAAACCTTGAATCCTGGATGTGTTCTTGATGCTTCTGGTAAATTCTGCAAAGAAACTGAAAATAAATCAGTTCTTGACCCTCTTCTTCTTCACTGATCGAACTCAACCTTCGATTTCTTCGTCTTCTCCACTGTGATCGTGTGGATTTGCTGCTTTGGTGGCAAATTCACACTGGAATTGCAGTGTTTCAAGTTCGATGATGAAGATTCAGTGATGAATCTCTGAGAACTTCATTGAATTCACTTCAATTCTTTATTCTGGTGAAGCTAGGGTTTCATCAATGTTCCTCGTGTTCTTGTTATTTCTGGCTTTTTGATCGTAACTGAATAGAGAGAGAAAAAGGAATCTGTTTCTGTGTGTTTGATGTGTTGGCAAGTTGTGAATGGTACCCTCTCTGTGCATTGATGACTTGGTCCCTTATAGCTTGCCACCTGTCTGGACTTGTAGCTAATTCGACCCTTGCTGAGTTTGGGACTTGAGGGTCTTTCTGCAATTGTTGAAAATTCATGGACCAATCTGTAATTCGAAAAAAGGACTGGACTGCAAATAATAATAAAAAAGACCAAAAAACTGGGAAAAAAAGGACTTAGTTGTAATTGACCAGAAAAATAAAAGTTTGACCTAACAAGAAAAAAAGGGACTAAAGTGCAATTTTAAAAGTTTAAAGGACTAAAATGAAAATGAAAATAAAATTGGAATAAAATTGGTAAATTGGAAAAAACGTAAAGTGAAACGATTAAAATTGACAAAACGGACTAAAACGAACCAATGGCTTAAATGAGGTACTTTAAAGTAACCTCTCTCTGCCGAAATTTCGTGTGAAATGACCAAAATGCCCCTGGGGCTAAAACGACTAAAAATGACTCAGATGCAATTTTAAAATGGACTTTTAACAAGAAATTAAAGCAAGAACTTATTTAAACAAAATTAAAGGACTCAGAGACAATTTTAAGAGTTTAAACAGAGTTTTGACACATGAAAAGACTAAAATGCCCCTAGGGGCAAAACGGACTCAAAATGACTTCAAATGTAACTTTTGAACTGGATTTTGACATAGAATGAAACAAAGACTTATTCAAACCAAATGAAAAGACTCAAACAAATTTTTAAAAGACTGAAAGAAGTTTTGACATAGGAAATGACTAAAATGCCCTTTTATGTGAATTTTGCAAGTAATATTGAAATAAAATGCAGAGAAAGATGTAATTGATCAGAGACAGTTCAAATGGCTTGAAATGCAAGAAAAGAAGAATTGAGTTAGTATTTTTAGGTCCAAAATTAGGGTATAACATCGAGTCGTAGTCCTCATGACTCTTTCTATAGCATGGCAATGCTTCTCATCCGTCTACTAGTAAACTTGCACAAGAGTTTCACGACATTAGCAATGTCGGGTCTAATACATTCAGTGGCTTACCTAAGGACTGCCAATGATGCTCGCATATTCTGTTTGTTTAACTCCATCTCAAGTGTTCTTACACTTGGATCATAATATATGATTGCAAGTTTACGGTGAAATAATAATATTTCCTTAAGAACTTCTCAACTTTGTGAGATTTATCAAAAAAAATTCTTTTTTCTGATCTGGTAATCTTGAAACCAAGAATTACTTCAACTTTGTCTAGGTCTTTCTTATCAATGTTATTGATAAACAATAATTTCACATAATTCATAACACGAATCTTTAAATCAAATATGAGCAAGTCGTCTTTATAGAGACTTATGATCGTGCAAATATTATTTGTCACTTTCATTCACTTTATACTCATTCGATAGCATTAGAATGTCAAATTTTTCATGTCATTCCTTAAGAGTTTATTTTAGACCTCACAAAGAATTATCTAACTTACATACCTTGTTTTCTTGTCCATGAATCGCAAAATTTGTCAGTTTGTTCCATATAGATTTCTTCTTCTAGTTCACCATAAAAAGGCAACTTTCACATCCATTTGGAGTACTATCGAGTTATGAACGGCGGCTAAAGGGACTAGTACTCTTATGGATATGATTTTCGTGACTGGTGAATGAATGTCGAAGAAGTCTATATTTTTCTCTCTGTCTAAAACCTTTGACTACAAGGAGAGCCTTGTATTCATCAACCGTTCCATCAGGTTTTAGTTCCTTTTTCCAAAATTCAAATACAACCGATTGATTTTGCAACTATGAGACAAGTCAACCAAGTGTCATGTTTTGTTAGACTCTAGAAGATTCATTTCATCGTTTTTTGCCATAATTTGGCATCCAATGAGGATATAACTTCTTTAAGGCTTAATGAATCTTCTTCCAATGTATAAACCAAGTTCATACTCTTTAGCATTTTTAGCTTTCTTACCTCCTTGAGGTTCTATAACATCGCGTATGATGTTTTCATAACTATTTCTAATTACATGAATGTGATTAGATATAGTGCCCCCACTAGTTCTTAATTTTTAGAAGGGAATTTAGTTTAGCCCCACTAGTGCCCCCACTATTCTTTAATTTACAGGGGTACTTACTTCATAGAAATCAGCATCTTTTAATTCTATGATCACTTTAACATTTAGGTCCTAAAACCTATATGCTTCGTTATTTATAACATACCTAATGAATACACATTCATAGGCTCTACTAGTGAGTTTAACTCTCTTGGGGTCCTGAAGCCAAATATAGTCCGGACAATCCCAAGTTCAAAAATAAGACAAGTTGGATTGTCTTTTCTTCAAAAATTTCTTAATTAGAATTTTTGTTCTTAGACTTGGGTACTCTATAAATTTCAATTTTCGTTATAAAGATTGAACATTCAAGCATATCAATTTTATTTTCCAAAATTCATAGTCATCAATAAATATGATAAAAACATCATTTTATCATTTTTAATTTATGTGTCATCAAATTCACACATATCATAATTTATTATGTTTAGAGATTCATATTCTCTAAATTCTGATTTATATGAACTTTTGGTTCATATATCTTGACTGCAATAAATAAAATTGTCTAATCATATAACGTTGGAATTAAGTCCAAGTTACTTAAGTTTAAAATTAAACACTTGTTCGTGATCAATTTTGATATGTCAAATATTAAAATCACACAACTAACAAAATGGAAGGAGAATTTAATTTTTAACATACCATCAAAGGCGCAGTCTTTTCTCACAAGAATGCATGGTACACAAGTCTCTCTTAAGTCTGAGTCAACTCAGTCTTATTCAATAGAAATCTGAAATTCAGATTCTTTCTTATTTTTATACAAAATATTTGGAAAAAATTTCTCAAATAATTTGTTTCAAAAGAAAATTGATCAACATTGTCGAGAACAAGAAGAACCATTATGTTGTGTAGCCTATTTCTTACAAGTTCAGATATTTCAGATGGACTGTATGCATCTAAAAATGTTTCTTTTATAGTTTGACGAAGAATTTGTTTCTGCACAGCGATAGCACCACCATCTTCATAAACTTTGCTAATGTTCTCAATGAAACAGCAAGTGTCAAATTGGTACGAGATTCTGTCGTACAAGACAGTTGCAAGAGTTGTCTTTCCTATTCCACCCATCCCACATATTCCTAAAACTCGAAAGCCATCATCCTCTGACTTTAATCTTAACAGACTTTCTAATGCTTCCACGCGAGTTTGCACTCCTATAAGGTCGTTAGCAAACCCTGAGAATTTATGTCCCAGTGTTTTTATTACAGCTTGAACAAGTTTGTCAATCTCTTCAAACTCTGGTCTGAGAGTGGGCAGAAATAAGATCACTATTTTATCAGTTAAGAAAAAAAGAAGAAATTTGAACATAAATACACATATATAACTAAAGACAGTATATATTAATTCATAATTGCTGATATAAACATGAAATTTTCTCCATAAAAAAAGGAGAAAAATTCAATATGCTCAAACAAACTTGAGTTTTAAAGTGGTTTGTTGCACACAAAAAAACCTGTTAAGCATGCAATATAACATTTATATACTTACTTGTTCCTGACATCCCAACCAGCTAATCCAGCTAAACTCGTCATAGCACTCTTCCATCGATCAACCTTGCTTCTACGATCATGTTTGAGTGCATGAAAAACAAAGGCAAATCGGTACACTCCATCCTGCTTCCGCACATGAGATGGATCAACATCATAGAAAACAGGAAACACAATTTGCTTCCGTTCAGCACGACAATGATCAATAGCAGCCATTTCATCCAAACACCAAGTTGAGGAAGCATAATCTTTGGAGAAAACAACGATTGAAACACGTGAGCGTTGAATTGCTTGAAAAAGTTGAGGTGAAATAGATTCTCCTTTCTGAAGTTGTTTGTCATCTTTGAAAACGAAAATACCTTTTCTAACAAGATGAGCGTAGAGATGATCAACAAAGGTGTTGCGAGTGTCGGAACCTCTAAAACTGATAAACACATCGTATTTATAGCTTTGGATGTCATGAGAATCGTTACAAGAACTAGAATTTGTACCTCTCGGACCCAAAATTGATTCCCAGAGAGAGGATGTCCAAGAAGATAACATAGACATATCTGTGATATGGTGATATGATGATGAATCACTTGATGAAACAATTAAAATACAAAATTGTGTTGGACTTTGTCCTTGATCAAAAAGGTTGACTGCATTATTATTTGTCCACTAGTGGTTGTTATCTTATTGATGTCCAATTCAAATAATAATTACCAATTGATTTGAAATAACTACAAATCAGAAGAAAAAACTAATTTTATTCATTTTTCTAACAATAGTACACATTGGATTTCGTATTCAATTATTTTCTTTTGTCTAAACCCTCTAGTTCATAGGAAAGATGACTTTAATAATTCAAAATTCGATCAAAGATAAAGGTAAAGTCTAACTAAAGATTGTGTCAGCCATGATTTAAACATAGAGAAAAATTAAATTGTATGGCATTTTAGAAAAACAATTAATTCGATTGGATTATGATGTTTTTAGAAAACAATTAAATTGTGCGGTATTTTAATATTTGGATCGAATAACACGTATTTTGCCTCAAAATCCATTCAAACGGAACCATTAATTGGTAAGCTATATTTTAATTTTAGACGCTGAGGTTCACCACCTGGCTACCGCTAGATCATGACATTTCAACCATGTCGCTTTGAATCACAATAAAAACTTCACATCTTCACGATTGGAAATACATCATAAGAAATTTTGAAAGAGAAATCAAATGAACTAACTTGCAAGATTGAATGATCAAATTTCAATTCCAAATTACCTTATATAGATATTGATAAACTTTGAAAAATGAGATCAACCAAAAAGTAGGGGATACGTGAAGTCTCATTAAACAGACAAAACTTCAAATTACTAGAAGCACTCTAACAACAATAACACCATAAGTTGTCTATTTTGAAAAGGACCAAGTGTCCAAACTTGTTGATAAATGAGATCAGCCGAAAGTAGGGAAGAAGTGAGGCCTTACTAAATAGACAACTTATAATTATTAGAAACATTCTCACTACATTAATACACGCCAAAAAAAAAAAACTGTAAAATTGTAGCCAAAACACACAAAAAAGGGCATAGAAACGAAAACACTTGAACTCTGAAATCTGAACACATTGTTGTAATAACAAAACACTTCACGATCCCAACTTGCAGCACCCGGTTGTTTTGGCTGTGTAGTACGCTTCCGCGAAAATGAATCCTTCTAAATGGCCAGTGGTCATAGCTGCCATAGCGAAGATCAGACACCGTATCTGCATCCAAAGTGCACTCCCTGATAGAAAAAAAAAAAAAAATAATTGTGGATCTATGTGAAAATACAGAAGATGCAGACCAGCAAATATGTAATCAAATTTTTAATTCATGTGTACAGAGGGAGGCCAAATTCGTACAATTATGAAATCAAAATGCATGTCTCAACATATTGAACATGGTTTAACTATGTTAGATGCTTTGTATTGTACTAATAAAATAATGTAGTACTAGTGAGACGTCATTAATTAATCATACAGTTATGTTTAATCGGCAATGGTCAACAATTTTCAATTAGTATTGTGTTAAATCATATTTAAGATAATTACCTTAGCACTCGAGGAGCATAGTGTGTTGTTTTCATTGTGGTCTATCAGTAAAAAGGCCAAGATTAAAGAGATCAGTTTCTTTTTCTTTGGCATTATCCTTCTCGATTGAATCTTCCTTAGAAACAAACCAATTGTAAGGAAGTTGGATTTTGGGCTCAAAGCTACTGCTGATGCTGCTTTCTTCTGCATTATCTATGATCTGCAAAGGAAGATGTATGCTCTTTTCCATTTGTGAGCCCTCTGTGTCTTTCTTGGTTACGACACGCAACCCCCATTCCTTCATAATCAAGCCTTGGCGGGCTTTAAATGTAATTTGTGCTCCTGTTTTTAGAAAATGACAGTGTTCCGAAGAGATATAGATTGTCCAAAGATAGTTTGTCCCATCAACCACATTATAATTATCAATATATAGTGGCATATCAAAGCGTTCTTCCGTGTATTCACTCTCGAAAGAAAGATAAAAATGATGTGGTAGTGGTGGCAAAGAGTGTGATTGATGTGGAGAACTAGACAGTACATGATGGTTGTTTAACTCGAATGTTACAAAAAAGAGAAAGCCGACCCAAGCAACATCCATAAGAGAGTTATTTATCCTTACTATTGAACCCCCTTTAAATCGGTGATCAAACAACTCTGAAATATTGTCGGAGCAGGAAGCACGAATTTCACCAGAGCCATTAGTTTCCTCATGCCAAGGAACAACAAAGTCAAAACCACACCTAAAGTGAAGAGGTTCCTGGTAACAGAACATAAAACACATATGCACATTAGAGTTTAAAATATAAAAAAATAGGCTTAATAGAAGTTAAGAACGAGAGATTCTGTCTGCAAGGTAACTAGATGTTGGGTCATGAGGGGAGTCGAGAATCACCCATATTGGTTCAAGAGCAACACAGAGGTGAGTTAAAAACCATATCTTTATACATAACTTAAAACCATGTTGGGTCTTTAACCTCCACTTTTAAAAATAATATAAAACTTCCAACACACCTCACACTGCACATTGAACATAGTTGCTGGCTTGTTGCAAAAGCAATTGCAGTCGATGAAATACAATTTTGGTTTCCAACTTTCTTCTCCTAATTGATATAATTTAAGATTTGTTTTTTATATTTCTTTAACATAATATAATATGAACATACAAAGTGTTGTGAATTCGAACTCAAATCTCAAACTTCACACCAATGAAATTTAGATTCGTGGAGCAAGTATCAATGGCAACCACTAATAACCAAAATTAACCACAAGCAACAACAACAATATAGACCTAGTCTATAAACCAAGTGCATAGCAAAACCACAATTCAACCAAAGAATAAACAAGATAAAGAGAGTATAAGAAAAGATAACAACACCAATAAATGTTCACCCAGTTCGGTCCAACTTGACCTACTCTGGGGGAGAGATTGTTCTCTCCAATCCACTATCAATGAGTTCTTACAAAGAGATACAAATGGGTTACAAGAAGATAGCTTCAACAAGCTCACAAAGAACAATCCTAATTTCTACCCATTTTTCCAATCTCACCAATGAACAAGACACTCAATGATTTTCACTCACCAAGGTGTTAACAATTGTTTCCCAACACTAGAATCTAACCCCAAAAGAGAACCAACCCTTAGCCTTTGATTCTCTTTTGGTTACACAAGACTCACCCATGTTGCTCACAAAAGATTCTCCACTCATGTGTTTCCCAACCCCATGAATCTTCCCCAAAAGGCACCAACCCTTTTCCCAAGAGCCCCCTCTTTTGGTTCTCTAAGATTCACATCTTGAAGCTTTGGACCTCAGCCAAAGACCCTCAACCTTTAGTATCTAAAACCCTAAAAGTTCCCTCCTTTGGTTTCCATGAGATTCACCAAGCTTTTCCAACAAATGGGCCAAAGAATGCTTATATAGTGTTCAGATTCGGGTAAAATCGTGTCACGTTTTGCCAAATCGTGACACGGTTGATGCATACGACACACGGTACGACCAACCTTATCCTGAAAACGTGTCCAGCAAGCCGAAAATCGTGTCACGTTTTCCCAAAATCGTGTCACGATTGGACACCATGCAAAACATGCTCACTGCATTGCGAAATCGTGACACGCTTCACAATCGTGTCACTCGTGTCACGATTGTGAACTTTTCCTAAAACCATTTTTTGAGTCACATTACAACACAAAGATTGAATATAATAGATGAGCATTACAAATACACATTTATTTTAGTTTTTTGGTAATAAACATGTACACATCTTGAATATAAAAAGTGATAATTTCGACATTAATATAAACATAAATTGGTTATTAGAGACTAAAAACTAAAAAAAAAAATTGTTACAATGAAACACCACATTTTACTTTTTAGCAACTAAAATCAAAATTCGCTATATTTTCAGGGACGAATATTTATTTACCCAAAAATTTATTTATTTTTAGTACTGAAAATAGATCATTAATTGCATGATTTATTATTATTATGTATTAGCCTCTACAAATTTATTCATGTTGAAATTAATTCTAATAATATATGTGTCTCATTTTGATTTAGTCATTATATAGGCTATATTTTTCCTTCAAAAAATATAGGCTATATTTAAGAGACCAAACTCAAATGGTACATATATTATAAGAATAATAAACAAATATTATACGGATAACATATAATAGCATAGATTTTTGTAAAAAAAAATAAAAAATTACAAAGATTATAAATAAATATTCATATATTTGTGAGGATAAAAACAAACAAAATATTTTGCGGAGATCAAATAAAAGAACAATATAGTACAAATAAAAAAGTACTTAAACATATATATGTATTATGTAGAGAACCGTTGTCTTCTGGAATAATTCCTGTGAAAATCTGCTTCATAATTCTTTGTAGATGTTGCATTTCATCAAATCAACCATCAAATTAATAATTCTTATCGAGTAGATCAAATCTATAAAGTTTATTATAAATTTCTACTAAAAAAAAATTAAAGTTATCTATGATCCTTTATCAAATAAGTTCAATTCAACGTACTACTATTCTTTAAAATTAAAAAGAAAAATATCGAGGACTTTTGTTTTTACAATTTTTTGTATACATGATTGTTAAGATAGAGTGTGTCTAATATAGACCACTCAAAACTGATCGAAAAGATAATATTTACTATTTTTCATAAAAAATGGATTTCATAATAATAAATAATAATAAAGATCAACAATAATATTGTACCAAAAAAAAAGATCAACAATAGTATTTTATTAAAATTTACTAAAATAGTAGGGTATACCGTTGAATCGGATTTATATTAGACTATTAAGATAATATAAAAATATTCAACGGTTGAACTTGTGGAATTTAATATCTATAAAGTTATTAATTGAAGAAAATACGAAAAGAGTTATTTTTAGAGTCAATAGATCATTGGTCACTGCATCACTGTTCTCGCATCGCTTTTTTTGTAGAAAGCTCGACCAGCGAGAAATAGTGTTTGGCCGAAGCCAAAAAGAGGTTGACCCACTTCATTCGCTATGGCAATGCAACATCGCTTTTTTTGTAGAAAGCTCGACCAGCGAGAAATAGTGTTTGGCCGAAGCCAAAAAGAGGTTGACCCACTTCATTCGCTATGGCAATGCAACAAGTTTAGATATATTACATCGTAGCCCATTCAAAAAAAGAAAAATATATTATATCGTAGAGAAAAGACAAGCACATACCACGTTAGAAATAGAGAATAAACTTATGAGACAGAGAGGGGAGATAGGCAGAGTACGCACCTTTACTAGTCTTAGCACCCATGTAATGGGGAAGTAATTGAAAGATGCATCGACCGACAAGGATAAAGACTTCATGCAATTGGGAGAATCAAAAATATACAATCCTGATCTATGATTACGGGATCCTGATGTTGCTTTATAACATCTTCCCACTGAATCCGATGGACCACTTTCTGTTGGTAACAAAGGCAGACTTCGAAGCTTACGGCAATGAGACAAGTTTAAATATGATAGATTGTGAAGCCAATTCAACGTAGAAGGAAGTGAAGTGAAGTTATTGCTCCGAAGATCTAGTCTTTCTAGACACCTTAATTCTCCAATTGCATCAGGCATTATGGAAATATTGCAAAAGCTTAAGTCTAGAGAAAGCAAAGATTGCATTTGCACGGTAGAATTGGAAGTCCATCCCAGCTCTTTAAATTCATAGCATCCGCGAAGATCTAGAGTTATAAGAGAAGCCATCTTATTAAAACTGTCAGGTATCCCTGCAAGGTTTCTGCACTCTCTCAAACTTAAGAATCTAAGATTTACAAGATCCCCAATAGATTCATTAATCCTAAATAAACTTGTACATCGATCCATATCAAGATACTGTAGAAAAATCAACCCACTGAAGTTTGGAGTGTTTTCAAGTTTTTCACAACCAGATAGACGCAAAACTTTTAGAGACCATAACTGTGCTGCATTTCCAAAATCAAGGCTAAGTAAACTACTACAGTTCTGCAAACTCAAGAATACAAGTTCTGTAAGAAGTCCAATTGATGGATCCACATGTGATAAGTTTATACATCCTGTAAGATCTAGCCGCAAAAGATTTAGGATTCCCTTGAAACATGGAGTCGTCTTCAGATTTTTAGAGTTGCTAAGATCCATCCTTTTCAAATTGGGAAGGCGCTGTGAAGTGAGAATTAACCACCAATATGTTAGTATTTCTGTATTAAAACTTAAACTTCATATCAACTAGTATGATGTAGATTTGCAATAATTAGATTAAAAAATACACTTACAACTTACTTGCATTAATATACTTTTTATACTGCAAAAGCACTCAAACGCCTAACTAGTATTCCAGCTTAGAACCCGTTTGACCTAATTTTTTGTTTTGAGTTTATCATCAACTAGTACACTAAAGTTTTTTTTTTTTTTTGACAAGCAGTACACTTAAAGATTAAAGCTAACAAAAACAACTTTAATATTTTTAGGCTTAAGCGTCACTTTTATGCATACATATATTTGGTCAAAAGTATATTATAATTATTTATTGGAAGCAAACACTTATATATTTTCTTGGATAATCATTTGTCGACATTTATATATATTCATACAATTTTATATTATTTCTGAACATACGAGTATTTATTTGTATGATTTAAAACGAGTAATAAAATTTGAGGTCTAGGTTTCAAATCTAAAATGTATCAACTCAGATGTTAGAGTTTTACTTTGTAATTTTAAAGGACAGAGATTGAATCTCCCCCAAGACAGTTTTTTTTTTTTTTTTTGTAGTGGCCCAAAGACAATTGTAACTTGGCAATTAGTGTCATTATTATTAATAAAATCTCTTCTTTTCAAAAAGTGTCAGTATGATTAATAAAATTTCCTCTTCTAACAAAAATACTAATATTTTCCGTAAAAATAAAAAAGCTCAGTTAAATAAAAAATAGAATTTTTCTAGTTACACCCTCAAAATATCTGGTTACACCCAAAATTTTATCAATTTTTATCAAAATACCAAAATAACCCCTAGCCTCAAATTAACTTTACAAATTCTATATTTTTATCTTCTAAACATCTATTGAAGGTGAAGAAACTTGATGAAAGATTATAGATTGAATAAAAATAAAAATCTTCCACTAACATTCAATTGTACAGGAAAATGAAATTTAAAGCTATTACCAAATCCTACTACTCAAGCTTATAGTTCAGATTCACCACATAGCTTAGCACTCAAGTTACCTAGCTAGCTTAGCTTAGCTTAGTTTTAGTTATGCTGGTTGCTACTCTATGCTAATTATTGTACAGCACCAGCTTTCTATATATACTCATTGTACTCTCTTATTACTCATTCAATAATATACATTTTTCAATTTATAATATGGTATCAGTTTTCTTTCTTTCTCTCTCATGAGAGTTAGTTACGATCCATAACTGCTTTCGCCATTGATGCTTGTTCATCAAGCTTTTTCTTTTCTCGTTTTCTCCTTGTTTTGTTACAGAATCTTCGTGATTCTTTATTGATCTTCTCGTTTTTGTTCTCAATTTGACATTGAGATTCTCTGTTTTCTTCATTCACATTTTTCTGTGAATTTTTTTCTCGTTTTTCCTTTTGAATCTTCATCTTCCTCCTTTTGTTTCCTGCAATCATGGTGCGTGCAAATCAACTTCCTCATACTGAATCAACGTTCTTCGTTCATCCTAGTGAAGGACCTAATTCAATGATTGTTTCACCTAAATTCAATGGTTCCAACTATCTTGCATGGAGCAGATCTATGCAACTGCTATTGGTGCCAAAAAATAAGCTTCCTTTCATCAATGGATCCTTACCAATTCCAGATGCAGATGACCTTGCTGGAACAATATGTGTTTAACAATGCCACTTTAAGTTTTGATGATAAAAAGGAATTAAAAATTATATGTCTTTAATTCAAGTATAGATTCTGAAAGAACAAATGAGAGCAGTGAAATTTACAAAAGAAGCTTGTGTTGCAAGGAAGACGACAGAGTCTGAAGACAAAGAGCGTCTGAAGACTATTAGAAGCTGTCCACCAGAAGCTGGCGTCATCAGAGAGTCTGAAGAACCATCAGAAGCTGGAGTTCATCATAGTTTGAAGACTAGAAGCTGAAGTTGGTTAAAAGTTGTTATTCTGAATGGATATCATTGCAGAAGGAATGGAAACCTGGAGCAACGACTATTTTAGAGGAATTAGAAGGCATTGGATGTTTATCCACTGAAGAGCGAAGGAAAAGGACATAGTACAATTGTACAACCACTACTCCAATTCTCATGTCTGCAGTAGTACAAGATAACAGCTGTGACTACATTATTGGTTATTCTCTATTCAAGGAATGGATTCAAAATTGTTCCTTCATAGGACAATAACCAAATCAAGCAACAGATCATTGGTGATTATTAAGCTTGAACAACTACTCTTTTTGATGTGCTGGCAATCAACAACGTTTCTTTCACACCTCTATATAAAGGAGTGAATACTTGAAGATTGTAAGTGACTCACGACAATTTTACAAGTGTCAAAACTCGCTGAAATTGTTTTCCCATCAAAGTTCACTTAGAATTTCTTATCAATTGTCAAATCTTAAAAATTCTAGAGTCTTAAAAAGTCTGTATCTAATTTGTATTGTGAACACCACTGATTGTATATCAAGTGTTCAATCTCAAACATATTTATGTGTAATTGTTTTTGTTTAGAAGTCTCTTGCTTTTGTGCTTGAGCATAGGAAGACTCTTGCGTGTGTGCTTGAGCATAGGAAACCTCTTGCTTTTGTGCTTGAGTAGTTTGAAGTCTCTTGCTTTTGTGCTTGAGCAATTGTAATCAGATATTGATTTTAGTGAACTATTCTTAGAAGTGCAAGGGGGACATGACTACTTCCGGATTGTGAAAGGAACCTATATAATTGTTTGGTGTCTTTCTCTTCTCTCTATCTCTTTACTTTATATGCTGCATAAGACTCTGAACTTTATTCAACTCTGAAGTTACCTACTAATCAAGCTCATAGTTCAGATTCACCACATAGCTTAGCACTAAAGTTACCTAGCTTAGCTTAGCTTAGTTTTAGTTATGGTTGCTACTCTATGCTAATTACTGTACATCACCAACTTTCTATATAAACTCATTGTATTCTCTTATTACTCATTCAATAATATACAATTTTCAGTTCATAATAAAAGCAATTTAATATGTTTTCGATTAGTTTTTTTTGCACCTGCAAAACTTACAGTGAATTCTATACATAGATTAAAGTGAAGTTAGTTTACATAGTACTCCCTCCGTTTCAAAATACATGTCCAATTTTTGCAATGTGCACTATTCACTTGACTTATTTTGACTATACTTTTTAACTAATGTATAAATACAAATATTAGCATGTAAGATGTTGTTTGATTTGTCTCGACAAATATTTTCAAAATATTAAATTTTTTTAATTTTTTACTTTAGATAATTAAAGATATTAACGGTCAAAATTGTGCATTGGCATATGTGAAGTGGTTGACTTGAACGGGTTAAGATCCTCTCCATTTATAAAAGTAAATGAAAGAAGCAATTTGGAGATGGATAGACACAAAAAATAGGTGGTGTGTCCTATCATTAAGTGAGTCCCACCATCATTAATTATTTTGTACTTTTTATGTGTCTTTATCTCTCTAAATGGAGGAAATGGAGAGGGAAATAAATGGAGAGGATCTTGACTCGACTTGAACATGTATTTTGAAACGGTAAAGATTGAAAATTTAAAAAGTGTAAAGAAATTAAGGATATTTTGGTCATTGAGGTGTAACACAAAATACTTAGGGTGCAACTAGAAATAATCTAAAAAATATTATGTGAATTCATCGATGACATTCGATTTTTATGAGGTGAATCATATGTGCAGTGGATTTTTGATAGGGAACTAAACAAAAGTATTTTAATATTATTTCAAAAAAGTATTTTAATATAGTCTTCTTTTTTGTCAAAAAAAGTATTTTTTATTTCAAAAAATAAAGTATTTTAATAAAGAAATTATCTAATATATATGAAAATTGCAATAATATAAATACCTGGTTGCCTGTCCATAGTTGTTCAATGCTGCTATTAGGCATATTAAATTCTACTAGCTGATATGGTTGAAAATCTGATGGCAAAGATATGAACGGGTAACCAATCCACAAAAGATAACATAGGGAATTGGAAAGCAAGTTGGGGTTTCCTGAAAATTTTGAATGAAGTAATATGAGCACTTTCAAATTTTCCATTTTCGATAAATCTTCATCCCTCAACTGATTGAATTTGCTGACATCCTCCTTTTGATTTAGAATTATAGCTTTAGTTTTTATTGCTTCCTGAAAAATTAAGAATGATCATATTATAAAATGGAATAAAAAATAAATGATTCAAATCAACTAGATCGGAAGAGAATGATAAAACAAATTTTAGATGATCAAAATAATTTTTTTGACAAATACAAACTCAATTCATTTCATTAATAACAGCAGTCGTAATACAAGATGACATTTAAGAACTAGAATAAGATAATGACGTCATGGCTAACAAGTGGTCAACATTATGTGTTTGTCTCCAAATGAAATTTATTTTAAAGTTTTGATGATATAGAACTGAAGCTTTTCAAACATTGAGAATAGAGCCGAACATGGAATTATGTTGAGATTTCGTCAAGTTGTCAACCACTTCCTTACAATCAAATGTGATAGACGCCAAAGGAAACCTCAAATTACCATTTTAAACCTCGCTTTTCTGCCTCGTTTGGTTGTGGGAGACCTTTAAACCAAGTTGTCTTTACCGCAATGAACACCCCTCGTTCCCATATACGACACATACCGACCCCAAAGCATTCATGATCCTTAAAAGTTGTTGCATCGACAATGCATTTCACTGCTCTCGCTAATGAGCTAGACCACTTGTCCCGCCTATGTTACATTATCTCATTGTTATGGTGTTCTCCCTGTTCTCTCCTTTTCTGGCTTTCTCGGACTAGCTGCCATTGTGCTCACTGAGATGCACGGCGGAGTTTCGACGTCATTCCACAATTTATCGTTTCTACTCTTTAGGATACACCAAAGAATCGTTACAAAATAAAAGAAGTTGTGTCTGATGTAGGAATTCTAATAACTGAAATAAAAGAGCTACAAACCCACCCAAAATTTCCAAATTCACTTGTATAATATGAGAAAGACTTTTGCACTCGAAACATGCTCTAATTTTGTACATCCTAAAAAGATATGTTAGTCATTATCGTATGAGATCTCATTTTGTTACGGTGTTTTCATTATCTCAATTATACCCTTAAACAACTTTTTTTATAATAAAGATTGTTGTTGGTGTCTTTAAAAAATAAAAAAAATTAGATTATAATTTTTTGTTATAGATAATCATGGTTAGTTTGATTTGCTATAATTTGAAAGCAAAAACATTCATATTTTTACTTTTAATCAAAAACAAAATTTCATAAAAACAATATCGTTCATGATTTTCAAACATGCTTAATAAAAAGAACAGAAAGAAAGACATGTGAGTGTCCGTCTTTTCGCTAAATAATAAAAGTTGAAACAAGGATAATATAACCTAATAATAATAATAGTTGTTACCAAATAATATTGAGATTTTAAAGAGATCATCTCCCCTTCCTCTGAAAAACTTCGATTTGGGAGTAAGCAAAAAGTGGGATTTTACTCCTCATCCTCTCCCCTCCCATTTCATTCTAAAAATTGAACCAAACACGTCAAATTAAAAATATTCTCTCCGCTTACGTCCCCTCTCCTCCAAAACTCTCGAACTAAACCGATCCTAGAGGCTAAAACACGGTATACCTAAAGAATAAAATGATTAAAACTGAAGGAAAAAAATAGAATCTATTTAGAAGAAATATATATTACCGTCTCGTGAGCATAGCTCAGTTGGTAGGACAGTGCATTATTATATGTAGGGGCCGGGGTTCGAACCCCAGACACCCCACTTATTCACCTTATAAGGTGAATTCTAACCACTAGGTTACCTGACCAAAAAAAACAAAAATACATATATATTACCGATTTTGTAATCATTGCCTGATAGAAATCACGGTAAAGCCATAACCTGCTCCATAATCTTGGCTCCTCGGGATGTTGTTCCCGAACAATTTGCTTCCCCAACTCTTTCAACATTTCATGCATATGAATTTCTTGGTTTCTAATAGTTATTAGTGATTTTTCAGCAAGAAGTGGAATTCCAATATCAGGCTGCAATCCACAAGCATCTAGAATTGCCCTTACATAATTTTTCCTCTCCCCATCAAAGAAGCAAGCAACATGCAAAAATATTTCTCTCTCTCTTGGTTGTAGTCCCTCAAAACTTGACTGAAGAACTTTCATAATTCCATTATCCGGATTATTATCCAATCCTTCCAATGTTGCTCTCCATTGGGTGGTATTTCTTTTATACAAGAATGAACCCATTACTCTAATTGCTAATGGAAGACCTTGAGCATATTTTAGTACCTTAGGAATAAGTTTTGCATAACCGGGGCTTGAATTATCACTTCTGAAGGCTTTTCTACATAGAAGTTTATGAGCATCATTATCATTCATCAATTCAACCTCATAAACTATATCAGCTCCATATTCTTTGAGAATATGCTCATCCCTAGTGGTTATGATTATTCTGCTTCCTGCACAAAGAGCTGTAGGATTTATTTGCAATTCTTGCAGTTGCACAGATTCATCAACACCGTCAAGAACTACAAGGAGCTTCAACTTGTATAACCTATTTGTTATAATTCCATTTATTTCAGAAGGATTGTATCGATTCAGATTTTTTTCTTTTATAGTTTGATGGAGTATTCGTTTCTGTACTTCAATAGCACCACCATATCTATAAATTTTGCTGACATCCGCAATGAAACAACAAGCAACAAATTGATAGTGAAGTGAGATTGTGTCATACAAGACAGTTGCAAGAGTTGTCTTTCCTATGCCATCCATCCCCCATATTCCCAAAACTTGACAACCATCATCATTCGAGCTTAGTTTCAAAAGGTTTTCTATTGCTTTTACTCGAGGTTGTATTCCAATAAGGTCATTGGCAGATCCTGAGAATTTACGACCAACCCTTTCTATTACAGCTTGAACAATACTGTCAATCTCTTTAAATTCTAACCTGAAAGAGGCATGAAACAGCAAAATCACTAAATTATCACCAAAGAGAAAATTACAATTTGCTTAAAAAAATTTAATATTTCAAGTCATTCTTCTAGGTTAATTTGCACAAAAATATATTGAAGTCGTTCTTCTATCAATCCATTTGGGGTCGATCCTATGGGGCCAAATATTGATTATTCTGTTCCTCACAATAACAAAAAAATTCTGCTTAGGTTGGTTGTTCGTATAGAGATAAAAAACTTCAGTTTATATTAAGGGGTATTTAATGCTAGATATCAAGAATGATTTTATCAAGAAAGTTTCAAGAATGACATGGCAGAATAATCACCCTTAGATTTCAATCTTATTTATTAACCTTTCATAAAAAAAAAATACATTAACACCAATCACCCCATGATTTCCGGCCAGATTGAGATTTTATTGGCTAACATTAATTTCAGAATAATTTCTTGATAAAATCTAAGGGTGATTATTCTGCCATGTCATTCTTGAAATTTTCTTGATAAAATCTTTCTTGATATATAGCATTGCTCTTTGTTTAAATATTGCAAAAACGGCCGTACTTTTTTGAATAAAACATTTTTCAAAATAAAGTGAGACAAATTGGTGTGTGTATGCTTTAACAGCAATGATAGGTAGACACCAACTGTACATCCCTTTGTACCACTGTGGAAAATTTAAGTTAAACAAATATATGGTCTTTGTGACCACATTTTTTTAATTGCGCGACCACTATTTATTTGGTTAACAAAGTGAAAAAATAGTAGTCACGTGCATTTTAGTTGTGTGACTAGCTTCTAAATACTGGAAAAATAGTAGTCATGCAACTGGAAAAAAAGTGGTCACACAGAGCATATATTTGGTTAACTTAAATTTTCCATAATGGTACAAAGGGGTGTACATATTAAGGGTGTCTACCAATCTTTATTCATGCTTTAATGTCATAATTTATGTGTAATTAAATCTGTTTGTTAATATTAGTTGTAACATCTAGTAGCCTTGTAACATTTGTTTTTGTTCATCCTTGTAACGTTTTATTTATTTATGAGTTTCCACTTTAGAAGCCTTCATTTCTATTGGCATATACCTATTAACCACCCTTTTAGATGGCCTTCAAAACCAGTTTGAAGGTATTTAAACTAAAAAAGCATTATAGCATTATCTAAAGACAATGTCTTAAGTTGACCTAATTCACTACCTTTTTGCCGAGGACATGCTTATATTTGGTTGTTACAATGAATATACTACATTGTTTTGCACGATTATAACCTTCTTTTCTTCCAAGCCTTAATATGGTTCTGCCAATTTTAGATTTGAAAATTCCACTCACAGTAAATCGTGACCTAGGCCTCCTCCAATTTTGAAAGGGCTATTGTTGACCAAGGAGACAGTTTTGAAAAGTTTTGTTTGTTGACCAAGAAGCTACAATACAGTTCTAATTAGAATTGATGGTGCTTCAAACACTGTTAACTTGAGGGGATGTGAGTGTGTTTTTAAAATTATAGGGGGTGTTTGTGTTGTTTATTGAAACAACATATGTTAATGTAATCTCCCCTTTATTATATTGATAATGCTTGTTAAGAATAACAATAGAGAAATAACCATTATATACTTACTTATTCCTGACATCCCAACCCACTAATCCAGCCAAGCAGGTCATAGCTCTCTTCCACCCATCAACTTTGTGTGGATCATCATGTTTGAACTTCTTAGTGTGTAAAATGAAAGCCTTCTCATACACTCCATTTTGTTTTCGCACATGAGATGGATCAACATCATAGAAAACAGGGAAAACAATATGCTTTAGTTTTGTACGACATTTATCAATAGCAATCATTTCATCCAAACACCATGTTGATGAAGCATAATCTTTTGAGAAGACAATAATAGAAACCCGTGAATGTTCAATTGCATGTAGAAGTTGGGGTGAAATGGATTCCCCTTTATCAAGTTGTTTGTCGTCTTTGAAAGTGAAAATACCTTTTCTAATGAGATGATTGTAGAGATTATCAACAAAGGTGTTGCGCGTGTCAGGACCTCTAAAACTGATAAAGACATCATATCCATAGCTTTGGATGTTGGCTGAAGAACTAGCAGTTGTACTTGTACCTTCTTGGCCTGAGGTGCTTGTATCGGAAAATGACTCACGACCACACAGAGCATGCAGCGGTCGTGAGAGCCAAGATATCGAAGTTAAACGATCTGTGTATATCATATAGAAACGCATCTTATCAATCAAAGTATAATAACAAACGGAATTACCTATAAATGATTAGATTTTGATTTTGGAAGTTATGAAGCATGAATCCAACACGACATAGACACATAGACACACATATGTGCTATATGTAATTTTTTTTTTAGGGATACTATATGTAATTATAATGATGTAAACCAAATATAAGCATTTTTTTTCATAAGGGAAAGCCAAATATGAGCACGATGAGATGAAATTTAATGATTCACATAATGAAAGTTAGAAGCATAATTCAATCAATAAAAAAAAATATGAAAAAAAGTACCGAAATTAGACAAATTACAAACCACGACAGAAAAACAATAAAATAGGCAGATATTAATTTAAATATGCCTCATCCAAACTCGGTCAGTGTCAAAGCATAATGAAAGTCGATACTAGTCACTAGTCAGACACACATGCCATATCATTATCCTTGTTTCTAACTTTCATTATGATTAGATTTTGATTCTGAAAGTTATATAGCATGGATCCAAGCACGACACAGACCAGTCACATAAAGAACACGACATGTACTTCATTATTTATGTTATAAAGAAGTAAACAAACCAAATATGAGCATCATGAGATGATATTTGATGATTCACATAATCAAAGTTAAAAGCATAACTCAATCAATCAAAAACAAAAACATGAATAAAACAAATTACAAATACCCGTCGAACGCCAGCCATATCATTATTCTTACTTCATAGATAAATAAATAATAAGTGGAGTTAACCTCCCATGGTATAGGTATGGCATTATTAGTTTGTACCAGATTTTTTTGACGTTGAGTTTGAGTCCATTGATCTTCTCTCAGTTCCTTCCTGGGTTGGAGAGGATGTATTGCTGTCTTGAAGAGAATTACCATAGACAAATTAATTGACAGATATAGTGGATACTGAAGGCCCTAATAAGAGAAGGAAAGTCCGTTTTACATAAAAAGTTGAGCATCTTCCTCCGTTTCAAAAGTCTTTGTTCCGAATAACATAATAATTAAATTTCTCGGGAGTGGATTCTCTAACGTGAGCACTGAGAATGTGGGCCCTACTTGTACCAAATATTCAAAAGACAATTTCATTTTGTTTTGATTTTGGTAGGTGAAACAGTTGGTTGGCATTGTTGAAAATTCTTACGGCGGTGCAGTATTTTTTGACAAGTTACCATCCAAGTTGCAATTGCAAATCAATTTGTCCAAGCTGCAAATTTTCGGTGCACAACTTCAACACAAATTGATGGCTTGTTCACATGCAATGTTACTGTACCAACATTGAAAATATTGCAATGCCACTAGTATAAATAGATGTTCCTTGCACCATTCTAAATTATCCCAAAATCAGTAACAACACAACAACAAGTAAAGCTTGTTTAGAGTAGTGAGAGAAAAAATATAGAGAGAGAAAAAAATAGTTTCTTCTGTGAGGTTTCTCCTAGGTTGTGTTAGTTTGTATTCTCCTATTTATAAGAGAGAGTGGTAATTGTACTCTCCTTATACTTAGAGAGAGAGGTCCTGTAATTTCTTCCACATAGTGAAAGTTCTCTATTCTTGCCCCGTGGTTTTTTTCCCCTTATTTGTTGAGGGGTTTCCACGTAAATATTGTGTGTTCAGTTCCTCTTTTCTCGTCTCTTATTTTAGCTGCGTGATAATATTTTGTTACTCTGGTACCTAACAGTGGTATCAGAGCAGCTGGTTCGTAGTTGTTATTCCGCTGTGATAAACTAGTGGTGTGGTAAGAAAAATCCTAGTATGCTCTGTGGTTGCAGTTTAAACTGATCTTCCACATCAGAAAAGAATTCTTATTATTCCGGTCTAGTTTGAAGAAAAAATATGTTCGGTGTAAAAACCATGGCAACAAAATTTGAGATAGAGAAGATCAACGGAAAAAAAATTTCCCTGTGGAAATGGAAGATAAGGGCAATTTTAAGAAAAGATAATTGCCTAGACGCAATAGATGGCAGACCTGCAGATATCACTGACGAAAAGTGGAAAGAGATGGATGATAATGCCGTTGCCAATTTGCACCTAGCAATGGCAGACTCGGTATTGTCAAATATTGCTGAAAAGAAGACAGCAAAGGAGATTTGGGATACTCAAATAAAATTGTACGAGGTCAAATCACTCCACAACAGAATATTCTTAAAGAGAAGGCTCTACACTCTTCGAATGGGTGAATCCACATCCGTAACGGATCACATCAACACACTGAATACGCTATTTTCTCAACTCACGGCTTCTGATTTCAGAATAGCAGAAAATGAGCGTGCTGAACTTCTACTTTAGAGTTTACCAGATTCGTATGATCAACTCATCATCAACATTACAAATAATAACATAGCTGACACTCTTCACTTTGATGATGTCGCCGGTGCAATCCTTGAAGAAGAATCCAGACGCAAGAATAAGGAAGAAAGGTCAGAGAGTTCAAAGCAAGCAGAGGCTTTGACGATGACGAGAGGCAGATCAACGGAACGTGGCCCCAGTGGGAGTCAAAATCATGGTAGGTCAAAATCTTGGAGAATGAAGAATATCAAATGCTACGGTTGTGGCATGAAAGGGCACGTAAAGAAGGAGTGTTGGAATATAAAGAAGAATGGAGAGAAGAATTCTGAAGCTTCAACATCTCAAGGATGTGTTGCAAGTACCTCAGATGACGGGGAAATTTTGTATAGCGAAGCAGCAGCCAATTCTAAAGGCGGAAGACGACTCAACGATGTCTGGATAATGGATTCAGGTGCAACATGGCACATGACTCCACACCGAGATTGGTTTTACTCTTATGAGCCTATCTCGGAATGGTCAGTGTACATGGGAAATGACCATGCCTTAGAAATTGCTGGAATCGGTACTATCAGATTAAAGATGCATGATGGTACTGTTCGAAAAATACAAGGAGTGCGTCATGTAAAGGGGTTGAAGAAGAATTTATTGTCTGTTGGGCAATTGGATGATCTCGGGTGTAAGATCCACACTGCAAGTGGAATCTTGAAAGTAGTGAAAGGCAATCTTGTGGTGATGAAAGCAGAAAAAATCACAAGTAATCTATACATGCTTCTAGGAGATACATTGCAAGAGGCAGATGCATCAGTTGCAGCGGCAAGCCAAGAAGAAACAACGATGATGTGGCATAAAAGACTAGGCCATATGTCAGAACGTGGCTTGAAAGTCCTTGCGGAACGCAATCTCCTTCACGGGCTCAAGACGGTAAATTTACCATTCTGTGAGCACTGTGTGATAAGCAAGCAACATAGATTGAAGTTTGCTAGAGTAACTACAAGAAGCAAACACATACTAGACTTGATACATTCTGATGTGTGGGAGTCACCATAAATATCTCTGGGAGGAGCAAGATATTTCGTGTCATTCATTGATGACTATTCCAGAAGATTATGGGTGTACCCGATCAAGAAGAAGTCAGATGTGTTTCCAGTATTCAAGGCATTCAAAGCACAAATAGAGCTTGAAACTGGGAAGAAGATTAAGTGCTTGAGGACAGATAATGGAGGAGAATATGTAGATGGCGAGTTTCTAACATTTTGTAAACAAGAGGGTATTGTAAGGCAATTCACTGTTGCACATACACCTCAGCAGAATGGTGTGGCAGAACGGATGAAAAGAACTCTCCTAGAAAGAACAAGAGCTATGCTGAAAACGGCGGGAATGGCCAAGTCGTTCTGGGCAGAAGCAGTGAAAACCGCCTGTTATGTAATAAATTGATCACCATCAACGGCGATTGATTTGAAGACACCAATGGAGATGTGGAAAGGAAAGCCGGTAGATTATTCCTCTCTGCATGTGTTTGGTTGTCCTGTGTACGTAATGTACAACTCCCAAGAAAGAACGAAGTTGGACCCAAAGTCCAGGAAATGTATATTCTTGGGTTATGCTGACAATGTTAAGGGGTACCGCCTGTGGGATCCCACTGCCCGCAAGGTTGTTGTTAGCAGGGATGTAGTCTTTGCAGAAAATGAACTGCAAAGTGAGCAGAAAAATGACAGCACTTCTAAAGAGACTGCTATAGTGCAGTTGGAAGAAAAATCCAAAGAAAGTGATTCTTCTGAAGCTGAACTGGTGCACGAAGAACAAGAACCAAATGA